>NC_092469.1:14970000-15570000 GCF_047495875.1 Pithys albifrons albifrons | reverse complement strand
GGTTTGCAGCATCTCCCCCTGGGTTTGTGCTTTTGAATGGATGGCAAATGCCCCATCCCTGGAAGTGTTCAAGGCCAGGTTGCACAGGGCTTTGAGCAGTGGAAGGTGTCCCTGTCTGTGACAGCGGGTTAGACTAGATGAACTTTTAAGGTTCCTTCCATCCCAAGCCATTCAGTGATTCTATGTTGAGCGAGAGGGAGGATTAAAACAGAGCTTTAAAATTTAGACTGGAAGAAGCTGATGGTTTTTCATCTGTTGTTGAGGTGGGTTTTCTTGAAGCTCATTCTTGCAGAGAATTAAAAATCAAAATCAAAGTGGTATTTTCTGTGCTGAAAACCAGGCACTATAGTCATTCTCACTTAATAGTTTGGATCTTTTAGTAAACAAGCTCCTGGAGGAGCAAATAAAATGGTAACAATGTCCATAATTCAGTCTGTTGAACAGCTTTTTAAATTGGGAAAGCAGACCTCAAGGCTTCATGTGAAATACAGGCAGTGCAAATACTGACAGCATTGAATGTATTTGCAGTTACACATGTGAGCACATAAACCTTTCTCCTGTGTGTCCAGGGACTGCCTCAAACAACACTGGAGGTCCCTTGGTAGAGCTGGAGTTTTTAAAAATAAGCAACTCCTGTTCTGCTACATAAGATAATAAAATTTAGTCATTCTGAACCAGAAGAAAAATGCTCCTCTCCTGCTATATTTCCAGAGTAAGAGGATGTCAATTCTTCATTGAGCAGTCACCCAGTTATCCCTAAGTCACTTTTATTGGCCACAGATGTGAGTTGTTTCCTACATGTGAAGGATTAGACTTAACATGGTTTAGACAGAATCATAAAAGACTCACCGCTAACAAGCCGCAGCTTGTCTAATTGCAGCCTCAAAATAGGCTCTTGCAGACAATAAATACCAGGATACAAGAGACAATGACATGTGGGCAGGGACCCTGTGCATCCCACATGTCCAGGCAGGCACAGGAGAGCCTGGTGCCTATGGCCTCTGGCTGCAGCATTCCAAGGGCCACAAAACACAGCAACGTTTAGGCTGTGATGGGACCTTCTGTCCCAGCTGGCTGTTCAATGGATGGGCCAGTGCCATAGAGTCCTCCTTACAGAGCATGAGGCTGTCAATGTGGGCATCTTGGGCTTGCTCAGGAATGAGGACAGGCCAATGGTTCCCAGAGGGACAGAGGCAGGGGAAGGTCAGCTGGAGGCTGGTGAGATGCAAGGGATTTTGTCCTAACAATAATAGAGAGCTTGGTGGGCCTATTTCTCCAAATTAATGGTTCTGGAAACCTCTCCATCCACATATGAGACTACTTTAACAGAGGGGCCGGTGGTTTTCTTCCAGTATTGTGCTGTGGACTAGGGGAATGAAAGATTATCAGTCTTGTTTACCTGCTTCCCTTCCCAGCAGGATACCCCTGAGGGCCAGTGAGGCTGCAGGTGGTGGGTTTGTAGCATTTGGCATTTTTCAAGAGACTTTTGATGGCAACACAACCACTCTGCAAGTGTCCTGTTTGCTCCCACTCCACATGCAGCACTGAGCCATTTTGTACCAGGGCCAACGAGATCAACAGCTGTGGTGGCTGGAGACCATTTCTCTGTCACAACTAAAATGCTGGGATTGGTGCATGTTTGCAAACCAGTCCAGATTTTGCTGTGATTTCCATCTTCATATTCAGCTCTCCTTCTGCCACTTTGCTTGCCCACATGTAGGGAAGTTGTCTCAGAAACCCATCTGTGCCAAAGGGAGTCACCAGCTGTGTTAGGACATATTTTCTAGGTATCACTGTTAATGCATTTTCCTTGCCTGCCCATTGAAGTGCAGTGATGTGACAGTGCGGCACTGGGGAAAAGCACAGAGTAGTGCCTGCCCTCCTTGCATCTTGCCAGGTGTCCAAAACGGGTAACAAAATGGGCCAGGTGGCTGTGTGCCTATGGAGCCAAAGGCTCAGTGGTGCCCAGGAAGAAATGGGGCTTTAATAGCAAAGAAACAGGGTGTTTTGCTCCCATTTACTCCAGGGAATGTCAAAAATTAGGAGAAAACAGACCCTAGTAGGAGAAGGGGATGTGGAAAACATGACACCTGGAAGGAGGAGGGAGAGGAACTGGCTGAGGATGGGAGCCAAACCAATCCTCAGTCATTGTGTTTGTGTCTGCAGGAGGAAGCGACTGGTCCCAGAAGATGGTCTGGATAAGGGACTGGTGAGCCAGTCCCCCACTCGAGCACTGGGCTGGGATGAGGAGCAGAGGGAAAGGTGTGTGGTGGGACCTGGGGGCTCTGGAGCAGCAGAGCTCCCAAGCGTTTGGTTCCTGGGACTTGGGTGAAAATAGCAAAGATCCGACAAGTGCTGGGATACTAAAGGAAGAGTGAGCTGTGCCTGCAGTGGCTCTAGTGCTGCTTAACAAGGAAAGCACCCCCTCCCCCAAAATAATGATCACGATGCTTGCTGGAGCAGAAACTGCTCTCTTGTTTTTCCTATATCCATGTAGAAATACTCTCTTTAAGACTAGGTGCAGCTGCAGGGAAAATTCACCTCTAACCTACATATGCTATAGCACTGTGGGGACACCTTGTTTTTACTGCTTGTGGAGAAATTATCTTTTTCTTCCATATAGGAATTGAGCACAAGATGTGCATCTTGCACTCCAGGTCTTGGCTTCCCCCACTGCCCCAGGGACAGCTTCAGAGGGAACTGCCCCCCCCCACCGCCCCCGGAGGCACACTCTTGGGGAGGGCCTGCACCTCCACATGGAGTATGGTTTTGGCTTCCCATCATGACAACACACCAGCCAGGGCTACAACAAAAGAACTTGTTTCTGTCCTCCCTCCTACTGATGCTTCTCAGTCATATGAAGTGAAGTAACTGGTCTAAATCAAACCTGTTTCTAGTAAAGAGGCTGAAAAGAGAAGATACACTTTATAAATTCAGGGGTTTGGTGCACATTTTCACCCCAGAGTTCTTCCAAAATCATATTCTCCCAGGCACATGGAATGCAACTTGAGATCTTGGTGCTTCACAAGGCTTCTGACAGTGTCTCATATCCTGGGGCACAGATGAGGCTTAGGTTGGTTGTGCTTGATGATCTTTTACTGAAACCACCTTAAGTTGTGTACTTCTCATCACACAATACCCAAATAAGTATGGGTAAATCCTAATTCAGATCCTCTAGGTTAAAGAATGGGTCACAGTCATGGTTCAAGGCCAGGTTGGATGGGGCTTGAAGCAACCTGATCTAGCGGAAGGTGTCCCTGCCCATGGCAGGGGGGTTGGAATGAGATGAGGTTCAAGGTCCTTTCAAACTATTCCAGGATTCTATGATTCTTTGAACCTGTCCTGGTGCTTTCCCTACCTGAATGAAATGCCCTGTGGTTTCCCCACAGCCTGCCTGAGCGCATCGGCTCAGCCACAAGCCTGAGCAGTGCCATTGTCAACACCCGACTCCAGGAGCTGGTGAAGCTCTTCAAAGAGAGGACCGAGAAAGTGAAAGAGAAGCTGATTGACCCTGATGTCACCTCGGATGAAGAGAGTCCTGTAGCATGTGAGTTTGAGTGGGGCTGGAAGTGTTTCACTGGTGGGTCTGCACACATGCTGTGTTTTCTGGGAGACAAATGCTTCATTAACAGTTTAAAGACCTTAAAACAAATTGAAGTATGAAGATCTTTCTGTCCTTTAAACTAACTGTGTGACCTCTCCCAGCTCCAGCTAAGCCAGCACCTACAGCAGCACCAGTGCCTCCCCTGGGGGGGCAGGGGGAGGGGGACAAGCCCTTGGGGGATGACCACTACTGTGAGATGCTGTGCTGCACCTTCAAGTACCGGCCCTGGCTGGATCGCCTGAAAAGCTACCAGTTCCCCAGCAGCATCGACCCACTCACCAGTGAGTGATGGAGCACAGCCTCATGCCTGCGCTGGGGGCAAGCTGGTGGGGCTGGGGGAGAGGGGCTGAGGAGGGGAGAAGGTGTAGGAGATGTAACCTTAAAGAGAACTAACCAAGAAGCAACTTATCTTTCACTAAAGCCTAGAGTTTAAATTCCCCTGCAAAGGCATAGGCTTTCCTAAATACTTCCCCACAACTGTGGGTGTCAGGAGCACAATCAGGCAGGGAAGGGGCAGTCACCTTTTGCTTTCAGGCTCCTTAGTAGGCAAATACTGTGCCTGTGGTGTGGATACCCCAAATAAAAGTAAAAATCCCAAAAGAAAAATGCACTGCCTGGTGGACACTCCATAGGAACCCAGCTCTTCCTTAGTCTTTGATATTCCCCAGTCCTTTGGAAACCCCTGGGCTCAGGCAGCTGGCTATTGGTTCAGCATGGCTGTAGGAGGCAGAAGCTAAACAGGGAAGTCTGTTGTGGGAGCAAATCAGAACAAACCCAGTTGAATGAGCAAAGTTAGAAGCTTTCCAATAAAAGTTGGTGTGCCCTGTGATTGCTGATGTTCACTCTGTACTAGAGCCCAGCTCACCTGCAAGTGCCAAGAGACCTGCAGATTTCCCCACTTTGCTCAGGGCAGGTCAGGGGATGAAAACCCCTTTGTATAGAGGTTTCACACAGAGCAGGGATGTCTGTCCAGCTGACCATGGTGCTGTTCCTGTGTGCAGATCTGATGTACGTGCTGTGGCTGTTCTTCGTTGTCATGGCCTGGAATTGGAACTGCTGGTTGATCCCTGTCCGCTGGGCTTTCCCCTACCAGACACCAGCAAACATCCACTGCTGGCTGCTGGTGGACTACCTGTGTGACCTCATCTACCTGCTGGACATCCTCGTCTTTCAGACTCGACTGCAGTTCGTCCAGGGGGGAGACATCATAGTGAGTGGCAGCATGGTGATGGGTTTAATCCTCAGGAGCAGGCTGGGGAGAATGCATTAGCAATTGCAATCTGAATATATAGATCATGAGCCTGAGATAAGTAAGAGCACTTAATTTTGTTTCCATATTTAAGTAAGCTGTGAAAAATCAAACCTTGAGGGTACAGTCTTCCCACAGCCATGCAGTTGCTCAGACAGGCATGTTTCTCCTGTAAACACTGATTTTTCTGATGTTGGCACTGCGGTGTGTTTTCTCTGGGATGCAAAACAAGCATGGGACATCCCAGGGTAGGATGCGAAGATGGCATATGGCCAGGTCTTCTTCTCTTGCTCTACTCCCATTCCTTGAAATGAAAGGAGCATCTTTGCTGTGGGGCAGAAGGGGGAAATCAGCCATGACCATGTTGGTCATGACTTTTCTTTCTGCAAGTAAGGATAAGTTTTCCCCTTTCTCCCCTTTCTATTCCCAACCAGACTGATAAAAAGGCCATGAAAGAGAACTACCTGCGATCACAACGTTTTAAGGTTTGCCATAATTTTTTTTGTTAAGCTGAATCTTTAATCTGCCCCATGGCTTGCTGCACCTTCCCAGTGCACCTGCAGGTCCCCACACAGGTTTCTCTCTTTGTGTGGCTTTCAGATGGATGTGCTGTGCCTCCTGCCCCTGGATTTCTTCTACTTCAAAGTTGGTGTCAACCCACTTCTGCGCTTTCCTCGCTGTTTGAAGGTGAGTTGGAGTTTACAAAATCAGGCAAAACAGCAGCTGCAATGGATTTGGAGGAGTTCTGTGCTGGCTGGGGAGAGCTATGTCTTGCTAAGCTCATTGATGATGACAAGAGGATTGTAAAATGGAGGAAAGTGTTATCCCAAGGGCTCTGCAGGGCCTTTGGTCAAATCTTCATCTCAGTCCTAAGCCATGCTCACATTTTAACAGTAGCGCTCTTATAGATGGAGCCAAATTTGTCTATGGCAGTCCATGCTGCAGAGGGGCTGCCAGAGGGAAGCAGAGGGACAGTGGATTTCTGTGAGGAGGTTACTCTTCTGGCGGGGCCATGGGAAGCTGGAGCATTCTGCTTTCCTTCTCTCCCCAGTACATGGCCTTCTTCGAGTTCAACAACCGCCTGGAGGCCATCCTGACCAAGGCATACATCTACAGGTGAGGGCAACAGAGGGAAGGAGGGAGTGGCGTTGCTGTTTGCTGTTGGGGAGGAAGGTTCATTTTGGTGTGCACCCATTCTGCATTCCCGATTTATTTTCCTGCTGTCCCTGGGCTGGCTGACGTGGAAGTTGGCTGATGCAGCAGGACATGGGACTCCCAGAGCCCACATGGGTAGGATCATCTCTCCCACTGATTTTTCTGGCACTTTTGGAGCTGCAGAGCTGTAGGAGGGAGCAGCACAGTGCATGTTTGTGTGCTCCATGATTCCTGCATTGGCAGGACCTGTATGGTTGTTGCTTTGAGGCTCATTGTGATGCCAGGGGGAGCCTGACATTTTTATCCCTTCCTGCTCCCTCCTGGTTTTTTTGGTTTTGGTTTTGTTTGTTTTTTTCCAGAGTGATTCGGACCACTGCCTACTTACTATACAGCTTGCATGTGAACTCCTGCCTTTATTACTGGGCCTCAGCGTATGAAGGACTCGGCTCTACCACCTGGGTCTATGATGGGGAAGGAAACAGGTACAAGCCAGGGCCTGGGGTCTTGCATAGCACAGGCTGCAATAAGGGAAGTGTTGGCATGCAGCGGGATTCATAAAAACCCCTGAAGCAAAGGGTTGGGTATGTCAGAAGATGTGGAGCCAGGGAGAATGACAGGGACAGGAGAGATGGGATGTGCAATAATACATGATGCTGCAAGATGAAGAGGCCGCAGCTGGGCAGAGGTGGGAGGCAATGCAGGTTGAAGAGTCTGAAAAAGTGGGATGCTGGTGCTGAGAAGCAAGGGAATGCTCCCTGGACAAGCAGGATGGAAGTGTAAGTGTTCGTATTGACCTGCTGCTGTTTTGGGATGAAGGTGTGACACTGAGTCTCCTTGTGTCATGTGTTAGGCCCTTTGGACCAGCCCAGCACCCTCATTCCCAGGTGGCAAGACAGGAACACTCTCCAGCTGTGGCATTTCCAAGATACACATGTCAAGTGTTCATTGTGTTGTCAGTGATGGATGCCACAGGGAGAGTCCTCAGTTAAGGAGCTGAATGTCACCTCATAGTGAACACCCACACCCATTTGTTGTACAACTTAAGCAAAATAAAATACTGGCTAACATTTAACTGATTTAACACTGGACGGTAAATGAGAGTTTCCTACAAAAATGCAAGAGGAAAGCACATTAAAGACATACCATGAGGTGTGGGTGTAGACAAGTGACTGTCATCCATGAAGGTGTTGCCTTCCCTTTGAGTACTCAATGTTGCTGCTATATAGTTATTTTTATGATATACATAATCTGTATCCATCTCAAGGCATAACTGTAACATCCAAGGGAATGCCCAAGGTCAGTGAATTGGGAATTCACTTGACATCTCCCTAGTCCTTTGCCAACAATTTGCTCACAAACAATGTAGATGCTGAAAACACATCGCTGGTTTATGGCAGTGGAGCTGTAAGGAGCAGGAAATGGGATTAGCCAGAACAGCTGAGCCTCCCACATGGAGTTTTTGGAGGGTCCATAGGATCCCCTGCTCCTCTAGCATCTGCAGAAGTGGTGGGGAGTCTGAAGCCCTTCAGTTTTTCCCTTTGTGACCCCTAATTACTCCCAGCAGCCTCTGGCTTGCCATGGCCAGAGGAGGTGAGCTCAGTGCTGAGGGGTGAAACAGGCCTTCATGTCAGAAAATCCTTCAGAGCTGCCTCCTCTCTTCCTTCAGCTACATTCGCTGCTACTACTGGGCAGTCAAAACCCTCATCACCATTGGGGGCCTTCCAGACCCCAAGACACTGTTTGAGATCGTCTTCCAGCTGCTGAACTACTTCACAGGCGTCTTTGCTTTCTCCGTCATGATAGGGCAGGTGAGTGGGAGTTGTAGGGGCTTCCCAGCCTCAGATGGGGTTGGTTTCTGTGTGGTTGATCCTCAGGTTTGTATCTCCAGGTTTGTTTTCCAAATTTGAGGACCTGCTCAGCACTGGTGCAAGGCAAAAAGTGTTTGGCAGAGGCTGTTAAGGCTCAGTTGACATACTCGGGAACTGCTTAACTTGAGTGGTAGACAAATGGCAGCAACTAAAACTTCTTCCACTTCTTCCATTCAGATGAGAGATGTTGTTGGTGCTGCTACTGCAGGGCAAACTTACTATCGGAGCTGTATGGACAGTACCATTAAATACATGAACTTCTACAAAATCCCCAAAACTGTTCAGAACCGGGTGAAAACGTGGTACGAGTACACGTGGCATTCGCAAGGCATGCTAGGTGAGATCCAGCCACTCCAAGGGTCAGTGCTTGCACCTCATGTTTTACTGTGGTTGTTTTGCAGAGCTGAAATGTAACTGTCAAATAGCACTGCAGTTTTGGGGTGTAGGATCACTTATTTTTCTCTTCACTACTGGGTCCCTGGGGAGAGGGCAGTGACAGGAAAGTGCTGGCCAGAGTGTGTTCAGCAGAAAAGCTACCAGGTCACCTCAGCATTAAGTCATCAGGCAGGACCAGGATCTCTGTGCCCACCCTCCTGACCAAGAAAGATACAGCTTGGGCTCAGGGGTCTGTCTCTGAGAGCAGGGCAGGGATAAAGCAAAGGGTGGTTCTCCATCACCCCTTGGATTTAGACCCGCAGATTGCTGGGTGGGCAGAGGCTGGAGGAGACCCTTGTAGGAAAGCTGGCTCCTGCCCCGTGCCACCAGAATATGGGTTGTTTTTCTACTGCCATGTCAAGGACATGCTCTCATAACAAGTGCTGGAAACAGCCAGTTTTCTGCTTTGTCTTGCAGATGAGTCAGAGCTGCTGGTGCAGCTGCCAGACAAGATGAGGCTGGACATTGCCATCGATGTGAACTACAACATCGTGAGCAAAGTGGCCCTTTTCCAGGTACCCTCTGCAGCTCAGGTCCTGGCTGAGAGAGCCTGCCATGCTGACACAGATTAACACCACTGTTGGCTCTGTTTTGTCTTAGGGTTGTGACAGACAGATGATCTTTGACATGCTGAAGCGGCTCAGATCAGTGGTCTACCTGCCCAATGACTATGTGTGCAAGAAGGTAATATGATGCTTGGGTGATCTCCCATCCTTGGTGTTATGGGCAGGCTGTGCAGGGCACCAGGGACAACCAGGCCTGGTCCATCACCCTGGTGTCAAGCCACTTCGCAGGGAGGGAATTTGAAGCAAAAACATCCTTAGTTGCAGCTGGTCTTGTACGAAGACTGACCTCTTCTGCTGCAGCCATGAACAGCAGGAGAGCAGGGAAAAGCCTGTCCAGCTGGAGGGGACTCTGGGATGCTTAGGTGGTGCTCAGGACTGAGCATCAACAAAACAAAGAATTTTGGGAGCTTGGAGAGGGCAGTATGGTCATGGGAGTTTCCAGCAAGATGCTGGTTAAGGCATCCGTAAGGCCTCCCTGTTCCTGGGCTTCCCACCCAGCACGCCTCTTTGCTGCAGGGAGAAATAGGCCGCGAGATGTACATTATCCAGGCAGGACAAGTGCAGGTGCTGGGGGGACCTGATGGCAAATCCGTGCTGGTGACTCTGAAGGCTGGATCCGTGTTTGGAGAAATAAGGTGAGTGAATCATTTTCAGGGAACTGGAGAAATATAGCTTGTGGGCTCTGTGGGAAGTGGAAGGATCAGGAGCATCCCAGTTATCTTTGTGATTGAGAGCCATCAACATTGGGCAGTGGCTGATACACAGATTACAGGTTTTTTCTTTTAGCTTTTCTGATGGTTTTGTCATGTTGCTTTCTGCCTAGGGAGCTGGTGATGGTAAGCAGAGGTATATGGATGGAGGGATGGGAAAATAAACAAGAAAAGGTGCTTCACAAAAACAGCCCCATAGCCATTAATCCTCCCATTTCATGGCCATGAAAAGTCCTGTATCAGTTTGTAACACAGGGATACTGATGCCTCCCTGCAGCCCAGCAGCCACTAGACTGGTATAAAATGCAGTAATTAACCCTTTAAACCTCCAAATTATTTTTATGTACTGTTCCATGCAAAGTTTACCATAATTTTTAAAAAATTAGATACAGAAAATTCCATCAGGAGTGAAAAACAAACTCTGAATCCTCTGAAAGTGAGAGATGGAGACATGTCAAAGAAATCTGAAGTTCTGCTGAGCCTGTGAACAGCAACATTGACATCTTGCCATGTCTCTCTCAGCTTGCTGGCAGCAGGAGGGGGAAATCGCCGAACAGCAAACGTTGTAGCTCATGGCTTCGCTAACCTGTTCATTTTGGAGAAGAAGGACTTGAATGAGATTTTGGTGCATTACCCGGAGTCTCAGAAGCTGCTGCGTAAGAAGGCCAAGTGCGTGGTGGGCTGCTGCTTTCCAATCTGTGATTTTTAAAAATAGCAGAGCTTGGATTTCAGACTCTCAGGGGAGATTTCTCTCTGTGCAAAGCCCTGGGAAAGCTGCTGCTGCAGGTCCTGGGTTCTCACTCCCCGAGGTGGCTCCCACTCTGGGCTGGATCTGCTGTGCCTCGATAGAGGGCACCCGTCCCTCGTTGCTGGGCTGGGAGGCTGCGGGTTCCCCAGCCCTGCTGAGAACCTTCACCATTAAAAGGGGGTGGAGATGGGGAATGAACGTGGCCAGAGTGCCTTTGTTTAAAAATCTATTACAATATTTGTTTTAGTTTTTAGCATTAGTTAGATTTGTTATCCTGTCCTTCCTAAAGACAAATCCCTGTTCCTTTTAGTGCCAGTTTTTTCCGCATTATAAAATCCAGCTAATAGAACATGTTTCCAAACTGACATCATCTCTCCTTTTCCTTGCTGTAGGAAAATGCTGAAAAGCAACAACAAACCTAAAGATGAGAAAGGAGACCCTGGAGATTCACTGATCATCCCCCCAAAAACTGAGACCCCAAAGCTTTTCAAGGCTGCCCTGGCTGCCACAGGGAGGATGGGGGGTAAAGGGCCACTGGTGCAGCTCCGCTGGAGGCTGAAGGAGCTGAAGGCAATGCAGGCGGCGCAGGTCAGTGTGGGGAGGATGGAAATTTAGCTTTGCTTCACTAGATTCCAAGTCTCTGCTCCCCACCATGGGCTCCAGACTCTCATTAAGGTGCCTTAATGAAGAGAGCTCAGGTTATTGGAGTCTGATATGGGCAGATGGGAAGGGGTGACCCAACACCCTCAACAGGCCCTTGGGAGAATGCCAGTGTCCCACGTGGGGTTGTTTTGCAACACAAAAGGGTAGTGCACTGACTTTTTGCCTAGCTGTGCTAAGTCTGAGTCCAATTTCTAGCTGGCCTGGAGCCACAGACAAATGAATGTCTCTTGCATCCTGCAGAGACAGAGCCACTCATAATTAATCGATGTGCTGGCAGGACAGGGCAGTGCTGGCACTGAGCACCCACAGCCCAGTCAATATATCAAAACTTTTCTGGCACAGCTGGGGCAGAGGCCCCCACAGCAGGCATTGCTGTCCTGCTAGCTCTGCATGAAACCCCCTGCTTTTTGTCATGAGCAGCTGAAAAAGAAAATGGCCCTGCCCTTTTTTCTTTTTTCTTCCAATTGTCTCAGCTGAACTTGAAAATAAAGTTTTGTCTCCATGCAGACCTTGTTACTTTTCCCAGCATGGAACCATGCAGATTATCACATCTGGACGTGCAGAGGAAGGTGAAAGAGTAGCTGATAGGGAGTGTGTGGTGGCCTTGAGGCTGGGTAAACACCCAGGGAGATGCCAAGCATAGCTGCATATGTGCAGTCTTTCACAGAGGCACCATGAAGCTTCACACAATGTGGTGTTTAACACTAATTCATAACCAGCTAATGGCAGGGAGGAACAGTGGCACTGAAGGCTCTGCAGGGTAGTGGCAACAAGACCCGTTGATGAAGGATACACATTTTGGGAACTAACCCCACTAATGGGTTAGCAGGACCCCACTGCTGGAAGAACATTCCTCACTACGGTATGTCCTTAGGACAGGTTTCTAAGGCTCCTCTCTAGAGGACAGGATAGTCTGGGGCTGCTCCCTCACAACACCACTTCTGCCACGTTTGGCCAAGATCAACCCCTCTAGACGCTTCAGGAGCAAAACAAGAGCTAGTGCAAGAGGTGTAAGAAAGCTCTGTTGGGCCCCCTCTCTGTGTTTCTCAAGACATGCAGGATATAATCCAGCTGCCCCTGTCACAGGGGTAACCTCTGGTAACAAACTGACATCCCAGTGGAGAAATCCTGGGGTGGAACTGCAGAACAGCTTAGCACAGCACAGACACTGTGTTGGGGGTAGTGGGCAAGCATCTGTTGAGGTTGAGTTTGCATTTTTAATTTGTCTTTATTGCAGGGTTCCAGTGTCAGTCCAACAGCACCAAAATCACCAGTGCACCAGAGATCGCCTGTCACCTCTCACAAAGTGCAAAGCCACCTGGGAGAAGAAATAGCCTCAGAATCTTCTGACCATTTAGTCACCGTTCGTGTCATTCCCACAGCACAAGAAGATGAGGAAATCCTCACTGCTGAGATTTCAGAGAAAGAAGAAGAAAAAGAAGAGAAATGAAAAGCAGCAGGTCCCAGGGCAGGCGTAGGAGTCTGTCAAATGCCTGGGGTAGCAGATTTTTGTTGTTAATAATTTCCACGCAGTGGCTGTAGGCTTTGCATTGTGCTGCAAGTGGCTTTGCAATGTGCTACAAGTAGGGCCTGCCTCTCCCTTCTGCCCAGTCTCTCGTTCACTGCTGATAAAACCCTCTGCCATTTGACCCAGAACCATACAAGGCTTCCATGCTCTGCAGATCAATTTTTATTAAGCATCTTTATGAATTTCCCACTAAATCTCAGGCCAACTCCCTTGCTTTGAAATCCAGCCTTATGGAGGGAGAGTTCTGGAATAAATTGCATTTTATGGCTTGGGATGGTTAATGAGTGTTCAGATAAAGTGTGAAGAGTTATTCACCTCTGAAAGCTGAGTCACCGCTTGGCTAGCAACAACCAGGGGGGGAAAAATAACAAGGTTTCTCTGTTAGGCTCAAGGTTGACAGCCAGAGTGGAGAGTGATTCATCCGAAAAGGATGCGGACTATGCTCACAAGCCAAGCGTGGAGCAAATCACACTGTCTCAAGAATGCCAAGCTCTGTCCCCAGATGCATAGTCTGCAAGGTACTTGAGGGACCCTACATGGTGCCAAGGCCACCTTAGGTTTGCCACTGGGAAGAATTCCTACCAGCAATGCACCCTGAGAGAGTGGTGGGCTCTCCATTGCTCCAGGCTTTGTGGAGAGATTAGATGAGCATCTTCCAAGGATGGAGAAGCACAGTCCTGGGTGAGATGTTCCTGGACTTCCTTTCCAGCCCTGGGTTGCTGTAGATGCACCAACCTGCCACTGCTGGGAGGGATAAACAGAGAGAAGGAAGGGAGAAGCTGATTTAGTTCTCAGGTGGAAGTGCAAGAGGTGCTCTACTCTCTCAGACAGTGTTTCAGAGTAGCTCAGAGCCTGTAATACACAAGTAACTCTGCACAGCATGGAGGGTGGTCCCTGGCAATCATTGCTGGACCTCGGTGACATCCACATTTCCAGCAGCCAATTTCCAACAGCCAATTTCCAGCCCTTTGGTCACTTGACTGGCTCTTGGTCACATTTCCTATGAAGAAGCCACTCTGGTATTTATTGCTCATTGCTGCAATAGGGAGCTTGTGAAGGCACCTTTCCAGCTGTGCTGGGACTGGGCAGTGGAAGGGAAGGTGAAAATCTGAGTAGCAGCCATCACACCCAGCTGGTGGCTCAAGGTGTCAGATCTTTTCCCAGCACCACCATGTCCTCCTCCCCAAGCCCAGCACCAACCGGAGCCAACTGCTGGCAAGCTGAGAGGTGGTGAGAAACAGGGTGAGATGGCACCAGATGAGGCACTGCAGACCCTCCTCAAGCTTTTTGCTTATCACATCCCCACAGCACCGCTGGCTCCATGCAGTTTCAATCCTCTGGAAGAAAAGCTGGGACAGGTTCTGCTGCAGGGAGCAGCCCCATCACCATGGCCAAGGGACTTCTCAGGTGTTCAGCAAATCCTATGAGCAGTGCTGCAGGTTCCACAGGTCTGGCCTTGAGGCAGCTGGGCTGCTCCTGAAGGGTGTCAGTGCTGAGTCACCCCCGTGGGTGATCCCTCTTCCCATCACCAGACTGGAGCTGATCTTCACCTCCTTTGGGATCTTCTTTTGTTGCTTTTGTTGCTTTTATGCCCCCTCTCTTGTAAAATAGCTGGGTTTCTGTGGCAGAACAAGGCAGAATAGGTGTTGACATTAATTAACAATGGCTTGCTTTCTTTTAAACAAATTTAATGAGCTCCACTGTACTGCAGGAAGGTCTGAAACCACCATTGCCCTTCACATTGCAGGGAGAGGCTGCACTCATCTAAACCTCCCTGAATATTTCTCATCCTCAGTCATTTGCAAGGAGTTTCCTGATGGGTAGAAGGTTTCCCTGCAAAGTGCAAAGTTTTTTTTTTTTCACTCTATGTTTACATATTCAAACAGGGAAAGGTGCAAAAGTCAAACTGGGGCTCTGATTTGCTGCTAAGATTTGATACAGTTTAGGAAATGCATTTAAATAAATAGTGGGCTGTAATGGCTTTCATAATTCAGTGTATCTACAATAAACACCATGTAGATTACCATTCATTTGCTGTGGATTTATTTCAACATTCCAGTTGTTTTCCCACTTTTTGCTCACTGATGCACAGGCAGAGCCAGAAAGTCCTCACATGCAGTTCACAAATTTTCCCATAAATAATTGAGAGGCTCAGAGTTCATGTAATACTGGCAGTAGAATTGTAATTTTTATTTTAATCACCAGTAGGCGGGGAAAAAATCTTTCTTAAATGGCAAACATTGCTTGAAAAGCTTAGTTTTCAACATGCAGCATGAGATGGCAATGGATGTACAACGAGTAATTCTGGAACCACGGGGAGATCTGAAATTATCCTTCTCTGAGATCTGTTTACGTCTTTAGTTCTCTGGAGGGATTATTCTCCAGGTAATAATTAAGGTCAAGGTAGGGCTGGGCTTACAGCCTGGCATGGGGAGTAGAGCTCAGGTCTGTTTGTTGTGTAGGACTATTTAGAGATGACAGGAAGGATGAAGAGACTTTTGTGCCTCTTGATTTGGGGGTTGCCAGGAGTTGGTTTTCTGCTGAATTTTGTAATTTCATTCATTTACCAGTTTTGCTGTATTTGCAATGGGCTTCTTTGTATTTGTTCCAATAAGTATCTTGCAGTGGGCACTTATCTCTTAGTGTTCCCTACAACTGCCCTTGGAACATTCCATGCACCTTTACTGCATTTCTTATTAGCTTTTGCTCCCTCCACTTGATGTCCTCAAGTCTTGGGTCGATCTGATATGAGATCCTCTAATAATATGAATGCAGTACTTGGGGAATCTTGCCAGGCAGCTGCTTATTGCCATAGAAACCAGGTTTTCTTGCAGTGATATTTTAGCTGTTGCTGCTTTTTAGTGAAATAAGTAGAATAAAGGACTGCTGGAGGAGGAAGCAGAACTTGCTTTTGAAGCTCTAGGAACGTGATGGATTTTGCCTCACTATCACAAGTAGCACCTTTACTGGAGGCTTTATGTATACTGTTTATATATATATACACAGACACATATATAAAGTATTAAAAATATATATACTTTTTATATTGGAGCTGTATACATATTCCTTGTGGTCTGTGCCATTATGTCTTTCAGAGAACTGATACTGATTCAATGCCCTATATGAAGTTAGGAGAAGACAAATATCTCCCGTTAAAAAAACAAACAAACCAGCTTACAGAAAGAATAATATAACCCACCACAGACATCTGATGGTGGAGGAAGTTGTTTTCCTCTGGCTAGAAACAGGGCAGGTAGCTTCTCTGTATTTATAGCCAGAGCAATCTTTTAAAAAGATTAAGTGCAATTGCAGGTTAATCACTGATAAGGTTGTAACGAAAGTAAAAGCAAATAAGCAGGTTTGGGGATTAGACTCAGGTCCAGAAAGAAATTTCAGGATAAATGGAAAGCCCCGTAAAATGGTGTTTAATTAGAAAGCCTGAAATAAAGTTAAGCACTTTAACCTTGAAACCTGCAGACCTTAACAATCAGGACACACTCCTAAGTTCAGAGAACAGTCTGTAAACAACTTTTTCTGCCTACAAATAGTGGGTTTTTTCTTTCATGCAGCTCTGCTTTGAGTCGTGGTTGCATATAAACCCCTCAGAGTCCCTTCTACCTTCCTCTGTAATGGAGCTAATACAAGTCTGGTTTTCTCTGTCCTGAGCATGCAGCTCCTTTTAAGTGTAGAAATGGTCCCACTGGAGTTAACACCCTGGAAAAACAGCCAAACCACCATTTGGGAAGGGGTCACAAACAGGTTCACAGGCCTAGGGATGCCCATGCCAGTGTTTGTTCACAGTAGCTTAGGATGAGCTCAAGCTTGGTGACCTTTTTCACTTTTCTCATTCCTGCCTTACTTATCATTCTTATTTTGGGATGAAACTTCTCCTAGGTCTTAGGGAGACCTGCACAATATCAGCTAATTGGGTCTGAGTAATCTGAAGAAGAGATGCCTAGAAACCTTCATTATTTCATGCACTTTTCTCTGATTTTAGAAATTATTTTATGCATGAGAGGAGCTGGAAGTCAAAGAGTTAAAGTCTCAAAACTGTTTTATTGGATAAATTGGAAGGAATTTGAGCAGAAATGTAAACAACTGGAGAAGTAAGATAAATCAGGTTGTGAGGATGGATGTTACCAGGTGGCCAGGAAACACCCCTGCCAGCTCTGGGCTGTGACATCCCTGGGGACGGCCAGTGTGACATAAAGTGCTTCACATGGTTTGCAGATGCGCACTTTGAAGACTCGAGCTCGCCGGGACAGCCGCTGCTCTCTTCGCAGCTCTATCTGTCAGAAGAGGTGGAGTGGAGGGCTCTGCCTCCACACAGCGGGTCTGCTGCCCTGGCGCCTGCGGGAACATCTGCGGGCGTTCTGGAGCCTCTCATTTGGCTCCCCGAGGATGGTCCGGATTTACCCCAGCATGAGCATCACGTGGATGGTCCGAATTTGCCCCAGCGTGCGCATCACATGAGCTGCCCCGTGCCGCTCTATCTTAGCTGTAACCGAAGGAATGAAGAACAGCCAGACTAGTTACTCATTCTAGATAAGAGGCTCTTTTGTGCTGCAGAAATGCCAACATCACGTGAAAAATCCCTCCGCTGCCATGGTTACTGGCCACGGTCAGAGCCGCCAGCGAGACGGGACTGGGAGCACTGACAGGGTTTCTCCTCTCCTCTTCACAAGGCGGAACTCCAGTAATAAAATTCGCACTCTGCCCCAAAAAGGAGACGGCTGTAGGCACTTCCGAGGCCTCCCCATGCCTGGCATCGCGTTGCTCAGAGCTAGTAGCATACAGAGACTCTGCCCTGCCGCTGGGCATTTGGCTCTCGGCTTTCTAAATTCCTCACTAATTACCTGAGATATTAAAAAGTGAGAAAAGGGTGCTGCAGCTTGGGTGGGCTCTGCCCTGTTTCCTGTTTTTCTGGCATTTAGGTACAGTCTGACCTCTTGGCACTCTCACTTTTTTCACTAATGCTCTTCTCATTAAAGTGCTTTCCTGAACACTAATTAAGGTGGTTTTCCTATTGTAAATTAGCCTGATATGATCTGTGTGTCTTGGCAGACACCCTCGGAGCAGGAACCCAGGGCTTTGCGTTTGATCGCTATTTATTTTGCAAATCTCCTCAGTTTCATTGCTCTTAACTGCCTTCTAGAAAGCGCTGGCAGGTGGAGATTAATAGGAGGGAAATGGAGCTTTCCAGCTGGCCTGCCTTGAGAAATAGGAGAGTTTTTGGTGCTACAGGGGCCTTCCAGCTGCTGTGGGTTGATGGGTTGTTGTGGGCACACACAAGCTCCTTCCCATCCCATCTCAGCATCCTCGCTGGTGTGCAGAGGAGGAGCAGGTCTGCAAGCAAAGGCACTGCCTAAACCAACCTTTTAACAGGTGATAGAAAAAATACCCAATTAACCCACTCATTCTGTGCAATTAAAGCACTTTTTTAGACTATAGCAAATGCTCAGACATAGCAACTCCAAACCCAAGTCTGGATGTCTGCAGAGGGAGGGAAGCCCACCTGTCTGCCATTGCCCCTAAATCGATGGTGTCAGCAATTTGCAGGGGACCAATGGTGCTTAGGAGGGGATGGACTTTAATCAGCTCTCATTTTCTTAGTGCACTGGCAGATGGGAGTGAAGGGGATGGCGCTTTCTCTGTCTCTGGTCACAGATGGGATAGAACCACAAGAGGTTTGCATGGGCTGGAAATTTGGCAGTGAAGGAGACACTGGGCACAGGAAGTCACTCTCTGCCTTTGCTTGCTGGGAAGACTGGCAGTGAGTGGAGCATCCCTGGGGGGGGTCCTGCCACCCCGACCCTGCATCAGCACTGGAACCCTTCTGATGCCAGACAACTGTTATGGACCATCTTTACAACAGTATTTACTGGTCCTTAGTAAAGGAAGAGAACTGCAGGAGGCTTCAGTGACCCTCTGAGGCTGGGACAGAGTCAACAAAGCCCTTGATAAAAAGGCAATGATTTTTCAATGCTAGTGTGCCAGGCATGTGGCACCGTGTGTGGAAAAGCGTGGTGAAGCATCCCACCCTAAAGAGCTGCTGCAGCAGCCTGGCCTGCTCCCAGAGTCCCACAGAGGCTTGAGGGGAGGTTCCCAGGGACCATATCTGGAGCTCAGCACCCCTTCCTCGGGCTGTGTTGAGCCATGCAGACACTGTGGGTGCTGGCAGGGCTGTCAGTGCAGGGCTGGAGCAAGGGGAGCAGCAAGAGGAACAGGATGCAGCCTGTGAAGAGCATCCCTGCCCATAGCGAGGAGAGAGAGTGTCACAGCCTGGAGAGGTGTTTCTGCCGACCTGTGAGTCCAGTATGGAGAGTGGCCTGTGGAAGAGGATGCTTCCAAAAAACGTACCCCGGACAAGGGTTGACCTGGATCGACCCACAGGTAAGAGCAGTGGCGTGGGCAGGGGGTGAACAGGGCATAGTCTGTACCAAAAGCAAAAGGTGGGG
The DNA here is from genome assembly GCF_047495875.1 of Pithys albifrons albifrons. NCBI lineage: Eukaryota > Metazoa > Chordata > Aves > Passeriformes > Thamnophilidae > Pithys > Pithys albifrons. The sequence continues at coordinate 15,551,016 of NC_092469.1, read as the reverse complement.
ATGAAAACCAGCACAAGGCCTCTGGATTGAAACTGTTTTCATTAAATATGCCTGAATGTTTGTACACAGGCTCTGTATTTATTTTACTGTTGTTTCCCAAAGGGTTAATTCAGCAGCACTTTTTGTCTTGTGGGGTGAAGGTGAAAATAACTGAACAGAGATGCCTGAGCCTTAGAGAGCCCCAGTCCAACCTCACCAGGGATACTGAGCAACCTGGCTAAGCCTCAGTCCTACCTTGCCTGGGATGCTGAGCACCATAGCCAAGCCATGGTCCCACCCTGTGTACCATTTCCTTCTCCATCTCATCCTTGTTATTTCACCTGACGCCTCTCTTGGATCTGCAAATAGACATGAAAGCCCATGAAGATTTAAAAGGCATTATAAGCTAGCTGGCAGTTATTCCATGTCAGTCTGCATGAACCATTATGACTGTTCCTCCTGCCTGTGCTGCCAGCTTTTCCTTAATGTTTCCTTGTTTTTCCAGTTGTGAGTGATTGCTGAAGGGATCTCCTGGCAGAAAGGACTCGGGTTCTCCCTTCACAACCGTTTCACCTCTAAGGCACATGCATGAAAATATGGGTGTGGGTCTGGTCCTCTTCATAAAGAGAAATTAAATCTGCTCACACAGCACTGGGTGCAGGCAGAAGAGCTGAAGTGTGTGGCTGTTTAATATTCATTGAGCGTAGATGTAAAACTTTTCAGTTCTAAAATAGCCTTGCTCAGCGCTGTGCTGCTCCGTTTTCCCTAAACCTTAGCAGGAGGCTGGAATTCAATGTTTCCTTTACTTGTCTCCATAACTTCCCCTGGCTCAGCCAGGAAACAGAAGACCCTTGTTTGGGTGTAAAACCTGCTTTGAGGACCGATCCCGACACTGTATTTGCAGTTTGTAGTTTTGTAGTCTGCTGCAACAGAATCTGTGAAGAACCAACACAGGAACAAGAAATTTTATGCTTTTTTGAAACAGGATGAGTTTCTGTGGTAGTTGTGCATCTATTTTTGTGTTAACAGGAAAACAGTATTTCCTGTAAAATTTTGGCAGGTAGATTCATGGATCTCTTTGGTGACTCTTACTCTCAATTGAGTGCATTTTTCTTCACCATCTCAATTGCAGCTTAGAAGGAAAAAAATATAGTTTGGTCCCAGTTAGGTCCATAATAATTAAGTCATCATGAAATATGCTCCAGTAAGTTAAACTAGAAAGATCTCAGCCTTTTTCCTTGGTGAGTGGGAAGCTGTGATAGGATGGGGTGGGCTGGAATGCTCTGGCTCAGGGTAGATAATAGTGGGGAAGAGATCATCTGGCAGCGCATGGAGGCAGTGGGAGCATCCCTGCAGTGCCAGGATAATGGGGCTTGGATGGAAATGGGCACTGAGCACAGCTGAGCCGGTGCATCCCCAGTCTGTGTCCAAGGATCTCTGCTGATGCCCACCTGGGTGCTGGCATGGGCACTGCTGCTGTGGGGCTCTGAGCTGTGCAGTGCAAACACAGAGACATCCATTATATATAATGGATGTCAGTATTATATATAACGGATGTCAGTAATCCATGGGAGGATAAGGTTTCTAGCCCCCTGGAAGACTCCTAGTGCCAAAAGCTGCAGAGCAGTGGTGGTACAGCATCCCGTACACACCAGTGCTGAGACACAGAGGGACAAACGGAGCAGCTGGACTGTCCTTGCTGAGCATTCATAGAGCACTTTAAAATCCAAAGGTGACATGGAGTGAGTCAAGGACTTGGTGTGCCAGAGTGCTGTATCCATGCCAGCACGGACTCTCAGTGGGATTTGCAGACAGCTTGATATCGAGCCGTCAAAGCCGGTTAGCAGGAAAGCTATTTAATTCCATCGGTGAATATCTCACCTCATTTGCATATTCATGTCTTTGTCGGGTGCAGCTCTCGCGTTGCAGTCAAGATGCAGCTGAGCCCATCGTGTGCATTACTCACCATCACATTTTCCTTCACATACATGTATTTGCTTTATGACCACAGGGATATTTCCCTCTTCCCTGTATTTCTTTCTTCATTGATTTATCTCTGCCCATGCCTAAACCAGCTTGCTGTTGTTAGTGAGCCCTGCATTCTTCCAGCCCCTGCCCCAGCATGGCACAGCCACTCACTTCAATCCTAAAACTCCATTCTCTAAATTATTCAGAATTACTGCTTTTGCTTCCTTTCTTCTCCAAAGTCAAGCACACTTTAGAGGGCACTAAAAATAAATGGTTTTGCTGAGCACTAAATCTATTTCTTAAATTAGATGGCTCCCTTCCCTTCTGCCTGTGCAGAGGAAAGCCTGTCATTGGTGTCACCCAGCCAAGGCCCTCCGTGGCACTGTGGGGACTTGGCTTCAAGAAGAAAATCAGTGCCAGAAGTAGTAAAATTCTGAATATATCCCAGTTGTCCATCTGCAGATTCAATCTTCAAACATTTCTTTATTTAAAAAGAATTGCATAAAGCACCCAAGGTCCCAAGCAGAGGGTCCCAAGGACACCCTGTTTACACTGGCTGGGGCACCACTGGTGTGCTCCTGCCAGACCAGGGGCTCCAGGACCTCCTCCTGGGATGCAGGGATCTTTCCAGTACAGCCCAAATTTTTATTTGATGGATTAAATGGCCTGAATGGCATTTACTTGGTATCAAACTGACCCCTTGTTGGGTCTGCTCTAACCATCATGGGCACCCTCCAGCCAGTGGAGAGGATTTAGCCTCAGCTGGGACACCTCGTGCTTATTCTTAGCCTTGTTTCTAAGAAGTGCTTTATAAGCAGGAGCCCGTGTTGATTAATGCCGTGAAACATTAATGACTTAAGCGGTGAGTTGCAGCCCTCCTACAGAACAGCTCCCTGCTCCCCAGCACTTGGAGAGGCACAGGATGAGCCCAGCAGCACTTTGCATAGGGGAGGCACACGCATTAAAGTCAAACTCAAGTTGTCCCTGAAGCCAGCTGAAAAATATGACAAAGATAAAAGGTAGGTCAAAGGAAGACACAGGCTGAGGCTTGGTAAGGTGGAGATGGTTCTGCAAAGCAGCCCGAGATAGGAAATTCAGAGGGGTGGAGGAGTCACTCACCTGATGGCTGCTCCATCTCACACAGCACTGCCTGAGCTGCCTGCACAGCAGACTTTTTCTCTACCTGAACGCAGCAGGTTGAAAAAATGTTGATTTTGTCATTTGCTTGATATAGAGGAGATTTGCATGGAGGGACACAGGGAGAGTTGAGCCCTGGCAGGACCTCTCAGCTGGGGCAGCCAGCTCCTCAGCTGTGGACTGGCTCTGTGCTGTCCTGGGCTGCTCAGACTTAGCCTAGCCAGCTCACAGGACTTGGTCAGGGGGGCTGAGCTGCAGAGCCCCCACTATCACCAGAAGCAGCATCCCAATGTGTTGAATATTGGCAGCAATCCTTGCAACACCCCTCCCCAGCTCCTGCTCTCCACCCAGTTCCACACAACCCTATCTCAAGGATCAGAGCCTCAGGGTTGAATTAGTTCAGCTGGTGAACTTCAAAATGAGTATTAAATTTCTCAGGAGCATGCTAAGACTTAATTAAAACTCCTGTCATTGTGTGAAATGTCAATGTAAGGAATGCAGGAGGTTTGCTTCTGCTTTGGGAAGTGTTTCATGTTGGCTTGGCAAACCATGTCTCAGTAATGCTCAGAAATCCCCTCACCTCCTTGAGGAGGAGCAAAATTAGAATAAGGAGCTGGTTGAAAATTAATTGTTCTCTGGGGACACGTTCTCACAATGTGGGAATTTTCTACACAGCACATCCCAATATACAGTAGGCTTCAGGTATCAATGTGCTCCCACCTATATTTCTGGATAAGGTTATCAGGTTGCTTGAAGGGAGGGGAGGGAAGGGGAGTCACATTTTTTTCTGGCATTTGGGGTATTTTTTAGCTGTCTTACTGATATAGATTAAATATTTGCTCAGGGCAGAACAAATGTCCAATGCAAAGGGCCTCACTCAGTGATGTGTTTCGATTGCTGAAGCTTCCCTTCACCCAAGTAAGAGGCAAATTAACCTGCCTGACTTCACAGCACCATAGCAGCAATGCTTTTCAGCCACAGCAGAGACTGGGCTAAAAGCAGAGCTAAACCCACACCAGGGTCACTGGCCCCTGCCAGCGTGCCCTGTGGCAGGCTGGCACTGCCAGTGCTATCCACGGAGGGCAGCTGTTTTAGCACTGATGGTCATTGATATATCGAGCCTTCCTGCTACCTGCTGAGTGCTGGCAGGAGGGTGCTGCTGGCAGCGAGTCTTGCTGCTCCCTGCCTTTTCCCTGCCTGCCTGCAAAGCAGCATTTCTAAAAATACCTCCAGCGATGTCGTCAGCCGGTGCTCACTCAGGTCATGGAGACGTGACAGCCAAGAAAAGGAGGATGGGAGCATTGCTGAGGGACCAGGCTGAGATTATTCCAGCTGGTGTAGGTGAATCCCTGCAGAGAGAGGGGTAAGAGCAGAGTACCTTCTGCCTGCATGGGCTCCTTTATGTCCCCACTGCCTGCAGTCTCCCAGCCCATCCACCAGCAAGTGGGCATCCCCTGGGATCCACAGTGCTCCCCTGAGCTCAATAGCATTGCAGCACAGGGAAAAAGAGCTGGTACCTGGCCACCAGTGTGCATCCAGAGTAATGCCACTTCTGGATCCCTGGAGATCCTGTTCCTGTTGTGCTGGGGCTGCCAGAGAGCCACACTGTTCTTGCCAAAAAACAGCCCTGCAGCTGGGAGTGGTGGGTTTTGTAATGCTCACAGGTGACTATTTGAATAGGACTGTTGGCACAGAACCCTTCCTACATCTCAGATTTTGCTCCATGCTTATTCATTAAGTTATTCTTCTAAACTGGGGAATTCACACATGTGCCTGCTTAATGTAGACTTACTTGATGTAATTGATACAACTTATGTGTTTTGCATAATTGCAATACCATTAAAAACCTGAAGCATTCAAAAGCCAGGAAATTACTTACCAGTTAAACTCATTTACATAAGCATTTATTTTACCCTTACAGTTGATAAGTGGTGGTGATATGGCTTTACAGTTGCTATCGGAAAGGGAAAAGTAACTTTACTTGTGTCAATATTATCCCCAAACCAGCCAAAGGAGCTACACAAATAATGGGGTACTTATGCAAATCTTCGGGTACATGTATGTACATATGGATGTGTGTCTACAGGCACGCAAACCTATATCTATCCCTGCCAAGGGCTCCATGCTGAGAATGCCAATAACCTCCAAAGAGGGGAATGCCAATGACCTCTAATGCTGGGAAGGTTTCACTGGCTAGGAGTGAAGGCAGCTGCAGTGCAGAGCTGGAGGCATTGGCTTCTCAAGGACAAGGTGCTGTGCTAGGGGCATGGGGACCTTTGTCACCTGCTTCGCCTGGGCTGAGTGGCTAAAGCACCTTGTCCCCCACACGCCCGTGATTCTCTGTCACCCCCCTGTATGTGTGGCTGGCCCGTGTCAGCGGATTAGGGCAGCCTCGCCTGGTGGGTCTCTGAGGATGTCCAAGAGGTTGATGCCAGGATGAAAGGACAAGATTGAATCCTGCTCCTAACCCAGCCAGGAGTGAGTGAAAGGCTGTGACTAAGTGTGAAAAGGCAGGAGGCTGAGGACACCTGGCCTGAAGGGAGCACACCCCAGTGGTGGGCAGAGGCTTCTCCTTCCCAACTCTGCAGGGCTGGCACCAAATCCTCCCCTCCCAAGGGATGGACAGCCCTGCATGTCCAAACGCATGTGGGACATGTGCCCCACAGGTCAGCCTGCCATCAGAAGTGCAGGTGTGAGTCATTGCACAGGGCACCCGCCACCATCACTGTGGATGCCAAGTTCAGCTTTGTTGTGGGAAATATCCGGTACTGCCAGTTCATTACCCTGAACAAGTCATGAGTGATTTGTGTCACCCAACATGAGGCTTGTGTGTGCAATACAGGCAGGTAGACACAAATCACACCCTAAAAATGCGTATAAATTATATTTTAAACAGGATTTTCTTTTGTCTTTCTGACACCAGGGCCTTTGGGGAGATCTTGGCATGTCAGGCTGTTTTATCCACCCCTCTGGATTAGAAACATGTTGTTTTCCATTTGAAATCTGTGTCCTCAGGCCCAGTGAGCCTGGGTTGCCGGTTGACATCACTGCCAGCAAATGCACCAGTGTTTGGGAGCAGTGGGGATGTGACGGGGTGAGGGCATGGTTTGTCACCTCTGGTCCTCGGTATGTAGGTCACCAGCACCATGGTCCCCATGGTCCCCCAGGATCACCCTGATGAGCTATGCCAGGAGGGGTGCACAGATGGGATGTGGTTACTCTGGTACCCCCCGAAGAGCACCAGAGTTGGGGTGGGAAGGGCAGGGACACTTCGGGAGTACTCGGGACACACCGGAGATTCTTCCTGACAAGGGGGAGTCAGGGAATCATGGGAAGTCCGGATCACACTGGGAAGGGCATAGAGCGACACCGGGGCTCCCCGAAGTTCCGAGGGCTCTGGCGAGAGGGGCCGGGGTTGTCCCGCGGACGGCCCGGGAGCTCCCGCGGAGGGGCCAACGTCGCCCCTTCAGAATCCCAGGTGCGGGAAAGGGCAGCCCCGCTCGATCGCCCGTCGGGGGTCTCACGGGTTTCCACGGCAACGAGCGCGGGGCGGAGCTCGGCGCTTCCGTTACCGAAGTGCCCGGGAGGGCGGGGACGGGGACGGGGCTAAGACCGGCACCGAGTGCCCCGCGCCCGGTGAGTGCCCCGCGGGGGCGGCATCGATACCGGTACCGGCACGGGCGGCGGGGGAGCCGGGCTGGGCCGAGGCTCCCTTTGTCTGAGGGGCTGGGTGTGCCGGCACGGAGCTCCCGGGGCGCGGCGAGAGCAGCGGCATCGGCATCGGGAGCAGCACCGGGGGAACGCGGGGCGGGGCTGCGCCTCCTCCCTGGCACTGAGACCGCGACTGGGACCGGGACCGCCCCGGAGCCGCCCTCCGGGGCCGCCGGTCGGGAGAACAAGGAACCCCGCGGAGGGCGGGCGGGCGGTCCCGGGGCTTCGTGCCCTCTTCCCCGCCGAGCTGGCGCTCGGTGCGGCGCGGTGTGTGCGCGGAGCGGGCCGTGCCGTGCCGTGCCGTTCCGTGCGGTGTGTGCACGGTGCGGTGTGTACGATGTGGAGCGAGCAGTGCAGTGCAGTGTGTGCGGTGAGGTGAGGTGCGGTGCTGTGCGGTGGATGCGGTGCTAGCCGGGTCCGGGACTGCTCGTGCTCCTGGAGCTGCTAACTCCTTATGCCACAGCCCGAGGTTAGGAGGGGCCTGGAGAGACTTCAGGAATGAGTAAATTAATTACAGGCACTGTTTATGTCACATCCGCCGGGAGCACGGAGGGAGCCCGGGGCTGTCGCCTTTTCGGGAGCGAAATCGGGATCGATGCAACTTCCTGCGGGTTTCAGGAGTCCGGCCCGGTGTTACCGTCGTAGGGTGCCCTAGCACGGCCCACTGGGATTCACAGCTGGACATTGAGCCCGGCTGAGATGTCCGTCCTTCCACTTCTCTGCAGAGGTGCTGCTGTGCTCGGGACCCCCGTGCCATGATCACATCCCGCACAGCCTGGGATCTGGAATCCGGACCGTCCGCCGGAGCCGCCTGGAAGACGAAGGACCTTGCCCTGGACGGTGAGTACGGCGCGGTGGCTTGTCCTTGCCCCTTGGGGCTCAGCCTGCAGCGCTCACGCCCTACTCACTGGGGAAGGAGAGGCTGGGAACAGGCCAGCCTGCATTTTTCACATTTCTTTCCGGATGAAGCTCAAGATTTGAGAAACGGGGACTTGGAAGCTGCCACAAAGCAGTGGGCAGCCAGGGGGTGAGCAGAGAGAGCTCCCTCCATCTCCTTCCTGGCCCTTCCGAGTGGGAAACTTAGGGAGAAAGATTAACATGTAAGAAAGAAAACGGAGCAATCTGCATGGCAGGGCGAACATAGGGCCCTTGCCTCACCCCAGCTTTGGCTCCTTGGAAGGTCTCCTTATCCCTCCCCAGTGCATGGACCCCGTGGGTGAGTTTACTCGGGAGTTTCCCTTCGCAGCACTGAGCTGCTCTGCAGGCAGGTGGGCGGGTGGCTGCTTGCCCCAACCTGCAGCCTCTTGTTGGAGAAGAGTCCTTCCCACCTCCCTTGCCAGTGGTGCTGAATAGGTTTTGGCAAAGGGGAAGGCTGAAGCCCCCCATTTAGGCTCCTTTTTGCTGTTGGCTTCAGCATTTCCCTGTGTACTGGCAGCTGCTTCTCCGAGCACTGATTCTTCCCTGGCGCTCAGTCCAGTCCAGCCAAGTGCTGATTGGCATCGAAGCCTCTAAAACCGGGGCTTTTCAATGCTTCCTCTGCCCAGCAGCTTCCACTGCCCATGCCAGGTTGGGAAACTCATCGCCTTTTATGCAGGCATTTGCCAATGCTTTGAAAACGGCTCGATTTACACAACGCACGCGAAATGTTATGGATAATTAGAGGCTGGGAAGAAGTCCAGAGTGATAGACTAACTTCATCAGGACACGTCTCCCTTCAGACACTGTTTCCACCTCTGGCCAAAGTGCCTGTGCCTGATTTTAGAGAAAAAAATGCATTATTGAGGTTTGATTTGTGGATTGTTGATTTTCTCCCTACCTGCCAGAGAAGAGATTTGGCTTCCTGCGATGGTGGCAGCACCTGTGGCAGGCAGGTGTGGGGGGAGGTCACAGGGTCCCCAAACGGTGGGATGTAGCCCTCACTAGCTGCTTTTCCTGCAGCAGAAGAGGGGACAGCCATGAGAGAATACTCCTTGAGTTGCTGTTTTCTTTCTTTGTGGTTCAGCAGGGCAGGAACTGCTGTCCTGGCTGCTTTCACGTTTGGCTGCCTGACAAATAAAGGAAATATTTGGGGGCAGTGGAGGGAGGTGATGCCATCAAGGTCCATCCATCTGGTTTCGGTGATGCAAGCTTTTCCAAGATAGGATCTCAGGAAGTGGAGTGGCTTGGCAAAGAGCAGAGCTGGGATGTCCCTGGTGGGGGGATGGATCTGGTCCTGCAGAGGCCAGACGGATGCTACACCCTGAATTCTCATTACTAGTCATTGGCAACCAGTCTCCGCCCCCCGAGGGGATAATTTTTCTAATTAACATAATTAAGATTTTTAATAAAAGTCATGCACTGTCTCTGCCACACCAGTGTGGTGGTGGCAGCAGGAAGGTGGAGGTGGGTTTGCTGAGCTAAGCCAAAGGCTGTGTCCATCCTGGGCTCTCAGGTTGATCCAGTGATGCTCTTTGCTCCATCTCAGGCTGTGGGCAGGACAGGCTCAGTGCTGGGAGCGGAGCAGGCGCCTCTCCCCGGGTTCCTCTGCTGCCTACACTACTTCACCATAAAATCCTCAGCGTGAGCTGGCCAGACGCTGCAACCCCCCGTGGGCTCTGCCGGGCTCTCCAGGTGAGGAGCGTTGAGCCAGCTGTGGCTTGGGTGGGGAAGGCAGTTTTAGGGTGGTAGGGAGAATGCCCCACACCCAGCTGGGCCATCTCTCAGTGGGAGCTATGTGGTTCCTTCCCTCGCTACAGCCAGTTTCTGCCTGAACCCCGGCACCACATGCATCAAGCAGAGCTGCTGCCCTGAGTAGAAAGGGAAGAGCATCTCCTGGGAGACAGAAGGCATCAAAAATGCTGGGGAACAGCCTGGAATAACATCTTCTGGGTCACTTATGGGTCACGTTAGCAGGAGAGCTCAAAGCAGAAGTGTGATAAGGAAATGCAGTGCTGTAAGGTGGTGTTTGCCATTGGGATGGAAGAGAAGTGGAAAGGTGACACGGCCAGGGATGGTGTCGAGACACCGTGTACTGGTGTTGCTGCCACTAGTTCATTCTGGGCTTCAGGCAAATCAATTCAAATTCCCCTTCTTTGAAAAGAAGAAAAACACCTTCTTATCTCACACCAGCCTTGAATTCCCTCTGGCAAAACCCTTCTAGAGTCTCAGATGCAGAGGCACCGCAGACACGCGGCTTTTCCAGGAGGATGCTGCCACCGCCTCCTTCCAAATTATTCTCAAATTACTGGCATGTACCAAGTATTTGCCCTTCTGCTGGGGTGAGACAGCTTTCTCTGGCGTTGCTGGCCCATGGGTTAATGCCACAGGCTCTCAGATAAGATATAAGTAAGAAAAGGCATTTTTGACCAGGGCAAGCTCAGCCAATCATCACCTTTTGTCTCAGTTTTCCAAAAGCTCCTTCCAGATTTCTTCTTTTTTTTGGAGCTGGGGTCCATCCCACTGGGCATGGCATTACCTAAGCCACAGCTCACAGCTTCACATTCAACCCTGCCTGCAAGTCAGGGTCATTTTTTAAGGCCATAGAAAGAAAGATAGGTATATTCTGTATAACTGCATGGTCCATCTGAGGGAAGGAATTGTTTACAGGGAGAACTAAAAGCAATGTGATAAGTTCATCATGACAGCTTGCCATCACCAAACTCCCTCGGAGGGAGGGTTCCTCTGGGTCGCACTGTCCTGTTGTTTGCACTGCCCTCCCTGCTCATTCCTGGCAAGCCCAGTGAGGGTGCTGGCTGCTGACACCACAGTGTGTACAGCTGCTGCATCTCTGCTCTCTGACCTGTTTATTCTCATGGACGTAGACCCTGCGGGAGACAACGTGCAAGCGGAGGGAGGAGACCCAGCACCAGGACCTGACACCGGCTACAGAGGAGCCACCAACATCCTCTTGTGAGCCAGCAGCTGCCACACCGGTTCAGGCAGCCTCCACCATGAACCTGGAGAAAGCAGGTTAGGGGAAAGCCAGGATGCAGTGGTGGGTGCTAGGGAGAAGGAATGGGATGGAATGAGCATTTGGCACCTGCAGGTGGTTATCAGGGAAACCTCTCCTCTTTGGTGATGCACATAGACATGTGTCTGCCTCACCAGTCACAGTAGAAATCCAACACCATCCACCTGCTGAGTGGTGAGAGGGACTGATGAATTATTGAACTAGATGAGCAGAGCAGGTGAGCTCTGGTGAACTCACTTCTGCTTCCTCCTTCTTAAGGAAGATATAACGTATATGGAAACACTTAGAGCTTGCCTGGCTGCACTGGGATGGGGAAATCCCATGGTTTCTTGTCTTTCTCTGTCTGGATTAAATTGTGCAGGCTTGTCAGGGCACATCTTGGGAACTGCTCCTGGCATGGTCCTCAGCTGCATCCCAGAGCAGCTCCTGGTGCGGGGTGACTGCTGGGAAGAGATAGGGAAGCAGGAAAAAAGGGGGTCTGTGTGGTAATGGTAATGGGGCAGAGCATCTTTCCAAGTGGGTTTCAGAGCATTTTGGAAAGCAGGAGGGTCAGTGTGCTGTGCCTGTCACACTCAGAGCCCACATCATCACCAGCGCATCTGCCCAGCGGGAGATGTAACACAGGGCAGCATCTCCTCTCCCATGGATGCTGTCTCAGGAAGAAGGTGCTGGAGCGTGGAGGAAGGCGTTATCCATGTGGGATTTCCCTGCCTGGCAGTTTGACTTGCAGCTGAGTGTTGCAGCTCTGAGCCTGGCTCTGCCTTGGGTCCCAGCCCAGGATTAGTGTGGATGATGTGTGCAGACATGCGACGTGTCCACAGGAGCTTGCTGCCTCCTGTAATTTTGTCTTATCCCTGCATGCTCCCCAAAGTAGGAGGGCTGGCATTCCTGTTGACTTTGGAAGTTTTGGGATAGGTTTTGTGTGTGTTGGTTTTAAAGAGAAGACCCTGCCTGAGCTGGGCTGAGCTTTCAGCATGGAAAGAAAGGAAAACTCGTTCTTGGCAGTACTTTTTTTGGTTATCCAGCCCATGGCAGGAAGACAAAACCCAGTGGTCTCTTCTGCAGCCACTGCTAGATAAGTCCTGTGGTAGGCAGTCAGCAGCAAAGTTGTCATTTGATCTCAGCATTTCATTTTTTTGCCTGTTCTGTTACCTCCTTAACTCCATTTAAAGGTAGAAAGTCTGATTCACAGGCAAGAAAGTCTTTCTTCTTGTATTCAGTACTTTTCCCATGAAGCAGGCAGTATCCTCCCGCAGGCAGCACAGTGATTCCCAGCATCAGCTCCTGCCTTTGAAACCTCAGGTTTCTGGTGGCAGTGGATGAAATCCGTGGCAGTCAGGGAAGGGCGCCAGGCAGCCAGAATCCTGGCCACCAGTTCCTCACCGCAGTGCTTCATCCCCACGTTGGGAATGAGTCAGGCCAGCTCATTGCTTCTTGGGAACTACCAGGTCATTTTGTAGGCTCTGATGTACGGCCAGGTTGGCTTCTGTCAGCACTGGTGGCTCTATTAACATAAAGAAAATTATGTTTAAAATAATACTAGGAAGGTTAGAAAGCCAAACACACAAGGATTAGGCAATACGGCCGTTCAGCGTACCTGTATAATTTTACTTTGGCCTCCATTATATTTGTGTGTAATGACCCAGACTTTAATGACATGATCACATACTGGCTTTCCACTGGCAGCTGCTCATTCAGAAGAAAGGATGCTGGGATGAATCAGCGCTGTGGTGAAGGCGGTTGTTATCAGAGTGAGGTGGCAGCATCTCAGTGTGTGGTGGGGCTGGGTCACTGCGCAGTGGTGTGGGCAGGTGCTCTGTGCTGCGGCCTGGGATGCTCTGCTGGCATTGACACACCCCTTTGGCTTCTACCCTTCTCCGGGGCTCAGCCATAGGACACCACCACTGCTGTGGTCAGCACTGTGGCACTTGGGATGCACCTCCCAACATGTCACTGTTCTCTGTGGGACTTGTGCAAGTCCTGTTTACTGTGTTCTTGTCTCTACCTCCACCCCTGGGGACTCTACCCATGGCTGGCACTCTGCTCCCCAGCGAGGCGGCCAGATCCTGACCAGCTCCACCTTTGCTCACACTGCAGGAGGGAGGCTCTGCAGTGGGAAACGGGCCAGCCTGCCAGCCACCCGGCCCTTCCCAGTGATCCAGAAGGTGATGGCCTCCATGGCACATCTTCAGAAGGAGAAGCTGCTGGAGGAGCTGCTGGGCCTGCAGGAGAAGCTTGCTGCCAGGGAGAATGACGAACTCTCCCTTTCCCTCCAGCTGCAAGGCCAGGTATGGTGGGGACAGGGCAACACAAAGGGGTTTGTCAGCTCCTCCAGCCTCAGGCTGTGGCTTGGTTGGAGTGCTGTGGTCTGCAGTTAGTGAGGGCTGCACTTGGAAAGAGTGTAGGACCTCCATCATTGAGCATCTTTTTTGCTGGGGGACATAGGGATGATCTGGGAGCCAGGTGTTCCTGATCACTGGTTTTGGATGCACCTCCCTTGGGATGTTCGCAGTCCCCTGAGTGACACAGCAGTAGAGCTGGCGAGGGTGTGTGGCTCTGTGGACATGATGTGGCTGATAGGGCTTTGGGATGCAGCCCTGCAGCAGTCATCCATCTGCCCAGCACAGGACAACTGCCACAGGATCAGCTCGTTAGACCAACCCAGCAGTTTAATTGTAGTGACTTTCAAGAGCCAGGAAGTGGAAAGTGAATGTGAAGGCACAGAGGTGTCTAATGCAGGGACAGGTTTTGGCTACCATGACCAGAACTCCCCCCAAAACAATCTCCTACACTGGTGCAGGTGCATTCTCAGCACAAGGACCTGGGTCATCCCAGGGAAATGGAAATTCTGGCTGCTTGTAAAGGGATTTGCATGTGGCTGTTGTGGAAGCTGTTACAGTCAGGTTCTGCTTGTTCCACGGGTGTCAAAAAGGCGGAGGTAATTGTCCTGCATTTGGTTGGCATGCTCTGCATGACACAAGCGTGAGCGCGGCAGGATCCGGCCCTGTGCCGGCCAGTTCAGCAGCAGGCACAGCTGATGCCAGTTGGAGCAAAGTGCTGGCCCCAACTTCTAAAGCCTGGGGATGGCCGTGCCACGGCTTGAGCCAGATCCAGCTTCCAAGGAGTCTTTCTCACCTCCAGAGAGCAGGATGCAGCCAGAGATGCCCGAGAAGGTAGGGGATAGAGGTGCATCAGCATTTTTGGGTGCCACTGGCACAGGGAATGGTGGGCAGGCTCCAGTGTGTGTGCTGACTGGCTGGGCTGGCAGATTCTGTGGAACAAGCCATGACTGTCTTCTCAGTATCTCCCCTCTCTTAAAAATACTTATAAAAATACTTTAATAATCTCCGTCAGTAGATATGGAAATGGGGTTTTACTACTCAAGTGCTCGGTGCATGCTTGGCCCCCCATCCAGAGCCAGGGCACAGCCAGCTGTGGAAGGAGGGAGATCCCAATGCCGTCAGGGAGCAGCCACATTCCCCTGCCTGTAGCCACGGAATCCCTTGCCGTGCCCCACCAAATGCGGGGCACACAGGTGCTGCCTGTTGCGCTGCTGTCTCTGCAAGGGCGCGGCTTAATAACTTACCATATTAATTATAGCCCCGTGTCAGCACATCTGCATTGGTTATTAATCAGCAGTTGGTAAATCATCATCCATGGAGGGCCAGCTGGTTAAAGAAAAAGCTGATTATTGGAATGGGCGCTACCAAGTGAGGGGTTTAGTGGCTTTCTGGTGTAGGGAAATGGGGAGCCGGGCTGGGATCTGGGCAGAGGTGGTGAAGCATACAGCCAGGTCTGGCTCCCTCTGGGATAAGCTTTGGGGTAGTGGTGATACTCACCCAACAGGTTTATGGTATGGGGACAAGGGACAGAGCAAGTGAGCAAACCCCATTAAAACACAGTCCCTAAGACTGCTGGCTTCACCAAGTACTCGCTGCTGCTGTTTGTTCAAATAACTGAAGATTTTGGGAGAGCCTCCCTGGTCCCTGCACAAAAGAAAGCTGAGGATTTCTGAAATTCACCTGGTTTTGCAGGAATGGCAGCCTGGTCCCATGGGATGGGCAGATGCCCAGACAGGGGTGGCTGGGGAGCATCCTCCCATCAGACTGAGACATGTGGCCTTCTTGAGGAGCTCCTGCTCCCTCTTTGTCCCAAGATAACTTTCCTAGAAAGAAAAATAGGGTAAAACAAAGCTATGTTGTGAGGGCAGGACAAGGCACTTCTGGCTCTTCAAACACAATTATGGATAGGTTTGTTTTTTGTCTTCTGCAAAGATGATACCTTTTTTTTTTAATAATGGTTTCTGCTAATGCTCAGCATGGACAAATTATACCCATGGTTGAACAAGGTCAAAGCAAGGCTTTCATTAACGCTCATTTTAATCAGGCCGTGTGAATCAGGTGCTCAGAGCCAGGTGGAAAATTAAGGCATAACAAAAATGTGAGCCAGACTGGATGTTGGTGGCTGAGGTGGCACCACAGGGTCTCCTCTGAAAGCTGCTGAGATGCCTCCTGGTTAACCTGGTCTGTGTTGACAGGTTGAAACTCTAAAGGCAAAGATCCTGGAGCAGGCGCAGGAGATCGGCCGGCTGCGTTCGGAGCTGGTGAGGTGCCTCTGGGATCGGGCTGAGCCAGCTTTGCCTGGTGGGATTTTGGAGCTCAGGGTTCCCAAGGAGGAAGAGGCCACATGGGGTGGGTGGAGGTGGACTTAACCTACCCTGATGACATTTTGGACCCTGTGGGCCAAGAGACACTGAGGGATGAAAGTTTGTGGGATTTTCTGTCCAATGCAATGTCATATTGGTGATGCTGGGACACAGCAGGCAAAGCTCTCCGGTGCTGTCACCCTGAGGTGGGAAGTGAAAGTCCCTTTGGGGGTTGAGGCTGCGTGGGCTCAGTTGGGGCTCTCTGACATGGCAGGCTGAGGCTTTGAGGAGCTCCCCTGAGAGCAGCAGACTGAGGCTCCCATGATGAAGCAGGCCGCAGCTCCTCGATGTTGCAGACTGGGGTCTCCCTGAGTGTGGCAGACTGGGAGCTCCCAGATGTGCAGCAGGCTGGGGGCTCCAAAGTGGCAGGAGACTGTGGCTCTCTGAGCATGGCAGGCTGGTGGCTCCCTGATGCTGCAAGCTGGGGACCTGCTGGGACAGCAAGCTGAGGCTCCCCCGGGGCAGCAGCAGGCTGGGGCTCCTTGGGGTGCATCAAGGATCCATCTCCTCTTCCATCCACTGCTGGTGGCAGGGCGGCACGGATGCAGAGAAGCACCGGGACCTGCTGGCAGCCGAGAATGAGCGCCTGCGGCAGGAGATGAAGGCGTGCGAGGGGGAGCTGCGGGAGCTGCGGCGGCAGCAGCAGGCACCGTGCCGGGACTGCCCCCACCTCCAGGTGAGTCCTGGGTGTTACAGCAGTGGCAGCAGAGTGACAGGCACCCATGGGTGACATAGCCTTGTCTGTCATGTTCTGGGGCCAGGAGAACGCCAGGCTGCAGGAGCAACTGTCCCAGCTGCAGCGGGAGGCAGAGGAGACACGGGCCAAGCTGGTGGAGCTGGACCTGGAGGTGCAGCAGAAGACAAACCGCTTGGCTGAGGTGGAGCTGCGGCTCAAGGACTCCCTGGCCGAGAGAGCTGAGGAGGAGGAGCGGCTCAGCCGGCGGCTGCGGGACAGCCAGGAGACCATTGCCAGCCTCAAATCCCAGCCCCAGCAGATAAAGGTGAGCACCACAGCACTCTTCATCTCTCCTGGCTGGTCTGTGTGCCTCGCATTGCCCAGTGGGTGCCCTGCAAGTGCCACCTGTCTCTCTGCCCTGAGCACATTCAGCACAGCATTGCGATTTCCTTATCTCCCCCTGGGCCAACAACAGCTCCATCCCAGGCCCCTCAGGTGCTGTTTCCTCAGTACATCCCATCTCTGGGTGCTTTTCTCCCCAGTATATCATCAAGACAGTGGAGGTGGAGTCAGCCAAGGCAAAACAAGCCCTATGCGAGACCCAGTCCCGAAACCAGTACCTGCAGGAGCAGGTGGGAATGCAGAGGCAAGTGCTGAAGGAGATGGAGCAGCAGCTGCAGGGCTCCCGGAAGACAGAGGCTCAGCTCAGAGCTCAGGTCTGAGTGCAACAAGTGTAAATCAGAACTCACCTCATGTTCCCTGCCTGGCTGGTGCTCACCAGGTGACATAGTGTGGCAAGTGGGTGAACACCAGCTCAGTGTCACCTCTCTTTGCTCCTCTCTCAGATCATGATGTATGAGGCTGAGCTGGAGCGAGCCCACGGGCAGATGCTGGAGGAGATGCAGGCAATGGAGGAGGAGAAGAACCGTGCCATCGAAGAGGCATTTTCCCGTGCCCAGGTGGAGATGAAGGCAGTGCACGAGAACCTGGCAGGTGAGGAGGTGTGGGTTTACAGGGTTGCCTAGCCAATGTTGGGGTGTCATCACCTGCCCCTCACACTGCCTCATGCCTACAGGTGTCCGCACCAATTTGCTGACTCTGCAGCCGGCATTGCGCATGCTCACCCACGACTACAACAGCCTGAAGCGTCAGGTCCGCGACTTCCCCCTGCTTCTCCAGGAGACCCTGCGCACCGCCAGGGCTGAGGTGAGCCCCCCTGCAACCAGCACCCCATCTTCCCTCTATGCAGAGTGCACATGCTGGGGGGTCACTGAGCTGCTGGTTTCCACCCTTGCAGATCAGCCAGGCCATCGAGGAGGTGCACAGCACCAACCGGGAGCTGCTGCGCAAGTACCGGCGGGAGCTGCAGCTCCGCAAGAAGTGTCACAACGAGCTGGTGCGGCTGAAAGGTGTGCAGGGAGTGGCAGATTCAGCGTGGGAGAGCGTGTCCCTGAGGGGGGGCCAGATGGTTGGGGGAGCATCCGCATAAGATGCTTGGGATGCTTCAGTCAGCAGTGGGCCGCAGCGTTCAGCCCACTCAGTGTTTGATGGTTCCTGAGGGTGGCAGCAGGATGTGCTGGGGCTGACACCATCCCTGCATCTCCCCTCCAAGGAAACATCCGTGTTTTTGGGCGAGTCCGCCCCATCACAAAGGAGGATGGTGAGGGCCCGGAGGCAACCAGTGCAGTGACTTTTGACACCGACGATGATGCTGTCCTGCACCTCCTGCACAAGGGGAAGCAGGTGTCCTTCGAGCTGGATAAAGTCTTCCCCCCACAGGCGTCCCAGGAGGAGGTGAGTGCTGCCATCCACACTGCTGGTATGATGGGGAGGACACAGCCACCTTCTCTCCTTACTCTGCCTTGTTGCCCCAGGTATTTCAGGAGGTTCAAGCCCTGGTCACTTCCTGCATCGATGGCTACAATGTTTGCATCTTTGCCTATGGGCAAACAGGGGCAGGAAAAACCTACACAATGGAAGTGAGTTTGCCTGGTTTTGATTCCATCTTCTTCCTCAGATTCCCAGCATGCACTAACAATGGTTACTGCTGCTCCACAACACCCCCTTTGGCTTTACTTCTGCATAGAAGAAAAATACAGAATAAAATGCAAGGTGTTTTTCCCTGTTTCTCACCCCAATCCATCAGGGAACGGCAGCAAATCCAGGGATAAACCAGCGGGCCTTGCAGCTCCTCTTCTCCGAGGTGCGGGGCAAAGCGGCCGACTGGGACTACGCCATCACTGTCAGCGCTGCCGAGATCTACAACGAGTCGCTCAGGTACAGGAAGAGGGGAGAAGCTTTTTGGGCATCACCCCATGCCACTCTTTCCCCCATCCCACCAGCCCTACCTTGGCCTCGCAGCTTGTCCCAAGGCCCTGGGTGATGCATTTGGCTGTGCAAGGATTTATTTTTAATTTATTTTGGTGCACATCGCCCTTCCCATGATCTCCATGACTTAACAGTCCTTCCATCACTCCCACTCCCTGGCTCTGATACAGCAGCTGACACATCCCCCTCTCCACCCCTGTCCAGAGATGCTATATGTAGGACTTTGTAACTGAGAGCTGAGAGAAGGAGAAATATTTTCCTCCCTTGTCCAAATTCAGGTAGGAGGGGCCAGGAGGATCCTGGGAGCACATCCATTGGAATAATGGGGAGCACGGATGGGAGTGTGGTCTGAGTTCTGTAAGAGCAGGCACATGGGAGCCAAGAATGCTAAGGTCTATAGATAGGATGTGCAGCTTTCCCTAGAGGAGAGAGCTTCAATGGCAGTGTTGGCACACAGCCCTGAGCCATGGAATGGATGCCAGCAGCCCCTGGGATAATGGTAATGGATGCCCCTTTACCCAGGGACTTGCTGGGGAAGGAGCCGCAGGAGAAGCTGGAAATCAAGCTGTGCCCTGATGGCAGTGGACAACTCTATGTGCCCGGGCTCACCGAGTTCAGAGTGCAGAGCGTGGAGGACATCAACAAGGTGCGAAGAGATGGATGGTGGCAGGCACAGGAGGGTGGCACCAGGGCTGCAGTGAGCTGGGGGGGGTTCTCTGGTGTGTGACTTCTGGATTCTGAAGCATTTCTGAAGCCCCAGGGAGTAACAGAGACCAAAATAGATCCCTGGGTGTGATGTGAGGGTCACTGTCCCACAGGGATAGCCACAGGGGGTTAAAAATAAAACCATGGGGCTCAGGAGGTTCCTGAAGGATTAGTGAGATGTGACTGGATGCGGCTGTCACTGCAGTGCCCTGCCTGTCACCCGCTGCCCTTGGTGCATCACCCAGGCTGAGACCTGACAACGGTCATCACCCTGATGGACCAGGCACCCTGTGGGAGGCTGTTGCTCCGGATACATCTTTGGGCAGCCCTGGATCACAGGGGGTTTGTCATGGGATTGGGGCAAACTGGCCTCACTTCCCCCCAAACCGCTGGGCTCCCCCCAGGTCTTTGAGTTTGGCCATGTCAAGCGGGTGACAGAGTGCACCAACCTGAATGAGCACAGCTCTCGCTCCCATGCCCTCCTCATCATCACTGTCCGAGGCCTCGACCGCAGCACGGGACTCCGCACCACAGGTGGGTGCCACAGGGTAAGCCCCTCACCTGCACCTGGGCCACAGCATCCCAGGGGTGTGTGAGGCTGGACTCTGATGCTATCCCGTGGGATTTGGTTGTGTGTCCTCAGGGAAGCTGAACCTGGTGGACCTGGCGGGCTCGGAGCGGGTCGGGCGGTCAGGCGCAGAGGGCAGCCGGCTTCGCGAGGCGCAGCACATCAACAAGTCCCTCTCGGCACTGGGCGATGTTATTTATGCCCTGAGGTCCCGGCAGGGCCATGTGCCCTTCCGCAACTCCAAGCTGACCTACCTGCTGCAGGACTCGCTCAGCGGTGACAGCAAGACCCTCATGATGGTGCAGGTGAGGGCTGGGCACCCAGTGCCTGTTGGCATCCCCATGGCCAGTCAGTGTGGAGTTTGGGATGACTGCAGTCCCTTGTCCCAGTGCTGGGAGGGGTGGGAGGGATGCTGGAGGCAGGAGCGGGACTGGAACCAGGGGATGAGGCTTGCCCTTGGGTACATCTGTTTTGCAGCTGTGGTGCCAGAGGCAGTTCTGTCCCCATCTCAGCACCCAGAGGCTGAGGGATGGGAATTAACTTGCTGAGGTCCATGATCCTGTACTTCCTGCCTGCACATGGAGGCCATCCCTGTGGGCATGATCTCCTTGCATATTGTCGTCTCTCCATCCCCTCTTTTGCTGGGAGGATTTTAAGCTCTGGCAGCTCCTCCAGACCTGTTCTTTGACCCCTCAGTCCTGGCTATCTGCACCCACAATGAGCCCCCATGGGGGCTTGCCTGAGCCCCTGCCACCTGCCACAGCTATTCCTGGCTGTCCCTCGTTGCAGCAGTTGGTGACAGGGGATCCAGCTGGCCTGGGCGCGGATGGACAGAACTTTCCTGGGAGAGGCAGGTTAATAATAGCATTTCACCAGCCACCATGAGAAGGTTTGCTAGGGGGTAGCCCCTGGAGTGCACTGGCAGCTGCCAGGATGACTTTTCTGCCTGCTCCTCCCTGACTGCAGGTCTCCCCCTCTGAGAAAAACACCAGCGAGACGTTGTGCTCCCTGAAGTTTGCTGAGAGGGTTCGTTCTGTGGAGCTGGGTCCTGTCTCCCGCAAGGCTGAGCTGGCCTCCTGGCCCAGTCAGGAGCAGCTGGAGGTAACCAAGGGACTGCTTGTGCTTTTCCCCCTCACCCCAGGGGTCCTCCTGTTTTGGTCCGACACATAGTCCCCAGGCCTGTTGGATGTTTCCCTGGAGCCACCACCACTGGGGACCACACCTGGTGGGATGTGGGTTGTCCCCAAGCAGCAGTGTCCAGCTGATCCTGCCACCTTGGCTTTTCCAAGCCGTCTTGGAGCAGCCCACAGTACCCCAGAGCCCACTTGGACACCACTACCCAGGCAGGCACAGTCTGCCCACAAGCCCATCTCCATTCCTTCCCTCTGGGGACTGGCATGAGCTGACCCTGGGGCTGTGCCCCATCTCCTCCCAGGGTGACTCACCGGGTTCTGCAGCAACGCCTGGCCGAGGCCACGCATCCCACAGCTCGGGGCAGCTCTCCAGCCGTGCCGCCTCCATCCGCAGGAAGCTCCAGACTTCAGGTGGGTGGTGAGGCACCTCAGGAGCCTGGACAGGGTCCCTCTATCCAAGGAAGTTCCCACCACAAGCCCAGCCTTCATGGGGGAATAAGCAGATTCGCTATCAGCTCATTAACTAATGGCTAATTAGCCATGGTTAGCACTTCGCTGAGAGCATCCTGGTGTGAAGCTGCTGCTGGCAGCTCAGGGAGTGTGGGGAGGGCAATGCCACGAAGCTGAACTTCTCTCCCCTTCGATTTCAGCCTGACTTAGGGGCAGCCGTGGCTGCCAGGTGAGTGCCTGCGGCGGGTGCTGGTGGAGGGCTCTGCTTCATTCTGCTTCCCAGGCAGGGCAGGGCAGGGCAGGGCTGCCGGGCTGTGAAGGGATGCTTGTGGTGCCAACTCCTGCTACAATGCTGCCAGATGGGGCTGGGGCACTGGTAGCTGTGCCCCTGCCTGCTGTGACCCACACATGTCTCCTCCCAGGGAAGCTGAGGGCAGTACCCCTGTGACAAGTGCCAGCTCCCAGCTCCAGCACCAAACCTGCACCAGGACCCAGCCCCTCACAGTGACACGGAGATGGCTGCTCAAAGACATGAAGGCTTTGGTGCTGTTCCTTTGGCCACCAGGACCCATGACCAGAGGATGATGGCACCTCTCACAATGAGCAGCATGGGGCCAGACTCCCCTCTCACAGTGGGATACAGTGGTGCTGGGCAGGAATCTGCCCCCGAGGATGCTCAGCTGTGTGACAGTTGTTTTTAGCCAGAGTGGGGAGCTGGTGGCTGCTCCCTCCATCGCTCCAGCTTTGTTTTTACAATAGGACTGGGCTGAAGGGGGTGCTTGGAGCTAGGCAATCCCCTGGCCCTGCTTCTGTTACCCCACAGAGCCAACCTGGTTATGGCTTCCCCAAGATGGGGTGCTAACTGATGTCTTTCAGAGCAGCACTTCCTCCACATTAACTCAGAAAAAATTCCAGCAGCTCCTTTCCCCCTCGGTTTCTCAAGCCCTGTTGTTGCATGAAGGCCCCCGGTGCTGTGCATGAGCTGAGCTGCTGTTCCTCATGGTGCCAGTGTTGCCAGGGCCCTGCACTACTGCCCCATCATAGAGTCAGAGTGGTCACGGACTGCCTGTGTTACATGGCACCAGAGGGGATTTAGCAGTCTTGAATGAAGCTATTGTAAAGTTATTTACCAGTTGTCTTGTCAAGAGAGATCACAGTGTGGTCAAGATGAAAGTGTTCAAAATATTTATAACTGTTTACATGGACTTGGAATCGAAAACTAATGGAAAACAAACAAAAAGACCCCAAATCTCCAGCCAAAAGCCTGTTGGCTTATGTATGGGGATGGCAGCTGGCAGGGGTATGGGAGGGGATGGCACTGCCCTTGGTCCTCTGAGCACCCACCTATGGGTGCGTTTCCTCCTGCTGCAAATACCTCCTGGATGCACTGATGGCTCCTTCCACCACAGCTCTCTCCTCTCACGCTTCCACAGCGTATTCTATTTAAAAACAAAAAAGGGAAAAATAAATTTAGCCTTTTGTATGATTAGATGTTTGTATGTATTTTAATAATTAAAAAATATCCTGTTTTGTAACAAAACTTATTTTAAATAAACGGTTAAAGCCAGTCCTCCTGTGCTGCTGTTCTTGAATACGGCTTGGGATGGGGTGGGTGCTCCTTCCCTCACTCCCACCATCTCCCCTCGGGCTGGAAAAACCCATGGCATCCATCCCCTTGTTCTGGGCCAGCCTGGCTGTGCTTAACCCCCTGACTGCACCTATTGGGCTCCCATGACTAGCAGGAGAGTGAGTGGTTAAACCCTAAGTCAGACCCAATTCTGCCACGTCCTAGTCCACTTTGTACTTCTCCCAGCTCCACAGGCTATCCAGGCAGGAGGCTGGCAGAGCCTTTTCCCACTTCATGAGTGTTCAGGCATGGGATTATCACCAGACAAGGCAGGAAACAGCTGCAGAGCGAGAAGACACACAGTATGAGTGTTCTGATGCAGGCAGCACTCACTGTCAGTCCCATGGTGGCTCAGTGCCAGGTCCTCGTGCTATATGACCCACCATCAGAGCCACCGCCTGAGCCACAAGAGCAGAGCAGGCTCTTTGTTCCCAAAACATGACTGTGTTTGGATGAAACATCAGCAATGTGGAGGGGACTGGCTTTAGTCCTGGCCACACTACACCTCCCCAAAACAGCCTCCAAACACCTGTTCTGGGCTCAGGAGCTCAGAGACAGCAGGTAACAGCACTGCCATTCTGCTGAGATCTGCTGGAGATCAGCACGAAAGATCTGTGTGGGGCCAGGGAGCACAACGAGCCCCAAATGATGATACTGCTCCTTGGGCTGGGAAAAACCAAGCAGAGTGAAACTGCCCCCGGGATTTCCACAAGCCCCCTAGCGAGTGCTGGCTCTCCCATTGCTCACCACAGCCTCCCAGCAGGAAGGGCGAGAATAGTCAGCTTTTCCCTGGGACACACTGGGAACAGAGTCCTGCTTTTCCTCGGTACTCCCTGCCAGAAGCTGTGCCAAGGTGAACAGGACTTGAAGAGATTCAGGCATTTAACACAACTTTAAAAAAATTACAAATATTTTAATAAAATTCATTATAAGTTACAGATTCCTGGAGAACAGGCTCCAGTGTATAAAATGGGAGACAGGCTGGGAAGAGCAGGGGAAGCACCAACAGGAACCTCTTTCCCCAGAGGAAAGAAGCAAGAGGGACAGAAAGGTTCTGACAGACATTTATTGGGGGGACAAAAACCAAAAAATGAACCTCTAGGAGTGGACCAGTGGATGCAGAAAGACATTAATCAGTCCATGTCCCTCTGTTCCTCCAACCTCCCAAATCCTCAATCCCAAAGGCAAACACATATGATGAGTCCTGCTTAAGTCCCATATTTTTACAGGTCCACGTAGACCTCAGATCCCAGCACAGTCTGAAGATACTAATCTTCTGCATCCCTGGGTGCCAGCAGGGATGTCTGAGAAGCCAAGAGACACACTCCTCTTGGTTCAGGTCCTTGAGACTGCACCGGAATGGTGGCACGGTGTCCTTGCCCATGTCAGATGAAGCCAAAGGAGCCGATCCATGACAGTTGATGTCCCTTCTGTATGGAAAGGGCACTCCACCCCACAGCAGGCATTTGTGGGGCGGTCTCTGCAGTCCTCAGCACGCTGCACGCAGCCAGAGCAGGGCCAGCTGGCCCCGGCCCACAGGGCCAAGCAACAAGAACCGACAGCACACACGGGAAGGAGGGGTGACAGTGGGCTTGGAGCCCTCCTGCCAGGGAAAGGCCAGCACACAGAGCAGCCCAGAGCTTGATGCTGAGATGAAGAGCTGAAATGAAGCAGCTTCCCTACAGGGCTTTCCCTCCACCCGCCAGGGCTCCTCACACAGCACACACATCTCTCCACTCAGGTCCTCCATCCAGCCCGTAAGGCACTGGGGCTGGGTGGGCAACCAGCCAGCCAGATTTCACTTCCCTACCGTGCTGGAGCGGGGCAGAGGAAAAAGATGGACACACGGAGAGACCTGAAATCCAGCCAGACCATGAACAGAGGGAAGCTTGGCCACCTGTATTTGCGTGTAAGGAGGTGGTGGCTGTTACTCCAGGACAGCCATGAGGAGAAGCAGTTCCCGAAAGGCACTACCATGGCGGCCACTGAGCCCAGACTTGTTCTTGACAACATTGCTGATGTTTTTCAGCTGCTTGTAGCACAACTTGCATTTGTGAAGCCTGCAAAAAAAGAACAGCAGACACAGCATAAATCCTCAGCTGCCCAAGAGATGTGCCTGTTCCTGCAGTGCCAGAAAGGAAGGAGAGAAAAGCCCTGAAAATGGCCTGGAAGAAGCTGAAATCTGAGCAGAGCTCTGCAGACAAACACCAGGCATTCAGCCCATGTCCTGGTGAGACAGGGGAATGGCATCCACATAAAGGCTCTTTCACTCCCCTTTCGCCTTTGGCAGTACAGACCAAGGAGGAAGGAGGTGCTGTTTTCTGAAGGCCAATTCTCAGAGCAGAGCTATCCTGTGAATGAACTGGAAATCCAGCACCTGGCTGCCAACTTGCGTCTTGTGAGGCAGAGGCTGAAGCCACAGGGTGGTTTTACTCCCAACACTTTGTTTAGGTGTGACTCAATGCACAGTGACAGAGGAAAAAGCAATCCTTGGCCTTTTTCTCAGAGCAGGCGAGTTTGGTTTTTGCAAACAAAGGGAAAGCATGCCAAGTCTAGTATCAGAGGCTCCATGGTGAGGACAAAGCTCACCCAAGAGAAAGGCTGGTTCCAACAGGGAGCAAGCAGAAGTATGTGCCTCACCTTTCCTCTCTGCTGATGTCCACTCCGACAGAAGGTGGTGCAGCCAGGATGTCTGTGATGAGTGGCAGGAATCTCTGGAGAATGAGTTTCAGGGATGTGCAGCCAGTCTGCACGTAACTGAAAAACAGAGAATTGGGTCCCCTTCAAATTTCATTCCTGTCCTCCTCAAACACAGACCTCAAACAACACCCCCTCCACCACCTGTAATCAGGGAAGATGACCAACAGCCAAGTACCAATACATCTTGGTTCCAAGGCTTTGACAAAGCAAGTCTGTTCCAAAAGTCCTGGTACATATCCTGCCAAGTGGGACCTCTTTGCTCAAGGGCAGAGATGTCCTGCCAAGGGACTCTGGCAGGAGCCTCTCTCCCAGCAAAAAGGAAGAGAAGAAACTCCATCTTAAGAAATAGTCTGGATTTTTTTGCCCCTAACAACGAGTCCCAGGACTGTCACAGGACCCCACTCCCCTTATCCCAAGCTGAAGTTTCACTCCCATCAGTGCACAAAGGCCATTTGTTTTACATTGATGTGACCTCTCCTGGCTGCCAGAACTGTCTTCAATTCAACATACTACACTGAATCCCACTATCCTGCTCCTCCAGCCCATGCATACTTTCCATATCTTTTCCCATACACACCTGGCAACTCCATCGCTCTTTCCTAGGCATTGTATCAGCATTATACTGTATCTCTTGTGATTTCTCAGGATTTTCTTTCAGCACAAAATGCCCAGTGGAGCTCCCTTACCACTATCTACACTGAGTACCCCAAGCGCACCATGTTCTTGGGGCCTTACCTTTCATATTTACTTTGGAGTAGTTTTTCTATCTGTGGTAGGACTATAGTACACAAATCCAGCTTCCAAAGAGAACTGAAAAGAAAAAAACACATCCTGGGACTGAAGACTGAAGCTTTACAAAGCTGCATCAACACAAATAACAGTTTCTATCAAAATGTCCAGGCACCAACACTCAGGTTCACTGAGCAAGTTCACTGACTCCCCCTCGTGAGAGAAAGTGGCAGGTTCTAAAGTATTTCATTGACTCTCTGCAGAATCACTTTATGATACCCTGAGACTTTGATTTTCCTTGATGCCAAACAACTCCAGCAGTTACTGGCATTGCAGGCTTGAAAATGTGACTACAAACACATGCATTTCATGCTTCCATAGCCCACTGAACACAAGGCAGGTACAAGGCAGCACTCCCGACTCCCAGCCAGATGGCTCTTGGTATCCCAGGGGCTGGCCTCACTCAGGACTCACGCTTTTTGGTTGACAATATTCAAGAGGTCCACAACAACAGACAGATCATTGATTGCCACTGCAGAATCCAGAGAGTTCTGAGAGAGAAGGAGAAGAGTCTTCTATTGCAAAGCTCAAACTGGTAGTGCTAATGCAACTTAGTATCAAGTGCTGCTTTTCCAAAACAAGGTAGAGGCAATGTGAAGCTGGCTAGGGAAGGGAGCTCTCTCAATGGCAAAATTTGCTCCACAATTTTTTGTGACCCTTCAGCCACAGATGGGACACAGCAGCACTCTGTGATGCACCCTTGGGACAAGAGCTGTCAGACTCTGTGAGGCAGAATCAACCTCAGACAAGCAACCAGAGCTGCTCAGCTGCTCCCCTCCACTCAGCTGCTCCCCTCATGAGCCTCAGGTCTCTCCACATCCTTGCCTTGATGTCACTGGTGCTCCATACAGCCCGCACGGTGTCCAGGTTCTTGTGGCGGCTGGTGAGCACCACACACATGGTCTCGTGGCCTTTCCTGATCTGGGACATTGCTTCCTCATCCACAAGTTCCGTTTGGCTTTGGTTTTTCACAGCCTGGAAGTATAGACACCAATAACACTGCAGGGTGACACAGAAAAGTGGGAGCTTTCTCTGGCCTTTGAAATGGAAATGCCCAATTTGTTCTGATCTCAGCTACTTCTTTTCTGCTTTTTCTACTACATCAATCACAAATATGTTTGAAGCTTTGGAAAAACTCTCAAAAAAAGTTGAATTTAAAGTAAGTTTTCAAAACCAATATGCTTTGATGAAGAAATGCTTTCACATAAACCCTATTTTTCATGTGAAACATTTATCTGGAATCAGCATTTTATTACAAAGCATAAATCTTACACAATTTATTAGAGTCTCAATTTGATTCCTGCCCATGTCATGCTGGAACCACTACTTCCTTTGCTCCCATTTAGAGTTTGGGATCATCAAGATGCTCTGGTCTTTCTCCTTTTTTAGGACAAGGCAATACCCCTCCCAAGAGAGACCAAGACGCCTCCAAGATACAATAGGCAGAGATTCCTATGAAATTATTATGTGCGATAATGGCAGACACCACTTTTCTAAATGAATCACTGTCTAGTATGTGGAGCTGTTCAGTGACTGTCTCATTTTTTGCTTTCTGCTTTGGTAACATGTTCTTTGTGAGCAGGGCTCAATGCTGCTGTGTTCACACCACCCTGCTGCCGATAACAATGGGGGTACCTCAGAGAACCCTATTGCTGATGCGACCCAACACAGACAGTGGCTGGAAAGCATTGTCCAGAGACACTTACCGGTAAAAAGTCAGAGGCCTTCAAGCCAATGGGCTCATTCCTGGCTGCAGGAATCACTGATGGCTCTGTTCTGGTCGAAGAAGTTGAGGAGGCTATCGGTAGCCTCTGACCTGGATCGGGCTGCAGAAGAAATAGAGATAAAAGCTCTAGCAGGAACAGTCTGGCCCTAGTCTGATGACCTTTATTTCTGACCTATTTTCCTCTCACAGCAGGGTCCTCAGGCAGAAGCAGCTGCCAGTTTGCTAGCATAGTCTAAGAGGCAATAAAGTATCTCTCAGGTACATACCAATATGTAATTAAGGATTGTAAAGAACACAGAGATGCCACAGCAGAAGGGCCAAGTGCTGTTACTGTTATGAGCATCTGAAATTGGGGCAATGGGCTGTGGCCGGCTTGAAGGCTAAGAGAGATTCTAAAGAAGCCAGTATAATGGTTTCTGGCCTATCAGCTGCTTGCAGTTTTGGCAACAACACAGCCTCAGTTCAAGCACTTGCAGAAACCTGGCACTTGGTTCTCTTCAGAGTGCCCCAATTTTAAGATACAAGGAGAAACACTGCTGCAAGCGCAAACAAAAACAATAGACCCATCGACTGTTGGAGGCTTGGCCTTGATTCTACTGCTCACGGAAGACACTTGGCAGGACAAAGCCTGGAGCTGCACTTTCACCGCCCTTCAGTAAAGGAATCAGCTTGAGTGGAAATCATAAAGTCTCCAGCACTTGCACATCGTTCACAGAGGGAGCACAAATAGCGATTAAAAGATCACACAGTACATACAAGCTCTTGCTTTGGCAACGAGGTCTGGATATCCACAGCTTGGCTGGGCTTCACTGCTTCCTTTGCAGTTCCAGGCTCTACCAAGATGAAAAGAAGTGGGAAAGCAGAAACTTATTTTCCCTTTCGAGAGTTGAGCGACAAAGTTCTGCACAGATAGACTACGTGGAGCCATTTCTGCAGACATGCAGATCTCCCTCTTTTGAAGGCCATTAACCCCACTCCCACCAAGGGGTGATTACCATACTCACCATCCTCTGGAGGGGCTGGAAAGGGCTCATTTCGAGGAGGAGTTCGGCCTACAGAGTAAGATTAAAAAAATAAACAAATGAAGGAGCATCCAAGGCTAAAGATCAGTGATAAGTCAACCTTGGAGCTGAGAGATCTCCAACAACTCTGCACATGAGGGTAATCAGTGATACAACAAGCAGAGTTATCTCATTTGGACCTTGACACTATTGCTGAGTTTAGCCAAGGGCTTTCAGCCTGCATGTATAGGAGGGACAAAACTGAACCCTGTGGTTCATTGCTGCTGTAGAGGTGTGAAGCACAAGACAAGACACCGTCACAACAAATGGGATTAGAAAAAATTTACCTCCTGTTAATTGACTTGTATAAGTAAATAAAAACAATGGCTATGAATTCCTTAAAAAGGGTATCTAATTTTTCTCATTTACATAAAAATGAGATACAGGCATTGCACAATGCCTCCTAAACAACAGTGTGTGCTTTAACATAACCTTTTGCTTTTCCTTCTTTAATGGATGTTGCTGGCCTTATACATAACAAAATTTTAAGTTCACTAAATTCCCGTAACACCCTAATCAGGACAGGAAGGCCAGACATTCACAAAGGAGCTCTGGAATCGGAGCCAGGCTTTAACCAGACATCACTGCACCCCAGTAAAGTTGCCACCTTCCAGCCATTCACCAACATGCTCTGTGGTTCAGTGTCCAAAGAGAATATTAAAGAATAATGAAGTTAAAGAATAATAAAGTTTTCTAAACTCTCCAGTTATAGATGAAATCTGTTATAGTAAGCCAAAATTCACATTTACTGAAGCAGTTTAACATCTTCAGCTCAAATCCAAGCACCATCCAAAAGCACAGTAAACCCTGGTACTGACAGATAGCATTCTTGGGCTGGAAGATCTCTTTGTAATCCTCCTGGTTCTTGATCTCAGCCTTTGATTCCTTCTCATCCCGGTCATCTTCACTGCTAGGACTGTGCCTTTCACTCTCCGAGTTGTGCTTTACTCTGCTACGGGAAAGAGATGCTGTCAGGGGAAGCCATATTGTTAGAGAGAGAGAGAAACAGAGACAGAGAGACAGGCAGAAAGCACTGAGCTTCTGGTATATTTCCTTAAAACCTCGAAGTTCCACAAACCAGCAGACTCCCTTACCTCTGTGGCTTGCTGCAGCTCGTTGAGGGTCTGTCATAGATGCGGCGAAGGGAGGACCCTGTGGGGGTAGGTGGCACAAGAGGCTGGTCGTCCCTGATCAGCCCATGGGGAATAGAGTCTGACTTTGGGACTCTGCTGAGATCCACAACGAAGGAAGAGACTGTGCTTTGTGCAAAGGAAACTCCTATCTGCAGAGGCAACAGATCAGGGTAATTCATCAGAGAGCAGGGTGCACACCAGCCTTTTTGAGAACAGGCAGGATGAAGTGACCCTGAGCAACCACGCTTGAGGATTGTTCAGTTCAGTGCTTCGGCTTTTGCAACTTGAAGTGGCCAATGATTTATGAAAGGCTAAGATAAAACTTTTGCCAAGCATCGCTTCTAAATAACCAAGCCTCAGTTCTTTCCTCCAAAAGCCAGAGGGACAAAGTGGAGCCAAGGCTACCGAAAAGCAAAAGCCCACAATTTTTGTCTAAGGGCTGGGCACACTGCAAGCTCTGGTCACTTACAGTCTGATAGAAGCTTAAAGGTCAGAAGGCCTGCAAGGAGGCAGAAGGATTTTATCTTGTATTTCCCAGCTGTCTCCTTCAGCCCCAGGAGCAGTGGCTTACCAGCTGGTTGTTGCTGATAGATAAGTCAGCTACTTTTCCCCAGTTCACCAAGACCACATCAAAACAGCGCTCTGGCTCCCAGCCGTACACACGCAGCGAATCCTGGAAGCCACTGTACAAGCAGCAGCCATCTGGGTTGAAGAGCACACACCTGGGAGGAAGGTGGGTGGAGAATCAGACAGTGTTCCCACCTTGCTCCAGTCCCTGTGGGCCCCTGACTGCACTAAACACCTCCCACTCCATTTGCAACAATGAACCTTCCAATCTGTTATTCACCTGGGCAACCTAGTGGGCCTGTGCAACACCTCCAGCAGCCCAAACTTCTCCCCAGTAAGTTTCCTCTCTGAGGAAATCCTCCCTTCACCCCCACTAGCACACTTGAGTAGGAATTTAATGTACCTGACAGGAGTAGCCTCCTCTTCAATACAGCTCACAACTTGAAACTTCTCCAAGTCCCAGAATCGAACAGTCCTGTACACACAACAGAACAAAATTCATTGCTCATCCCTCTAGAGATCACTGCAGGATCCAGAATTTAAACAAAACAATAACAGCTAGAATGACTTTCACGTACAGGGACCCTACACAGGAGTGTGTAACTAAGATCAGTGAAGCCACACAGAGATGCTTAGAGACTCTAGACATGGATAGGCATTAGAGCTGACCTAGAACTAAGAAAACGAACACCCTGTTAGCTGAGCAGGGCTGCCTGCTGTTCACACAGGATGTCAGCTGGATTAGTGAGATGCTTGAGGCTACTACGCATCGATTTCTAGTGTGGCAGAAGGTGCCATCAGCTTTGGATGAGAAGCCAGGAGCCCCATGTTCTGCCCAGCACAGATGGTGTCCTGCTGGCTAAATGTTTGAGTTATGTGACATTCTTATTTCCCATGTTCCTGTAAGGAAGGACATCGGGAAAGAGAACAGACATATACATTTTCCTTCCTTCTCCCTCCCCTTATATACCTGTCAGAGCTGCCAGAAGCCAAAAGGTATTCATTGGGATGGAATTCAACAACATTTACTGGGCCAGTATGTCCTGTAAACTCAAACATTAACTTCCCAGCAGTCAGATCCCACAGCTGAAAGGAGGAAAGAACAGAGAGACAATTGAGGAGATTTAATGTTAGAGATTTCCAATACACTTGGGATTTCCTTGTACTGGCAAGTTTCTAATTCTTCTCCCCTCCAAGAACAAACTCAAGTCTGTCAAAGAAAGCAATGATGAGGGGAAAGGCACCATCACAGTCAATTTAAGACTGCATTTTTGGGTTGTTTTGATATTCTCTTTTAAATTTTCCATATAATTTGTCCCCTGAAAGTTTCTGGTTTATATTTAGAGACTGAGACAAAACACAACAGTTCCACCTGACCCCACGAACTGTATCTCAAAAGTAAACAAAAGCTCTAAATTCCTTATCAATTCCTTCTCCACTTAAAAATCCAGTTGTGAATGACTGATCAGTTTACTTCATGTGAAACTGAAAATAAAACCAGTTCTCCACCTCCATTTCTCCATACCCCATGTGAAACAACCAAAGTCACTGCTTCAGGTGATACTTTTCTGAACTTCTCTTGCTCTGCTCAGCCCTGGCCACAATTTTCAGACTAATAATCACATGCAATGTGTGTGATAACAACATCCCTACTGACTGGTCCTTGCAAAGCCACAGGGCTCAGCCAACTGCCTAATGAACTAAAGGCATTTATGAGTGAGTCTTGGTAATGCCTGGTAAAAAGATGATCCCAGCACTCCCACATGCCACGAGCACATAAGGATTGTGTCACAATAAATTACCTTTACAGTGTGATCATCAGCAGCAGAGGCAACCCATTTCCCATCAGGGCTAAAGCGAAGACATCGAATTGCTTCTGTGTGACCCTGAAGGGAGAAAAACAAGCAGTATTCTGGCTTTTGTCTTTCAGTTCTATACAATATAATAAAACAAAACCAATTAAGTGTTTGACAGAGTCCACAGGCTGCAGAACACTATACTCAAGACACTACACCCATCGATAAGAAATGAGTGTGATCTCTCATCTAGACATTTCTGCCATCTGTTTAAGTATGGTAAATGCAGATCTGTCTTCATTAGCAAGAATCAATTTTAAATTACACAGACTTACATGTGGTCAGAAAGAAGTGCTGTGAGGCTGAGACTCTGGTTTCTAATTGAAACCAATATACACCAAGATCTTTGGGGAAAAAAAGGCCCCGAGAACAGAACCCTTTTGGTGCAGTGGAGACTCACATGGTCATATCAGTCATAGTATAAAGAAACCCTTATGGATGCTCTCCATCCCCCACTGAAGCCATCCACACTATGGCACATGATATCCATTGATATCCCATAACATCCATTTCATATTCCTGTACAGCTTGCAGAGGCCTGCTGAGGTTTGCCAGGCCACTTCAAAAACATGCAGATCTTATTTTCATGCTGGAAAACTAGGAAGTTAATTGTACATAATCACTTTAAGGTCTGCTCACAAGGGCTCAACAGAAATCTTTCTCCCCTCTTCTCCTGAAAACTAATGAAGCATTTTACCTTGAATGTGAAGATACAGCCTTTTCTTCTTACATCCCAGAGCTACAGGGAAGAAAAGCAAATTATATGTTTAAAGCAGTAGGTGGGGAGCCCAAGGGTCCTCCTGTCAGAGCAACAGCTGTCCCCGTTACCAAGCAAACAGACACTGCAGAACAAATGGGCTGCTGCCTCAGGGATGTTTTCTGAACTAAATCCCTGAGCAAGAATCACTCCTCTAAGGTATTTCACACTACAGCAGCTCAGTTCTGACAGTCAATACCAGCTTGATGAAACAGATACAACACAGAGCAACCAGGACATCTGTGCTTGCTCACACCAGGTCTTGGCTGGCACCTTACTCAGAGCCACATTCCACACCAGAGGAGTCACATTCATGAGCTACTGCTGTGAAACCACACGCACAGATTTCACAAGCACTCACAAACACACCTGCCCACACACAGAAATGACAATGTGCAGCATCTACCAACAGTTCAGCACAAAACACTGCAGGTAAAGAGGGAAATCTCTAATGGAAGCTGGGTTTTACCTTAATATTGGTATCCAAAGAGCCAGATGCCACAAAGCTTCCAAAAGGATGGAAATGAAGGCTGCAGATATTCGCTTTGTGACCCGGTAAGGTACGAAGAACTGGGAAAAGGAGAGGTAGAGTAGGGAGAAGGAACAGGCAGCAAATATTTAATAGTTCATTTCCCCCAGATATCATGCAGAAGTGTAGACACACTATCCTCACCATTAATCACACACTAATACAACGTACATTAGACATATTTTTATTCCTATATATATGTGATTTTACAAAAATGGTTCTGACTTTACCCTTACAACGCAAAGAAACAGCAACACGGGGCCCATATTCAGCAATTCTAATGAAAGTCTTGTCTGTACATATGAAAACTATGGATAGATCTCCAAACATCTCCCTTCTGAAAATGAGGCAGCTGGCAGGCTGCTGTGGCATCTTTCCACTTGTTACACAGAGAGCAAAATGGGCTGGGGGACGAACAGTTTTAGCCAGGGAGTGAAAGAGGCATTTGACTGCCTGCAGATTTCACCTTGCAGTGCTATTAAACAGACCCTTTCTGGGACTCTGCACTCCCATCCAGCCACCATCTCATGGAGCCAAATATTCACCCTGGACTCCTTCAATTGCCCCTTGCAAGACACATACAAAAGACCAGGAAAGGTCGCTTAGGAAGCAGGAGACAAAGCAACAATCAGTGCTTCAGCAAGTCATCAAGTAACAGCCCCTGTAATTCTGGAAACCAGGTGGGACCAGTAGAACTGGTACACCCTATCTCTGCAAGGAGAGATGAATGCAGAACTCAGCTTTGAGGAAGAAAAATTGCTCAGATAATAACAAGGGCAATCCCTCTCCATCATCCGTCATCTGGAACAATCTGGTGATTTCCCTCCCAGAAATTAGCTCTTGAGCCAGAGCTGGAGTGGTCATTTGCAGACACAGTGGCTCACAGGACTCCTAATAAATTCAGCCAGATCAGCTACTCTCCACTGGTAGTGCCAAACTATTCTGTAACTGAACTGATTCTAACTCTGAATTACAGAAAGTGCTTCTCATTATTGATGCTATCTGTGGTTTGCTGTCTTAGCTCAGCCAGTGTAAGCCTATTTTCCTTACACATTCCTTCTATAAGTAGCAACCTATAAGAAATATTCAGTCATTTTCCGGTGTTCCTGCTGGAATGTACTCAAGTGATTTATGATACCTTTGCAAATTCATTTCAGGATTTGAGGAAAATGCAATAAATAAAACATGACTCAACAGTCAGCCTTTAAAGTATCAGAGCTCAATGAGTTCATAGCTTTAACAGTTTATTAAAAATTAGGTCTTTGTCTATTATGGCCATGCAAGAACAGGAGAGGAGAAAAATTGCTTGAGGAAAAAAGAAAAGTTAGATCTAAGAACAAGAATAAGAGGTCAGTGAGCAGGGGAATCCTGGACTTATGCAGAACCCAATTCACTTAGAACTTTCAGTCTGGTTTTGGATCCTTTTAAGGTTGACAATTTTAGGCTGAGACTCTGAATACAAACTCTGTATGACAAGTTATCTATACATGCATGAAAACTGACCTGGAATATAGATTTCAACACTCAGGTCAAACCATAGAAAGTAGTTCCACAGATCAGTACCCCCAATACATTCCCAAATTTCTGCTTGAGCACGAATCCACAGCACTGCAGCCTCAGTAGAAGGGCACAAAAGCCCTCTGAGACGGCTGGAAATGAAGACGAAAGCAATGCCAGGCTCCTGCTCCTTCTTTAGTCAGGGACCTTCTGGGTCAGGACAGATATTAAGCATAAGCATTCTCCAAAAAGTGTGCATTAACAGAAGCAAAGACTTGTGGACATGTACCTTTGGCAGCTTCCAGATCCCAAACTCGAATGGACCCTGACCGGGACCCAGCAACAATGAGCTTCTCATTCGGATTGACCTGTAGGCTCTCGATGGGGGTTGTGTGGCCTGTCAAGCTCTGCAAAAAAAACCATTAGTCACAGTCACAGCAACTCACACAGCCCTGTATGAACCATGGCATTGTTCACACTTGAGGGGTAACTCTCTAGCCATGAGCTGGGAACCCTTAGTCCTTTCTCCTCATCAGCCCCCAGTGCAGGACAGCACCCTAGAGCCCATCACTGCACATGGCACAGCACACTTGCCTTCCATGTTATCCCACTTTCTGGAGCACTCTGACTAGTTTTGAAAAGATGCATCAACAGAGACACAGGTAGTTAAACATTAGGTGTGGACATCCAGACAAGGTTGACACATTCTTACATCATAAAAACTATGCTGTGCAAGCACAATGGCACCATGTTTTCTCTAAATGGGTCATGTAAGTGTCATGAACTGGTTACAAAATCAAAGCAAGGGCAAAAGCAAGACTACTTCAAAACCTTCACCCAAGGAAGGAGCCATTAGTTGCTGCCAGCAATGAGTGTCACAGTGATAACATGGTCCCAATACCAAAGTACTGACTTGAGGCACAAGGCAGTAATTCACATGAACGCAGGTCCTTTCATCCTTAAGCACCTGAAAGGTTACACCACTATTTTGAAGAGGCCAGTATTTACATAAAACACAAGAATACTTAAAAGTAATTTAAGAAAATCAGTACCACTATTACATACATTTTGCTTGTCAGTTAAGCAATATTCTCTGCTTTACTCCATCTTCAAATATGTCTTTTTAAATAGCTACGCCAGCTCTGTGCCTCCCACACACATACAGAGGCTGGAAACGCCAGCTGGAAGCTGCCTGATCTACTGGGGATTTTTTAGGATTCCACATGCAATTGAAATTCTCTACATACTCTACAGGCAATTGCCAATGCTTAGTGAGAATCAGAGCTCAAACAACCTGAGTTGCAATGTTATTTGCAAAGTTCCTCTTCTCCCTCTTTCTCAACATGCAAACATCAGGAATCTTAACAACATGAACACTAAAGATGAATTTCAGAGATATAAAGAATGGAAAAATGAAAGCAGACATGTTCTTCTTTTAGCCTTTTTGATCCTACTTTACCGATTTCTTCCTCGTAAGGTTCACACTGGCTCAACTGATGCCTTCAATACCACATTATTGTGCTGTCAATTAAACCAATGACAAGGGACATGTGCTAAAGGTGGTTTTCCACAACACCCACTCAAAAAAAAGCGCAATGCAGGACACACATCTGTTAAATATATTTATGGCACACTTTAGTGATCACTCCTGGGTAACCCGACTCTTACTAACACGCTGCACCAGCGTTACTCCTCCCCAGCCTACAGCAAACTATTGTTACAACCTTTGTGCTGACAGACCGTGGGACAGGTGGGAATGCATCCTGCTGGGGATATCTCCTGCTATGACTGCAAACTCCATGGGATAAAACTGGCCCCTGTGGCCTGCCACTATAAAACTGGCTGATCTTGTACAAAACTCTTCTTTTAATTCTCTGTAGCCCAGTAATATATAAAGCACAGTATTCATTATCTGAGCAAGCACTGACCCAACTCAAGCACACAGCCACCCCAGACTCTCTGGAGCAGGAACCTCACCAGGCACCCAATTCTGTCCTTATCTTTAGTTAGAATCTGGTCACCCAGCTTTGTGTTGGTAAACTATTCACCAGTCCCAGAATCTGCAGCCCAACAATATTTGCCCCTCATTCCCCACCCTCCAAACCTCAAAAACCTGAAAACAGGCCTGTTCTTACCATGATGCAGTTGGGCTTGCTAACTGACCATATATTGACCCGACAGTCATCTCCTCCAGTGGCCAGCATCCGTCCTGACCCTTTTCCCAGGACTACTGAGGACACATTGCTGCTGTGAGCCACAATCTCTTCTGCACAAAACAAAGCAAAGAGTTATTACAGACTAGTAAAACAATTGTCATCCCATTCCTCCGAAGGCACTAAAAAAATATTCTTCCTCCAGAAACTTTACAGTTTTCTATGGACAAGCTGCAGCAGGCCACTGTTCAGATAAGAAGTCACACTATTATCTTGCTTGAAACATTCTCTTACTGTTCTGCCAGCTGCACTTAAGACATTTGCTAACCAAAGCTTCACAATTCCAGTGCTCACATGGCTTACAAAAAACATCTCTCACTTGCAGCAGCTCCAGAGCTTTTAAAGATTTGCTCAAGTGAAGAAACTTGATCACAGAAGGTGCTTTACCTGCAATAAAGCACTGCAGCCAGAGCCACCCAGTGAAAGGCCCTCTAATCCCGTTCTAGAAAGCAGCAGCAGACAGTCCAACCTGAGAGGAACTGGCAGATGAGCAGCAGTACATTTTGTTACCCTACCCAGAAAAAAGTCAGACTCAGCAGTGGAGAGAGGTGGAGATCCCTTCCCTGAGCTTTGGCAGAGGCTTTGCTACATTCCCATTAAGTAACACAGGCAAAACTGAGCCCTGCAGAGCATGAAGCTGTGACGAAGAAGGGTGACTGTCTAGCCAAAAGAGCAGAAAAGAGCAATCTCATTGATGCTATAAGACTATTAAAAAACTGGGGGCTGAGAAGAAGCTCTGACAATGCAACAACAGAACTCTATGGAAACTTCATCATAAATATACTGATTTGGGGCAAAAGAGAAGCTGAACAAGCTTATACATCTCATTTTCACAGTGGATTTTTAAGCCCACTCCAATTTTTGGCAGGGGCTTTTGGCAGATGCATTTACCAGTATCTTCCTCTTACAGTTCTCTTTTCAAAGTTCACAGGATTTGCACACCTAATAGTTATGAAACTTGTCTGTAAATATGCTCAGTTGCATCAATTCAGCTTTCATTCAGATTGTTTGGCTGGGAGGAGCAATTTGACCATTTTACATACAACACTAATCCAAAAGGATATTAGATGGCTGCAATAATAATTACAGGTACTTTGATCTCAGAGTGCTTTTTTGAAAGCAAAACTGCGTAACTTTCACTTGGGCTGGATAAACATCTTTCAAATTACAAAGGTAACCAGACCATAAATTATATGTGAAAGGCAAATCTGAAAATATGCTTGTATTGTGTTGAAAGACCAAACTTCCACATGACAATAGTAAAACAAAACTTGTTTAAAACATGGACTAGAAGGGAAAAACAGTACAATTAGCATTAATAGACAACTCACTAGTTAAAATTGAAAGGACAGCCGCAGAGCATTGCTGCTGAAATGAGTGTGTCAGCAGCTCCACTTCTTCCCTCCTCTTTATTTCATTCTTAATATTATTATTGTAAGTTTGTAAGTCACTGTGGAAGCATCCAACCCTCTGTTCATAAAAGCCAGGTGTTAATGAGGTGTTTGCCTTGGCCAGAGAGGTTCACACCCCTTCCCTCCCCAAACCTCCTTAAACCCACAAACTTTTTTTGCCACCAGCTATCACCAACCAGCCCAGTAACACTGAACACCTAAT
Organism: Pithys albifrons albifrons; assembly: GCF_047495875.1. Lineage (NCBI taxonomy): Eukaryota > Metazoa > Chordata > Aves > Passeriformes > Thamnophilidae > Pithys > Pithys albifrons. The sequence continues at coordinate 15,511,638 of NC_092469.1, read as the reverse complement.
TAGCATTGCTGGAACATTCCTAACACTCAGAATGCTTTTTGCTTTAAAGAGGATGCTAAGACAGAGCAGAGCAAAAATGAAGACCAAGAACTTCATTCACAGTGAATGGAGATGGATCAATGTCCAGCTATTCCTGTAACTGGAGTTTCAGGACTGGGACAATAACAGCGATCTGGCTTTCTGCTGAAAAAGTAACAAAACTGCCAAGTCAGTTACCTCAGATCCCTTCATGTGTTACCACTCAAGGATACTGAATTTCTGCTGGTCAGTTTCTAGATCCCACATCAAAAGTCTAAAGCAAATGGCCATGTTCCATTGGTTCCACGGGTTCCTTGGAAGCCCCTATGAAATAACTCATCACTGACCAGCTGTGCAGACAGAAATTGATAGTCAGCAACTGTCTACTGCTCCTTCAGAGGAAGAATAATGGATGTAAAATCAGCAAATTCTTACTGTCTCTGGCAAAGCAATTTCAAGGAAGACACACAGGCCCTGCAAAGATAAACATCCTTCCTCCTGCAGCGAAGAGCTCAGAGAACCTTCTGTAACAAGTGAGCAGCAATGAAGGACAACATCAAACAGGCTAAATTTGGAGCTTCCTCTCTCACAGTGAGGGGATTCCCCACCACATCCTGGACTCTGAAAGGTGGTTTTCATTGAATTATAGAATACCCTAAGTTTGAAGAGACTTACAAGGATCATTGATTCCAACTCCTGGCCCTGCACAGGACAGCCCCAACAATCCCACCATCTGCCTGAGTGTTGTCAAAATGCTCCTCGACTTCTGTCAGGCTTGGTGCCATGACAACTGCCCTGGGGACCCTGTTCCAGTGTGTGATCACTCTCGGAATGAGGAATCTTTTCCTAATATCCAACCTAAACCTCCCCTGTCACAGCTCCAGCTGTTGTTCCCTCAGTCCTGTCACTGGTCACAGAGAGCAGAGAACGGAGCTGCCCCTCCAGAGAAGCTGCAGCCCAGGATGAGCTCTGCCCTCAGTCCCCTCTCCTCCAGGCTTAACATGCCAAGTGCCCTCAGCTGCTTCTCATATGGCTTCGCCTTTAGACCCTTCACCATCTTTGGATGCTCTCTAAAAGCTTTATATCCTTCTTATATTGTGGTGCCCAAATCTGTCCCCAGGACTCGAGGTAAGGCTGTAGCACCAGCACAGAGCAGAGCGGGACAATCCCCTCCCCTGACCAGCTGGCGATGCTGTGTCAGGTGCATCCCAGGACCTTCTGGGCTACCAGGGCACACTGTTGACTCATACTCAACTTGCCATCGATCAAGACCCTCACGTCCCTTTCTGCGGTGCTGTTCTCCAGTCTCTTGTCATGTCTCTTGACTGTCTGTACATCCAGGGTTACCCCGTGGCAGGTGTCCCATCCCAGGGTTGCCCCATCCCTCCCCGCATCCGCAGTTCTTGCACTACATCAGAGCCCCGTGGGGTTGGCCAGGCCTTTGGGGCAGCGCTGCAACCACTGACCGGGAGAAACAGGCCGTGACCCTTCGGAACAGCAGTGACAAGGCTGCGCTATTCCCCGGGCCGCTACGTTTTCATACAGGACTTCCAGGAGTTAAAAATCACAGTCAGCAACGTGTATCCCACACGGAGGGCAGGGTCGAGCTGTCTCCTGCCGACCCCGCCGCCCGCCCCGCACTCACGCAGCTTCCACGCCGTCTTCGTGGTGACGGCCACGGCCATGGCTCAGCGCGGCGCCTCCCGGGCGGGCAGGGGTGCAGCGCCTTCCTCCTCCCGCCGAGGCTCCACTCTGCGAGCGCGTCCTACAGCCGGGCCGCGCACCGGGGCTGCCCCGGCCGCGCTGCGGGCACACACACGCTCACGGCGAGACACTCCCGAGCGGCGGCGCAGCGGAGGGCGAGGCCTCACTGCTGATGAACATCACGGGACGGCAGCGCTCCTCGGGCCGCCGGGGGGGATGGCCTGGACGCTGGTGGTGGCGGGGCCCGGTGGTGCCGCGGCGGGACCGGGACCGGGACCGGGACCCCCGCCCACAACCGGCCCCTCACAACAAGCCGCGCCGCGCCGGGCGGTTGCCCGGGTTGCGCGCGCCGCTCGGCCAATAGGAAGCGAGGGCGGGGCGGTTGCCACAGCGACGGTGCCGCGACGTCCAATCGCAACGCGGCTTCTTGGCGGAGCCCTTCGGGCGCGACCAATGAGGAGGCGGCGCGCTGGATGGGGGCCGCCATTTTGCGGAGCCGCCCCGAGAGGCGGGGGCCTGGCAGGGCCCGGGAGGTGCCGCGGGCCTTCCTCGGCCGCTCCTCGGCCGGTTCGGAGATTGCAGCGGCCTCGGAGCCTCTGTGGGGGCAGCCGAGATCCTTCCTGCGCCCGCGTAGAGGCGGGCTGCGGTCAATGTGTCCCAGGAGTTGGTTCCCGGTGCCACGGGCACAGCCCCGGCGGGGTGCGGGGCTCATGTGAGGCTTCTGCGCCTCTCGCCGCCTGGCTGAGGTGCGGCCGTACCGCTTGTGCGTTTCTCGCCACCTCTGAAGACAATTAACTCCATCAACTGAGAAAATCAAATTAGTTTGGCGCTACTGCTTGATAGTGGCCCAGGAATGTTGGATGAATTCTCAGGGATCACCCCCTCCAAGCTCAGGAGCGATGCGTCCCGTCGAGGAGAAAATCGGGGAAAAAAAAGCCAGAAGGCCTCCATAGATGGATAAGGGACTGCTGAGCTAACTCAGAGCTAAAAAAGCTTTTCTGGAAATGGAGACGAGGACAAATGGCCTAGGAGGAATACAGGAAAATCCTGTGGCAAGCAGGGTTGGGACTAGATGATCCATTCCAACCCTTAACATTCTGTAATTTTATAATACACATTTGCTGATGTTTTGGCAGCTGCTTTGTCCCTAATGGCTGTAAAAGGATTTTCAAATTAATTTATTTTGGTCTTTTCTGGTATTGAGTTAACAAGGATGAGTTCATAACCACAGCAATATGTGTGGGTTTAAATGAGGTCAAATAAATGTTATATTTGTGGTGAGCTCCCCAGTTCAAAATCTTTGTGCAAAACTAAATTATAAATTTGTTAAAATATTACTATGATGGCAAAGAACCAGTATTCCCAAATAAACCTGCTCCCAGTGACAGCAGCCATGGATCAGGTTTGGGGTAAGGAAAGCCCCAAAAGACTGTATGGTTTGTGTGAAGCAGAGCTTAGAGCCAAGGTCCCCTTCAGACTTGAGTTGCAAACAGGGTGGGATTTAATGAGGAAACAACTTATGTAACAGCAGAAGGGCCTTAGAACAAGAGAGGGAAAGGAAAAAGACACAGAATGCTTGGAAGTTCATTAAAGTCTCCTGCTGAATCTTACATTCATCAGGTATCATTCTGACTGTGTGCTGTGTCTCTGCTTTAGTTTGGGGGTGTGGGAGTTGGTTGCAGCCTGATGGGCAAGGAATTCACCCTCCTCCCCTGTGCTGAGACACTGGGAGCTCTTCTGCCACTTTCCAGAGCCTGTGAGGGAACAAGCAATGAGAAGTCAGGAAAACAGAGAGGAGAGTGAGGAGCAAAGGCACACAAAGCACAACTCAAGGGAGCTGAGATGAAGGAAAGCACAAACTGGAGCTGATTTGCTTTCGGGGGTAGGCAAAAAGTTTGAGATGAAGTCTCATGAGAACAAGAAAACAAGGGGGATTAAAACACGTGGAACAGCAAGAGGCAGCAAAACTTCATTGTGTTGCCTCAGGAGAGTCAAGGAGCCCTGGAGAACCAGATTGGCACTGGTTGAGATAAGGACTAAATTTCACCCTGGAGCTATTTTGTTCTCTGATCTCACATGCTAATGACAAAAATAAATTATGGCATGGCTCTTAAAGTACTCCTCTCATAATCCCTATTTTCAACTAGTCCTTCTTAATTATTTTCTGTATTAACTAAACAAAATGAACCAGTAATCTTTCTCAGTGATGCAAGTTTTTCCAGAAAGTCAGAAGGTGACCATAGCATGACCATGTTATATTTCCCTGGGAAGTCAATTGAAGCTGTGCTGACTAACACTATCCTGGGATTTGTCCCAATATATTTTAAGGATGCTAAAAGCTCTTCAGAGGTAATTCTTACTCTGGATTTCTTTGTATACCTGCACTGAATGCTGGCATGAACCTACCATGGCTTCACGCTGACATCCTCTCTTTGCAGTGTTATACCTTGAAACTGTCAGTTTAATATTGGCTTCTTCATCCTCACGGACCTTCAAAATATCTATCACCTGCCAAGAAATCAGAAGACCCCTCAGCTTTCCAACGAAATTACTCTACTTTTCCTTGTTTTACCTGCTGACAGAGCAGATGCTGCATACATGACTTGTAGAAATGTGAATCTATACAAACATGATCATATCCTGCTGACAGAAGCCTTAATTTTAGATTGTTATTCTCTATGAAATTGTTGAACTCAATTATTGATCATAATTCATAAGAAAACTTTTCTGGAGTCACAGTACTACATTTGAAACTGCACCAAAAGCTTTGGCTTATTCTTTGTTTTATACAGGATATGCAGCACAAGTAATGTGATTATTTTGTCTGTTGATACATCAAGACTGAGAAATTTGGCAAGGTCATTCATGAGGTCATAGTGAACTACCTTCAAATTTCTGCAGAAAAATGGGACTTTTTTAATGTTTTTCTTAATTATTAATAATTGTCTGGGCTAATATAGTTGAACATTCTCTCTGCAGCTCCTTCTGGGGTTTCTCTTCCCCACAAAAACATTACCAATCCAATAGCTGTGGCTCCATCTCCTAGAATGGTTGTATTTATCATGATGTAATTACAAAGAACATGGATTTGTTACACTGGTCACAGTGTGATTAGCAGTACAAGCAATGTATTTTATGAAGTTTTCCCCTACAGTTGCTGACACAAGAAGTCACTTCAATATTTTGGATAGGAATTCTGGAAATGCCCAGTAACTAGATACAGCATTGCATACAATATCCTTTCATTTTGGTCTAATTCCCAGGCAAGTGGCAAATATGTCACCAGATGCCCCAATTCATGTATTGTCATCTGCTCTCTGAAACTCCCTCAAAAGAGAATGAAGAGTAAGAGCAGGAGCTGGAAACTGTGTGATTCTCTGTAAATATATTAAAGCTACATCTTCACCAAACAATGGCTGGGGAGCAAGCATGATAATTCAGCATGGAGAGCAGCTTTGTGACACCAGAGTCGTATTTTTACCACAGTTTATGCTGAGGATCCTTTGGCAACCAGTCCACTGAAACTGTTTCCCTGCCTGATCACCTCTGACCCTGTGGACACCTCCTGTTACCTCTGCTTTGGATTTCCGGACTTGGTGCTTCAGCTCCTCCTGTTTCTTTCTTAGCTCCAACAGCAACGTGTACAGACGGCGCACGTTCTTGTGTTTCTCAGAGGACCATGGCTGGAAGCAGATAAGTTAGTGAAAAACAGCAGCACTATCTGGATACGTGGGATCAGGTACTCTGCTGACTGAAACTGGCACAGTCCTGCTGTAGTCAATAAGGTGGCACTGATTCCCATCATTGAAACATCAAACCCATGCTCAGCATGGATTTATTAGACTTCATTTTGACTGGGAATCCATCAGTTATGTGAGACAGATGGCACATCTTGCTCTTTGCTGAAGCTGCTGGTTTATGGTTGGAACTGATTTTGCAGAGTTAGAGATGAAAAAATTGGACCCCAGCAATTGTTTTCTGTGTATTCTTCACAGTGGGAAATAGAAATTTTTAAAAAACCAGCTTGCATAACATTAAAACGTCCTGTATTTGCAATCTCTCTATGGTTTTCTTAAGTGTAATTCTGCAGAATCACTGCAGAATTTACTGGCAGACTTCTGCCCCTGGTTATGGACTCACATCGATGATGTGAGTGGAGGGACCCCTGGCCTCTAATGAGAAAATCAAAATTAGTGGCAGCTCTTCATTTTTTAAAATATCTTATATTTCAGGCTATCTATCTATCTGAATATCTATCTATCTGGCTGTTTATCTGTCTATCTGAATATCTATCTATCTATCTATCTATCTATCTATCTATCTATCTATCTATCTATCTATCAGCAATGTATTAAGCCTCAGCATCTTGCTCTGTGTCTGCAGGGTAAACACTGGGAGATTTAAGGAATGATGGGACCCAAGAAGGCAGAAACAGTACTAGAACACAGAGTGTTTGCCTCTGCTGCTCTATCTCTTCTTGAAGAGGGAACAGCAGAGGAAATTTCAGCTCCCCTGCCATGAATCCACAAACCTGACCCAACAGCTGCTTAACCTGCATCTTGCAAAGTCCAGGGGCCGTGGGATCTGCTTGATGACCAAGTCTGGGAATATGACCTCAGGCAAGGCTAGAGCCACCCTTTCACCCACACTACATCCTGCATGCCCAGTCACTCCCAGCATGGCAGGGTATCTCCAGGGACAGCATGGAATATGTCATGCTTGTAGTTCTTCCACTGACATTTCACCTTCCCCTTGTGTCCTGTGATCTCAAAAGCCTTCAAGATAAATGTAGTTTTTCTTCATACCTGGTATTTGACACAGGTGTCTCGGGTCAGGAAGATTTCCTCTCCTTTCCTATCCCTCTGTATTGCTCTTAAGAAAACCACCTTCGAGGCAATGATGTCATGATCCTCAAGGTGATATGTCAGCTGGATGGTGTCATCTGTGATCATAAAGATACGTTCCTCTACATCTTCATCAGCAGGCTTTTCTGGATTTCTGTGGAAACACTCCTTGATTTGCTAATGGAGGGTGAAAAAAAAGTTATGAAAGCAGCTTAGACAGCACAGAACTGGCAAGAATTTAAATAGAACTTGGTAAAAACCCAGGGTAAAAATTATGCTTTTCTGCTTGGACTACAATGGCATCTCTTAGCCAGTGGTCCTACTGTTCTTGCCTATGTCTGAAAAAAATCCCAACCACAAAACTGCTTAAAGCAATACAGAATTCTCCTATTTGTGGAGCCAATTTCCAAGCTCCAAACTAGCTTGCATGCATCCCTGCATGAGGGAACTGCAGGAAGCCAGGTATTTTGGAGCACAGCAAAGTTTCCCACATTTCCCAACACAGGGAAGGAAAAAGCAAGTTGGGATGCTGATCCAAAGACAGGCCACTGCATGGCTCTGTCTTGGCGGCTGAAGTGTCTGAGTCATACATACTGACAGATGTCAGATTTCATCCTCCTTCTGCTCTGCAAATCAGACCTGACAAGAGGAAGAGGTAGATTACCTGCTGGTAACAAAACAGAGTGATGGAACACTTCGTCAGGAACTTAAAATGGTATTAGTTTGAGCTCAGCACACAAAATAATTTTACTACTTTTGAATCTTGTGAAAATTTTGTTGTAAAATCATAGTTCAACTTTTTTTGTTTCCTCTGACACATGCCTTCCAAGCCTTGGTTTCCTAGTTTCATTGTAGCTGCTCAATGCAGTTCCTGACAACTGGTCACACTGTAACTCTCTGTCAGGCAAGCAACTGTGAGACCCCGCAGCTCAACAAGGCTTGGATGTCTCATCCGGAGCTTTGCCTTGGCCATGCCCACTGAAAACCAACTAAAGCCCCAGGTAGTATGTTTTGCACAGTATAAATATCACAGTGACACATATTTTTCTGTTCCTGCCTTGGCCATACCACTATAGGCCAGAGGTTGACATCAGGTCTGGTGCCAGCCATGTCCATTTCATTTTCTCTTTCCCCAAACTCCACATGCCGGATGTGCAGGAAGTCACTCCGCCCCACGAAGTACTCGGTCATCTCAGTAGCATTTTCAACACGTTTCCAGAGCTCATCATGTCGTGCCTTATGGTAAAACTCCATTGTGTGTCCAGTCTCCGGTTCCAGTGACGTGTAGGTGTGAGCTGAGGACACATCATGTGTGTTTTCACAGTTAGCAACCATAATACACTGAACACAAGTGTGTCCAGGGGAAGTCTCATTTTCTTCACCAGTCAATAAATCAAATACACGTAAGAATGTAAGAAGGGAATGTTATCTCCTCACCACTGTGTATCAATATGCCATGGTCTAAGCATGGCAGGACAGTTTTGCAGGGCCACTCCCTCCCTTACACAGAAAGGCAGTAGTGAGTAGAGCCTGGACTCTGCCTTTCCCAAACCAAGAATGGACACACTTGGAATGAAATGCTGCTTTAGCAAGAGATTTGATCCAGGACTTTCCCCCAGCTACACAATACAGAGACCAAATCTAATCCTGAGAAAGTTTCTACTTCTATCACTTCTACTGGTAAAAGTACATTGTATCACCCTTGTGTATGTGATAGTTACATATTTTTCCAATACATAGAAAAGTACATAGCTGGGGAAGCACTGACAAGGAATGGAAGCCAACTCCACTGGACACCATATTTATCTAGGCAATTTATCCCACAAATTTCCTGTCCGACATTTCCCCCAACCTTTCCACTTTAGGCTTTTGTCACTGCTAGAAGGGTTTCACATGAAGTCCCATCAGCTGCAGTGGCTGCCCAGATGAACTGGAATACCTTTAAGAAGGAGAGGATTTCCTCGTCTGAAATGGTCTGTGGTCAGCTGTGTCTGTTTATTCATTTCTCTCATATCCAACATGTCTTCTCGATTTTTGAACCATTCTGTCAGCTCCACTACTTCAGTACCTGGCAGGAGATAAATCATTTTGCAACCTTACCTCATCCTCTTGAAGGTGGTAAAATTCACTTGATGAGCTCTCAGTGATTGCTCAAGCACCCTGTGCCCATGGTACGACCACAGTAGGTGTAGTACAGTCCTTGGAACTGGCCCTCTGCACAGGGGTATTTTGTGGATAAATCCTAATCTACATTTGAGTAGAAGGATTATACCTTAAAGAGGGTTTATTCCTCTCCATCAACTAGAACTAAAGGAATCAGCTCAGGGGTAGAACTTGGCAGATGGCTATGGTTAGGCAAGAGAAATTCTATCCCAAATACTTAGTAACAGTGTCAAAAGCAAAAGGAAATGAGCTTGGAATATCATACTATCCAAGAGGTCTGAGAGCAAGAAACTGTATTTCCAGTTAGGAATCTGCATGGTTTCTTGGACCAGATGCTGAAAAATTGTGCTTTCAAGTACAGACACATCCTCAGGCTGTAGCTGCCTATTTAAATGGCTCCTGATGACACTAATAGGAATTGGATCAAACCAAACCATCTTTCCATTTCTCTGAAGAATGACAATCCAAGCAGATGACCTGTGACACTGAAAAGCTTCATTGGGGTGTAAAACAGATTCAAACTCTCAAAGAAAACCTTAGCAATGCTGGAAAGTTTTGGGGCTTGACAGACTGAGCGTGATGAAGAGTTTGAGGATATGGAAGGTAAGTCCCTCACAAATGTGAAAGGAGTATGAGAAAGCACAAAAGAGACTGACAGAAAGAGGACCACCTCCCTCTTTCCATCATCATGCCCAAGGCTGTGTTTGCTCAATGCATTGGGTGTGTTCACTCATCCCTCTTACGGTACAAGTCTGCGTAGACAGTGAGTCGTTCAACCAGCCCATCTTCATTCACGTATGGTGCCCATTTCTCCAGTTTCGCTTTCTGGTAGAGGATCACCTTCTTCCCTTGGGCATATTGATTCTCAAATTCTGCAGTGTGCAAGAGAGATGTTAGAAAAATTGACTCCCCTGTACTAAGCCCAAGAAATAAGACCCCACTGTACTCAGCCCAAGAAAAAAGAATCTAAGAGGGAGGAAACCATGGTCTAAGGGATACGATGCATTTATTGATTGCCTTCTGCCGCCAGTAAAGCTGTTCAGACTGTGTCTTCAATGTTATAATGGTATAATAATTCTTTTCTCTCCCAAAGCAGATATTTTATAATGCAGGGCCAGTCCCTTATGCATAGCAGGAACAGAAAGACCATTCCGGGCAAAATTCCCAGCTGGCAGGAAAACAGTGGGGGTGTGGGTGTGTGTCTTGGGGACGTTCCCAGGATAAGACAGTGCAGCACTCACGGCAGGCATTCAAACCAAATAGCTGTTGTTGCCTTCATCTGCTGCACTTCACTGCTATCCCTTGACCATCCTGAAGGGAGAACTCTCGAGTGAGATAAACCAATGTCCCAAATCTTCTGAAAGGTTAGCTGAGGGGTAAGAAAAGGCAAAGGAAGAATACATACCTCTGCGAGATACCTTAATTTCGGCTACCCATGTTAGTGGCATCTCAAAACTCATGTCTCTCTCCTCCGTTTCCTGCTGAAACAGAAGCAGAGATTTGTAGTTTTGGCAGCTTCTCTTACTGTGCCAGGAGGCATTGTGGCTCTAGAGAGTGTGGCACAGTAATAAGATCTCAGCTCATTCTAGGCTGTGCTGGTCCTGAGGAACATGGTGGCAGTTATGAGAGTGCATCCCTACTCAACCCTAACGAGATTCTTTTCCTGGATAATGCTCATGCTGGACATGGGATGAATGTGACAATTGCCATAATGACCAGTTTATTTTATTAAGACCATGGAGGATGCTTTGCTCCTTGGTTATGGGTACAGGTTGAGAAGAGTAGATATCAGGAGGGAATTGTTATTGGCATTCTTTCATCCTGTTGTGCAGGTGCAATGCCTGCTTCTGATACACAGCAATTTTTGGTGTTCCTGTACTTGGTTGGCAGCTCCACCTTGCACCCAGGAGGGAAGGGTGCTGACCAGCACAGAAAGATTGTCCTTAAAAATTTCAGTCTGGATTTTTTTTTTTATTTCAACCCAAAGGTCCGTATGCTGGAGGCCTAAAGAACTCCCCAGCCACTTAGGACACCAGAAGTACCACTTGAGGTCCTGCTTCAGGAAACATCAGAACTCTTCAAGACTGAGAAGCGATCTGAAGTGCCCAAACCTGGCCAGAGTAGTAGTGATCTGACCTGGAGAGGGCAGCAGGCAGGCAGACATGAGGATCTATGAACATACGAGTTGGATACAGTGTCCCCCACTGCGTGACAGCCACCGTTTGGGTCACTCACCATGTCATCCATGTCCTCGTTGCTCTCTGGAAACATAATTTCCCAGCGGAAGCCATCACTCAAATCAAAGCTGAGATCCTAGGCCATACAGAAAAAACTCTTTTAACTACCAGGCAGCCTCAAGGGCCTGACACTAAACTGAATGCTCCGTCGGCATGTCTATGGTGCTCTGGACCTGTCAGAGAGTTAAGGACTCTACAGACCTCAGTCTCAGGGAGATGAGCTCATCAGACCCTTGGCTGGCTGGTGGGACCCCAGAGACTCTTCCTGCCCCTGAAGGGTGCAGACCCCTTTCCTCCTGGTACTTCTGCCACAAATGAGAGGAAGTTGCTGGAATGCTTCTGCTTCCTGGCTGGGGGCATGCTTGGCCCAGAGGGCAAGTTGCTCTGACTCAGACCCTCACTGCCCAGACTTTGTGTCAGCTGGGGAGTAGCTGAGGTGTAGGAAGAGCCTCATCAAGATCTTTCCTGCCTTGAGCCATGCCTGACAGGCTCAAAATATCCTCTGCCCCAAAAGCTTTTATTTGAGAGAATGAATGTCTAGTCAGCCTTAAAAGCTGAAATTCTAGCACTGTAAGGGTTTAATAGGTGTGATCTGTATTTGCTAGCTCAGAGTCTAGGATGTTGTGGAGTAGTTCCAGAATCTATGTAATCAGAGCAATATGACCAGACCCAACACAAGGAATGGTTAAGTAGAAACTATTGATCTTGGACCTCCCCAAGACTCAGGACAGCCCAAGTCTCCCTTACATGTCCAGGGTGCTAAAGGAAGGGCTCCTTACCTTGCAGCCCTCCCGGCAGTCCTGCATGTTCACCCAGTAGTTGCTGTGGTTCCAGATGCTCTCAATCCCCAGGAAGCACTCATCCGTAGTGTTGTGGCTGTTTCCTGTGAATGGATTGATGAAGAAGGTCTCGGGAACTTTCCTCTTCCCAGACAGAACCAAAACCCATGCATGCACCCGTAAGCCATGCAAAGGTTCTCTCTTGGGCTTTTCCACCTCCTGTAGCACAGAGGACAGAGCAGTAATTATTGCCATTTTATTGCCACTTTAGTCCAACCTAATGGCAATCTTATCCTTTCCTCTACCCACTTCTAAAGAACTCCAGGCCCTTAATGCTCTTGATAAGAAGAGGTAGTACATACCCAGCACATATTCGTGTGCTAGCACACACTGTGCTCCCAGAGGCCAAGTGCTCACGGCCATGATCAGGGTTGTGTCATACTTCATGAAGGAGGGTGGTCAGCTCCCCTCTTTGACCTTTGACTTACGTCTCAGTTCTTCCTCCTGGAGCTTACAGTGAGGTGGACCTTGCTAACTCACCGTGACCACTTCCTCTTCTTCTTCCTGCTTTTGAACATCTTCAGCTTCTTCCATCTTCTTGGCCTTCTGCTGAAGCTCAAACTTGCTCTGTGGCTCTGAAGGGATACTAAGTCTATACTTTCTGGGCTTCTTCGTCATTGGTACCTGACAGAGATCAAGAGAAGGGAGAAAAGACATGGCCTACAGGTACCTCCCAGATCCCAAAACTTGACAGTTTGCAGTAGTGCACCTGGCAGGCAGAAATTCAGTGAAGCCAAAGGGACCTCTTAAGGAGATGTGGAAAATGACTCAAAGGATTTCTTTGGTGAGGTTTCTGGTACAGACTGAAACCCAGTGTGAACATGAAGCTGTTTACCCTCTAGCTCAGCTCAGGAGTTCACTGGACATGAACAGGCTGAGCATGCATGCTGGGCTCCTCCCTGTCTGCTCACTGCAGGTCTCACCTCCTGTGGCTTCCTGAGCAGTGGGCACAGGTCCTGAGTCTGGTCCAGGGTGCATATCTCATGGGTGGCATACCCGTGCACGCAGTAGGCATCATAGCCAGCCCCAATTAGCATGGAGCACAGCAGCACAGTGAAGTCAAAGCAGTTCCCTCGCTGGTACTTCAGGATGGTGGTGGGGGAATAGAGTGAACTGGGCTTGAAAGAGAGAGATCCATGTTCACAGAGTGCTTGTTTTGCAGAGCTAGAACATGCACCAGGCATAGAGCAGGGGAGATATGGCATTGCCCACATCCCTGGGCTCTGCATCCATAGGGAATATGTATATAACATTCCTATATAAGCCACAGACTCTAGAGGTCCCCTTCCAAGTGATCTGGAGAAATTCTGATCCCAAATCTGGTGACAAATTTAACCACAGGTAGAAATGGGCAGGACAACCTCATCAAACTGCTGAAAACCTAATGCAACTCTGGAATGGGGCTTTCCTACATCTCCAGCTGCTCCATCTGCAGCATTTCCAAGGAGAAAAACTATAAGCTAAATTATAGTTCAAAGGAGGAACTACTGTCCCTCACTGCTGAGCAGGCAAAGGGATCAGTACAAGGGATATGCACATACCACATCACATACTGCATATAGAGAGGTTCTACACAGTCTGCTCCTGAAAGCAGAGTCAGGCCTGGTCTTGTGGAAATGTTGCTTAATTTTTTGAAAGGTACAACACTGAACACGCACTGAGATTGTGGACCCAACAGAGTGTACAGGTACAGGAAAATCAGGGGGTTTCTTAAATAATGAGGGGATGATGGAATGGTCAAAGACCTTTGTAATCCCAGGCACTGGGGCTTCCCACTGTGTCCTGCTGAGAGGCCCTTCTGTCACCTCTCTTACATTTCTGAAGGGACTGCAGCCCCTTTCTTACCGGTGTGAGAGGGCACTTGAGGGGCTCCATGGTGAGGTAATTAGAGACAAAGCTGGCACAGCCTGACCAGTGGTACAGCTCTGGATAAGGCAGCAGGGTTGGCCTCACTGTTGTGCTAACAAATTTCTGTAGGGCAACAAGAGGACTTTGTTAGTCAACTAATACCTGGCAGAGTTTCCCGTCCAAAGCCATCCTCAGACCACCCCTGGATGTTGTAGTTCCCATTCAGGACCCCCCTAGAGCATATCAACAGCATCAGTATCCCTTCTCACCTGTTCCAAGATGGAAATTTCATGGGTTTGGGAAGCTGTCTGCTCGCCTGTGGCTGAAACTTCAAGCTCACCTCAGACACATTACAGATGAGAGCCAGTTCTTCTCTTCACTTTCAAGCAAGAAAAATAGCTACTGCCCTTCCCAGCTTTTATATCCTCCAGCATGTTTTCCCTTGCATGTTAATGATATAAAAATTTTGGGGAAAGCTCATAAAAAGTATCAATACTAGTACCTAGGGAAGCATCAGGTCCAGAACTAGACAACAGTTGTGCAGCTTGGGCCCAGTGAAAACAAAACCAGACCACAAACTTTCATGTTTACTTCCTTCCCTGTAACTTCTGTGAAGTTCAGAACTAGACCTAACTCTGTATCCACACTCCATATCTGTGACTGAGCCTGAGCCTTACCTATTTCATGTGCTTTTTGTACTTTCCTTTATGTTTCTGTGGTATTTCCCATTTTCTAAGCATCATACTGCAGGGCTGTGAGCTGCCTGCAGCCCACATGGCACCACCAAATGCTACAAGGTGCTTGTGGATTTGGACAGACAGGGTTTTCCAAGGGTTCTGTGTGCCTGCTCAGGGCCTGTGGATTCAGCAAGAGAGCTCCCATTCCCTTTGGCCAGGAGGGAGGGAGGGCAAGAAGGGCTGCTGTCCTTCCCCAGAATCTGGCACTATGAAATCTGAGTGCTCCCTGTATGGCCCAGCCCCACTCCACCCCGTACCTCCACGCCACACTCGTTGGCCGGGTGGAGGAAGAGCGGCTTGCGGTCAGGGCAGAGGTGAGTGTACTGCTGGAGGAAATGGTCAGCCATGTGCAGCAGCTTCTTTTCCTTCCAGGAGTTTGTCTTGTATGAAGATGGTAAGTGGGACGTGTCAATGGAGCTCCAGTCAAAACAACTTCCATGTCAGAAGGAGGCAGAGAGACACAGGTAATGAGCCAGGAGCAATACAGGCAAGATGATCTGCTATTGAAACATGGCAGGGGTTCCCTGTTTCACAGGCAAAAAATGGGGCCCGAGGATATGATTTTGACATAGCCAAGCATCTCTGGAGCAATGGCAAAAAAACCTCAGGGGGTCTTTAAACAGCATGAGAGGTTCAGAGGATATTTATACAGTGGCGAATGGATGTACAATCAAGTGAGTTATCTTGCACATGCACACTTTTGGACAAACACACCAGGGACATGTAAATCGCTCACTCCACTCCCTGTGCAAGGGGACACCACATGCCATTCACATGTGTGCAGTCTGTCCATGGGACCCCATCTCTGTTCATCCCAGTAATGACCAGACACACGAGACTTACAGTACATCACTTGGGATGCTGACTTCCTCCTCAGATTCCTTTGTCTCCACATCCTGAAAGCTATCACTGATGTTCAAAGAGTTCAGGTCTTCTGTTGTTTGCTCCACTTCCTCCTCCTCCAGGACCTCCATTCTTCCTGGCACTACAGAAATACACACACCAGGGTGAATTCAGGGGTAGGGCCCAGCTGGACAGCAACACAGAAACACTCACATTGTTGCCGCAGTGGTTTGGTACGTGAGCATGGTTGAGGCAGCTAGAACCATGACAGGAAAGGGTGAGCACTGAAAGTGAGTTCAGACAGGGCTTGGTAAGTAAGTGGCTCCATGTTCCTGGACACCCCAAGCATAGGGGTGACGGCAGAGCAGGCAAAACCTGGCTCGGCAGGGCACAGCACATCCCCATGTGCCCGCTGTGTCCTCCCATCTGCCTGGGGTGCTGCTGGAGGGGCAGCAGCTCCATCCATCCGCTGGGCACCGGCCGATGGCCGTGCCCCGTCCCTGCAGCCGCCCAAGGGCCTTGGAGCGGGGGAGACGCTCCGCGGAGCCCGCGGCCTCCAAGGGCAGCCGCTGTTCTCTATCACACCCCGGCGACGGCAGGGCTGTTTGTTTCCCCGTCCCTGCGGTCAGGCTGACCCCGAGAGGGGCACACGGCGGGGGGAGGCACAGACCTTGATCCAGGGGGAGCGCTCCTGGCCCCTGCACCTCCCGGCCGCCCCCGAGAGCCCCCTCTCCCCGCGGCTCCCAAGGGCAGCGCTGCCGCGGCCGCCGCTCCCCCGGGCTCGGCGTGGCCGCACCATGGCAACGGCGACACGGCGGGACCTGCGGCTGCCCCTGCCGCCACCAGCCCCACCGAGACCCACCCCCTCCCCGGACCCCCTTTCCCCAGACCTCCCGCCACCCCCGGCAGGCCACAGACCCTGGTGCCGGGGGCTCCTCGGGTGCCCCCCGCGCGCACAACGGCTGCCCCGGGGCTGTCGGGGAAGGGACAAGGGAGGGCAGCGATGGGGCACCAGGAAGGGATGGCGGGCAGATCCTTGCCCGACTGCACGGCTGAGCCACCGAGACCTGCTCACGACTTTGGCTCTCTTAAAATAAGAGTACCCCCGCCCCACGCCCAGGCATCCTTCTCCTTAGCTGCAGAGGCACTCAAAAGCTGGCACCAAGGGCTGGCTGGCAGGAAGACTTTTGGGGTTTTTTGCTTCGTATTTTTCTTCTTTCTTTTTCTTCTTATTTTTCTTCTTGTTATTATCCTCTCTCTTTTCCTTTCCCTTTTCTTTTCTTTTTCCTTTTTTCTTTTTCCTCTTTTTTTCTTTCATCTTTTTTCTTTTTTTTTTTTTTAATTGGCAGTCCATTAGGCTGTAAGTAGGGTCAGGTGCTAAGAACTTTTGTTTTCTGTTTTTTTTCTTGTGGTTAGGAAAAAATGTGAATGGATGGATGGATGGATGGATGGATGGATGGATGGATGGATGGAGTGAGGGACGGATGGATATTCACATTAACTACTATGTTATGGTAACTATAGCTCTAAGGATGCAAAGAGTACAGTCAATATTTATCAAGAAACATCATTTTGAGTGATTACTGCTGTTTGCAGGTGGTTACTCTTGTCCAAATGGCATGAAACAGTGTTGAGGGTGCAGAAGGAATGTGTAGGTTGGATATTAGGAAAAGGTTCTTCACCCAGATGATAGCTGAGCACTGGAGCAGGGTCTCCAGTGAAGTGGTCACAGCATCAAGCCTGATAGAGTTCAAGGAAGATTTGGACAATGCTCTCAGGAACATGGTGGGATTGCTGGGGATCGTCCTGTGCAGGGCCAGGAGTTGGGACTGAATGATCCTTGTGGGTCCCTTCCAACTCAGGATATTCTGTGATTCAAACTGGAGTAGGACCAAGCCCTCATTCCTCCATCTCTCACCAGTACTTCTCAGTATCTCTTAGTTGCCAGAAGTCAATAAAAAAGCAAATGTATGTTGTGGTTGCAATACTGCCTGTACTCACTATCCAGAGTTACCTGTCCTTTGCCTGTGCTGCTGTGGTATCTGTTGCTATTGCTGCGTCAAAAACAGGTACCACAGAACCATCTGGATGCACAACCCCCGAGATTCCTGGAGGGGTTGCAGATACTCCCCCTGTTTGGGATCCCATCAAGGCTGTGAATTGGGTCAGTGTTTTGTTGGCTCATTGGAAGGGCCATCGGTTCCAGGGGATAGACTTTCACGGAGTCCTTTCCTCCACGGCCGCCGAAGGATGCTAAGCAGGCTCTTGTGCAATCGCAGAGGCAGCGTGTTTGCGTGGGGGAGAGGGATGAGCAGCCAGAAGGCAATATAAGGCACGAAGCAGGGAGCACAGAGTGGCCTCGGGCGGCGGTGGGTGGAGGAGCAGAGCGTGGCCTGGCAATGGTAAGTGGGATGAGATCAGGGTGGTGGGATCTCTCAGGATTGGAGCAGGGAATGAACCCTTCTTGCCCAGCAGTCTGGCAGTAGCAGCCACTCCAGGTTGGTGGAGGGGTGGAGAGAGGGGGGGATGTGCTGCCAGACCACAGTGAGACTTTCAGTATTGGCTTTGCCCTGCTCTCTCAGAGTACTGACAGAGCATTGCCCAGCCACCAGCCCTGACTGACTCACATCCACTTCTCTGATAAGAAGTATCTGGTGTCCAGGGCTAATTCAGCACTGTGACATTAATACCCCTAAAGAAATCCATTATCTGTACCAATAGAGAACTTAATGTGTGTCTTTTTGGCACTAATTTTAGTTGTGTTCAAGGCTTTGTTGGTTTGGGTTTTTTTATCCTGTTGTCTCCTTGTTATGGATATGAGTTACTGGAAAAGTGAAGATCCTTTTGCAAAATCCTAACTCTTCAAAAGAGCTGTCGTGGGAAGAGGGAAACTCTTTTCCTCTTTGTGGAACCTGGACTGGTGCATCAGCAGTGTAGTTTTACTGAAAGTGCCTGTTCTTACAGAAATATGTCTTTATCACTGTCAGCACATCCCTGCAGGTCCAAGGGCTGGTTTGTCCCACCTCTCCTTTCTGGAATAGCTATCTAAATTCAGAACAGTAGTTAACCCTTGTGTTAGCCTGAGAGGAGAAAGCTGATCTGGCCATTTGGGATAGGAAATGACTTTGTGCCATTTTCTACCTAAGAAATATAATACATATATTATTGCATCCATGCTTGAGGGTTCACTCTTTCTGAACGGCTGGAAACATCTCCAATGAGCATGGTACAAACCCGAGTCACCCTGAGCCTGCTTGTTTTTCCAGGAAAGGTCTGTGAGGTCTTTGCTGCTCACTGTGCTCTGCCTGGCTGGCTGTGAAGGCAACAAGGGTGAGTTTCCCTGTACTCTGTCCCTGCTGGGTCATGGATTGGTAGTATGGAAAGGAGAGGCCAAACCCTCACCTAATCCGTGTTTGTGTTCCTCATTCAGGACACTGCTGAGGGTTGATAAGGAGGAACAACAGAGTAGGGCTTGGCGGGGCAGGAAATGGGGTGCAAGAGCCAGCAAGATAAGCAGAAACTGCAGGTGCTGCAACATGCCAGCAGACCCTTGCTAGCTGGTGACAGGTCCCATAGCTCTGATCCAGATTACAGCCATGCTAAGAAGGTCTCCCAGGCTCCCAGTCACATCCTTCCAGGCAAGCAGAGGCAACAGATTCTTCCTCAGATGTGTCTGCTCTGGCTCTAGGCGAGGACCTCAGGCTGTGAGAGCTGTGCAGGTCTTCCTGCAGCGGGATGAGTTCACTCTCACATCTCTCATCGGAGATATTCTTGTTGCATTTAATCTTACTTGCCTTTCCTCTGCTGCAGGTGAGCTGGCAAGCACACATGTCTTGAGGCCACGGGTTGGTCTCCATCTCAAGAGGAGCCCAGACCCCTGCCTGTCAAACCCCTGCCAGCACCAGGGACACTGCCAGGTGATGGGAGACAGACAAGTTTGCAGCTGCAAACCAGGCTTCACTGGGGAATTCTGCCAAGGTAGGGCTGGGAATGCTGGTGAGCCCTCCCCAGTCTGTCCAGGGGCACCAGAGGGAAGGGTGATGGGCACAGTGCACTGTTGTTACCACTGCTCTCCACTCCAGGAGCACATCCCAGCTCCTGGTTCAGGTGCATTTCCCACCACTACAACCATGTCCTTGACTACATATTGTCAAGGACACCATGTACAGTCACAGGCCATTTTCTTCTTCCCCAAAAGCTTTAATTCCTTAATTCCTTGGCTGTGCCATGGTGTATCTGTGCCAGGGCAGCAGGGCATGCTGCAGGGCACAGCTGCCCCGCAGTCTCAGAACAACCACACACATTCTGGCATAGCTGCAGCGAAGCCCCTTCCAGGCACTGGCCAAAAACTGTGTCTTCTTCCTCTGAAGGAGAGGATTGCTGTCCCTGTCTGGTGCCCTTGGCAGACTGTGGGGATTCTGTGGACAGACCTCAAAAGGAGCCAGACCCACAACATTTGCCTTGATGTCTTGAACTTAAGGACTGTATCTGTTCAGAGTAGTACCAGCCATGAACTTGTGCAGCTCTTAGAAAATACCAGACCCGCATTAATTTCTGCGTGTTCCCAAAGATCTGTCTTTTGCCCAGTGCCCCTCAAGAGCCTTACCAACAGCCTCCACCAAGGCTGGGATGAGGGTCTACTGAGCTCAGTGGGATTGTGCCATCCTGCAGCTGACCTAGGGCTCCTTCAGGCCTCTTCCTTATTGCTATTGCAGATGGCTTTTTCCCCCAGATGTGGTACTGAAGTTGTCCTGTGAGGAAGAGCATATGAAGATGATGGTGAGGAAGGAGGTGTTTGAACTCTTGAAAATTCCACGGGAGCTTGTCCACTTGAAGAACCAGGCATGCAAGGTCTCAGAAAAGGAAGAAGAAGGTGAGCTGTTTTTTTCAGCCACCCTCACTGGTGAAAACCACACTGCCTGTGGATCAATAATCCAGGTGAGAATCCAGCAGAGCCTTTCTTCATAACTGAAGCCATGAGAAGAGCAGACATGCTGAGTAGGGACAGCAAAGGGAAGCCCAAAGTCTTTTCCTTTCATATCTGGGTATTGTAAAGTTCTTTTTCCCCTCGAAAAGCTTGTCTAGGGATATCAGAGACCTTTTCTGCCCATACCAAACTGCTGCTGGCAGCACATTTTTTCTGATTCACCAGAGCATGGAAGTTGCAGTGTGCACTTCACTGGCTGATAACAGCCCTTGACTTTCTGGCCACATCTTCTGAGCTCTTCAGCCCTGGCCCCTTGGTCCCTCACATGCTTCATAGACCAGGAATGGTGCACAGGAGCTGGTGCCCCAGCTTTGCATTGCACAGAAGAGCCCTCACCTGTGCTCACTATGCTGACTCCTGCCCGCTCCAGCAATGGCTGCCAGCAGCCCCTGGACACAAGGCTTGAGCTAAAACTCCCAGCAGATATCCAGTCCCAGAGCGGCTATAGCTGAGTTGCACCTTCTGAGCTGGGGCTTGGAGCTCTGTGTATGGATTCAGTCATAGTCTGGAGGCTTGATTTCTGTGTCATTCCAGCAAAACAACTCCCATGTCTCATACTCCAATGTCATCGAGTCAGAGCAGGAAGCCCATGGGGCCATGATCTCCCGGAGTTTTCAGCTGGAAGTGCATTTCTCCTGCATCTACGCCTACGAGCAGGTGGTGAGACTGCCCTTCGCTCTCACTGCTGTTGATAAGTGAGTGCTCCTATTTTCACCTTGCTGCTGACATGGTGTCTTTGAGCTTGCAGAAAAGTACATGCCTTCAATGAGGTGATTTGCAAAGACCCTAGGGAGCCCCTAGAGAGCTCTGAGAGCAAAGCCAGACACACTGGTATGGCAACCTGAACTTCCTTTTCTTCCCTATGTGTATTTTCAACACAATTTTTGGGCCTGGGACAGAGCCAAAGAGAGGCACACAAAATCTGCCTTTCTCCTGTCCTCCCTGCTTGAAACCAACTATCCAAAAAACAGAGTGGGACCTGGAAAAGGCTATCACTGTGGAGGTGCAGGTTAGGGCTGCCTTTCTTGTAGCTCTCACTGGCTATAGAGTCAGTGGGAGCTGCTGGAGCTCTTTGCTTCTGCCTACACATGGCACAGAGGACAGCTCTCATGAGGCCCCACACAGGATCAGAGTCACATCCAGATTCCAGGGCACCTGCATCAGTGTCCTGACTTGGGCTACATCCTTCCTGCGTTCTCACTGTTTGTGAGGTCTCATCCTCTCCCTCCTCTCTTTTCACTGCTTTCAGGCTGGTGCAGTCCGTGGTCAGAGAAGGACACTTCAATGTCAGCATGAGACTGTACAAGTCCCCCTCTTACCTTCAGCCTTATCACCTGCCGACTGTGGCCATCCCCGTCATGGACACACTCTACGTTCTGCTGAAGATAGAAGGACAGCACCAGCTCAAGTACTTCCTGCTGAGCATTTTGGACTGCTGGGCCACCCCAAGCACAGATCCCTTCCAGAATGTGCAGCACAAGCTCATTGAGCAGGGGTGAGTGGAGTGCCCCCAGCATACCTGGTCTCTTTACACCATGAGCACAGTCACTTCTCTTTCCTGGGTGCTAAGCACAGTATCAATGAGCAAGGACACCACCATTGCTCATAGGTGGAACATATGGTGAACACCATCATCAAACAGCCCTATAGATGAACTCACTAAACACTCTGAACTGAGCCTCCTCTCCTACCCTGCTATGCTGTCTTCCCTCTAGCCTTGCTCCTGGACAGCTAGAAAGGCAAAGGGGGAAAAGGGGCAATGCTGTGTTGTGCAGAGATCTCTGAAAATCTTGCCTTAGAGGTAGCTACAGCCAAGTTAAAGCCAGTAACGTGTCTGTCTGGGAAGTGGGAGCCACAGTCCACAGACATAAGCCAGCCCCTGTACTGATGGGAGTGCTTCCCTGAGCTGGGCATAACACAGGGTGCCAAGGAAAGGCATCCCCACAAGCACTGAGATAGAAATAGGCCTGTTCAGCAAAGCCTAGGGGCTGCACCTGGTTTTGTGGGATCTGGTGTTCCAGG
The DNA here is from genome assembly GCF_047495875.1 of Pithys albifrons albifrons. NCBI lineage: Eukaryota > Metazoa > Chordata > Aves > Passeriformes > Thamnophilidae > Pithys > Pithys albifrons. Next base: position 15,489,396 of record NC_092469.1, on the reverse strand, counting down.
CTGGGATGCTCTCCCTCATATACCACTCACTGGACCCATCCGTCATGTCCCAGATGTCCTCATGATGACACAGTGACCTATCTGAATGCCATTGGAGAGAGCACTACTGCCAAGTTCAGCTTCCAGATGTTTCGGTTCAGTGGTTACTCCGAGGTGTTCCTGCACTGCCGTGTCCGGCTCTGTCTTCCCAACAGTTCGGAGTCCTGTGCCAAGGTGAGCTCTCTTGCTGATTTGCACCATTTGCCCTCCCTTTCCTAGACCTCTGCTCTGGTTTTTGGTACCTCATGCAATAAACATCAGGAGTTCACCCCAGTGCCTTGAACCAAAGGTACAAGGGCTTGAACGCACCAGAGAGCTTCCTTTCCCTCTTCCCTCTGCTTATGGGATATTTGCAGGAGGAGAAGTTGATGCCAAGATTTGAGGAGGAACAGACTAATGTCCTTTAGGACCTGGTTCCTCTTATGCTCTGGCGTCCTGACTGCTCCCAGGCTGCAGCCCCCACAGTGCCTCTGCCAACAGGAGACCTCCAGGCTGGCCCTTGACCTTTGGGCAGGCTTTTCTCCTGTCCTCTGGCTCCATCACCCTTCCTTTGGCTTTGTTGACAGCAATGCCCAAGACAGTGGAGGAGCAAGCGGTCACTGGTGGATGACTACAATAAGATTGTCTCCTATGGGCCCATCCACCTGCTGGCTGCTCCTTCCTTGGGAGCAGAGACACATCATTCCAGCACTGACCAACAGGCCCTGGGAGGTATGTATGTCCTTCAGGAGAGAACAGGACCATCTCCCAGACCCTTGTAACTGTGTAGGCAATGCAAGGTTGTTAAAAAGAGCTGCTAAAATCACTGTCCTACACAGAAGCATAGAGCCCTTCAAGTGTCATGACTATGCATGGCAAGTTCCAAAGCCAAACCAGCACAGAGCTCTGTCTGAGTGTCTTCATGCCAGGCACAGCCTGGGCTGAGCAGGGAACCTGGGCAGGAAGGGACCCGAAGTCAGAAGGCTGTTGGTGCAGCACCCCAGACAGAGAAGGCTGAGGTTTCACACTGCACATCTGCAACAGTAGCCCAGCAAGGCAGGCTCCTCCTGAGCACCACAGTCAATCCAAGTGGTTCAGGACCAGAGCTGGGGACAAGTCCACCTACAGCATAGCTCAGACCAGACATGAGTGCTGAGCTAGATGGAGCCCCTGGGCAGCAGGGATGAGTGGATGCCATTTGGGGTGACTGAGACCTGTCAGTACCCTCAGGATTCCAAAGTACCCTCAGCTCCAGTGGCTCCTGCCCTCACAGGAGATGACCTCCCCTGAATCTGTGACCAGCCAGGACATGCTGCACTGGGGCTCTGAACTGGCTCAGGGGACCCAGATATGTAACCAGTCTCTCTCCTTTTTGGCAGGACCCAGCCTGTGGTTCCCTGGGGCCCTCGTCCTGCTGTGTGTGCTTGGTGTGCTCACTGTGGCTGCTGCAGCCTTCAGTGTGGGTCGGCAACTGGTTTAGGAAACAGCAGATTCCAAATAAACATGACAGTATCAGAGAGGCTCTTGCCTGTGTCTGTATGGGGTTTGGGGGGAAGGAAGTGATGGTTAGATGCAAACACTGCTCAAAAGTTGAGGCACATCTGAGTGTTTCTGTTCCCTGTAGCATCCCAGGACCTTCTCATCCCCTCTGGACCCACGCTCTCTAAACTCAAAGCATGTACCCAGGGCTGGGAGGCTCCTTCCTCCTGCTTTCCTGTCCCCCAGAGTCACCCTGGTGCATGGGCTGATGGAGATATCCCCACACGAGATACTTGCCCACCAAAGCTGGTCTTTGTGTGGTTTTGAGTAACTCACATGTAGTGTTAGCAGAGAAAAGGCTGATCTGTGCAAGCACACACATATGTGTGTGTGTGCACATCTATTTCATACTGATTTCTCCTTTCATTTGTGGCATTTGTCTTTTCATTTATGACAAATTGCCAGCAAGATTTTTGCCCATTGATACATCCCTAATATAAAGCAAAACCAAACAATATTGTAGATATCAAAGACTAAATCCATAGTGCTCAGACAGCTGGCAAGGATTTAATAGTAAAACACAGATCAGGAGAAGACAAGCAGTTGCCCTGTGAGGTGACTGTGTGTGTACTTTTGGCTGAAGCACAATATCCATGTGAGAATCATTGTTGGCCCCAACGGGTGTCTTGCAGAAAGGGCATCTGGCAGATCCCTGCAGGAGAGCAGGGAAATGTATTGCAAAGAAGCTCATGGGATTTCTCTTTTTTCTGCTGGTTCCCAGATCTGAACCTTCCATGTCTGGAGCGAGTCAAACCTTTCCCTCCAATGGCAGGAAAGGCATTGCTCAGCTGGTTCAGCACCAAAGGCTGTCTCTAGTGATGAGGCAGATGGCTCCATCACGGCTGAAGGCAGGCGGTTCATGGGCTGCCTCCTCATCCCTTCAATAGCCCTTTGGGGAATGAGATCAGGAGCACCTCAAGACCATGGAATTCCAGCCTAAAGGGTCTTCAGCAGAAGAGTTGTCTCTGGAGCTTCTTGCCCAAGGCAAGCCACCAGCAATGAAAGGGTCATAGCAAAGAGCCCTGCTGTGGATCACGCCCACTGAAGGGTAAACTGAGGTGTGGCAAACTGATCCCTCCCTCTGTGGGGAAGCTGCATCTGCCAGGGTCGAAGACTGCTTTCAGTGGATGCACACGCAGGCAGGAAGAGAGGTCCAGCCAGGAGCTAGTCCTGGGAGGCTGCAGTGGTTTTCTCATGCCTGATGATGTGGGACAAGGAGCCATTGGTCTCCTTCATCTTTGGGTAGTAGAGGACAACCAGCCAGATGAATATGAAGATTCCTTCAGGGAAAGGAAGACAAACACTCAGTGGCAGCAGGAGATGGAGGGAAGCATCTTACCAGGATGCTGACAGCACTTCTCTGCTGCTTCCAGGGGATTCCCTCAACTCACTCCTACACCCCATACTTCAGGTGTCTTTTGCTCTGCTAAGGATTGACTTTCTTGGAAGAAAACCACTCCCCATGCAGTGGATGGAGTTGGGAGTCATGATGATCTCCATGCTTGTGGCTGGGACCTGCTGCTTGACATGCCCCACCAGTCAGAGCTGGGAAGATGCCTGGTGCTTTGGGACCCCTAGTGAACCCACTGCCAGGCTCCTGCCTCCTCCATCTTACCCATCTGAGCCCAGGGAATCCAGCTCAGAGGCAGCACTGACCTTGGAGAGAGTTGAGGATGCTGAAGAGGTAGACCAAAGGTGTAGAGGAGATGCCACGGGTGAGGAATGCCAGGGCCCAGGTGGCTCCCAGCAGGCAGAAGAGTCCTGCTGCCACCAGAGTCACCTTCCAGGTCTTTGGACCTTCCTGCACTGCCCCTGTGACCTGCAAGCTGCAGCTCTTCTGGGTCACCACACCAAAGACAGCCACGTTGAAGAGAAAGATGAGGCTGAAGTAGCCGCAGTTGGTGATGTAGTGGACCAGGATATGTTTGGAAGTGATCCAGCACCTGAAAAAAGACAACCATGGTGCCTCCAGCAGCCCTGCAAGCCCCAGCAGCACCCATGGGAGCCTCTGAGAGGGGATGTTTTCAGGATGTAGGGACACCCTTGTGCTGGGGGGATTTTTGAAGGCCAGGGTGAAGAAAGCAGACAGTGCTGCATATCCACTGCCCTTGTGTTGCTCAGCTGGGAGGGAACCTGAGGAACTTCAAGGTGGATCTCAAATGCCCCTCCATGACCTGGAGGGCTGCAGGCATGGCCAAGGAAGCTCAGCATGAGAGGTGGGGGATGGTTGATGTGTCTTAATCACAAGTAAGGAAGCGGAAGCATGGTGTAAAGCCAAGCCACATGGGTGCAATCCCTGTCTGCTGTGCTCCCAGCAGGACTGAGCTACCACTCCCCATGCCTAAGGGCCACCTATGCCCTGTGGGCAGTGGTGCACGCACAGGTGGGCTATGACCTGATGGTCCTTGGTTTGGATGCTGTACTCTCCGTAGCTGCCAATGACTCCTGCCACTCCAACCACAAGAATGGGGAAGCCTGGAAGAAGGGAGACACATAGAATGATAGAATTGTTTGGGTTGGAAAAGACCTCTAAGGTCATTGAGTCCAACCATTAATCCAGCCCCGTCACATTCACCACCAAGCCATGTCCCCATGTGCCACATCCACACATCTTTTGAATACTTCCAGGCATGGTGCCTCCACCATTGCCCAGGGCAGCCTGTTCCAGTACCTGACTACCCCTTCAGTGAAGAAATTTTAATATCCAATCTGTACCCCTCTCGCCCTGGCTCTCACCCAGACTTGTGGTGCTCACCCCAGCCAAGCAGGCACAGCTTTGCCAGGTGGTGGTGGATGTAGATGCCGAGGACCTTGACGAAGAGGAGGTAGAGCTGACAGCCCTCCAGTGCCGTCCACGTGAAGAAGCAGAGCAGACAGTAGTGGGTGAGCCCCCCCAGGACCTTACAGGTCCCTGGCTGGGCCCTACCAGAGAGCCCACTGTTGAGCAGGAAGGCCAGGTTGAGGAGAAACAGGCTGCCCACAAGGTTTGCATGCAGCCCCAGGTTGATGCGCAAGGTCTCCTCAAACCTGAACCTGCACCTGAGTGCCCCCAGAGGAGCAAGGAAAGGCAGAGGTCACAGGTGAGCAGGGCCTCATGCTGCACCACTGCAGGTCCATGTAGAGGCACCGCAATTTCCCACATCTCTCACAGCCTGACACATCCCCTTGGAACTACTGCCACATCCTACCTTATGAAGATGCAGAAGGCAATGGTGAAGATGGAAAAAGCCATGGCTACCCCACAGCCAGCAGTGGCAATAGCCATCAACGCCTGTGCCGTGGAGCTGTCCAAAGCTGGGTTCTGCCAAATGTGCACATGCTGTGTTAGACAGGCCCCAGACCAACCTAGAAAACTCAACTGCAGCTACCAGAGCCACAGGGCTGATAACCCCAGTGGGCTGCTGCAGAACCCCCATATAAGGCCCCAGAACATCTTTGAGGGGAGCAAGGCAGTGGTGGCTCAGAGGAGATCATCCCCAAGGTGAGGTGAAGAGTGGGTGAAGTGGACCACCATTACCACCCTCCTAGGACCCTTCACCAGGATATGGAACCTCAAGCCTTGCTGCTTCAAAGCCTGCATTAGACTGAGGCCTTTTCTAGGCTGTCCTGATCTGCTGACCTGCTGCTGCCCTCCTGAGCAGAGCTGGGCTGAGCTTGAGTTTGGGACCTGGCCTTGCCTGAAAACAGCTATAATTATCCCTGTGTGGCTACTCATGACACCCAAGGGGCCACCAAAGTGGGCAGGCAGCACATCCAGGATACAAGCAGGAGGTGTGGAGAGTGGGATCATCACCAGGAGGAGGGTGAAAAAGGTGAGATGGTTGCAGGAGCAGACTGTCTCCTTGTCCCCAGGCTGTGTGACACATCCACTGCTGCGCCAGCCTCCTGCCTGCCCTGCAACAGGCACAGGGTGATGACCATGAGCACCAGGCACAGCACCTGTGCCTAGCCCCACACCCGAACCTGCCAAGGACTGTACCTTTGCTGGGATCCCAGAAGACACATTGCAGGGTGACGCCCTGCAAAGGAGAGCAGCATCAACCAATGCCACAGGGAGGGGGACTGGAGAAGAGATGGAGGGCAGGCAGGGCTGACTTACAAGGGGCAGCTGTCTGTGGGTGAAGGTGAGCTGCACAGGGTCCTGCAGCCCAGAAATGCTGGTGTTTCCCACTGTGATGCCAACCACAGTGTTGTCCAGGACCTGCCCTGTCTGGTTCACTTCCTGCATGGGGGCAACACTGCCTGAGACAAGCCAGTGGGTAGTGAGTGCCAGCAGCAGCACAAAGGATGCCAGCAATGCTGGCTCATACCTTGAACATGCCAAGCTGTTGGATGTTGAGGACTGTCACCATCACACCCACTATCTGGCTACTCAGGGGTCGGAATACCTCCCTGGGAAGAAGGATTTTGCCTGCCTTCTCCTTTCCTGTGGTGTTCAGTGTGCTTGGACCCTGGAGTGTAGAACAGTGAGAGCTTGTTTTTAGCAAGTCACTTCTCTGCTCAGGACCCACCAAACTTGCTTCAGGCACAAAATCAGCCCTGCCCAAATGGATTGGCTCAACATCAGCAGGAGCCCCGAAGGCAGAAGAGGAGAACATCATCCCCAACAGCTATGAAGGCAGAGCTGAGAGTGTGACCTAGGAGATCCTTAACCCATCATCACCCACGTGTGATCCCCTGGGACATCCAGAGCTGGGAGAGCCTGTGTGTGGGCAGGAGGTACAAGGTCACACACATTCCTCTTCATTTCCTACCCTGCTCTCATCTTGGTCACCTCTGTCTGTTGAGATGGCTCTACAGAAGGGCTCTTTCCTCCCAAGCACTATTTCATGTGACTCCTTGCCAAGGCATGTTAAAGTTGGCATAGGTCCATGATGTAACCCCAGAACAAGGTGGAGGAAGTGCACAGCAGGGCACACCACACCCCAGGGCAGGGGCCAAGGGGTGCTTGGAGGCCATGGGACTTTCCAAGCAAGGGAGAAGGAAGGGGATATCTCACCTCTGTGGGGGAAAAGGCAATGAGAACATCATGGGTGACAGCACTGCTGACATTCAGGAGCAGTGTCTTGAGCCCAACCAGCTGAGTGTGCAGCCTTGGCAACACTGACTCCATCAGCCTGCAGGACAGGGGGGCTGTGGGACTAGTGGACACAGCAGGGTCAGCCCCCAGACCCTGCCACGACCACCTGTTACTACCTGAACCAGTGTTTCTGCAGGCAGGCACAAGCGGGTCTGTCAGAGCGCCCCAGCTCCTGGCAGTGCCAGGGCAACATGAGGACACGGATCTCATCAACCATTTTCTGTGGCTCCACTGTTATGTTGCAGCATGAGAGGGACCTATCACCCCGACTCAGAGCTAGGGAGAATGGGAGCAGGGTGACCTCTAGGCACCATAGCACTGGGTGGCACCAGGGGTGAGGGTGGAGTTGAGGGGACCACTCACCAGAACAATGCTCCTTTCCCCCAGCAATGCCTGGATGAAGAGTACAGGAAGAAATGAAGGAAAAAAACCCAAAATCTAGGGTCAATCCTCACACCCCCACAGGGGAAGGGGAAGCAGGAGAATCTGGCAGCTGCCAGGTTTGAAAGGAACAGCTCTGCAGATACATGGGCTTCAAAAACACCTTAGCAGCCATCAGGGCTGGTGAGGGCAAACCACTGGGTCCAGCCCCCCAGGAGGGCTCACAGAGGAGACCATGAGCTGCTGGTTCCAGGTTTAAAAAAAGGCCCCAGCAGCAACCCCACCAACTGCACTTGCCTCTGCCAATTCTGCCCATCTCACCAAGGATGCTTCTTCCAGCCTGTCCATGTTTCAGGGTTAAACCCCACCATGATCTTTGGCTGAACACTTTCCCATGGGAACACCTTCCCTCCCAACCTATGACAGCCCCCACACCAAGGATGCCTGTTTCCCTCTTCCACCTTCACTCATTACTCACCAGGCATCATCAGGAAGAGCAGGATGGTGCCCAGAAACAGGTTCATGTTGCTTTGTGGAGTCTCCTGGCCAACCTTGGCCATCTCGCCTCACTCTGGTTCCCTCATCCTTGCAGCTCTGCTCCTCCCCAGGCTCTCTCAGGGCTTTGTGGCCACTCCTGAGGCAACAGTCATGTCCTCATTTCCTTTCTAAGAACCCCTTATGCTTTCCTGTGGGCTGACAAGCAACCTCCTGGCTCGCAGCAACAGCGACAACTGTCAGAGCTACATTTCCCCCTTGGCTCCTTCACCTCACTGATTCAGAGCTTTTTGTTGTCCCTTTCTCCCTCCAGTCCTGCCAAGCGGTCAGTGGCCCCCACCAGCACAGTGACATGCTGGAGCATCCCCCCTAAAGTGGGCATCACCACAAGCCACCGGGATGAAATATCCCCTTCCTGGGAAAGTGTCCCTGCCCCAGCCGTGAGCTGGAAGCCAGATGGAGGTGGATGAGCCAGAGCACCATCCAGAATGGTAGATGGGAGATGTGGTGCTGCACTTGCACGCAGTACAGCCAGAATAGCCAGGTTCTGCCTGGCTCCACAGCCACTGAGGGAGGCAATTCCTGTCCTGTGAAGTCTCTTTGGATCCCTGTCCTCCACCAGCCTTCCTTTCCACTGGGTAGTGATGGTTCCTGGACACTTCCCAAGCCATTGGCACGTCCCTTCACCTCCCCCACCCCTACGGCACCAGACATCCAGTGCTCCGCCAGGAGCTCCATTACCCATCCCAGCTCAGCAGGATCCTACAGGGTGAAATGCCAAGTCCTGCCTTGGGGATAGGACAACGCCAGCTGAAGGATAGATCCCACTGGAGAGCCCACCAAGGTACCCAGCAGAGACCCCAGCAAGCCACACTGTGAGAGGAACAACTTTAATGGGCACAAGCCTGGTGTGCAGGCACGTTCACTAAAGTCCTGCACCATCCAAAAATAGACATTCAACAAAATAACAAAAATAGATCATTCCAGCTGCCAGAGGATGTGGTGGGGGCAGAGTCATTCTATCTTCCCTGGGAAAGGACCCTCCTGGTGACCACCAGCAAGGGCTGAAGATGGAGCTGTTCCCACCCATCATGCCTGGTCTCAGAGCATAGGAGGGGTGCCTGGAGGCACCAGAGACCCTGCCCCTTCCACTTTTTGCAGCCCCCACTGCCTGGGTGAATATCCCTCCCTCAATCCCTTCTGCCCCAAAGATGCCAAGCCTGTCAAGATGCAGTGGGTGGGAAAACTGGGGAGCGGGCTGGCAGAGGCTGGTCCCGCTGCAGGTCCCTGGGCTCCTCACAGCCCTGTGGGGCAGGTACAGCAGCAAAGCAGATGGCATTGGTCCTTCTCATGGCCGTCCTCAGTGCAGGGTGCCCCAGCACAGCACGGCCACCGCAGGGCTCAGCCGATGTGGCTGCTGTTCGGCTGCAGCTTGACACTGTCGGAGCTGCTTTGCGAGTCAGGGGACTTTCTTGATTGCAGCACCATGGACCAGTACCAGAGGAAGATGAGAAAGCCTGCGAGAGGGAAGAGGAAGGGTAGGTGAACCCCCTCAAGGAACCAACAGCAGCTGAGAGCAAGTCAGCCAGCCTGCCAGGGCTCCTCTCACACCCCATCACCACCTCACCAACAGCCCATGAAAGCCCCAGTGCCCTTTGGAGGAGCCCAGTGTCCCAGGCTCACCTTGGAGGGAGTTGATGATGGTGAAGATGTAGAGGGAGACAAGGCAGAAGAGACCGGAGGTGAAGGAGAAGAAGATCAGTGCCCAGGGGATGCCCAGCAGGATGCTCAGCCCAAATAGGGCCAGGACATGCTTGAGCTTGTGGCCTTTCTTATTCTGTCGGAGGATCTCCCGGACCATGGCCCCCAGCATGACCGAGTTAAAGAGGAACACCAGGCTGAAGAAACCCAGGTTCACGACGTTATGGATTAGGGGGCTCGTGATCCAGCATCTGGAGGGAGGAGAAAGGGCAGAGGGTTACGCTGTGTCATCACACAGGGATGTGAGTTGAGAGGGGCTGGGGGAAGTGCCAAAGTGTGGTGCCAACCCCACACCCAGGAAGGGGGAACCCCCCTCACCACACCCCAGCACAAAGCACTAGAAAATGCACAGGACACAGCAAAGGTTTAGCGAGTTGGCTTTACCTATGACCAGAAACCAGGTAATCCAGTTCCCATGACTTACATGGTTGCATTGGTGGATTTGCCATCAATAGATTCATAGACGGGGATGGAGAAGGGGCCGTAGTTCGTCCAGCTAGCCAAGAATATCAGCGTCACGCAGAAGAAGGGGAATCCTGGGTGGCAAGAGCAGAGTGAAGTGGCTGCCCTAGTCCCTGGCCTTTGAACCTTATGGAAGGACTTATTGCCCCTTTCTTCCTGTACAGAGCACAAACCAACATCCTCCCTCCAAAGAGGGAACTGAGGATAGAGCACATGACTAAGGTGCCTGGTGTTAAGCTCCAGCCTGGGAGTGGGCTGTGTTGTGCTGACCCCAGCTGGGGGTCTCCCACAAAAGATCATGAGATCTTCCTACCACAGCTTCCTGCCCAAAACATGGCAGAGGTGTGGGGGTGCTTCCTGCATCCAGCCCACCTCTCTGGGCTGTCCTGGTTGTTTCTTTCAGAAAGAGAGCATTCCACTACTATTTAAAGACCCCAAGTGGTGGCTCTCACATGTCTCCCTTGTTGGGTGACCAACCCTTGCTCTAGCACCACCTTTTGCTCTCAGCCATTGAGTCTCCTTCTCCATTGCTCTGAATTCAGGCATCTGCTCCCCCACAGCTATGTCTCCATCCCTGTTCAGGCATCCTACACAGTGGGAAAGACCTACCCAAGTGCCCCTCCACCCTGTGCCCTCAGGTTGTCTCTGTCTCCCCATGCTCACCCCAGCCCACCAGGCAGAGTTTGAGGAGGAAGTGGTCGTGGTATGCGTTGAAGACTTCGATCACAAGCCGGTAGAGGTTGTAGCCCTCGATGGCCATCCAGGTGAGGCAGCTCAGAAGGGAAAAGTGCAGAAACAGCCCCCCAGCTCTGCAAACTGCCTCGCTGCTACTGGAAGCCAAGTGCTCGGAGATGAGGAAAGTGGTATCCAGGAGGAAGATGGCACCCAGCAGGTTCATGTGGATGTGCATGCTCGTGATCTGGTCTCGCTGTTTGCTTCTGGAGATTGAAGTGAGCAGACCTCACCACCATGCCTGGCCACTGCTCTTGGTGCCCCACAACACCCCACAGCCCTGGATTTGGTAACTTGCCACAACAGAAGAGCAAAAATTTCTGGCGGTGTCAGGGACTGAGAGCACAATCCCATGGGTGGGACCACCCATCTCATGTGCAAACCTGGGCCCCTGCAGCTGCTCTTGGATTGAATCATCCATGTAGGATTAGTGACATTATGCAGAAGACAAGTGTTCTCCATTGGGTCCTTGAAAAGATCTTTGCAGGCTTCTGCTTGCCAGATCCATAACAACAACCAAGCAAATTTTCCAAAATTATTGAAGAGTTGGTGTTTCTGAGCACCGTACAAGAGACTTGACCAAAGGGGTGGTTTCTGGAGAGAACTCTGCTCTCTTCAAGCCTAGCTCCTTCATCATGCTTCTAGCCAGGCCATCAACTTCACTTGGAGAGCTTGTGCCCACCCAGGGGTTCATGGCAAGGGGCAGGAGTGTGGGATAAACCATCAGACAGTACCTGAAGTAGAGGAAGACGATGGTGCAAATAGACGCCAAAGCTGAGATCAGGCAGCCAATGTAGGTTATGATACTCAGATAATGCCTGTGTATGTAGGTGATCTCTGGGGAGGTTACCTGAGGAGGAGAAGGAACAAGAGATGGTGAGGAAGAACAGCCAGTGGGAACAATGCAGAGCACCCTGGGAAAGTGATACCCACCATCAGCACAGCAAAGTAGGTGAGGTGGTTGCACCTGCACTCTGTCTGGCTGCTCCCCATCACTGTTGTACAACCATAGCTGTCCCAGCTCCCAGAACTGGCTGTGGAAGAGAAAGGGAGAGTGTCTGGTGAGTAGCAGGAACATCTGCCTTGGGTTTGTGGGCAAGGAAAGAGGGAGGACAAGAGTGGGGCATTCCAGCTTGTCCCAGGCCGTGCATACATGCTCAGATAGACCCCTCAGCACCAGAACCCATCCCTAGTAAAGGGGAAAGAGGTTAGTTATGGAAGGAAAAACCTGACAGAAACCCTGTGGGAATGGTTTATGGAGCTGGTGCAAGGAAAGGAGGTGCAGAGCAACCCTCACAGTGGGGCTGTGGTACCCTGCGAAAGGGACAAAGACAGTGCCCGGCTTCACACACAAGGGCAGGGGCACTCACCAGTGATGTCTTCCTGCCAGAAGACACACAGTGGGGTCACATTCCTCTGCAATGACAAAACCATAGGCCCTGGTCAGGATGCAGCTGTGGGTTTGCTGCCCACCCAGCACATCTGATAGGGAAAAACATGGGGCAGAAGGCCAGATGATCTCAAGACACAAACTGACTCCTAGGATAGGAGCAGGCTCCAGGCAGCTGATGGAGCAGATACCTTCTTTCAGGTCCCCTTTCCCAAACAACGGGTTCAGCTTTGAGCAGGCACCTGACAGGGCCATGAATGAGCCAAAGGACTGTGTTTCCCAGTCCTGGAGACCGTGCTAGAGGTGACACATCTGCCATGCAGTATCTCCTAGACAGGTAAAGGCAGTGCCACCACCAGTGCACACAGTGAAGCTGTGATCATGATGCAGCTCCAGAAGACACAGCAGACCCTGCATAGTCAGGCCAAGGGTGTGGACCTGCTGGACTGTGACCATTCTCTAAAGTGGCAGAGCCTGAGCCCTTCTTGCCCCTTCATTCCTTGTAGGATCAGGTTCAGTGAGGCTGTGCTCCCACCTACCGGCAGCTGGTCATGGAAGAAAGTGAGAACCACTGGGTCGGAGAGGTTGGCTACCACTGTGTTCACCAGGGAGATGCTGACTACCTTGTCACCCAGAACATGGCTGCTGTTTTCATCCTATTGGAAAAAAAAACAGAAGAGGCAGTAGCAGTGTGAGAAGGGAAAGCTGCTGGTCATGAAACAAATAAGAGTCCCCATGAAGGCAGTCCCAGGACTATTTTCCCATCAAGCTTCTAGCTCATCTTTGAAGAATCTTCTCTGAGCAAACACCAGCATGTTGGTCTGGGTGCCATCCCTGCTGCTCTTAATCACCAGAGCCCCTGGCATTGTGGGACACTCCACCACATCACATGCATGGACAATACCTGGAACATAGTTTGGCCACTTATGTCCATGAGGAGCACCCTGTGCTCTACCACCTCCTCTCTCGCCATCATGAACAGGCTGCTTGGCAGGTCTACCGTGAACCCATGGACCTCTCCACCCTCCTGCAAGAAAAAACTGGTCAGGAGAAAGGTTGGGAGGTGAAGCAATGGGCCAAGAGCACTAGGGCAGGCTTTCCAGGACCCACCTCTCTCTGGGAAGCAAAGGTGAGATGCTGAGGAGCTGGAGTGGGCTGGACCCTCAGGACGGTTGCATGCACAGTGGCCTTCCCAAAGGTCTGGTTCTGCCCTTCAAGCTCCACCTTGGCCAGTGTCTTCTCCAGCTCCCCAAGTTTGCTGTCAGGGAAGGGGCGCAGTGAGTGGGATGCAGTGGATGCACATCAGCAGCAATGGGAATGGCATGAGCCAGGAACTCACCGCCGGAGCGTCTGCTGCTCCGTGGCTCCCGTGGCTGGTGCCGGGGTCTGGGCAATGAGGCTGTCCAAGGCGGTGAGCTGGTCCTCCACATCTTGCTCCCAGACAGGCATGCTCTCTGGAGAGGCTGATAGAAAGAAAGTGCCATGAAATTCATGGGCAGAACTGGTTTCCTCGTGCCCCAAACCAACTGGGCACAGCCCTGAGGAGAGCAGAAAGCAGACGGCTTCAAGCTGGCCCCAAGCAAGGCAAACTGGTGGTGACCCAAACCCAGAGGGCTTTCCTGCTGCCCATAGCTTGGCTCCCACCTAGGACATTGTGACTATGCTGGCAGAGACAGGACCCTGAGAGGCCACTGCAAAGCCCAGTTTCCCACGATTTTAAGGGGCAAAACACTTTTGAAAACCTCCACCTTCATCTTTAGGGATCCCAGGTACCAGGCCTGTCTTTGGGGTGCTTCAAGAAAAGCTACAGCCCCTTTGATCACCCTTTAGCTGTCTTCACATCACCAGGCTAAACCATATACTATGATACCAGCAGTGCTCTGCTGATGGCTAGAGAACAGGCTGGGGATGAAACAAACCTTTCATTTCCTTAAAATAATATTGAATTGCCTTTACCAGGGAAGAAGTATTCGGCTCTAGCATCAAGGGAGGTGTTCTTCCCATCTTTTGAGATGTAGGACACGTTGAAGATGAACATGCTGGTTCTTTCAGTCTTCTGACTCTCCTGTCCCTTGGTGATGCTGCTGGATGGGTCCCTACCCAGGAGGATGCTCTGCTTCCCATACACCAGTTGCAGGGTCCTGTTGTCCTTGAACCAGTAGACACAGAAGCGATACCTGCCCAAGGTGGAGGGCAAATTGTACTTGTAGTAAGAGTTTCTCCTGCTCGGCAAAAAGGGCCTTCTTATTATCAATGCCTGGGCTGTGTTCTCAATGGAGATGTTGGCAGGGTCATGCTCGTAGATGACAGAGCTGCTCTGGGTCTGGTTTCGATCACCGCAGAAGTGGAAATCCTCTTCCCTGTGGTCACTGGCTCCCACCCCTGCGTTGTACAAGCACACAGAGATTCTGGTTCAGCCAGAGGAACAGCCGCCTCCATCAAACACTGTATCCCTGCAGCAGCTGGCACATGTCACCCCAATCCTGTCCCAGACAGGCTGCATAACAGCAGCCATCTCCCCAGTGTCACATCTACACTGCAAGGATCTGCCAGGACCTCTTGGGCAACAGGACCTTCTGTGTTTCAGGGACACACTATCCCATGTGCCACCACCCACACTGGCAGAGACTGACAGAGGACTTCTCCATGCCCAGAAAGGAAAGATGGAGACCATCTCTTTTCCCTGGAAAGGACACATCCTGCCCAAGAGGCCCATCAGAGGCACATCAGCCCGTGACACGTTTTACCTCTGTGGAAGCCACAGTTGCAAACATCCCTTGGTCCCCCTCAGCCAATTGTTTGGGGCTGCCAGTTACTTCCAGCAGCCCAAAACCAGCTCACCATCCCAAGGCAGGACACAGTTGGGGTAGTCTACCTTGAAGCGGGGAGAGAAGGAGCAAAAGGAGGACCTTCATCCCAAGCAGTTCTCTCCTTTGGCTTGGCCTTCAAGGACACAGCAGAGCCTGCAAGGGTACAAAAGAAAGGGCCAAATGGGTATTTGGGTACCCCCCACGCCATGGGATGAGGGACAGAGAGCACAGGCTGTGCAGGTGGGACACCAGCCGGTGTCACAGCCAGCTCCCTGCTGCCTCTGCCACTAGGAGGAGCCAGAAGCACCAGGCATCCCACCTGGCTGTGGGCTGGAAGGATGGTGGAGGCTGGAAGCTCACGAGCTCTCGGTACAGAGAGGGTGCCCCACCACTCCAGCACAAGCACCAACTGACAACGATTCTGCATGGGTGGGGTCCCCTCTTCTTCTCAGTGCTCCACATCTCAGTTCAGGCCTTGGCTTCTTATCACTTTTTAGTGAGAGGAACAGAAGGAAACTGTGGCTTCCTAATTTGCGAGCCCCAAAATTATTTTCTCGGGTGCTTTCAGCTCCTGCAGATTAGCCAAGGAGCCAGACGTTGCAAACTAATCCATCATTTCAGCCTGGCAGAAAAAGGCTCTCACAAGCACATCCTGGCGATGCCTATAAATGGCTGCCCAAATCCTTTCTGCCCCTTGCAACCAGCTCGGCCACATACTCTGCTACCCCTTTGCCCATCCCTTCATCCAGCACTCTGCCACACCACCCTTTTCTTTGTCCATACATGTGACCTACGCACAGGCCAGCGCTGAGCACCCTCGGGTGCTGCCACACCCCTGCATTCACCCAGCCACAATCTTCACACCCATAGCCTTTCTCATAGAACCCTCCGCCTGCTCCAGGCCACAAACTCCATCTCCAGCACTGCTCAGGCGTACCAAGCATCACCTTGTCCTCGCCCTGTTGTCACCTCAATGATGCAATCGACCCTGCCAGGGTCTGATAACCAATGAGATGGGCCCCAGGGTGGGACATCATTGGTGGGGGCTCCTGGACCAGCTGGCCCAGCCAAACACCTGCCAATGCACAAAGTGAAGCCAGCACCCAGTTTGCCAGCACTGCACCCCATTCCTGTACCTCTCCAACATCCTCTCAAAACCCACCATGTGGTTGCGCTCTGATTTGTTTGAGCAAGTGCTGAGCAGCATCACCTGCAAAGGCTTGTGAATTCTGCCCAAGGGTCATCACATGGAAAGGCGAGGGAAAAATCGCTTGCTTGAAAACTCATTTACAGGTTTCTCCCACCAGCATAGACTTTGTCTGAAGTTCTTCTGCCCAGCACAGATCCAGGGTATATCCTGCACCAGTGTACAACTCACTCCTCATCCCTCCCCAACAGCTTCTTGCAGCAGTTTATCACCAGAAGACAGAGGCATCGAGTTGTTAATTAACCTGCTGCTATGGCTGGAACTGAGTGACACTAACGAGCTTCACAGTGTGGGCTGGGAAGGTATGGCACAGGCACGATTTGGCAGCAGTAAATGGATTTGGATGGGGCTGGCATCCCAGTGCTTTGCCACACACTTGAGAATCACACACACATATCTGAAAACCACGAATCTGGGGTGGCAAAGTGCCGCTGGTGATGGGAAACACCTGGATGACTTAAAAGCTACAGAGTGGCACATGAATGCCAACTCTGTTGTGGTGGCACAGAGCCAGCACTCCAGGAAAGCATCCCTCTGGATGAATTCCAATGCTGAATTCCAGTGAGGCTTCAGCCCATCCCACTACACTGGCATCTTTAAGATTGTATTGGGATGGTGGGAGGATAGGATCAGCTCCTTTTAGCCATTACTCAACTGGGACCAGAAATCCCTGTGGGAAAGTGGGTGGGGGAGCTGGTATTTCCCCTTGGAGCCCTATATGGTCCTCCTCGACCTGACGCCAACTGCTGTTTCCTGAGCTGAACAATAGCGAGAGAAAATTCCCCGAAAATGGTTTCACATCGAGAAAACACAGCCTTCATCCATGCTGGTGATAAGCAGTAGTAAAGGCAGCCAGATGCACTGAGTTCGCATCAGAGATGAATCCCGCCTCATCATCTTCCCATTCCCAGGTGGCAGTGGGGAAAAATTCCTGGTTTGACCCAAAAATCAGCCAGATGATGTACAAAGAGGTGGCAGACACACTGCCAGGGCTACACAGCTTGGAGCAGTTTCCTCACTGCCAGCATGGAGGGAAGCTCAGCCTTGGGCACCAGGTCATATCCTCCCATCACTATTAGAAGTACATGCTACTCTTGGAAAGAAAAGCCAAAGAATTATATTGAAGCCTCTAAATCTGTACATAAATGGCAGGGGCAGGGAAAGACTAAAACACCTACCAAAAACCCCAGGTGTTTACTACTACCTTACTGCTCACTGGATGACTTGGCAGTGGATATTTAAGCTCTTAGAGGTGGCACGTGGCTTTGGATGTGACGTTTTTCCCAAGGAGAAGGAAAGATGCTCTGACTCATCAAACAAACATCGGAAATGGGGAGATCCAGGGGCTTTTATCTGTTTTCCTTCCAGGTCCATTAGGAAAGTGACGCTCTGTTCCTCGAGGTGAGCCTGCAGTTCCTCACCAAAGCCCGTTACCCAACTCGGACTCAGGAACATGATGAGGAAACTGACATGGAGAGGCAAGCCAGGACAGGCTCGGTGAGATGCAGAACAGCTTTGCCGTAACTCACCAAACACAGGCAATGTGCCCTGAAGTCAGACCTGCCTGAGGAGGTGGGGACCCCACTGGGGTCCCCCTGCAAAGGGGATGCCTCAGCATCGGTCATCTGGGCACTTCACAAAGTGCCCTTGTCCTTGGCCAGTGGTGTGTCTCCACAGGGGCCAACACACTCGTTATTCATGGCATTGGCATGCTATTCCCGTCACCAGGGGCCGACCCGGCGCATTTGTTAATGCCCAAGGAGCCAAGGAGCAGCTGTGCTGCACCAGCAGCCTGGCAGTGCCAGCCTGTGCCATGGGATGGGATGCTGTGGTTCAGTTTTTCCCTGTGGCATTGCATAGAACACACAGCACCTTTGAGATGAGTATTGCCAACAGGACAAAACCAGACTTGATAAAGATTCCCATGGGAGCAACAGAGCTCCCTGCCAGATCTTGTCCTTTGCCAACCCCTGGCAGCAATCCCTTCTCATACAGGCATGGGGAGAACCGATGGAAGGCTGGCACAGGCACCTGCCAGTGCCTGGGGCTCTTGAGATGGAGCGTTTGCTTAAAGCTGGGTCTTAACATTCAAAATTTTAAAAAAATTTCCATTTCCTACACCACACCACAGACACAAATGTCACAGCGAACTAACCCAGTGCTTCCTCCCACACCAGGGCAACGCGGCACCCGGCTCAGTGGTGCACAAAGCCTGCGGCTTCAGTAGCAGCAGCCACACTTGTTCTTCGAAGGCCAGGTACACTTGTGGTGGTCTGAGGGCTGCTATGACATGGGAACAAGGCACTACAAGGGTCCTGCCGCAGCACCCTGTCACACGTTGCTGGCCACAGGGTATATAGACAGCTGTCCTGCCAGAGTGCTCCCACCACTCAGCCTTCTTCAGGAGCAACCCCTGGTCTCCTCCTGCAGATAGGCTCTACCTTCCCTCCACCCAAACCACCCCCCTGGGTTTTAAATGGCTCCCAAAACACCCTGCCCCCTCCCAGGTCTTGTCCCCCCTCACAGGAGCAAGGTCCCCATTGCCTGCCTGTGCCACACATGCCAGGGAAAGGAAGGTGCACGGGACTAGCTCAGGACCTGGGGAGTCTGATTAGGGGTGGTCCACACCTCTGAGATGCCTGCCAAATTCCAGCTGGCTGTCGGGTGAGCTGACGGGAAAGGAGTTGGCAAGACGGAGCCCTCCTGAAAAACGGGCACTGACAGGCTGTACCCAGCTGGTCCCAGGCAGACAACAGCATGCCAAGAGCCACCCAGCCTGCTGCCTGAAAACCCCACAATATCGTCCCTGCGACACCCACGGGTGCCACCACAAGGTGCAAGGATGGCTATTCCCAGCAATCTCCATTCAGGCAACACACAGTTGCTTGCAAACCTGTTGCTCTGCGAATAGCAGCCCCCAGGCCGCAGGATTAAAAGCTGGACTGGAACCAAGTATGCAGCATTTTTAGTCCTTGGCTTAATTCACATGGGAGCTGTGAACCCAGCAAGGGGCACAGCAAACCCAACTCTGGCTGCAGTCTCAAGCTCAAAGGATTTGCCCCTCCCTCCTTCTCCCAAACACTCCTGGCTCCCTGCTGGCGGTGGAGTTTGGAGGGGGGTTACTGCAGCCCTCAGACCATGAAACGAGTTTTGGCTGCCTTCCCTCCTCAACAGCCCTTCGGACTTGCTGCCAGGAGGTTATTCCAGGAGACTTCATTTCAATTCTCCAGCTGGCCTCGCTGGGTTTTGCAGGTCCCTCTGGAGGGGCATCTCAGGCAGCGGGCAGGGATCACTCTAAGCAACCCTCATCTCATATCCCGCAGTGGCATGCCGGGACCGGCAAGAGCAAGCTGGGATGTTGCAGGAGGAATCTCCGCAACAGGCATTTCAGGGAAGGATGATCACCTTGTCGAGACACGCCAGCAGTCCCATTGGATGCTGCGCCCTCCGCCAGGAGGGAGAAAGGGAAAGAATGGGGTGTGCTAGTGGCTCCCATTGGGTGGGAAGCAATGGCCACAAGCCGGACTCCGTGGGGCTCAGCTCTGCCGCCGGCAGCAACCAAGAACAGCTCCGGTGGTCCCGGACAGCTCAAAGAGCTTTATGGCTCCACGGCCCGGGAATCCAGCCTGGCTCGGGGGTAGGCGAGTGCGAGACCCATGGAACGGGGATGGAGATTGGTTTCACAAAGAACTGGCAGCACCACGGCCACAAGCAGAGACCCTGAGCCCTGCCCAGCAGCAAGCAGCACACCCACCGCTGCGACCCCGCATCCCCATGGAAACCGCTCCATCAATCCAAGCCGCTCCCTGCCCGAGAACTCCGGGGCGCTGGCCGGTGCCACCAGCCGTGCGGAGCCGAAGTACCCCCCCCCCCCCCAACGCTGCTGGGCTGCCCCAGCGCCGGCTGGCGCCCACCCCACTCAACCCACACCTCGCGAGTAGCTCCCGCCGCTCTGCCCGCGCCCGGAGCACCGCAGCATCTCCTCCGCACTCGGTGCCTTCCTGGGCGCGCCAGACAAGCGCCCCTCACCGCGGTCTTCGGGACCCCTACGGCAAACACCGCCCGCCCCGATCCTCTCGCGGCCCCGGCTCATCCGCCACCCACTGCCCCCATACCTGGGCTCGGGGCGAGCTGGGCTCGGCACCGTCCGGCTCCTCACAGCCCGGTTCGGCTCCGCACGGCACCGCTCGGCTCGTCTGGCACGGCTCGGCTCAGCACCCCTCGGTCCCTCGCAGCCCACTCGGCTCAGCGCGGTGCCCCGGTGCCAGCGGCCCCGCCCCGTCCCCCCGGGCGGGCGGTGACTCAGCGGGGCGGGCCCGGCACGGAAGGCTCCACATCGACCCCTCCGAGACCCCCCGAGCTCTCTGCGGGGGGCGCGGTCTCACCGCCGTCGGTCACGGCACCTGCCCACTTCGGCTCAGGCCGGCTCGGCTCCGCACGGCTCGGATCGGCTTGGCTCGGCTCAGCACCTCCCAGCCCAGTTCGGTGGAGACCCTCCTAAATCGCTATGGGGGCTGCAGGGCCACCGCCCTCGGTCGCGGCACCTGCTCGGCTCGGCCCGGCTCAGCTTGGGAGCACCGGGCTGGGAGAACCGGGCTGGGAGAACTGGGCTGCTTCACCCCACCCGGCTAGCACCAGGAGGGCTGGGGGACCTCGGCTGGGCACAGCCGGGGGTGCCACGTCCTGCCGCCCTTCAGCTGCTGGCTGGCGAGCATCCAACGGCAGGGCGGAGCTGAAGGAGCCGGAGCTGAAGGAGCGGAGCCAGGCGGCTGCACGCCTGACTGCCAATGGGATTAAAAAATAACAATTAATGGGAAAGCAGCCGGGACAGAGTGTCCCGGTGACCTCTGTCCTGCTCCCCGCAGGAGCGAGGGAGGCGAAGAACCGGGCAAGGATCCCAGGCCCTAGGTGAAGGGTGCAGGGGAGGGTTCTCCCATGGCAACCCCTCGGAGCAGGTGGGCTGGGATGTGTATGCGACCACAGGGCTCCCACCATACATCCCAAGGCCAGAGATGGACACCCTGGCCCTCAGGTTGCGGTTGGAGCTGGGGCTGGAAGCGTCGAGGCAGCAATGGGTGCTGTGGGAGTGGGTAAAGCTGCTGCCAAGCAGCGCCCGCATCCAGCCTTTTGTGTGCCCTGGAAAGCAGCCGGGCCGGAGAAAGCCGAGACGTGGGGAATGGAGGGAGGAGGGCGGTGGGGAGGGCTCTGGGAAGTGCACTGTGTAAATAGTTGCTCTTGGAGATATTTTTTCAATGGCTTGAATGAGACTTTTCTTTCTGCAGGGGGAAGGGTGGAAACAACTTCCCACTCCGGCAGGGAAGGTGATGGACCTTGATCCATCACTACACAAAGACTGTGTCACCAGAGGTGCCATGGCTGCACTGGGATTACTGGAGCAGGGAACTTTCTGCGTGTTTGCATCCCCCCCAGCTTGGTTTAATTTCCAGCTCCAAGACCTCAATTTTCTCGGCTCCCTCGGGACGAGGCTCCCGTGGGAAGCAGCTCACGTGGCTGGACCGTGGCTAACGAGGCCGACCATGGCTAACACAGGCCCCTTTGAAGCCCGGCCACCCCACGCCTCGGGTAGCTCTGAAACGCACGCTCATGAAATGCAGCCAGAGCTGCGGGACCATCGTGGTGAGCCAAGCATCCCACTGTGGGTCATCCCGACCGGCTCCTTCAGGAAACACCATAAATCCAGCTCCTGGAAATGACACTGCTAAACCCAGCATCAACTTCTGTAGGATTAGGCTCTCCTGGAGAGGGGAATTAGGTGCAGACCCCTCCATTCCAGGGAGGAAAGGATTTTTTTCTGCTGTTTATGGAACAAAGAGCCTTTTGTCTGCACTTGACGTTATCAGGAGTTATTTTTAGGTCAACGCCTGCACTTGTTGATGTTGTCGGGATTATCTGTAAATTGACAGACCGTGCTGCGCCTTCAAAGACGCTGGCTGAGCACAGAGAGGGAGGAAATCCTTGTGTTGTCCCTTGCAAGAGACATTTGCCCTTGGGCATAGGCCAGCAGCACTCCGTCAGCTTGATAAGGCTTTATTGCTTAAGGTGGGGAATTCCTAAAAACCCTAAAACTTCCAAAGAGCTCCAGAAGCTCCTAAACCCCTTAAAGCTCCTAAGTATGCTTAAAGGCCATAAAAGCCTTTAAAACTCCTAAACCCCTTAAAAATTCCTAAAAGTCTTAAAAGTTCCTAAACCTACTAAAAGATCCTAAGAGCCAATAAAGTTCCTAAAAGCCCTAAAAATTTCATAAAAGTCCTAATAGTTCCTAAACCCCTAAAAGCTCCTAAATATGCTTAAAGTTCCTGCAAGCCGTAAAAGATACTGCAAGCCCTAAAAGCTTCTAAATCCCTAAAAAGTCCTACAGCCCTAAAAATTCCTGAAAACCCAAGAACCTCCTAAATGTCCTAAACACTCTAAAAGCCTTAAAAGTTCCTAAATACATTTGAAGTCCCTAAAAGCCCTAAAAATCACTAAAAGCCCTAAGTGTTTCTAAACTGCTTAAAAGTTTCTGAAACCCCAGAAAGTTCCCAAAAATCCTTAAAGTTCCTAAAATCTCTTCAATTTTCTAAAAGCCCTAAAAGCTTCAAAAGAACCCCAAACCTTTCAAAACCTCCTAAAAGCCCTAAATCTTTCTAAAAGCTCCTCAAGGCCCCGGTCCTGGCAGCAGGCAGGCGTCTCGGATGGGCAAACTCTGGCAGGAGAGGGCACGTCCCACCAGGCTGCTGCCAGACGCGACGGGACAAGTGTGGGCAGGGGTGCACCGGCGCCGTCTGCAGCCGAGGGCTGTGCCAGCCCCATTGCCAAGCCGTTCCAGCCCCAGCCCAGGGTGCCCAGACCCCCCTCGAAGCCCTTTGGGAGACCATGGTGTTCCCAGAGGAGGTGTAACCACAAGCAGGGCTCAGCCCTGCTCTGGAGGGTGCGGGAGAATGAGGGTTAGGAAACAGATAAGCACTGGTGGGAGGGGCTGCCCTCAGATCTCTCATCCAAATCCGGTGAGCAGTGCCAGGGCAGCCTTGGGAATCTCGGAGGATAGTGAGCCTAGGGGAGCATCACAACTGCTTTTGAGTGGCTGAGGGTGCTTATGTTCCCCCATTGTTGCTGCTCCACCTTTTTCAGCCTCCCTTCTGGAAATACATCAGATGGGGAGGTGGGTCCCCCCCACCCTATGTCTGGGTTTCTCTGTCAGTGTTAACAGTGGCTCAGCAGGTGCCAAGGCTGTAAAACCCAACCGTTGGCACAGCAATAAACCCAGATTATTTGTTTAGGCTTGGCTTTGCAAATAAACTCCCAGCAATGTCAGTGGAATCTGGGGGGAAATTGGTCCCCGGGGTGTATCTGCACAAGCACCAGGTGAGGATGCTCCCACGGGATGCAGGAACCAGGCTCATCAGCTCCCTGGAAGCCAAGTCCCAAAGGCAGATTCCAAAATGGAGCCAAGGTTTGCCCCAAACTTTTAATTTCCAAATAGATTCAGTGTCTTCCCTGGCTGCTTGTTTCCCCAAAATTTGTAGAATTTGCAATAATTCCACAGCTTTGCCCCTGGGATCTGGGCTGTTTCTGTAGCCCGAGGGCACTGTGGTGCAGCCGAGACACTTTTCCTAGGTAAAAAAGAATGGCACCAAGCCTGACACTGGCCTCCTGCCAGGTAAGGCACCCAGGAACTAAATGGCATTTCACCTTGGGAAGGTTACAGAGGCCAGCTCCTCCTCCTGCCTAGGCAGCCCTGGCATCATCATACTGGTGTGGTGGGAGGCTTGATCCCAACCTGTGGTCCCAGGGGACCTCAGGGCATGTCTTGACCCTGCTCCTAGTATGGCACGGTGGGAAAAGGGTGACCACTGGTCACCACCAGTGAGCTCAGCTACCTGGGAACCAGCATGTCCTACTTGTCTCCAACAGGGTCATCTCCCCAAGGACCACCATGCCCCATGGGAGCTGTGTTCCTGCTGCCAGAAGGTAACCACCAAGGATTGTTTCCCAGTCTCCACCGGATACCGGGACAAGGTGTGTGTATTCATGTACCGGCGTTGGTGTGTACACAGGCACTATCAACCAGCGTGAATCACACCACAAACCTCGAAATCTCGAGGTGGGAAGAAGGGGCACAGAAAGTGCTGGGATGTGACTCTCCCACGGTGGGGCTCAGGGGGGAAATCCAAGCACTTGGCACCTCACCAAACCTCCAGGCTTCCACTGAATAGCTGAAGTCACCCGCCGGAGCGGTGAGCCATGCACAGCTCATCGCCACGCGGCGAGATGTGAGCCGGGGGCACCGCCGTGCCCGGCGGGCTGGAAGGAGCGGGCACACAGCCCCGGCGGGACAGGCTTTGTCCAGGCCGCCGGAGGGAGTAATGGGAACGCGGCAACGCTGGCTGCCCTTTGTGCGTGGAACAAAGAACAATAGCCAGCGGCTTCCTTTACTGCCCAGAAGCGGGAAGGGGCCAGAAAGGGAAATGTCACTCGGCAAAGATGGGCAGTGTGTCACCCCCTGAGGCTCCCAGTGGTGCTCGATCCCCTGCCACCAGACCAGGAACGGGCAGCACCAGCAAATGGCACCACGCTGGCACACCCTCCAAGCTACAAGCATGGAGATCGTGAGGACCCTGCTGTGACCACAGGCCGATTTGCCGTGCTGGGATGCTGCTCTGCACCCCGGCGGACAGAGCGGGATGCCTAGCTCCAAAATCTCAGGCGTTATGAGACGCAAAAGCCTGGATAAAGTTCCAGGCGAAGCTCGGTGTATGGGGCTCAGGGCTGACTCCCCGCCCCCAACCGATGGATTCAGTCCCTGCAGTTTGTCCTGGCTATTCATTTTCCATTGGCTGGATTGCCTAAACTCCGATAAAGTGTCTGGTCACCTTGAAGAGCTCTGCTCAGTCTGCTCAAGGTCTGTCTTCCTCAGTGAGAGTGGGAGGAAAGCCGAGTTATCGGTTCACTTACTCACTTCCCATCCTCTCCTTCACGCTGACACGTCCTCCGATGCCAGGACAAATCCCTACTCACCCATTTTCCCACCTCCATCTCTGCGCTGGATTTGGGACGAGTGAGACAGCTTTTGGTGGGGTGCTGTCGTGGGTGAAAACGCGGAGTCGCAGGGGTTCGGAGGTGCCACAGCCTTATATCCACACTCGCCAGCCCGCAGCCGTGCTGGCACCAAATGGATTGGAGGCGTGTACCTGGAGAGTCCCCGGTTTTGACTGTCCCTTGTAAGATGCGCAGTGGCAGCTCCCCAGGTGGGTTCGGACGTCTCTTCCCATGTGCCAAAGTGCTCTTCGGCACCGCTCACCGGCACGGCCGCGGTCCCACATCGCCACCGGCCGGCCCTGTGCGAGGACATTCCCGAGCTTGGACCATTCCCGCGACCTTCGTGCCACCTAGTGGGACCTGCACCAACGACACTGCGGAGCGTGGCCGCCGGCTCCACGACTCTGCCGCCGGCTCCGCGACTCTGCCGCCGGCGGCGGAACCCTGGGCAGAGCTGCACGACTCGCCCAGCAGTGGAGGAGACCCACATCGCATTTAAACGGCGCTTCTAATAAGAAGCAAAGGGTCAGTGCTGGTCACTAATGGAGGGATCACGGGCAGGGATGCGGCCACAGTCCCCAGGAGACACAGCACTCAGGGGTCTCAAGCCACAGCCCCCCAGCAGTTCCCACCATCCAGGAATTTGGCTTTGAGCCCCAGTGCTGTGCCCAGAGTACCAGGATGCCCAGACTGTCCGGGATGTGTGCTGTGCCCACGGTACATGCTGTGCCTGGGATCTGTGCTGTGTCTGCAGCCTCTGCTGTGCCCAGGGTGCCTGGGATGTATAGTGTGCCAGGAGCTCCTAGGGTGCATGAGGTGCTGATCTCCACTCTCTGGTGCCCAGTGACGGGACACAGGAGATGGAATGAAGCTGCTTCAGGGGAATTTTAGTTTGGACGTTAGGAAAAGGCTCTTCACTGAGAAGGCAGTCAGGCACAGGAACAGACTTCCCAGGGAAGTGGTAATGACATCAAGCCTGCCAGAGTTAAGGATCATCTGGACAAAGCTTAGTCATATGGTTTCATTTCAGATTGTCCTGCAAGGAGCAGGGAATTGGACTCAGTGATCCTCGTAAGTTCCTTCCAGCTCGAGAGGCTATTGCCAGGATGGAGCCGGAGTCCTCCATACCACCTCAGACACAACAGCACAGCACCCCAGCAATGCCAGCTGCCCCAGATGAAGGAATAAAGATGATTTTTCCCCCCTAAAATGGTTAGATCCACCCGAAAAGGCTTCATCTTGTGCTCCAGGGGATACTGGGTCCAACTGCAGGAATGTGGCCATGTGCAGAAGTGTGGGGAGCAAGGACAGCTCAGCCACACCAGTGCCCATCATGGGGCAGCAATGCCACCCTGTGGTTGCCCCGCGCCTGCAGGCACTCATGTAACAAGTCTCTAGGTCTCAGTTCATGGTGTGGGGCAACCATCTGCGTTCATGTGACCCATAATGAAGATGGGAGCCCTTTGAGGATGGATTTAAGGGGGTTTGCTGGGCATGGCCAGGCACCCTGGGTCATGCCGGAAACCCAGAGCTGGAGAAGTGTGCTAGGAGGATGGTCCCTGCACCACAGAGACGGGTCATTGGCCACATCCTTAGGTGATATAACCCAGACCAAGGAGGTTTGATTTTTGCAAGGGTAGCCCAGAAATCCTAGGATGCTGCAATGCATTCTCGAGCCTGCTGGTGTCACCAAGACACGAATGTCCGAGCAAACAGCAAAGACACACTTGGAAAAAAATTCGAACTTTTAGTGCTGGGAGTGGGTCAAAGCCCCAGCCACGCACCCGCAGCTGTGGCCAAACGGCCTGCAAAATCGCTTCACCGGCTGCAAGAGAAGGCGCCTGTTCCCCTGGCACAAAACGCTGGGATAGGGGCGTGGGAGAGTAAAGCATCCCCCGCCTCCAGCTTTTTGGGGTTCTTTCCAGCAGAAAAATTCCAGGCTTGGAAAGAACACGTACGGGCATTTAAAGTTTTGCTTTAACTTGACTTCGTTTTCCCTGCTTTGCTTGATCCTAGGGTAGAAAGACGTGTTGGTGTCCCATGGCATCAATTCCATGTCCCATGGAACATAAGTCTTCTTGGCCGCTGCTGTTTCCCAGTTTGGCTGAAAAGCATCCAGCAAAGGGGAAAACGGGAGAAAATGGTAGTTTGGGGGCTTTCTGCTCGTTCAGGAGCAGGAAGGAGCCAGCACCAGTACGTGTGAGTGTGCGGCAGGCAGTGCCGCGTGGCCTCCGGGGACACGCTCACCCGTGAGGACACTGGAGTGGCTGTGTCTTGTCCCCCGCCGCATCCCCGCCCATTTACCCACTCCCCGGTGCAGACACGCGTGTGCAGCCCAGAAACACGCACGGGCAAGGTCCCCACGGGCAAACCCCGACCCACACGGATGTGAGAGCCCCCAGGCGCAGAGACATGCGTGAAGCCCCCCGAGCGCAGGCTCCCCACGCGTGCAGCCCCCCCGCCCGTGCCACGGGGCAGGACACGCAGCGCGGCCGGGACCGGCCCCCGGGCGCGGGCGGGGGGCGGGAGCGGCGGCGGGAGGAGGAGGAGGGGGAGGAGGAGGAGACTCGTCCGCAGCGCCCCGGCCCGCGCGGGCCGCCAGCACCGGTGGGTGAGGGACCGAGCCGAGCCGAGCCGAGCCGGCCGGGACCGCGCGGGCGGGCGGGCGGCGGCACCGGGAAACTTGCGAGAAACTTTGGCGGCGCAGGGGCCGCGCCGGGCCGGGCCGCGCCGCGGCGGGGCGGGCGGGGCCGTACTGAGCCGGGCGGGGCCAGGCCGAGCGGGGTCCGACCGGGCCGAGCGGGGCCGGGCGGTGCCGGCCGTCGCGGACCGGACCGGGAGAAATTCCTGGGCACCGGAGGAATGCGGCGGCTCCCGCCGCCCGGGCCGCAGCGGATGAGCGACAGCGCCCGCGGCCAGTGGGGAGGCGCGAGGGGCGGGCGGTCCCGCCCCGCCGGGAGCCCCCGGAGCTGGGGGTGCTGGAAATCCACGCGTGGTTCTCGTGGGTGTTCGTGATTCATGCAAGTTCCCCGTGGGTGTTGCAGGGGTTCCCGTCATCCATGCGCGCTCCCCGTGAGTGTTCCAGGGCTGTTCGTGATCCACGCGTGCTCCTCGTGGGTGTTCCAGGGGTGTTCGTGCGCCATGCGTGCTCTCTCATGGACGTTTCATGAGTGTCTGTGATCCACAAGTGCTCCCCATGGGTGTTCCAAGGATGTTGGGAATCCACACGTGCTGTTTGTGGGCACTGCATGACTGCCAGTGCTCCACATGTACTCCCGTGGATGTTGTGTGAGTGCCTGTGCTCCATCTGTGTTCTCGTGGGCGCTGCTGGTGCCAGGTCCTGCCAGTGCCTGGGATTCTGCCAGGCGCAGACCGGAGAGCACAGACCTGGGCTTGCCTTCGAGTTTTAGCAAAACTTCACCATTTCAGCAAATATCATTAGAAAAATTAATTTTTTCTCCCGTTCAAAGCCCAGAACTGTCATTGGCTTCTGCTTCCGCTGCTCCTGCACCAGCTCTCCCAGCCTGACTGGATTTGGTGGCAGATCTGGGCTGCACCATCCCAAAAACCTGCCGGAGCTGCAGGCAGCCAGCCACGGCTGGACCCTGTACTTATCCCATTAGGGCGTGCGGCAGCCTCCCATTGAGGTTTCCTGGGGTGGTTTGCCTGCCTGGCTGCGCCAGGATGTGAGGTCCATGCTTGGATGTGAGGTCCATGCTGGGATGGAGACGCTCCGCTCTGGCCCTTTGTTGAGGCATCACTGGAGAGCACATTCAGTGGCCTCTGCACACGTCCTGCTGCCACGCCAGTTCAGCAGCTCCGGCTGTCCTTCCAGGGCTGTTCCTGCCTCGCTAGCACTGGATCCAGGCTGTAACCTTGCTGTAGCTGTTGGGGTGCAGCTGAATCCCCCAGCACCAGGGATGGTCTTGAAAGCTTGCAGGTGATGTCATCAGATGACCTCATGCAGATGATGTCACCCGAATAACATGTAGATGTCTTTCCTCCACTGTGCTGGCAGAGGTGCCATGGCCTGGCTATGCCTGCTGTGTTGCCACCTTGGAACAAGGTGCCGGTGGCTGGGCAGTGGGCTGCAGTCCTCACTGGGAACCTCCCTGGGATCTTTGCTGGGGACTTGGCTGGAGTCATCACTTGGCTCCTTGCTGGGGACATCACTGGGGACCTGGCTGGGATCATTACCAAGGATGCAGCTGGCGTCATTGACCTGACCACAGTCCATGCCAGGGACCTTGTCACTCAATGTGCCACCCCCCAAAGCCTGGGACAATGCCCCTGCTCCCACTTCCCTCCAGCTACCTACTGCACCCACCACGGTCCCCCTGATCCCTCCTGTCTCCTGCAGGTCCCTGGGTGCAGACACTGCCGACGGTGATGGCCATGCCCTAGGGAAGCCCCACCATGAGCCAAAGTGGGGCCTCGCGCCTGGCCGGCTCCCCGCCACTGCCGGGGGGCTCGCTGCTGGCCCTGCTGGCCCCCGAGTCCTCTCCGTCTCCCCCCAGCGGGACCCCCTCTCCCGGGCCCCCACCGACGTTGCTGGAAGGGGACTGGGAAGGGCGGGAAGAGCTGCGGTTGCGGGAGCTGGAGGAGGCCCGGGCGCGGGCAGCCCAGATGGAGAAGACGATGCGGTGGTGGTCGGACTGCACGGCCAACTGGCGCGAGAAGTGGAGCAAGGTGAGGGCAGAGCGCAACAGGGCGCGTGAGGAGGTGCGGCAGCTGCGGCATCGCCTGGAGGCCCTCACCAAGGAGCTGGCCAGCCTGCGCCGGGACCGGGACCGGGACCGGCCGGAGGAGCGCCCGCCGCTGCCACGGCCACAGCCCAGCACTGGCAGCCCACCTGCCACCGACGGGACAGAGGGGGACACCAGCCCTGAGCACGAGCCTGTGCGGGATGTGGGGGCTGAGGTGCCTCAAAAAGCCAAGGTGAGGGTGGCAGGCTGCCTGCGCCAGACAGGGGACCTCCTCATCCCCATCAGCTACACATTTGCACCCCCAAACCACCACTGCTTGTCCTGCAAAGGTGGGCAGCATGCAGGGTACCCCTCTTGGAGCAGCATTTGGAGGGTCAGACCCCTCTCACTGCAGTACAGGGTGGTCAGATCCCTCTTGGATTAGTATGGGGGGTGCCAGGCCCCTCAGAGCAGGTTTTTGGCCTGAGACCCCTCTTGGAGCAGCACATGGGAGACAGGCCCCTCTCAGAGCAGCACAGGGAGGGTCAGACTCTTCTTAGAAGAGCTCTGGGGGGTCAGACTCCTCAGAGTAGTGTCATGTGGAGGTTCAGGGACCCTCATAGTCCTGTGCAATGAGATCAGCTTGGCACTGGCACTGATTCCTTTCCCAGGGCTTTCACTTTGGAGGTATTAGGCAAACGCTGGTGTGCCAGTACAGGGAATGGTGGCTTTGACAGTGCTGGTGGCATCTCCCCGGCATGGCTCAAATGTCAGGGTGTCCCTATGGGCTTCTGGCAAAGATCTGTGCTGAAGGAAGGAGGAGGAGGAAGGAGGAGGAGGAAGGAGGGGACACGAGGAGAGCCACCTCAGGGATGCTCCCAGCTGCTCCAGCTGTTGGTTCTGCCATGACAGAGGAGTCACCACTTGTGGTGCCATACCTTGATGGTTCAGTCCACCTGACAGCACAGCTGCTGAATGGCAAATCTGAGGCTCATGTGAGCATTTCCCATGGGCTTCTCACTTGGTCCCCAGTGATTTCCTGTCCCTAGAAAACCTCTACAGCTCATTTACCGCATGCACAGAGTGGCTGCTACATCACCCACATGGCAGTCACAGTGAGATCGGTTTCATAAACCAGTATTATCCCAAATTTCCAGCATGACAGGGAGCCAGCAGCAGTGTGGTGGTGTATGGGAGCTCCTCTGTGAGGGCAAGTCCCTCTCCATCAGCCTCAGGGGGTCCCTGGGGAATGGAGAGAGGGATGCTCTTGGATGTGGGGTGAGGGCTGGATGCTGTAGGTGCTGGGAAGCCAGGGCTTCCCCCTCATGCTGTCCCCTGTGCTGGGCCACCCATGGCGTCACAGGAGCTGGAGCTGATGGAAAACATCTTGACAAGCAAGCAGGATGAGAGCTGGGAGCAGCGGGGCCCCCGCACCTCCTTCAGCCGCCAGGAACGGAGCCGCCTGCTCTGGGAGGATGTCAGCGTCATGGAGGAGGATGCCACCAAAGTCACTGCCCTGAAGCTGAGGCTGGACGAGTCCCAAAAAGTTCTGCTCAAGGAGCGAGAGTGAGTGCTTGTGGCATCATCCTTGCAGGGTGCCAGTTGATCTCAGCCTGGTTCCCACTGGGATGAGATGTCCTGTGGGGTCCTGCTGACTATCACCACCATTCCATCTCCCCAGGGACAAGCTGGCACTCAGCAAGAACATCGAGAAGCTGGAGGGTGAGCTCAGCCAGTGGAAGATCAAGTACGAGGAGCTCAACAAGAATAAGCAGGAGGTGATGAAGCAGGTAAGCAATGTGCCTGGAGAGCAGGGGTGCCCTGTGGGAGTGGCCTGTCCCCTCAGGCATGGCACATTCTGGTGGTTGGACATGGTGGCCCACAGCCACCACCCAACTGCAGGGTGCTCATTAAGGGTCTTCGTTAGTGCTATTGAGCTAGTGGGTCCATTTGCAGAGATTGGGTGGATGGGTACAGGCAGGTGGTGTAAGGTGGGTGCTCATTGCCCACCTTGGGTGCTGTCCCCCCACAGCTCAACATCCTGAAGGAGATCCACCAGGATGAGCTGGGGCGCATCTCTGAGGACCTGGAGGATGAGCTGGGTGCTCGCTCCAGCATGGACAAGAAACTGGCTGAGCTGCGTGCAGAGGTGAGGCCAAACCCCAGCATGAGTGGCAAAGGGAGCAAGGGGTGTCCCTGCTGCCCCCCAGCCACCCCATGTCCCTGTCCCAGATGGAGCGGCTGCAGGCAGAGAATGCAGCCGAGTGGGGCCGTCGGGAGCGGCTGGAGACGGAGAAGCTCAACCTGGAGCGGGAGAACAAGAAGCTGCGGGCACAGATTGAGGACCTGGAGGAGGTGCTGGCTCGCAAGCGGCGCCAGACAGCCAGTGCCCTGGACACTGACCTCAAAACCATCCAGGCTGAGCTCTTTGAGAAGAACAAGGTGCCATGGGGGTGATCCTGGCCCACACTGCCACATCCCTGGGTGACTCTGTCATGGGGCTCAACATCCCCAAGGACTCCCTCAAGCCCAAACTTTGCCACTACCCTTCCTCTAAGGGGTGGTGGTTACCCTATCCTTGCTCATCAGGCCTGGGTCATGGACTGGGGCAATGTGAGAGGTCCTTGGGGAAGGAGAAGGGGGCACTTGGTGGGGGTGGGTCTCCCTTGCTCAGCCCCCTGTCCCATGCCCACCACAGGAGCTGGCTGACCTGAAGCACATCCACACCAAGCTGAAGAAGCAGTACCAGGAGAAGATGGCAGAGCTGGCCCACGCCAACCGCCGCGTGGAGCAGCACGAGGGAGAGGTGAAGAAGCTGCGCCTGAGGGTAGAGGAGCTGAAAAAGGAGCTGGCCCAAGCTGAGGATGAGGTGGGGAAGCTCATGCTGGTGGAGGGGGTTGGGATTGGCAGTTCTGCTCCCTTTGTGCCTGCTGACAGTACCATCCCATCCCATTCCACAGCTGGATGAGGCCCACAACCAGACACGGAAGCTGCAGCGGTCGCTGGATGAGCAGACAGAGCAGAGTGAGAACTTCCAGGTGCAGCTGGAGCACCTGCAGTCCCGGTGAGCAGGAACTGGGTGGGACACTGTGGGGACCAGCAAGGGCTTATGGGTGGGGTGATGTTCTCCTTGCCACCATCCCTCAAACAGCACCTGCCAGGTTGACCCCCAGGCTAAGTGTGGGCAAAGTTTCTCCGACATCTTTGGAAGAGGCACAGAACATCCCTCAGAACAGCCTTCACCCCTCTGCAAGCTGGATGGCATTGACCTTCCAGTTAAACCAGCGAAAGGCTGCCCAGAGACCAGCATAGCCTAGTTTCAAGCTGCTTAGGGTTGCACCCACCAGTAACCAGGGCCAGGGCAGGCTCTGATTATCCCAAACCATTTTGGGAGGTGTGAGCTGGTGTTCATTGCCCTTAAAAACTTTCCCTGACCCTGCTTCGCCTCTCCAGCAGTAAAGAGCTGAAATGGCCATGGGATCGATGCCATGGTTCCGGGAGACACTGAGGAGGGGTGTTTATAATCATCCTTTATTTTGTTGGGACATCTGCATTAAATCATGGAGGAATGATGGAGGCTTCATCACACCCCCCCCAGCCTCCCTGTGTACTCATTCCTAAATAATTCATGCTTTCCAGTAAAGTGCAGCATACAGTTTGGATCTCACTGGATCCTGGGCCTTTGGATTTCATATTTGCTTCATAAATTTTCCTTTGATGAAATAAATTTTCCTTCTCACTCGCAAGGGCGAGTGAGAAGCTAAAACCACTGAAGGCTCCTGGGAATGGGGATTCCCGGGATTTTTGGGGGTTCCTCATTTTGGGGGGATGATTCCCCCCCAGCTCTGTACTCCTGTCTGGGTCTGAGGTGCCCACCACAGTGATGTCCAGCTTAGCCTGTGTCCCACTTGTGCCAAGCACCATCCACGGCTCAGGCTGAGGGGGCTGATTCTGCACCCAGAGATTAGTGAGGGCTGCAGGAAGGAGTCCCCCTGGGGTGCAGTCAAGCTGTAGGGGTGCAAGGGGACAGGCTCAGCTGCAGCTGTCCCCTGGCAGGCTGCGACGGCAGCAGAGCACGCCGCTTTTCAGCAAGATGCGCAGCGCCCGCTTTGGCCCTGACGACGCTGGGGATGGGACCAGTGACCCTGACGAGGACGAGGACCTGCAGATCCAGGTGCCCTAGAGCCCAGGGCCAGTGCTACCACCGCAGGGACATCCCCCGTCGGTCCTCTGCACTCAAATGCGTGTCACCACGGAGCCCAGCCATGAGGTGCCTCTCGTATAGATGGGGAAACTGAGACATGGAGCGGTGGGGAGGAACTTGCCCAGGGATGCTCCAAACACACTGCTTCTTGGACAGTACTGGATGCCCCTAGAGCCACTAGCAACTCCAGGAACACAGATGTGGCCACCAAAGCCGGCGTCATGGAGCAGCTCAGGAGGAGGTGGCACAGGCAGAGAGAAACACTGAGCCCGACAGCCACAATGGCCTCCTGCCCCATTTTTTTAATGTATATTATATATATGTATGTATTTGTATATGATTTTTTTATTATAAATACAGAGCCCAGAAGGGCCCAGGCTCTGGTGATGGTGTGAGCTGCTGGTCTATCCTCATGTGGGAGCGAGGGTTGGGAGGGGACACATCAAGAAGAGCAGGCATTTCTCCACAAGCCACAGCCCACCACTGCCATCCCTGTCCCAGTTCCTGGGAACCAGCCCAGCATGTTGGTGAAGCCTGTCCCTGGGCCTGTGCAACGACAAGTGTTCACCCATGGATGCAGGGAAGCTCACCTGTGAGGTCAGGGGTGTTCACCAGTGGATGCAGAGGTGCTGACCTGTGGGTGCAGAGCTGCTAACCCTGCAGAGGTGCTGGCCCAGAGGTAGAGGTACCCACCCATGGGTGGAGGGGTGTTCCCCTGTGGTGCTGACCACCCCAGCCCATTACCCACAACCTACCCCCCCTACCACAGGGCCTTGGGGACTTTGAAGAAGCTCAGACACAACCTTATTAAAAATTAATATTTCGGTGAGCTAATCCCCTCGCTCTGCCTTTTAATTGATTGGCTAAAAGCACGGCTCTTTGCTGCTCACAGAGGTTTTTTAATGCCCTTTTATTTCCAGCGATCATTCACATTTTTATAACCCAACAAGTGAGGCTGCGGCGGGTGGGGGTTCCTTTGGGCAGTTTTAGTGGGGACCCTGTAAAACACAGTTCGGGGGACAAAGAACGGGGCACGGGGATGAGGAGACGCCTGAGCTGAGGGACAGCAGTTCGGCAAGAGGTTGCTGCTGCCGCCGCCCGTCGGTCGCCGCAGGGTGTTCCCTCTGAAGCCTAATGATGGAAACCTCTTTCCAGGGCGGCCGGTTGTGGCTGGGGTTGAGCATCCCGGGGGAGTGAAGGGGGGGTACCGGGGCGGAGGGTGGGGCCTGGAGGGGCGTGACCGGGATGGGCGTGGCTCCGGGGCTCGCCGCGCCGCCGAGGCTCCGGTGGGGCCGACCGCAGAGGGGAGCCCGGGTAAGGGGGGCGACCGAGGGCAACGGTGGCGGGCGGAGGAGGTGACATGGGACGGGGCTTGACCGAGGTTCGGGGTGACAAGTGTCGGGGCGACCCGGCCGGCGGGTGACAACGACGGGAGGGACGTGCCGGTGGGAGACCTGAGGGTGATGGAGGGGTCGGGGGGGCCGGGTATAGGAGTGCCGGGGTGACAGGTCGGGGAGTGGGGCAGGAGGAAATGGGAAGTATTACCCCTCAAAGGCGAGCGCTGCCCCCGACCTCGGTCGGGACAGCAGGAAGTCCCCAAGGTGCTGTCCCAGCGGGATCCCCCTGGGTGCTGGGCTTTGGGGACCAGACCGTCACTGACACGGAGGAGCATCCCTGGGGATGGCCCCATCGTATTTCCTGGGTTACTGCCTTATACATGGGAATTCATCAGCTGGAAAGGGAACCTGGTCCCCACCTGGTCCCACTACCTGGGACTGGGGGAACCAGCAGGGACCAGGCTGAGCAAGGCCGAGCTCGTGGCAGGGCTGGAGGGAGGCTGTATTACACTGGGCGGTATCGTTTGGGGAGCTGGGGTCCCTTTGGCATGGGGCGCTAGGGCCAAAACACCACACACCAGAGCTGGCCTGGCCAACAGGAGGTCGTTAACACTGAACCCTACTGATTCCCGGCCGGGGACGTGTTGCTGCCCGAGCGAACAGCCTGGAAGGAAGGAGGAACAGTGCGAGGGGTGATGGAAACCTGTGGGCGAGGCCCGGTGTGGCTGTCCCCCGGGACACATGTTGGAGGTGGTGGCAAGGGACCACTTGTGTGTGTCGGCCTGGCCCCACCGTGCTGTCAGGGGTTAACACCGGACTGTTCCACTCGGATGGTTCAGGCAGCGAAGGGAGGAGGAGGACAGGAAGGAGGAGGAGGAGGAGGAGGGGGAGGAGGAAGATGTCACCCGTCGATCTGTCATTTCTCTTTTCCAGCCAGGATGGGGGACACTGCTAGCACCAAGCTGGGCCAGTGGTGAGACAGGAGGGGTACGGAGGAAGAGGATGGAGAGGGGGGGGCAAAGGTGAAGGCAGCCCCCCCCTCCCAAAATATTCGCCCGCACCTCGCCTCATCGAGCCATCGCCATGGCGACGAATTTTAACGACATCATCAAGCAGGGCTATGTGAGGATGAAGAGCAAGAAGCTGGGGGTGAGTGGGGGTCTTGATGAATTGGGGTCATGGTGGGTTTCACCCGTGGATTTGGGGTGCTGGTTTCCTCACGAGGTGATGGAGTCCAGGTCCATCTTGTGGGCCCCTCTTGCGGCATCCTGTGCCCCTGGATTTGGGTTGAACAAGCGGCATTTTGAGAGCTGGGGGGTGGGGGGTGGAGGAGTAAAGGGGGACAGGGTCAGGCCACTTGTTGGTTCCTAAATTATCCAGCAGGCCCCAGGGGTCCATATCCAGCACCGGCGAGATCCTGCACCGGTGACACCCCTTCATCTGTCCTAAGTCACCCAGGGTTTGGGAATGTCTGTGAGCCCTCCGTGCCTCAGTTTCCCTCCACACACAGTTCGGCATCGGGGATGCTCCGCCCCGGAAGGTGGAGAGGAGGCTGCTGAGTGCAAATTAGGGTGGTGTTGAATTGCAGCACCCATAGGTGGGGGGTCAGGGGTTTGGTCGCCTGCCTCCATCGCCGAGAGCCGGCAGCAACGAGCATGCTGGGTAATTTCATGCTAATTAGGGAGAACAAAGAGGGAGCGGGCTCGAGGGGGGGGGACATGCCTGGGTACGATGGCCCCACCAGCCCCGAAGGCAGGGGCTGTGGGAGAGGGGACGGGGAGATGCCAGGGCAGCGGTCCCCTTGGGCGCTTTGTCTGTGTTCATTAATTAAGCTCAGTAATTAGCACTGGCGGGGGTATGAGGACGGATGATGGCAGCCCCGAGTTATCCCCATCCCCAGCATCCCCTCCTGTCCCCAGGCCAGCAGGGTCAGCAGAACCAGGCACAGGTCCTGGTGATGGAGACATGGGGACGGGGTGGGGGACGGGGACCCCCACACACCCCACGGCAGCCGCCGCGTCTCTGTCCGGCAGATCTACCGGCGTTGCTGGCTGGTTTTCCGGAAATCCTCCAGCAAAGGGCCCCAGCGCCTGGAGAAGTACCCGGATGAGAAGTCAGCATGCCTGCGTGGGTGCCCCAAGGTGAGGGGTGCACTGGAGGGATGGTGGGTGCTGGCCGCTGCTGGGGCCCTATGCCAAAGCAGATCCTTCCTTGCCTCATCTTGCTGGGCAGCTGTTGCCCTGTACACTCCAGTGGGATACGGCTGGGTCTCAGTGCTGCAGGTGCCAGGGTCTGGGTGCAGAGAGGGACGAGATTTGAGTGCAGCATCTGGGGTCTGGATGCAGCAGGGAACAGGATGTGGATGCAGTGGGGGACATGGTCTGGGTGCAGCAGGGAACAGGGTCTGGGTACAGCAGGAAACAGGGTCTGGGAGCAGTAGCTCAGGTCTGGGTGCAGCCCTCTGTGACCCCCCCCCCACCTCCTCTGCAGGTCACTGAGATCAGCAATGTCAAATGCATCACCCGGCTGCCGAAGGAGACCAAGAGACAGGCTGTGGCCATCGTTTTCACTGACGACTCCGCCCGGACCTTCACCTGTGACTCAGGTACGGGGCAGCACCCAGGGGAGCCAGGCTGAGGGTGCTGGGTGAGGCACCCTGGCTTGGCCAGGGTCGCCCAGGGGCTGCCGTGGTGCCTTGCAGAGCTGGAGGCGGAGGAGTGGTACAAGACGCTGTCAGTGGAGTGCCTGGGCGCCCGCCTGAACGACATCAGCCTCGGGGAGCCCGACCTGCTGGCGCCCGGCGTGCAGTGCGAGCAGACGGGTGAGCGTGGCGCGGGGTGCTTGCCTGGGGCTCTGCCTCGCTACACCCCCCACGGATTATTTTATTTTCTATTTTTTTCCCCCTCTCCAGACCGGTTCAACGTGTTCCTCCTCCCCTGCCCCAACCTGGACGTTTATGGTGAGTGCAAGCTGCAGATCACTCATGAAAACATCTACCTCTGGGACACGCACAACCCCCGGGTGAAGCTGGTCTCCTGGCCCCTCTGCTCCCTGCGCCGCTACGGCCGCGATGCCACTCGCTTCACCTTCGAGGCTGGACGGTGAGATATCACCCTTGCCAGGGCAGGGATCACCGCTGGGTGCCTTCATCCAGCTGGGTGCTCCAGGAGATGGCACTGCTGCCATCACCACTGGGCAGGCCTGAGGCTGGGGTGGTGGCCACAGCCCACATAGGGTGCCCCATGGTGGGGGCATTTGGAGCTGGTTCTGGTTCCAGCTCAACACCATGAAGGGGACATAGGGGACAGCTCTAACAGCATGGGAAGCTGGCCTAGCTGCCACGTGGGATGGATTTTGTTCATCATCCCTCGGCTTGAGGACATCTGGTGCCCCATCCCTGCAGGTTGTGTGACGCAGGGGAAGGTCTCTATACCTTCCAGACACAGGAGGGTGAGCAGATCTACCAGCGCGTGCACAGCGCCACGTTGGCCATCGCCGAGCAGCACAAGAGGGTCCTGCTGGAGATGGAGAAGAACGTCGGGGTAAGCTCCAGCCCACACTGGGGTGGGGACACAGCAGGGGGACTCGGGGAACCCTGTGTCACCCTTGTTCCCTTCTTATCCACCACAGCTGCTGAACAAAGGCACTGAGCACTTCTCCTACCCTTGCACCCCCACCACCATGCTGCCCCGCAGCGCCTACTGGCACCACATCACCGGCTCCCAGAACATGGCTGAGTCCTCCAGCTATGCTGGTGAGTGTCCCTGTTCCCCTGCCAAGGAGCTTCTGCTCCTCCAGCCCCTGGGGCTTTCCCCACTGAGTGAGCCCACCATCTGCTTTGTCCCCAGGGGAGGCGTACGCGGGCGCCCAGGCCAGCTCGGACACCGACCTCCTCAACAGGTTCATCTTGCTGAAGCCAAAGTCCTCCAAAAGTGACAACCCTGAAAGCAGGGAGCCCACATCATCCCCATGAGCTGGCAAAGCAGGGGACTGTGGCAAGGGTTCCCTTTTTCTTCCTCAAGGGGTGGCAAGGACAGACAGCCACCTCTCAGAATCCCCAGGAGACCTTGGCACATTCATGCCAAGACCTCGGGGAGCAGGCGCTGGCTCGTGCCCTGGCGTTAGTGGAGGCGACGGCTGGATCAGCCTTGACTGACTTTAAATATATATTGAATAACCGTATTGTAAAGAGATATTTCCTTCTCACATGAATGCAAA
This sequence comes from Pithys albifrons albifrons, assembly GCF_047495875.1. NCBI lineage: Eukaryota > Metazoa > Chordata > Aves > Passeriformes > Thamnophilidae > Pithys > Pithys albifrons. The sequence goes on along the minus strand of NC_092469.1, from coordinate 15,450,038 downwards.
TGTGGTGGCTGCCGAAGAGCCCTCGGGCAGATGCTCAGAGCTTTTTGACTCTTGGGGATCCAGCTGGGAGGTGAAGAGAGGTGGGGGGGGGGTCAAGAAGTTCAGAGTATTTTCTGTGAGGCAGGAAGACTGGAGCATTGCCCTGCCACAGGCATGGAGCAGCACTGGAGGATGTGGCTGTGCCAGGCTGATGGTGCAGGGTCTCACCCTGCCATGAAGAGGGGGGTGATCCTGCAGACACCCTGCCACCCTGAGCTGATTTTTGCACTTCAAGCTATTTAGACTCGCTGTAGAATTGAGATGTCTCAGGAGAAACTGGTTTTCCTTCCAGAGGGGTTGGCTTGGTGAGAGGTCAGGCAGAGCCAAGCTCCCTGGCTTCCCCCACCACAGCACCCCTCACTCCTCCATCTACAGCCGTGTGCCCCTGCTGTGCCCCTGGTTAATCTGCTGGTGGGCAATCCCAGGACTGGTTTTGGCCAGTAGCATCTGTCTCTTGAGGGGCAGCTTTGTGGATATAGGAAGTCCCAGGGCAGAGAAGCCCATGCTGAAGGGAGGAGAGCTGCATTCCTCTGTGCATTCCCATAGCCCTCGCTCCCCCCTCATCCACTGGGTAAAAGCCCTTGCCCGGGGGGAATTGGGCTTTATGTGCTGAACTCAAAAGCAATTGATTTTTTCCTAGTTCTATTTATTGACCTCCTTTAGAAGGGCTATCTTTTTATTGCTGTGCAAACCTTGGTGTTTCTTTGGAGTCTTCTTTCTGTCTGGGTTGGATGGTTGGTGGGTTTATTTCTGCCCTTTAAAGCTCCACGTCCATGTGTTGGGCACAGGGAGTGTTGTGATGTGGGAACCTGTGGTCTGTAAATACTGTGTCTTGGGTTGGTGTAGCTTGTGGCTGAGGCTGGGGGAACGTTGGGACAGAGCAAGGCCACTCCCTGCAGCATGGCCGAACATGGAGGGGCTTGTCAGACCCCAGCACTGCCCAGCAGCACGTCCTTCCCTGTGTGAGAGGTGTAACTTGCTCTCTTTTCCTGGCTACACACCTCATCTGGAAAAGACTTAACATTTGTTACCAAAAATGTTTTGAGTTTTCTGTTTTTTAAGGAGTTGCTCAATGAATAAACAATCCTTATCCACATCCACCCTTCCTGTTTGTCTGTTCCATCCAAGTGCGCTCGGGAAGCGCAAGTGGGTGTAGCGCCTGCCAGAGAGAAAAATGCTGATGGGGGGAGATTTCCTGAGGCTCCTGGCAGCAAACTTGGCTCAGAGCTTTGTTCTGCCTCCAGCCATGGCCAGGACATTTCAAGTGAAGCCCTAAAACCGCTGGGAAAGGGAGAAGAGTGGAGCAAGTTGCCACTCCCCATCAAGCAACCCCAAGCGAAACAGGATGCCAGCACTCCAGTGTCATCCCTTGACTCGCCGCCTGCAGCTCCAGGGACATGCCAGAGCAGTGGTGGCTCCAAGTCCCCAGGTGAAGGAGTTTGAAGCCACACCATCTTCCAGCTCTCCTGTGGTTGTGCCCAGATAAGTTATCCATGCCACGACTGCCTGGCAGTGCTGGCCTCAAGGTGAGACAGCCATGCCAGCTGATGCAGTGCTGCCTCCAGGGACAGGGACATGGGGAGCCATGCTGCTGCCAGTTCTGCCATGGCAAGGACATGGAAGCAGCAGCCGGGCTGCAGCAGCTTTTCCCTGGAGGGGAAGGCAGTACTGATTGACATGGGCTGCTCTCTCCAGCTCAGCACGACATCACCCCTCCCTGAGCCATCCCCGTGCCCCATGTCCACGCTGGGGACAAGAACAGGGGCGCACACATGCCTTCCCCTCCCTCCCTGCCCCCATGGTACAGAAAGTGGCAGGCCTCTCCAGGAAAGTGTCACAGAGAAGTTCATCCCAAGCCACACTGGCCCCTGATGGAGGGGAGGAGAAGGGGTGACCCAGACCATTGCTGGAGCCTTTCAGCAGCTGCCAGGAGGTCAGAGTATGGGACCTGCACCAAGCTCCAGCCCAGCAAACCCTCAGGACTGTGGGCACACTGGAAGGTGTCAGCTGACCCCCTGCCACCCAGCTCCTCACAGAAAGGTTACACAGTGCAGGGGTGGAATTTGCTCCAAAGGAGTCTGTAAGTACAGCTTTGCCTGCCTGACCTAGCTGGGCTCCCCTGCAGTGCTGCCTTCTGCAGCATGTCACCCACCCCGGCCTCAAACATCTGCTTTAAACACAGTGCTGGGTGAGTGAACAACCGGCTGCCTGCGGGAGGGGTGCTGCTCTCCTCAGGAGATAATGTCACAAGCAGCAATCAGCATCAGCAAGCAATGCTCCCTCCAAAGCAAATCTCATTAAGTTAATGTCTATTGGAGAGAAGTAAATGATGTGACATCTTCTCCTGCAGCCCCAGCCGAGCTTTCAGGGATGACAGAAAAATGTGGAGGTAAGGCTTTATTCAGCACAGTAAAGAATGAACATGTAAATTAAGGTAGGGTAGTGTAACCAAGGTACACGCTTCCCAATCCCAAATACCACATGGCCAGAATCCAAAACCTGAACACAAACTCTGGGATCACTTAGAGGCAAAGCCTGTGCTAGTGAAGATGCTCACTGACTCCCTTCTCATTTTACCTACACAACACAATGGTTTTCCCTGGAAAGCAGGGTCAGGGAAGAGGTGTCACCAACCAGCAGAGCTGGGGCAGGAAAGGCAGAGGGAGATGGGGAGGTAAAAGCCTCTCCCCAGATCATGGCCAGGCAGAGGCAAGGATCTCCTCCATCACTCACACCTCAGCACTCTCTTGCAAGGGGCCACCTCAGTTTATAGTGAGGACATCACTCTGAATCTCGTGGCTCAGCTGGGTCTGGAGGTCGCTTAGTTTCTTCTTCAGGCCAGACAGTGCGGACAGAACGATGGTCTCTGGACGCAGAGAACCACAGGACTCCACGTTGTAATAAAACCTGAGGTTACAAGTCAGGGGGTTGTCACCATCTGCTCTGCAGAGAGGTGGAAACCCAGAGTGCAGGCACAGAGCAGTTTCAGCCCATCCCTACCCATCACAGGCAGATCTGCTGGAATTCCAGCCATCAGCATCATTCACCTCCCAACCAGGCAACTGCCAGCACTGGCCCTCTACAACCATCACACCAACACTTGCGAGTTCACGGGCCACAAGAGCACTTCTGGGATTGGTTTTCGTTTGGCACCATGGCCTGTGAGGCAGGAGAGAGTCCCGTGCCTGGGAGTAAGGCTGGCCTAGCCACTTCTTAAGTGCAAACAACACCAGCAATCAGAGCACGAGACACACACAGGTGAATAAATTCCCTAAGCCATTTTTCCCTGCAGGCCTTGCACTTCACTGAGTGTGCACCACCCAACCTGGCAACACGAATTCAGGAGAGCTGTCTAGTATCTCCCAGAGGGGAAAACCTGCCAGATCTAGGCGTATCACCAGTTAACTCCAACTTCTGCCCTGCTTTTCAGAGAACATCAGCTCCCTGCGCTGGCAACTTCAGCACAGAACAGACACTTCTATTAATAAGAGCTGATGAGGTGTACCCAACTAGTCACCGAACTTCCAGCTTGGGCACTGCATTCAGCTCCCTACCTCTCTGGCTTCCCATTGGGGTCATAGGGAGCCTGAGCATCCTCATCGTCGATCTCTGAGTACTCACTCTTGGGCCTGAAATCAGAAAGCAGGAGAGGTTAGCACAGAGCCCGTGCTCTGGCCCCACAGAGCTCAGGCACTCAGTTTGGCCCCAGAGAACACGTACTGGGGCTCATGTCCAGCATGCAACAGGGTGTTCATTACACATCAAGTCACAGAAAAAAGCTCAGTCCCACATTGCCCCTTTTGGTTCCTCAGTAATGCCACAGTAACCCATCAGCACTGGAGGAAGGGGATCAGCCCTGGTCTGCCCAAACTCAGTGAGCTCTGTGCAGGGAGTACTGTGGCTCCATCCACATACAGTCCAGCAGATGTTCACGGTGAAAGGATGTCACTGTCTTTAAAGACTGTGTTTATGGAGCCTGGATGCTTTCATCAAGTAATGGATCTTGTGTTATCATTTCTTTCTACTTTTCACTAGGCCAGGAAAGCACTGGAACACTTCAGTGCTCAAGTCTGTGAAGCACAGCTGAGGTTGGAAGGTCCAGCTGGCTTGGACCCAGTAAGAAAAAATCTGTACCTCAGATAGCATCTGTATCAGTGAGTTCCATCCTGATGTCCTGCACCCTCACTCCTCTACCAAAATCACTGCGATACCCATGCATCAGTCAGGCAAACACATCTTTCTACCCACTGCACCACTTGGTTTATAGAGCACCATACAGGAGAGACTCTGTGGGAGCACTTAATCTGTGTAAGAAAAGCCAAAGCCTTGAGCTGTCTGAAAAGCCAGCACAGAAAATCCTGTGCCCACCAAGGTCTTGTGCTGGCCTTCCTTTGCCCCAGTGATGCCCAGAAAGGCTGATGCCACCACCCTGTCATCAGCTGCCTAAAATAAAACTGTATTTCTCAAACAAACCCTCTGTCTGTATAAACCACTGAGTGAGATAAAAGTGTTAATGGAGCTTGGACTTCTCATCACTTGCAAAATCACCCATGACTGAAACAGTGCAGAAGTTTCTACCACCACAAAAGCTGTAGGGAGAGTCCAGCTGAATGCCAGCATTCTGCCAATAGCCTCAAAAAGCAATTAGCATGAAAAACTAAACCAAAAATCACAGTTTGTCTTGGACAGCAGAAACCTTTGGCTCTGCATTGTCTTCACAGGGAGGGCAGATGAACTTGGAAAAACAGATGTATCATCAGGGAACTAGCAACTCCAATGTCAATCTTCGAGATTTTTCCAATTTTTTCATGTATTTTGTCAAGAACTTCTCAAAAACTGCTTCTAGGAGCCCTGCCTGTTGTATACCACACCAGGTTCCTGCCCTGCCACCAAGGAAATAATTCCCACTAGCAGCTGCCTTGGTCCACCCAGCCAGGGAAGCACCACATTTCTGAGGTGCACATGGTACACGTGGCTCAGCTGGGGCTGTTCTCTGACACCAACATTCCCCAAACCCACACTCTCCAAAGTCACACTGTGACATTCCCCATCCAAAAAGGCAGCAGAGCCAGTGATCCCTCAGCCTGCCTGGCACCTCACTGTCCCACTCAGCAGCATTCCAAACCTGTCACTTCATCAATGACATAGACTTACGATCCAGCACTGCAGAAATTAAACCAGGAAATTTTTACAGCACCAAAATGAAGCCTAAAACTATTTCAAACCCCAATTTGAAATTCCACATCACAGAGACATTCCTGCTTCTCAAGCACCTGATCTATTGCTCAGACAATCAACAAAATTTTGGGGCAATTTATCTGCCACAAATCATTTAGAAACTTTACAACTATCCAGTTCCATCCCTCAAACTGCTGGTGACAGAGGACAGGGTGGCACATCAACTCTTGTGACATGCTCCTGACCAGAAAACTGCTGAGCAGCATACTCAGTTGTGGTCAACCAGCCTCTCAGGGACCTACGCTGACAGCCTGGTCTGCAGCTGGCAGTTCCCAAAGTGCAGCTTCAATCCATGCATAAAGATCATCAACACCAAGGAAAATGCCCATTTCAAGAATTCCAGCATTACCAGCCAGCCTGGTTCTTGCTGCAGTTCCCTGTGCACCGCCCTGATGAAGTGCTGAAGGAGCCAAATGCCTGACATGTCCCATTCCACCCAGACTGACTGAACTGGGCTCATGAACACGCCCTACAGAGCCCATGAAAGCCAACGCAGGAGGAGAGTCTGTGCAAGGAAAAATGACAAGTACGCTCACCGTCACTTACTGACCCAAATCACCCCCAGGGTGGAAATGTAAGTTGTTGCATGCTGGAAAATCTTTTCCAGTCCCTCCCGACAGACCCTAGGACATACCACTCCTCTGGTTTGGGGTACACGGTGTGCCTCAGTGCGTTGTCTGGGTCATATTCAAAGGCCACACCCGCCGTGGGGTTCCACTTGGCGTGCTCCTTCCCAAAGCCCTTCTTGGCATAGGCTCGCAGCCGGAGCTCCTGGCCCTTCCGCAGCTTAACAATGAGGATGTCTGGAAAAGCACATGCCAGTCTGAGAAGGCTGCAAAGGAGAAATTAGTGTGCAGGATCACACTATGGCGAAGGCAGGGATTTTTGGCACCCAGGAAGATGTAACCGGTATTCAGGGCTTGCTTGGATTCTTAGAGGGGCTCACCTGTGTCCCCAGAGCAGACAAGGACAAAGGAGCTGCAGAGGCCCCAAAGAACAGTGGACTGCACACCATTATATCTCTTTGCTGACTCTAAGCTCTCACAAGGGGATAGAAAAACCCTCTGATACAGGACTTGAGTTCTGGGGACAACCTGTAAATTCCATTAAGACAAAAAGCTATTCGACATCAGTGGCTCTGAAGTGTCAGATTTACAGCTGTCTTATGCTTACACAGATAGTAAACAAAAAAGGAGTTCAAAGAACCTGATAGAAAAGTTAATTTCCTCCTCCAGCTCTTATTCCCAGTGACCTGCCACTCACCATCCTGCTCCACATAGTCATTGGGGTCGTTGTCTCTACTCCGAGATGTCACCTGCAGGAGCAGAACAAAACCAAGCAAATCAATGACAAGATCAGCTTTTCTCTCCACATCAAATAGTAGTTGTCCAATAAAGTTAGAGACTGTGTAGAATCTCTCTAGACTAACTTACAGCAACAAAGCCAGCCCACTCCATTTAATGGAATTTGCGACAATTCAGGCAGCTGCAGCCAGGTATGTGATATCCCCACAACAGCCTGCTCGCCTCCTGAGCTGCTCTCCCCATGGGATGGAGGGCACTCCAGCCCAGCACATCTGCTGGGTTCCCAAAGTCACTCCTACGACTGCTGTAGGTGACACACAGCACCTCAGACCAAGCAAGTATGAGACAGTGGGCTCCAGCTGCGCTTTAACCAGGCAGACACTGTCACCAGGCAGCAGGAGCAGCTGTGGTCACATCCAGATTCAGCCTCCACAGTGTATAAAAACATTTTCTCTAAGTCTCTTTGCATCTGTCCCACTTTGACTCCATCAATCCTCCAAAAGACAACTGCGTGGAAGCTGTTTGACAACAGTGCCCTGGCCAGGCTCCTCATACCTTGCCAGGCTGAGAGCCAAGAACCCACAGAGGCCTCAGGTGGCTGCCAAGGCTGACCTTGTCTGAGCCCCAACATGGACAGGGGAAGGCAGTGGCACGAGGACACAGGCACACAGAGTGTTCCAGGTCAGACGAAAGGGCAACATTAAAGCCTCCCAAGTTTGGGATGAGGGGTGCAGGATGAGGCCATGCTGCTTTGCACACCATCAGACAGCAAGGACAACACAGCAAAGCTGAGGAGGGCACAGGCACACACCGCTTCAACAGGTATTCCTGCTTTGCTCTCCCACTGCGGTTCAGGTGAAGATTTAGACAATGTGAAATATGCTCAAAGGCCTTGCTTTGTCCACATTTCTTGCTACTCTGGCCTCCGCAGGAATGTAGAGAGGGACAGGCAGAGGGACAGCACTGACCGGTATGACCCGGGGGTTGTTGGAGATGAGGTCGCGGGATGTGACGTGACGAGTCTGGTCCTCATTGCAGCGAACGTCCAGGGTGAACTCCACGGAGCACTCCGGGCAGAACTCGTCACATGTGCAGTCCTGGGACACACACACACAGGCTGAGACCTTTATGAAACTGCCAGGGCTTCCCATGGGATCAGACACCCACCACCATCAAAACAAACCCCTGCAACCACTTCATTTGACTTACTCTGGAATATTGCATCTTATCGACAATGTCATCGCTGGTGAGTGGGATGAGACCTGTGGGAAGGAAGAAATCAGGGGAATGTCTGAGTGAGACCACAAGAGCCTCTGACTTTCCTGCCAAGACGGGCAGCCTCCTGACAAAGGTATTTCAGCATCCCAGATTGATTTCACCCAAAACCCACCTTCATGTTTCCCCCCATGCCTGGCACTCACCCAGCCTGTGTGCAGTGTGTGCAAGGTGTACAGGGTGTGCGCTTACCCAGCCTGTGTGCAATGAACTCATCGTGGAGCACAGAGGAGTTGGCATCGATCTGGACCCAGTCGATGGCTGCAGAGAGGAGAAAGTCACAAGCTGAGAAATATTTATGCGAGGAAAAGTCATGCAGTTTCTGAGGACACAGAAAACATTACAAACAGAGACAGCTCACGCAGGGCACAGAGCTGGCTGAACGCGCGTAGGGAGCGCTGAAAGAAGCGGGGTGGTGCGGAAGAACACGGAGGGGAAGTGATGGGAGCCACCGGGAGCGCAGCCCAGGGGGCCGCGACCACAGGCCGTACCTATGGTGGGGACTTCAGCGATGAACACCCTCCGAATGGAATTTGCCACCCTGAGGGAGGGAAACGCCCGTGTTTAGGCACGAGGGAACGCGGAGCAGCGGAGCTTGGCCTCGGAGCCGCTGCCCGGCCCGGGGGTACCCCGCGGGAAGGCCGGGCCTGTGGGGCCCGCCCGCCCGCCCGGTGCTCACGCCAGGTCCGTGTTCTCGATGATGAACTTGACGTTCTCGTCCGTCAGCTCGGTGATGCGCACGGTGGGCTGGTTGGCGTACGGCATGGCCGCCCGCTGCCGGCGCCGATCCCGATCCCGATCCCGATCCCGATCCCGATCCCGGCCCCGCTCCCGCCGCCCCGAGCGCCCGTCCGGTCCGTCCCCGCCCGGCTCCCCCCCGGCCCCGGTGCTCCCGCAAAAAGAGTCCGTGCCAGGCTGAATACGACTTTATTGGTGCCGGGGAAAGGGCTGCTCGCCGCCGCTGCCGCCTCACCGGCGCTGGTTCAGCCCCGTCAGGTTCCTGATCTGCGGACACAAAGAGAGCGGGTTTAGTGCCGGGGCCCCGGAGCAGTTGTCGAGAGAAGGGCCCTGTGCTGGAAGCCGAGATGTCGGGACGAGGGGCGTCACTGCGGTCAGGGCCCGGGGTGATGAAGGATGTCCCTGGACACACCTACAGCCACCCCTCTGACCGGAGCCTGCTCTCCAGGTCAGTAGGTTTCAGCTTGGCTTTATTTCTGCGGCCACACAGACCCTGACAGTGTATTTAAGTTTCTGGAGCTTTCACTCTCTTGCCCATTTTGCAGAGATCTGGAGAACTCAGGGCACCTGTACAGTGACACACTTGGGACACTTGTACAGCACCTCTGGAATTATATATTGGGATAATTCTGTTCTAAAACATCTGGCTACAACCCACCCGCTTCAGAATCCATCCAGTTCCTCCTGTTTATCTGTGCAGTGGATCTGCTGCATGGAAAGACCAAAGAGCACAAACAGAGCACAGGTATTTTTTGAGTGGAGGGTCCTTTTGGAACATGCACGTGTGAGAGGAGAGAAGCTGAGAGACACTAAATTCCACCATAACTGCAGGGGGAAGGAGGTGGGAAAAAATTCCTGAGAACTGCTTCATCAGTAAAAATTATTTCTAATTTATGTTCCAGCCTGTTTGTCTTGTCTGGATACAAGGAAAATGTATTTATGATAGTAAGGAAATCACTTTGTTGCTAAATGTAATAGGAGTTGTCCAAAAATAGAATCACAGTGAGGCCCTGAAGCCTTTCAAAAGTCACTCCTGGGTACACAAAGTGCAGCTCCCTCTTCACGGACACAAAGCAGTCCAGCACACTACCAGGACATGAATGAATTCTTGGAAGGACACTGAGGTCAGCTGTAAACAGCTCAAGGAAGTTGCTGTGCTCTGGGTCAGGGACAGGTGCCACTCCCAAGTGTCCATGGGGGCACGAACCCTCCATCAAGATCTCCAGCACAAGGCCTGGCAGAGGGAGAGATCTTGTGACAAACAGTGGAGAATAGTTGTATTTATTCTGATCACCTGTCTCATCCTTAAAGCTCACCCTGCAGCCTCAGACTTAATTTCTTTATGCTGTATTGCAAGTTCTTTCACCACAGAACAGTCAGCTAACCCCAAAGCCACCTAGGAAATTAGCCATAAATATATATCTGAGTTATGAAACACAATTCTTTTTCATGTTGTCCTCTAGATTTAGGAGGAAAAACCATGCTGACACTCGGCATGGAAGGGGACAGGTCTCACAGCCCTGCTGGTTTCAGCATTACTTACAGTAACTGCAGCTCCCATCAGGCCCTGGACAACGGCTTCTCCAGTGGATTGTACCTGGGAGATACAGGGAGAACACAACCTTTTGCTTTCTTCTGCAGTTGCACTTGTGGCCCCCAAACACAGAGATGCAAACACAACAAACATCTATTTGCTACAGAAGGGTGCTGCCAGCACTGCAGACAAATGACAGCCAGAGATAAGACACATGGAAGAGGTTTCCTGGGCTGCCTCCTGACCATTGGGCCAGTCTGACAAAGAGGGCACCTACGTGTCATTGTACCAGGAAACACGTAAGTGTTTATTGATGTTGAACAAACAGCAGCCACCTGCCACTACAAAGGGTTCTCTCGGCAGGTGTGGGATCTGCATGATGGAAGAGCCAGGTCTGCCTGCATATGTCCCTGGGGAGAAGGGATATGCTGCACAGGTACCTTGCCCCTCACATTACCTGGCTGGCTGTGTTGCTCATGTTCATGGCATCAGCTACTCTGTTTTCCAGGAAGCGCCAGGTATCCTCAAAGTCAGGGGACGAATCCTGCAGCATCACCAGTTCAGTGGTGTTGTAGATGCCAGTGAGCACAGCCCGACGAGTGTACCAGTTAAACTGCGAGGGCAGGAGAGGAGAGAGACAAAAGTGTCACCTGAATGCAGATTAAGAGAATGGCAACGGAAAATCCCATGCTGACAGCACGTTCCTTCCCCACTTGAAATTTGTCCCTGTCTCTGTGGTGCAGTGGGGCACCAGCCAACAATGACTCCTGATGTAACAGCTGCTGCTGTGGCACCGGACAGAGGTCCCATGGATGGTGCCTAAAACTGCTGAGCAAAATCCCCCCACCTGCCTCTGGCTACAAGCAGGCACCTGCAGCAAGCAGGCAGCAAGGAGCCCTCCTTGCCCAGCCTGTGTGCACTGTGAAAAAGTTCACCTTTGCTTTACAGGCTGCCAGGCAATGCAAGGCTCCAGTTCAGATCTGATTAGATGAGAAACAGCCACATCCAGTACAGAACTTGAGCTGTGGCTCACATCAGAGACAGGCATGAAGAAAGGGAGCAGAAGACAGAAGTGGGCAGGACATCACACAGAAATAGACCTTTTCCAAATCCTGTCCCTGAAATACCAGTGCTGCCTGCTGACTCACAAAATGCATCAGCATGTGCTGGCAGCAATGCTGTAGGTGCGTTACACCAATGGGTTACACAACACAAAGACGCACAAAATAACTCAAATTCCTCATGTTTCCCAGTGGCACTTGAGCCACTGGCAGACAAAATATATTAACATTTTTAAAAACGAGTCTTCAATTTCAATTAGTACTATTACCTAGAAAAAATACTGGTTGTTCCATTCATGATAACAAAGTAACAGAAAAATGAAAACACAGGCCTTGATTTTGAAAACAACGTTGGTGGAAAGCTCCACTGCTGGCATCACGACCAACATGCTTTGACAAGGGGAGATACATGGGGGATGTTGCACTTGCAGCTAGGTCTGTCAGGCACCTGAGACCAAACTCTTTCTATTGACTCCCTTTCTGTTGGGGAAAACCCACTTGAAGGGGTCTCTGAGTCATGGGCATCCTCTGCTGAGCTCCTGGCATTGGGAAGAGGGATCCACTGCGAGCAACTTCAAACCCCTTTACTGGGAAGGAGGGAGCGGGCGCACCATCACAGCTTTACCTGAAAACTCATGGAACCAGTCAAAAGGGGCAAACAAAATACAAACTTTAGAACGTCTCCTAATCCCTGTGTCAGGGAGGAGACTTTAAGAACAGCTCAGTGCAGGTACTGGCTCTGACATGTATATTTGGCTTTCATAACCCAGAAGGGACTTTCGGTTCCTGAAGCAATCATGTTCTTTCAGTTCTCTTCTGGTTTATGCCTTTAATTTTTCTGTCATCTTATTTATTTTTCACTGCAGTAGCTTCTCTTTTATACACAGATAAAAGAAGCTTATTAAAGTAGTTTGTTAAAATGGCTCATTTAGCTTTTTCCATCTCTCCCTACATCTATAAGAATTAAAGTAATTTATTAATTGCTTTAATTAAGGTTATAATTTTCTTTTATTTCCTGCCAGAAAGATGAAAGCTTTAATAAGCTACTGGTATTTTTAGGTAGTTTCTTTAAAGGTTTTCAAGTCAAGACTGTAAATGCTACTGCTGGTGGAAGAGAGCTGTTTGACAGACACACTGCTCGCTCACTGAATACTGGATCAACTTCTTAGTCTCAGAATCTCAGCAACTTTGTCTGTGTCTTCAAGAATTAAAAAGAAGAGCACTTAAAAACCTAGGAAAGTAGGTCCTTTTAATTTGCACTAATCCCACTGGCACTAATTTGCATTTAGTCTCATTGGCTCTTAAGTCTCTTTAGAAATTAGACTGTAGTTTATAAGGAACCTTGGGTGCTTCTGAAGTGTCTTCCCCAATCAACAAACAGACCATTTCCAGAGGGATGTGGCCCCAGGCCTGCTAGAACCTGTCATTTTGCTGCTGTGCTGAGGGGTAGGACCAGCCTGTCTGCAAAGCACAAAGACTTACGTCTGTGGACTGGTCTCCAGCATAATGCCAAATATCATCGATCATGCTGGTGAGGAGGCTGAGGCTGGAAGGGATGTTACGTGGGAGCAACAGGACACTCAGGGCCTGCAAAGGAAACACACATATAAATGGGAGACTCAAAGAGAGAAGGGTGTATTATTAAAGCAGAGCAACAGTGCTTTGCTCTATTATCTTTTCCCTGTTGCTGTTGTCTTGCCTCAAAGTCTCAGTGGCAAGTCCTCCCAGTTCTTTGCAGCCAGCACCAGTCTTTCCAAGCAGTGGGATGTGAAGGGAACACACAATGTGGCAGGTGAGGTCAAGCCTCGGCCTGTACTGGACCCCAAAGCTCCCTGCTCACCATCATGTTGTCTCTCCAGCATGAAAACAGCACAGGCTGAGCCTCTCCAGCATGAAAACAGCACAGGCTGAGCCGACTTGCCCTGTGCCCCTGTGGGCAGGGAGTCACCTCTCTCATTTCTCTGAATTTGACTTTGAACTCAAAGCAGCAGAACAGAGCCAGCCACAACGGCCCTACTGGCATCCTGCAGCCTTTGAATGTAATCACACAGTGCCCAGAGAGTCATAAACTACCCACATCCTTCACAAGGCAAGTTATGCTAATCTGGAGCAAGAACATGAATCTTGTGTCCTCTCTCTTTACATGGAGCACTGGATTCAGCTGCCCAGAGGCCAGCAGTGGTTCTGGACAGAGGCTGACCTTGCAGCAATCTTTGCACCCCAAGGTTGGGAACTTTTCACTTGTTACTGCAGCCACAATTCAATTCCCTTTCCACACTGGAAAGAATGGCTTGAGAATTAAATCCGAATTTTGAAGCATGGAGCCCTCTCAGTTCACAGCTCTATCCTCTGGCTGCCAATGGTTTGTCAGTCACCCACTGGAAGGGCAGTTTCTGCAGCAAAGCAGTTCTGCATTTCCAGGTGTCAGGTGATACTGGTGCAGACAGAACAACCCTGCATGGAGCCCGACTTGCAGTGACACTGCAAATAAGACTGAGCAGAGACACAGCTCATCCCCTGGGGATGCCAGATGGGTGGAGTGAACAACAGATTGGTTTGCTTTGCCAGAACTGTTAGTTGTTCTAAAGTCACTTTTAACTGCCTCCTTCCAAGGTTGCTCTCCTCTTGAAGGCTACAAATCATTTGAAACCAGCAAGGATTTAATTTACAGCCTTGAACTAATCTGGCAGACAGACTTTGTTGAAAGTCACAGGAAGTTTAAAATACATACACAAAAAAGAGACAATCTGGGTATTACTTTTATACCTGGGGCCATTTCTCAATATACGGAATCAGCATCCTCAGTCTGGCTTCCACAGCATCTCTTAGGAACTCATCTGTAGGTTTCTTCCTGGATAAGGGAAATAAAGTAAGAACAGCCAAGTTAAACTCAATTCTGATCTCAATCAATCTCTATGTGCCTCAGCAATAGATAAATATTATATATCACTCTTACCTTTGGTCCTACTTTGTATCTGGGAATGTGGTTTTATTTGGGTAAATTATACTTTTAACTTAATGTGTCTGTGTCTCAGGTGGCCCCTTGGTCAACTCCAGTTCCCAAAATCTGCCAAGGAAGACAGTTGTTCATACTCAATACTCACTCTGCTTTGCCCAGCTGCACTAGTTTTTGTTCTTGCTGCAGCAACTCAGACAGCCTGGTGTTGCACTCAGACACAAAGTGTAGGATCAGTTCACTGCCATCACTGTGAAACATCCCAGCAGCAGCAACAGAGAGGCCCAGGGTCTGTAGAGAAGAAGGGAGAAGCATAGACCAGGTCATACACTGCTAAGCAGGATCCAGCTAGGAAAAAAGTATTTATTTTGTGAAAGATTTTATATTAATTTGAACAAAGCAATACTGCATTAAAAAGCACTTCCTGTACATGTTTTCCTCTCTTTAGGATCACTACATCATGCCTTGGTTAAATCTGAAAGGGTTATCCTGTAGCAGCTGGGATACGTTCCTGCCTGGTAGCATTTGCTGACTAGGGTGCATCGCCCAAGAGTATGTGGGGGAAGCATGCAGGCCAGGCTGTCTTTGCATTTCAGCTCCATCCAGTTTTCAACTGGTTTGTTGCTTCTCTCCCCACATACCTTGGCTCCCTCTGCAATGGCCTCTGCAGTCCAGCCATGTTCAGGCACAAACTCCAGCGCCGCTGTGAGGATTCGATGCTGCAGCTGCTCCTCGCTCTCATAGTCCTCAGACTCCTGGCCGCCCTGGCCAGTGTAACTATGAGAAGGTATTGTCACAGTGAGGGGAATGTCACCACCAAACATCAGCACCCTGGACTCTGCCACTCACTCACTGTCACCGCTGCCTGCAGGCACATTTTGGGACCTGCTCATTATAAATCTGGATTCCTCCTGTAAAATCTTTTCCTTTCCAGAAAAATGGTTCTTAATGAACCCTTCCTGGGAGAGAACATAAAACTAAGAGAGGGCTCAGTGTAGGTGCCTAACATGGAGACCAAGCAGTGACAGAATCCCTCTCCTTTACAGAAAAGCTAAACCATAAGCTTTTCCAACATGGGCTTTATAGTTACAGACATATGGACAACATATTGTCCATATTTTGTTTAGATTTACACAAAAAGCCAGAAGTGAAGACTTGCACTTTGCAGATCAGAGAATTTGCCCTGGGGAAGCAAGTGTCATCCTGTGTCCATGGTGGGCAGTGGAATTTGCAGTCACAGCAAACCAGCTGCTGCGGTCTGAGGCTCCTTAACTCTGGGTGCCACTGTCTCCAAGTTTCGGAAAGCAAAGCCTTTCTATCCCACTGTTAGCAGGGCTGTGCTGGAAAGAGCTATTGAGGTACCTGGGGCGAGAGCTCTGAGGCTCCTGTTCAGGCTGGTGGCCATCTGGTTGGGAATCGAACTGCTGCTGAGAGGAAGATGTCAAAGGCTCCTTCCTGTGCTCATGGGAGACTCTCCTCAGCACGGCCGAGGCCTGGAGAGCACGGAGCGGTGGGTAGTGCTGGCATCTGACCACTGGGAGGGAAACCAAGAGAGTCAGCATCTCCTTCCAACACGAGGAAGCACAGAAAACTAAGGAGAAAAGAGTTGCAGTGAACACAGATGAAATGAGCCAAAACTTGGAGTCTTTTTTTAAGCTTCCAAGGAACGTCGCTCTCAGCTGAGCTCTGATTTCCTTGAAGAACATAAAGCAGGAATGTTTTGTGAAGGAAACAACAGTGAGAATGGCATGTATCACAAAGTTTCCCAATCCTGGGCTGGAAACCAAACACCCAAACGTGCCCTCTTCCCTTTTCGGTCCCTGGTTCAGGAGTTTAGAGCTTAGTTCAGAGTTTATTTCCCCGAGCTCGGAGGAACAGGCAAGTCACACTGCAGAACAGCCTTAACACACAACAGCTGACACCATGTGTGGTTCTCATGTGACTCAAAGGCACCCTGGGGAAACTTCTAACCACTGTGAGGTTTAGGGTTTGTTTTTTTTTTTAATACACTTGGTTTGGATGGCCCACAATCTTAAAGAAAAACACCACCAAACGTCCTTTCGTTCAGACCCATCCCCTCAGCCCCCACCGGCCGCTCCGGTTCCCTCACGCCCCTCCTGCCCTTCACCTCACCTTGCCCCGCCCCGCCCGCCGGGGTGCGAGCACGAGCGCGAGCGCGGGAGCGCGCACGGGCACGCGCCGCTCCCCCCGCCCCGCCCCGCCCCGCGCGCGCCCCCGCGCCCCTCACCCGCGCGGCCCCGCCACAGCCGCCACCCCGCGCGCCGCAGCGCGCCCGCCGCCGCCATCTTGGGAGCGGGCAGAGCGCGATGACGTCGCGGTGACGGCGTCAGGCCGGGACGGGCAGCGGCGCGGAGGGGCCGCGGCGAGGAGAGGTGAGCGTGGAGAGTAGCGGGGCCGGGGCGGTCTTGGGTTTTTTTCCCCTTAAAAAGTCTCTCCTGAGGCCTCGTCTGAGGCGGTGTGGGGACAGTGTGGAGCGGGGGTGGGATGCGTGTGAATATATAATTCCTTCACGAAATTCCCTCACGTATCCTGTTCCTGCTCCCTCTAAACCGTCCCCGCCTGGTGACCGACAGGTTTATTCCTCCCGTTATACGTGTATTTAAAGTGCGCACCTGGTGTAGGATCCGCAGCCTTGGGTCGCGTCCTGGCCCTTGGAAGCTGCAATATTCCCGGCCGCTGGAACTTGGAGCATTCCTATCCGCTGGAAGCTGCAACATTCCCGGCCGCTGGAAGCTGGCTGTGGTGCGTCAGGAGGCTCGAGTTCGCAGTCCTGATGTGCCGTAGAACCCTGGAATGGTTTGGGTTGTAAGGGACCTTCCCCATCGGCCCCTTCCCTACATCAACTCTCTAATCTGCTGAGCCCCCCTTATTGCTGAACCCCTTTCCTTGCCCTGCTCCCCAGGAGCTGTTCAATGTCTGTGACACTGAGATAAGGGCCCCTCCTCGCCCTCAGCACGCCACTCGTCCTGGATCAGTTGGTTAAAACTTAGTTGTAATAATGCCAAGGTCAGGGGTTCAATCCCCTGTATGGGCCATTGACTTAAGAGTTGGACTCGATGATCCTTGTGGGTCCCTTCCAACTCAGAATAGTCTGTGATTCTGTGATCCAGCCCTTGGCCTCTTCCTGCATCTCAGGGATTGCACCTGGTGTTGGTGTTGATGCAGTTTAGGCTCTGAATGCTTTTGAAAGGTCGCGACCTGCTGTTCAGAGAGGAACGTGTGACTTTGGGTTTATCTTAGCCTGACAGCTTATGTACGTTTTGAGATTTTCAGCCTTCTTGGGAAAGGTGACTTTTTTGTAGGATTAATATGTGTATTTATGAGTGTTACTGTTGTAGCTGCTGAGCTTGTGTCACATACACAAGGCCAGCTGTGAGGTGCTGTAACCTGCCCTGTACCTCCAAGATCTTCCATTCCTTACCTGGCTGGCATTGTGGCTGCGTTGGTGTGAATTCCTACCGCGATAGCTTAGACAAGGCACAGAGTTGTCCCACTGTAAACTTGCTTGCAGTTTCCAGGAGAGAGGGGATGTCCATGACACACAGAGCCAGAGGAACGGTGTGTCCAGATCCTCTCCACACCAGACTGCAGTTAAATTTGGTGCAATGTGTCCATGAGCTGTGCTTCCCTGATAACATTGTGGCAATAAGTTATTACCCAGGATGTGTCCTGCAGTGAGTGCTGTTAAAGACCTTGTTTGCAACTGGCTCTCCCAAAAGTGTGTGGTTTGGAGATAATTGAAGATACACTGGGCAACTATGCTGGTCACTAGTGCTTTCTGTTCTCTGTGGTCGTGTTAAATTAGGAAGACAATGGGTTTGTGTTGGATAGAGGAAAGTGTGGAGGTCACTGGGTGAAGTGGCTGGTGCTGCTGTAAGAACAGGTGGCGATGGGATACTATTGCCCCATCAGCAGTACAGTCTTGTATAAAATACTAGTGGAGACAACTTTCTCAAAATGTCACTTCACTGCACATTCTGTTCCCCTCCTCTCTCCCTGTAATTTGCTCATTCAGTGCCACCAATCATAGCAGTGGGAAGAGCCTCAATCTTGGAATGCCTAAAGTAAGTTTTTTCCTTCTCCTGTACTGTGTAAGCAAACTCTGCTAGGTCATGTTCAGAGTAGGAGAGATGAGGCAGTGTTTCATGTCAAGTAGCTGTCACTAGTCTGGAAATCCAGAAATCCTGTGTTTATCTTACTCAAATTTCTAAGGGAAGCAGGTAAGCTTTTGTTGTTTTCTTGGGTTTTTTTAAGCATGGCTTGTGGTCTCCCAGCAAAACTAGTCCCTGAACTAGAGAAACTGAATTATGCCTTTAAGTACAGGTCTTACTTCATGTCCTGTTAATGTTATTCCTCTGGGAACCTTGTGCTCCCTGTCCCCAGAATATTATCCCCATTTATTAAAACAATCTGACAGTTCATGATTAAGTCACGATCCACAGAGGTTCCTGCTGTGCTCAGCACTTACCCTTCCTCTCTCTCTCTCTCTCTCTCCCCCCGACCTGTTCTTCAGCCATTGCCGGTTTTGCTGCTGCCACCAAAATGGGGGAGTATGGAGTCACACCAGGCCAGCGTGTGGCCGTCGTCTGGGACAGCTCCTCGCCAGTTGAAGCACTGAAGGATTTGGTGGATAAAATTCAGGCACTGGTGGGAGCTGATAGTCGTGTCTCTGTGGAAAACATTAACCAGCTGTCTCAGTGTAAGAATGTGCTGGTTTGAAGGTGAACCAGCAAGGGAAAATGAACTCACCACGAGAGAGATTATAAGTCAGAGCTAAAATTTAATAATAATATTATTATAACAACACTGACACACAAGGGAAATTGCTTTCAACTCACAATACCCCAGCAGTATAACCCAGTGTCCTGGGGCACAAACCCAAGGGGGTTTGTTTGCCCTTGTGCTGAGACCCCTGTGGCTCCCCCAAGTCCAGAGCAAAAGGAAAAGAAAAACCTGTTGGTGCAGGCGAGGGCTGTGGTCTGGGCGAGAGCGGTGATCTCCTGCTGTTGAGGTCCTGCTGCTGCTCTGGATCCGACGAGAAGTACCCGAGGTCTTCTTACCCACCACTTATGTACCCTCAGGGAGCACTCAGTCCCTCCCCCTGGGCGGGGACTCACACAATGGGTGATTGACTCTGGGAGCCAGGGGGTGTTGAACTGTTGATGGCCCATTAGCAGCTCCGCCCCCCTCAGGCTGGGTGTGAAGGTGATAATGGCTCCCTGGGCAGCTGCTGCTAATGGCCCATTGTCCTTGGGGAATGAATAGAGGGGGTAGAATACACAGCTTTGATCACCCCCACACAGGGTTAGCTGGTCCCTCCTGCTGAACTAGGACAAAGAATGAGCTTAATTTTTCACTTTGTTTAAAGGGTGAGGGTGCTGCTGGTGTGTAAGCAGACACCTTTCCACTTTGTGAGTCAGCATTCAGAGCAATGGCAGCACCTGCTGCTGAGTCTACCCTGGGCAGTACAGCAAGAGAAGTGATACACCCTGAGTGTGCTGCTGTGACTGGTGTCTTTAATGAGTTACTGCTGTTGTACACAAGCATGAGAGATGAGGGAGGTGGAACTGGTATATCAAGCTGTGTGTGTAGGTGTGTAAAATTGGACCATCTTCCTCTTTGTTTCCAGCGGCTCACAGGGAGTCCAGTTTCGACGTAATCCTCTCTGGCGTGGTGCCAGGCAGTGCAGCACAGCACAGCATGGAGCTGCTGGCAGAAATAGCTCGGATACTTAAGCCAGGGGGCCGTGTCCTCCTGAAGGAACCAGTGGTTACAGAATCAGGTGAGAGAATCTTGCTTGTAGTGTTCATTTAGGATTCCAGGCTTTGGAAATTTCATGAGTCCTTCATTTTGTAGGTAAAAGTGTTTGGGAGGGAGTTTGTGTGGGGTTTAGGGTGGGATTTTTGGTGGATTTTCCTCTTTTTTTTAAGGGTGTTGACTGGGTTGAGAAAGGTTTTGGAATATATAGAACAGATTTGGAGCTGCTATGGCTTTGTGACCCCAGACTGTCATTTTAATGAACAAGCTCTTTTTGCTTTTTCTGGTTCGTTCATGCTGTCAACTAGAAAGGGCACAATTTTAAAGCAGAGGTCTGGCTTGAGTAGTTCCCTGTAAAACTCTTGTTCTTCCAGGTTTCTTGGTGACCTGTGTTCTTGTTCTTCCCTCCTCCTACTTTCTGGTTTTGTGTCTTCCAGGAAACAACAGCAGAATCAAGACAACAGCCAAACTCCTCACAGCTTTGACTCTCTCTGGGTTAGTGGAAGTGAAGGAGGTATGTATGTTCCAACCACTTCCAGAAATGCCCTCAGACTGTTGTTACCTGGGGACTTGCTGGGTGAGGTGTTTTGCTACCCTGGTTTGCTGTAAATGTTCATGGACATGGCCTGGCACAAACTGGTTTCTGCAAGGGTAGTGTTGCTTTGTGATTGAAAATATCAATTGTCTGTTCACTGGAATCCTGGACTGGGTGCTAAAATACAGGGTTCTGCATGAGATTAACCTAAAATTTTACATTGCAGCTGCAAAAGGTAGCACTGACCCCAGAGGAGGCCCAGTCAGTCCGAGAGCATCTGGGTTACCAGGGCAATGACCTTCTCCTTATTCAGATAGAAGGCAGGAAGCCCAATTTCGAAGTGGGATCCTCAAGTCAGCTCAAACTTTCCTTTGCCAAGAAACCTGGTCCTTCAGGTAAGGAATGGTGCATGCTGTATGTTTGGATTGCCTAGCTTGCAGTGACAGGGAGACAGTTCCCAGGCAGGGAGTCCTAGAGTAAAAACCTGTGAAGTGGGGCTTTGCAAAGTGATTGAGCTCTGGTTATTGGGAATAGGTAGGGGAAAGGCTGGAATAACTGCTATTTCTTGCTTTGTTTTGGCTCCAGGAAAACCCTCTGTGGACCCAGCCACTGCCAAGCTGTGGACACTTTCTGCCAATGATATGAATGATGAAGAGATGGTATCTGGTTTTGTTTGTGAGGCTTTGCTGTTTTTCCTTCTTGCTTTCCCATTCTAAATAGTTTCAGTCATCCTCTTGGGAAGCTTTATGACTTCAGAGGTAGAAAAGCCTCCCTAAGGCAAAATATCTCATCTACTCTGTGGGGTCTGGAGAGCCCAGTGGTGTGGTGAGGGTGGAAAGGAGACACAGATAAGAGGGTACAGCTGCAACACTTGTGTACAGCCAGTGTACAGATAGCATAATTTCTTTGAACCTAATGTAGCAGTATTATTCCCTACTGACAAATCCATTTCCTGCATGTTGTCTCCCATGCTGTGTTTCCAGGATCTTTTGGATTCAGATGAGCTGTTGGATTCAGAGGATTTGAAAAAGCCAGATCCATCATCCCTCAGAGCTCCATCCTGCAAAGAAATGGGCAAAAAGAAAGCCTGCAAGAACTGGTCAGTGCTGGAATTACCATATTGGTGAACCTTTCAACTGGGGCATTAAACCTTTAGAATTGGAGGGATTTAAAAAAGATTGTAGGCAATTTGCTGTTTTTCAGAGTCTGATTCTCTTGGTTCATGTCCTTCTTTAATTATTGGAATGTAAATCCAAGTACAATGAGGATTGACCAGTGACTGCTACAAAGTCCCATGATGATATATGTGATCAACAGCCATCTTGAAGGTGGCTACACAGTTTGTACAGCTTGACTAAAATCCTGGTTTCTTAGATTTCAAGCAGAAATAGCACACATGGCAAGTGTAGTGTCATTTTCCACTTAGTTTAAACTTGTCAAGTGTTTCAACACTTTCTATACAAACCTTGGTGTTGAAGAACAAAGTGAGGAGTGTGAGCCCCAGGGTCAGCTGTCCTGTGATAGAGCGAGGGCTGATGCGTTTGAGTAGGGCTGGAACAAGTGTTGATGGTTCATGACCTTTAAGCAGAAAGATGCAGGTGACTCCTCTATTTTTCTACAGCACATGTGGCTTGGCTGAAGAACTGGAACAGGAGAAGAAGAGCTCACAGCCCAAATCTGCCTGTGGAAATGTAAATAGTGGTTTTTGTCTCTATACTGTGGTTTGTAGTATATGATCTCTGTGTAAGAATCGTGTTCTCTAGTAAATGCTGCCTGAGCTGGCTCACTGCCTCCACACACTACCTGTGCAGCTTCTGCAGAGCTTCAGCCTGTTGTCCTGTTCCCATGTGCTCCATAACAGTGTGTGCTGTCTGTCCCAGCGCAAGTGTCACCCCTGGAGGAATCACACTGGGCAGTGAGCTTTTTGCTCCCTGCTCACAGGCTAACCAGAAATCTGCTCAGGGAGGATCTCTATATGGGAGCCCCCAGGGCCCCATGGTGGTCACAGGGCTTCCCCAGCCTGGGCACAACAGGTGGGGTGGAGACTCACTTCTTCCATGTGAGCCCAGTGCCCTGCACAGCTCCACTAACCAGGTGTGGTGAGAAGGGGGTAGAAGGGAAATAGTCTCTGTGCTCGTCGATGCTCTCTTGGGCTGGAAAAACTGTATTGCAGGGGAAGATATCTGAAGGTGGCCCCTGATTACAGATGGTGCTTTTCTTTCCCTTGCCAGTGCTACCTGGGGGATGCATTCCGCTGTGCCAGCTGCCCTTACCTGGGGATGCCTGCCTTCAAGCCTGGGGAGAAGATTGTCCTGAAGGAGAACCAGCTGCATGATGCCTAACAAAGACATCTCTGGGTGTCCTGCAGAGGACTCTGCTGCTCTTCCGTCTCTCTGAGGTTCTTCCTGCAGTCCTCCTCATTCTCTCAAACTCATGCTCTCTGACCAATACTCTTTGTGGGGAGGGAAACTGCAGGCACTGACACTGCTGTGAGCTCATCACTTGTAATCAGCCTTGGGCTAACTGATAATCTTCAGTGACAAGTCACTTGCTAGACTTGATGTTACACTGTTTTAGCTGATTTGATCCTGGGCGCTGGCTGTCACAGTGTGTCCCGCCAGCAGAGGGAAGTAGAACCAAGTGTCAGGTTGTCCTTGTGTGCCTGTGGCAGGACCCATATCTCTCCATGCACAAGTAGTACAGCTCTAATTTGCCCTGACTTTCCCTGGTGTTGCAGTTCTGGCTCTGCTCCCAGGGTTGGACTAGGCTCTGCCTTCCTTTGAAATTTGAACTTGCAGCCCCTTACCTCATGAAGGTGGCTCAGAAGCTCCTGTTGCAAGTCAGGAGCAGGGAGTATACTTAGCAGTATGTACTCTTATCAGCGTGTGTGATCTTCTTGGTAAAGTCTGGCAAGCATGATGAATTTCCATGTGCTTTGGGAGCCCCTGAGCTCAGCTGTTACAGCAAAATTACAAAGATTCAGTCCCACCAAGAAAACTCCTGCCCTTAAGGCAAGGAGCTAATGAAATAAGATCTGTCTTGTTCTCCCACAGCTTTCAGTCCAATGCAAGCTGATAACACAAGGGCAATCTGTCACCTTTCTTGGTGGTTACCAAGTGAGTTACCTGCAGTGTCCAATACAAAAGAACATAGCAATAACTTAATTTCTAGATGATCTGTTGTTGCCATCTGTTCCCTCTCCATGAGATACTATTTATTTGCGTAATTCCTGCTAATGAAGTGTCCTGCGGGTGTGGGATGAGAGAGCTGTTCCCACTTTGTGTGGGGCTTGCTTCTCACCCAGGGAGGGAGGCAGGGGGGAAAACTCACAATCAGTGTCTCAGTGAGGATTGCTTTGTTTGAAGCTCTTGGTCTACAAGATGTGACTGCTTGTTTTATGCTACCTGAGTTACTAAATTCATGGAGGGGGCCAGGATGAAAGGCTGTTCTGTTCTTGAAATAAGTGACCAATAGTAAAGCCTTTGTTTTAAGGCTGGTATTAGTGGCATTCTATGTCTCTCCTTCTCAGCCTCTCAGTGATTTCTGGAACTGTTCAAATGTTGGGTTGCATCTTGGAATTCTCCATAAATTGCTCCTCTAAAAACTTGAATTGAACACATCATATGCACTGGAAAAAACAGTGAAATTTGGAGGTTCAGCTCTGGCCATATCTGCTTCACCTTTTCAAAAATACCCAATGGACAAAGTTCTGCCCCCACCCTTCCTGCTTTCACTTGAGAGGTTGCCTCAGCTAGTTCTCAAGCAACCTTGGCTGCATTTCCCCACCTCTTGCTCAGTAACATAACTCCTCTAAGGCTATTTCGTGGCTTCTTGCCTGGTTCCTTGTTAAAAACACTATCCCAGACCTGATCCCCAGCAAACATTGGGCATAAAGGAGGATGCAAGTGCAGCACTACAAATGTCCCAGCTTTCTTCACTTCATCAGTTAATAACTCTTTCCTGGTGAAGCAATGGGCCACACTTTGCGTTTTCCTTCCTCTTCTTAAGACAGTTAAGCAAATATGGAGCCTTTGACAGCCCAGTGACCATGGCTGCTTATGATGGGTCACTATCTGGATATTCTGATTAAACAACCCCAGCTCTATCAGCTGTTCTTCATCAGATTTGTGTTCTAGACCCTTCCCCAGCTCTGCTGCTCTTCTCTGGACACACTCCATCACTTTTCTGGTCATGAGGCACCAAAACTGAACACAGGATTTGAAGTGCCTCACCAGTGCCAAGCACAGGGGCACGGTCACTGCCCTGGTCCTGCTGGCCATGCTGTTGCTCATACAAGTCAGGATGCTGGTGGCCACCTTGCCCACCTGGGCACACTGCTGGCTCATGTTCAGCTGTCAACAAGGTGGCCAGCAGACACCCCGCGCCTCCCATCCTTGTTGGAATTCTGCCCCAGACCACCCTTCCTGGCTGCCCCAGTGCCCCATCAGCAGGGTGCAGGATGGCTGCCTGCACATCTACTCAAGAGCAAGTGACAGGTCTCCTTGCCACAAGGATAAGGTGGGAGCTGCATGGTGTCTGCTCTAAACCAAATCCCCTGGACTTCCAGGGACATAGAATAAAAACAACCCCCAAAGAACAATGGACAGTGAGGTGTTCTGGAGATCCTCCATCTTGCTTCCTTTCTACAGGCAGGAGGAGACCTTTTAATTTTTAATTTTCTAAAGTACAGAAAAGCTCTACATGCATGTGGACACCCAGCCCCTCCCAGTACAAAATAGATCCATGTGGATCATGGCAGCAGCACCCACAATGCACCTCTACAAAGTAAGCAATGCATTTCCATCCTTGTCCCTTGTATTTCAAGTGAGTGAACCCACATCACAACAGGTACCTGCTCCAGAGAAAATCCAGAAAACTGCTTCAGGACCTGGCCACCCCACCCAGCATGTCCAGCACCAAGGGGACACCAAGTTCTTCCTGAACCATGGTGGCCACACAGTGCACAGCGATATTCCTGAAACATGGAGTAAGTAGGCAGAGGACTGACTGGAGACAGTGAAAAGAGTTGCTGAGGCTTGGCAGTGCTTGGAGCTGCAGAAGGCAAACCAGCTCAGGAGCCCTGTCCTCACCAGGAGACATGGCTTCTTTCAGGGAAACAGAGCACAGGGGTAGAGCCACTTGGGGGTAAATAGGTGGCTTTTGTCACCAAGATTGCACTTCTGTATGAGCTAACACCTAGTTTTTGGAGAGAACCACCCCAAGAGATGTGCAAGCTGGTCACCCTCCCTTCTCCTTCATTTGCCCTTTTTCTTGGGGTAGACATCCACCTCTGTGCTGGCTGCACTGTCATTCCCCCCACTGTGCTTCTGTTGCGATGGCTTTATTTCTGTGTAAATGATGTTGGAGGAGGCAGGTTTTGTCCCCTTCTCTTCAAACTTCAGGTTGGCATAGGTCAGGTCCTCAGTCCCTGTCACTGAGGCTGCCTGCAGGAAGAGAACAATGAGTAGAGCCTTGGCTTTCCGTTCTGTGTCTCCTCTGCTAATATTTTTCCACTGGCACAACTATTTGCACTGCCCAAGCATTATCCCAAGCTTGCTCAGAAGTGCCACCTACTCAGACACACATAAGCCCCTATTTAATAGGAACTAATAAGTTTTTATAACCACGTTTTCAGAAAGCAAAGCTGATTTTACTCTGAAATCCTCTAAGTGGGTATTCAACAGCCAGTGCTTTTTTTTGACATGAAGGAGGAAGCAATATGTGCAAAGCCCCCCTGGCTTACCATGTTGAGGTGATTCCCCTCTACCAATTCACTGCTTGTGTGCTTTCCTGGAAAAGGAAACATATTTTAAATAGTAATTAGAATAATGACACTGATCATTATTTTCAAGAAAATAAGGAGAAAATGAAGCAAACATTTGCATCCTACTTTTGTTGTGGTAGAGGATGAGGCTGGCTGAGCTGTCTGGCTCAGAAGACAGCCAAGGGGCAGGAGGGGTTGCGAAGGGCTTAAAAGCCCTTGGAGGGCCTGGAGAAGAGCTCTGACTTGGACACTTCCAGAAATGTGGTAATATGCAAGACCTGTTTCCCTCATACCACAGCTTGTGCCATAACTGGCCTTCAACCAGCAACTGGATAAAACAAAGGGAGGGGGTGAATCTTCTCCCCACCCCAGGACAGCTTGTCCATGAGGACAGACTTGGGAAGGGAATACCAAGTGAGCAGGAGCAGTAGGATGTCAAAGCTAGACATCTTCCAAGCATAGGTTTGTCCAGATCAGCAGGTGAGGAGATGCCAACCAGCCTTACCTGTTCTGTTCCTTCTGCACTGCCACAGCAGGAAGCCAAGTATTGGTGTGTAAATGAGTGTCCCCACCGCTAAGCCAAAGAAGATGCACAGGAGGTTGAGTCCTGCACACACAACATCACAGAGGCACTTGTGAGCCACCATCCCACCATGCAGGGACACGCACGCTGCCATCACCTCCCTCATGGGGGTGGGGGCAGTTCTCTTCCAAACTTGGGCTTCCACACCCTGAACTACCCCAGCCCTGACAAAATCCTATAGGTAACAGTCTCAAATTCTCATCTAAACTCACACAGGGGGTGTTCAGAGCATCACAACCCCTTCCCAGGGTCACAGCCTCTGACCCACTGGTGCCTAATCCAGTTTGGCCGTGGCTCCTACCCCTTACTGCTCTTCCTTTTCCCCTAAAAACTCCTTCTGCCCCCCACTCTTGCAGCCCCAGGGCTGTGTGGACACACCTGTCCAGATCTTCTCCGTGACATTGGTCTGAAGTCCCACAAGGCAACTTCCTGAAAGAAACATGAGTGAGAGACTGCACAGAGGCAGAGAACACTGCACCCTGCCCTGCTTTGGGGCAGGAACCTGGACTCCACAGCCCTGGCTGTCCCACTCCTGTCACCACAGCTCCAGCCACCACAGCGTTCAGCTGACATGCTGCAGCTGGAGGATATGGCAGGTCCAATTTCAAGGAGTCAACGGCCCAGCAGCTCCACAGTGATATGCATCTGCCAAAAGGGCCATGCTGGGTTGGCCCCTCCGGTTCCTGGAATGCTTTCCGGGGAAGTGGTGCATGGGGGAACCAGGGGAGCATTGGTGGTAGAATCCCTTTTCTGCCCACTCATCACCCCCATGAAAACAGAGCCACTGCCACTTACTGAGAACTGCCTCTCGTGTGCTGTTTCCAGCGTCTGTTGAGTTTATTCTTGTGATGAAGACCCTAAACTCATAGATTCCCACATGGGCTGCACTCATGCAGGGGCTGTTGATATTCGTACAGTTTTCTCCCCGTGCCACAGTGTTGGTTTGATTCCATACCTCCAGACCTTCAAGTTTGCACCACTTCACGTGTACCGTGAGATTCTTCAACAAAATCTCAAATTTACACTGCATCGTGATGTCTGACTCTGCTGTCTGGTTGACTGTCCCTGAAGGAAACAAAACCAAAAGCGGTAACTGAAGTACAAGTCATACATATCATCTTGTAGGGTTATATCCCACTGGCACATGTTGCTCATGAAAGACACAGTGAAGTGGCTGTCCCCCAGCAGCTGATGGTCTTCTCCATATCTGGCTGCTAACCATTCCTCAACACAACACTGAAATGTTGCACATTTATTAGTGCCACTGGGTGCTGTGCAGGACACAAGGTTTTCTACGTCTCAGAAGGATCAGGGGGAAGACATCTGTCCCTCCTGTGACCTAGACAGAAGAGTCTTCTGGCACCCAAGCAGGAAGTGCCACAGACTTGGGCTCCACCAGTGACATATGGAGCATGAGGTGAAACTGGGGGTTGGCTGTAGGGAATGGTCAGTCCCAGAGAAGCAAAGAAGATAAAGTAAACAGATACCTGCAGCCTCTCTGGCTTCATCCCATCCCTTAATGCTCACTCTCGAGTACTTCAGAATCACTCCTGAAAATCTAAGCTGAAGTAACTTCACATCTTCTCAGCAAAGCCCTTCTTCTCTCACCTCTCTTTCTTTCTCAGTCCTTTCTCTCTGCTCCTGTGGTCCTTAGTGAACTTTTGTCCCTTTCCACCCTTGCTTTGTTCAGAACATCTGTTCTCAGACATGTGTTCTCCATTCTGCAGAGGTACATTCCTGCACGTTCTCTGTTCATGTTGACAAAGATGAGCTCAGCTGAATGATTTTTCATTTCCACACCACTGTCATTCTGGTTTTTTCCACCATTTCAGGTGACATTACACCATTTCACCTGCCCAGCAGTGCTGCTTAAGCCTGCCTGGAGCAGACTTTGCAAGATGAGCTCTAACTCTACTGACACATCAACTGAGGCTGAAATCTGTTGAGTAAGTCCTGCCAGAGGACAATGGAGGGTTGTGTTTGTGTTAAGGAAAATCCACATCCTCCACATAAAGCTGACCCCCTCCACAGTCATTAGGTTTATAAGCATTTCTGTTTCCTCACCCCCTCTTTTCTCTCCCTGCTGCTAAAGGTGATGCTGGTTCAAAGCCTGGAGTCTGATTCTGGGTCTCTGTGGGCAGAGCTCACAGCCTGTGCACACACAGTTGCAGCAGAGACCCCTCTTCTGCAAGGCACATGGCAAGGTGCTGGTGCAGAAGAGAGGGCTAAATGCTGAAAGAAGAGAGAAAAAAGAAGCAGCAGCCAATTCCCAAACGTCCTGCAAGCATACGTGAAGAGAGAGGAGTTCAGAGCAGAGAGAAGACCACAGAGGGACTCACCAGCCGACAGACAGGTGAGGAGCAGCAGGGGCAGAAAGCCTCTGGCCAGCTGGAGCTCCATGATTCCCAACAGCCTCGTGGTGATAGTGCTGGGCACCTGGTGGGACTGGCCAAGGGTTCCCCTCTCTCCCTGCAGCACGAGGATCACTGCTCAGCCAAGGTGGGCTGAAGACCTACTGGGAACTCCCCTCCCAGCCCCTCAGCCAGGCAGTTCCTCTGTGCTCACAGGCTTCCTCTCTCTTCCTCTTCTCTTGCTTCAGCGTGATTCTTATCTCTTTTCTCTTTAATTCCTCCTCTGGTTTCATCCTGACCACATACCCTGTCCTGAGACCTGAGTAATGCATTCACAAACTGCTGATGACCTTTTCCCAGTGCTGCAGGGCCCAGCTCAGCAGGTCCCTGCTGCTCGCATGGGCAGGCAAGAGGAGAAAGGCTTCTTGAGTTTCCTACAGCACCACCTCCTCACACTACTCGAGTCTGTTTTGTTTTACACCAGGGAATGGACCTCTTGGAGGAGGCAGTGCTGCCATCACAGCAGGGGCTTGGCTGATGTCCACACTCATCTGGTGTCCTGAGCTCAGCTGGGGACCCACACACTCTGCCAGCCTCCAGGTTCGACACGGTGATGGCCTTGGTCAGAATCTTCTGGTTGTGGAATCTACAAGCCCCAGCCAGGCAGCCCCCTGCTCTGGCCATGAATACCCATATCCCAGCTCCTGCCCTCCTGAGATGGGTGCTGCAGCCCCCTAAATCCCTCTGCTACCTCTAGTGGGCAGGACACCAGGACAGGAACACCCACCAGGCCAGACACAGCTTGTGTCACCCCTGCCACCAATGGGACATGGGCAGCACAGTCAGCAGGTGAAGGCCTCTCTGTGTCCCCAGCCTCTGTGGGCACAATCTCTGCTGCTCCTCATTGCCTGCCATCACTATTCCTCTTTTGTGCTCAGAGCAAAACCTGTTCACACCTGCCATTTCCTCCCCTTAGTTTTCTGTCAGTTTTCGCAGTAACCAACCTCATGCTGGGCACACACAGCCGAGTCATGGTCATCTCCTGGGGGAAGGATGTTCAATGGAGCTCTTCCCCACCACCCAGTGGAATGTCCTGGCTGAAGCACAGCTGAGGTCTCATCTGGGAACCAACCCACCTGAAGAAACAACATTAGCAGGATATTTACTGATGAGAGGGTCAGAAAACTAAATTCTTGAGGTACAACATCCACAAGAATGGCAAACGAGATGGTCTGCATCTCTCTTGCTCTCCTCTCTGAACGTCTTCCCATGCTCTTTCAGATGTTCACTTCCCCCTCTGCACTCAAGGCTTCCTCTCCTCTCACCTCACAAGTGCACAACAACACGTACTTGTTGCTTCCTTCCCTTCCACTTCTATTGTAATTCTCATGTTTGCTGGCACTGATGAAGCCAACTGACCACGTGGTGAACCCTTTGACATATCTCTGAGATGTTGGCTCTGTGAATCCTGGAGGTCATCTTCTAAAGTCTCTGGTGCAGAGGATGGACAGGAGCCATCCTGCTCCAGGTGTACTGCACATAGGCACAAGCTTTGCCTAAACTGCCCTTAGCAAGTGGGATTCTTTTCTCAATTTGGATATTTCTCTACAATCCAATTTGGAGAGCAGGAAAACAGGCAGGTCATTAACAGAGCTCAGTAAGACCAAGTCAGTGATAACAAACATCATGAGCCCTTTCCAAGCATAACCTCCTCCCTGGTTGCTCTGCAGCCTCAGGAATGGGGCTCAGTACGACCTTCTCCAGTGGGCAGTGCCTTCCCAGTCTTCCCTACTGCAGTGCCCACGCAGCTGAAGGTTAATGTCTTGCCTTCTCCTGACTCCATAGAGCTCCTCTCCTACAAGAGCCACTTCCAGCTCCACAGCAACACTCCATGATGCTGCCAAGGAGAAAGCAGAGCAGAAAGGGCAATGATGTTAATATGTGGGATGCCCCGTGTCAGCAGCTACACCAGGCACTACACAACATCTAAAACAAGAGCGAGGCTGCAGAGCTCAGCAGCTCCCCACTCCCTTGAAGTGAACCAGTGAATCACAGGAGGAGCTCAGGAGCACCTCCCTGATGTCCTGCCATCGAGGTCTTCCTCTCCCAACCGGTGGGAGCCGGCGAGGAGCCTCCTGTGCAATGCTGGGAGAGGATGAGGAGCAGCGTGAGAAGGGCTGTCCTCAAAGGGGGTATGGTGGCTGTACGGGGACCCTTGTGTTGTGGTGCTCCGCCTTCCCCAGGGTCTCCAAAACCACATCCCCTTGAGCAGCAGACAGACACGGATACCCCAGACTCGGAGTACTCCTGGGAATCTCACAGCACAATCTTCCCAGGCGGCCGGGGTCCTTGACACACGGATCTGAGGGCCTGGAGCCTGCACGGAGCTGGGCCTGGCAGAGCCAGTGGCTGAGCACGAGAGCCTCGGGTGCTGATGGGCACCGAGCGGGACGTGGCTGTAGACACTGGCGATGTCCTGGTCTCCCTGAGGCAGAGAACCGCCAGGAAGTGGCGGGTGGGCGCGCCTGGGACCCTGGTACGAGGACAGACCTGATGCCCAGAGTGCGACCGGCTTCGGAACCCGAAGCCCTTCACCTTAGCGCTCACACGGGATGACGACATGCATGCTGATCGTTTATTGGCTGCTGGTGCTGTCTATCATCTGAAATCCCACCTTCTCGCCGCTTTCCGGCCGCGGGATTGGCCGTTCTCTAACGCGGCGGGTGAAGCCTCAATGGGCGCTGTCATGTTTCGAGGCGTTGCCCGGCGGAGGGGTGGGGCGGCGCTGGGCTGTGGCGCATGCGCAGGCCGGGCTGGGGCACCGCCCCGGGAGCGCGCGGCCGCCTCGGGAGCGCGCCCGGCCCGAGGATGCGCCAGGCGGGACAGCGCGGGCGGCCCCGGCCGGGCACAGGTAAGGGCGGGCCGGGGCCCCCGAGCCCCTCCCCGGCCCTGGGGCCGCTGCGCCGTGAGGAGGGCGCGGAGCCGGAAGGGACCCGGGGTCTCGGTGGGACAAACCCTGGGTGGGCCGATGGGGTGAGGTGGGGCCTCACCCGTCCAGCCTCCTGAGGGGTGAGGTGAGGTGAGGTGAGGTCAGCCGAGGTGAGGCGAGGCGAGACGAGGTGAGCTGACCCGAGCCCTGCCCTACCCTGTCCTGTCCCACAGGTGAGGCGAGGTCAGGTGAGCCCTGCCCTGCACACGAAGAGCAGCCCAAGCCCCGCACCCGCGGCCAGCGCGGAGCACTGTGGGCTGTGCCGGGTCATCCCCGGGGCTGCCACGGCCCTGCCAGGAGCCCCCTGTGGAGGCCGGTTTGGTTTCCAGGATTTAGCAGCTCCTGCTGCCTCCGGCATGGTCCCCACTGCCACCTTTGAGCCGGGGCGGTCCCTGTGGGAAGTGTTGTGCCAGGAACGCGGCCTTTGCTGCTGCACCTCCAGAGCAGGAAGGGCAGAGCGCAGGGCTGGCCTCGAGGTGTGGTGGGAGCTGTTTGGGGCTGTGGACTTCAGGGTTATCACACAACCCGCTGGCAATGCATTAAAAAAGCATATTTAGTAAAGAAGGGACGTTGGTCTCTGACATCAATCCATGAACCATTTCATGCAGAGCCTCAAGTGTATTTGTGTCAGAAGGCTGGATGAACAGTTTGACAGGAAAAAATGACTCCATGCCATGGAGATGACCTCCAGCTTCTCAAAGTGGTCTAGGGAAGTCCTCCCAGCTCTATTCCTGCAGAGACCTCACTGGTTTATAGAGTGATGCCCTCAGTTTCTGCCAGCATTTCTGTCACCTTTGCTGGCCTGTGCAGAGCTCACAGCCCTGAGGCAACACCTGTTCTCACAGGAGGTCTCTGCAGTGCAGTAACTCACAGGGGTAAGAGCTGTGCTGCAAAGTGAAAATCTGAGTAGTTCTGTGTAGATTTTGTCAGATTCTCCTGCATCCTTAAGATCTATGAGGATGTCACAACCAGTAACAACTTTATTACATGTACAGCTGCTGTTACAGTCTTTGCTTTCTTTGCAAACTCCACAGCAGTGACCCATTGGATGAACACAGTGCCCCTGACACTGGTGTGCTCCTCTACCATGTGCCTCACCTTCCCTGGGACCAAAATGGGACTTTTTAGGATAAGCTGGGGAAGCGTGAAATCCTTTTTTCTCCTGCAGAGAGTTTTATCCTGACCAGCATCTTTCTGGACACCAGCTGTTATTCTTTCACTACCTTTCACCATCTGTGATGCTCTGCAACAGTTTCTGGGTGCTGTAATCCTTGACTGCACTGTTTAGTTTTTAAGACTGCCTTCAGAGTTCCTTTACTGCTTCAGCATGGAATTGAACTGGATCTTGTAGGAATCATTAGGTTTTTCATTGCACTGGGTCACATAAATGCTTGTTGTATGTGTACCAAAAGAGTCAAACAGCTCCTTTCTGTGGCTGTAGGATGGGACTTCAAACTCACCATGAAATTCAGCAACAATGGAAGCATTTTGTGGCCACTAAAAGGAATGGCAGAGCTCTAAGTGCATCTGTTACAAAAATTACATTCAGAATGATGTTGCAGGATTGATTGTTTCACCTCTGTTAAAAGAAGATGATTTTCATCTCCTGACGTGCAAGATACCTCCTTAAGTCTGGTTTTGCTTACCCACAAAAAGTCTGCCTTTTGGGTCTTCTGGGGTAGAATTCTCAGAAAAGTGTTCATACCAGTGTTTGATCACCAAAGTGCTTATGCACAAGGATTTTAATTTCTGAAAGCTTGGTTTATAAAAGATTTTCATGGTTATTTTAAGTAGTTTGCTGAGGCTTGTTTGAAGGCTTGAGGCTTGCTGGATTTGAGACTAAATATGAAGAAATTGTGCCTAATTCTAAGCTGGTATTTGTTGAAGTTTCAGCCATTTCTTTCTCACACAGGAAAAAAGAACACTTAAAATGAGTGTTAGAGAAATCAGCTTATCTGAGTAGCAGGACTCTCCTGCTGCACATGCTCCTGGAGCACTTTCAAAGAAATCAACCTTTTCTAAACCGTTGTCATGTTGTGTAAGTGTGACATTGTTGAGCACGTCTGTGTGAGGTGGTGCAGGCAGGCACACAGTCCCCTGGTCTCTGCTCCACTTTGCTTTTTGTTTCTTCAAAAATAAGCTTTCTACTATAAGCATTTTTAGTTCTTCCAGCCCATAAACTGCCAAATATAGATGTGTGGGGATTTCAGCAGTTGTACTTGCTGTCCATTCAGTTGCAAGATTTTATTTTTATTTGTGTCATTTGTATAAAAGAAACCTGGGTACAAACCATCCTCTTTGCCAGTATCCCAGGATCCCACTCCTTTATGCAGAATGATACATATTTTCAAGATCCTTTTGATCTTGGTTGGTGGCTTGTTTGAGTGTTCTGCCAAATATCGTATAAAAAGGAGTTTATTACAATGAACTTTGTTCATCTTTATAAGAATGACAATGACAGTATCAGTGCAAACACTGCATCACACAGAATAAGGAAAAACATACTGAATTAATGAAGTAAATAATTCATAAGCAGTTTTATAACATCCATAAACATTTGTGCATTTTGCAAAATAAATATTCTCAAGTGCTGCTGGTTTTGTTTCCTAGTTTAGTGTCAAAATACCTAGAAATTCAGTCGGAGTTGCAGTTGCAGACATGTATATATAACATATGCTGGGCAGTGTAGGCACATCCCAGAGTAAGAAGGTGTGGTTGCAAACAAAGCACTTGCACCGTGAGCAGCTTGATTTGTGTGCTGGTCCTGCCCAGTGCTGTGTCAGGATCTGCTTTCACGTGCTGTAATTAATGAGAGTATCTCAGAATGGGGAGGTGAGTAACCCTCTCTCTGAAACAGGTCATGATTCTTGTTACTCATGATGATCTTCTCCCAGTGTATTGATCTGGTGCTGGTACCAGTTCTCTTTTTAAACATTGTTTTGCTTTTTCATTGTAAGCTTCTAATGAAAATTGAATTCATCACGTTTTTCTTTCTAAAAAAAATTCAAAAAAGGTCAAGAGTGGGTGTAGTAGATGAGAATTCAAAAAGGCACAGAACAAAAGCTGGATTGTAGGTTTCTTTGGTGTCACAGATCAAGGTGATTTCTGACATCTCTCCTTGGAGGTGGTGCTGTAAAGGCAGTTTGGCCACTTGTGACCAGCAGCTGTGCTAAGGCAGACAGGCAACTAGGAATTGAAGGAATTAATTTACCAGGAAATACTTAAAAGAACAAAAGAAGTGTGAGTTAACCAAATTTTTGTGTGTGAGGAATATAATAATTCTGTGCAAACTCTGGATTCCTAGAGATTAAATAGCATGGGCAGAAGGAGATATTTTTAACAGTCCCAAGTAAAGCTTTTAACTACCCACAATGGACACAGAGGAGCGCCCTTCTCCTTTCTGGAAAGCAGTTTGCTGTGTATTTAAACACTGACAGTCCCTCTCCTTATAACATTCTCCTCCCCAGGCAAAACAAGCTCAGTGAATCCAGGCTTTCCCCACAGGACATATTTTCTAGATGTTCTCTGGAGCGACTGAACAATTTGCCATAATGCTGTTAAAGGTCCAAGTAGTTGTTTTCAGTTTGTGTATCTAATTTGGAAGAAAGATTTATGTGTCTCAAAGCATGTCTATTATTTCCAGCTATCTCAATTGGTCTAATAAAATATATTACCTCATCTCACAAACCTTTATCTCATTTAGGGACTTACATCATCACAACTGCAGCAGCGCTGCTTTTGCTGCTGCTGTGATAGACTCTGTGTCCTGTTCTTTCAGAGCTTCCTGTCACTTCCAGTTTGTGCCTCTGCCTCGTCCTGTGTGCTCATGTGTGTTTCTGTCTGTGTGTGCTGAGTTTTGAAGCTGAGGAGATTTTCATGACTCTGTCAGGCTGCTTTCTTACCATTTCTCTGCAATAGGGTTGTTAGACTTGTCCCTTCATACTGTTATCTCTGTGGATTGCAGGTTTTGGGGTTTTATTAGGATGTTTGAGAATGTTGAATGCTGTACAAAGGACAGAAAGTGGCATTCGGGCTGGATGTGTTTGATACCAAAATGGGCCTTTCATTAATAGTGACTTACAACTTTTCACATTTTAGGAGCAGTGGATGAACAGCAAGCTGAGGAGCCAAACATTGTACCAAAGGCCTGTGTGTAGCCCCTGATGCTTGAATGAAGGAAGGATGAAAATGCTCCCTGGAGTGGGTGTGTTTGGAACTGGCAGCGCCGCCCGGGTCCTGGTGCCCCTGCTGAGGGCAGAAGGCTTTTCCATTGAAGCGCTTTGGGGCAAGACTGAAGAGGAAGCCAAACAACTGGCAGAGGAAATGAACATCTCCTTCTACACGAGTCGAACCGACGATGTTTTGCTGCACCAGGATGTAGATTTGGTTTGCATCAATATCCCCCCACCATTAACTCGGCAAATCGCTGTGAAGGCTTTAGGTACCTTTTTATCTTTGGAGTTGGACCAAAAATCCATAGCTTGTTGGCAGACTCCAACGGGCAAACGCAGTGCTAAAAGTTTTGTGTGGAATTGGTAGCACTGTCTGTGAGAAAGGTTGGCCAGGTTTACTGTTCAGAATTGCTTATTGCTCTGCTTGAGCCAATGAGGCTGAAATACCTCATGTCTTCTTCAGGCTGAACTTACGGTAGGGAGCTTTTAATAAAAATTAGCTGTATCAGAATTGATAATGGGAGCCTAAAATGTTTTTATGCTCATTAAAAAAACCAAAAGCAACCTAAAAACACCCCAAACCAAAACAACATAAGTTGTTTAATTAATTTCAAATTCTTCCATGTTCTGCACTAGAAAACTGAGAATTGCTGGGGATGGGAGGGTTGTTGAGTTCTGCTTTATGTTTTCCCCACAAATAAAACCATACTTGAAAGTTGAAAGCTTTTGAAAAAATGTTTGCATGCACAAAAGAGAATCTTGTGAGCTGGGATCTAAGAGACTTGCTGTTTTTAGCTGTGACCCTGGTCACCACCTGGAGTTCTCTTGGGACATCCATGTCCATAGCAGACTGGTGTGGTCTCAGGTGGAGGAATCCTTCCCCTTGATGCAGGAGGGCAGATGTTTGGGACAGCAGGAGCAATCCAGCAACAAGGGGCTGGGTGAAGATATCTGGAAGAGAAGGGATGGCATCCCAGACTGGTTGGGCAGGAAGGTGGGAGCCAACTGCATGGGCACCCTGACATTTCTTAATTCTCTGGTGTGACTTTGTAGTGTTAATGTCCTCTCCTGTAGCACAGCGTGGGTGTCAGTTTGCATGTAATTCTGTAAATAACAAGGGTGATATTTTTACTGTGTTTACAAGAGATCCACAGGAGTTAATTTTAGGATGGATAATCTCTCAGACCACGTGAGCCAGGGTGGTTTGTTGTTCTTAGCCTCTTTTCTCTACAGTAATTTCTTTTGGAAGTAAACAACTCCCTGCACAAACATTTGCAATGCCACTTAGATATGCAGAGAGAGATTTCCGGCTATTTTCCCCTCTTTCTTTCTTTTTTACATTGTTAGATTGTTTGTTTATCTCATTAAACTACTGTCCTTTGAATTTAAGATGTTCTGATTTCTGAATATTTGAACTGCAGGTTAGAATTTATCTCTTTAAATATGCTAAAAGTTCTTTTAAACATTCGTTAGGTAATAGTGTTTCATGAGATCTTGTGGCTTCTGATCAAGTGAGCTAAAAGGAGAGGATAGAATCTCCTCTGGTGAATTATTAACTAAAAGGGATTGAGATTCCTTCTTTGAAGGCTGGGAACCTGTAAGATGGCATTATCTAGAGGAGGAAAGAGAGGAAAAGCTGGTGCAAAAGTGCAGAGGTGGCATGTGTGATTGACTGCATGTTTAGAAAGTGGAAGGCCAAAGAGCTGGGGAAGTGGATGGATGTAGCAGTAAAGGGTAAATGTGTCTTCACTTAATCTGTCCTGAAATGTTCCTGAAATGTTCTGATGTGCAAACTGATGCAGGCAGCTCAGACCCAATGTGATACTGACCTTGTCTTTCAGCTTTCCAGGTTCATCATGGTGGTATTTGTAGATCTGCTGCCAAGTATGTCATGACTTATTTCAAGCCAGTGTTGAGTGTCTTCCTGTGATTGTGTGTTCTGAAGGAACACAAGACCAGGATAGGGTCAAAGATGGCACGTACATTTTCCCTGGAAGTTGAGACTGATACAGTGATGGTTATAATTGGAGAATTATTTGCTGTGAATTATGTGTTGTAGATCAGTGTTTACTAGCCAAGAGACTGGGCTTTAGGAAAGACTAGATGTGGCACAGTAATAATGGTCTTGTGTGTTGATTTGTTTTGTTTTGTTGAGGTTTGTTTGTTTTAAAGTGCTGAAACTTGTATTACTTACTTGTGTATATTTTTATACATTTTTTTAAACTTAAAATGTGCTTCCGTTTTTGTTCCTGGCAGAGAGGAGAAAGACCCAGTTTTTCCAGGTGGTGCAGTTTGCTTGTTAAGTTTCTTACTGACAGACATCCATGAACAAGCCTAGGTACAACTTTGGCATGACGGGGACAAAGCAGTGACACTGGTTTGAGTTCATGAACCAGACAAAACAGATCAAAGGCCAGAGGACAGTAATTCACAGTAAAATCAGTATAATCTTGTGACTTATCTCCACAACAGGCAAAGCCAGAAGCTCTCCTAGAATTTGTGCTTCTTTTGATCTCAGAGGAACTAAGATAATGTCGCAAAATGTCTGTGTTGTGGTTCATGTCCCACAGTTAAATGTACCTTCCTTTGCATGAGGTGAGTACAGAGTGGAATTACTGGCTGAAGTAGAGTGTAAAGTATGGGGCATTTGTCCATGAGGCAAAGTTCAGGCAGAACATGACAAATCCTCAGAGTAACATTTCTTCAGGATGCTAAAGATAATGCGCTGCATGAACTGAGCCCAGCTGACAAATGGATGGGAGTAAATGGTTTGTTTAAGGAATCCTGGATACAGTGACCTTTTATTATCTTTTTTTTCCTCCTGCCTCTGTAACACTCAGTTGAATAGCCATAAACAGGAGAGCTTCAGTGGAGCACTGGTGTGCAGAACATGATGTTCTCCCTGCAGATGGGGTTTGCTCTGAGGAGTGCACAGAGCAAACCCTGAGGCATCATCAGGACAGGCTGTGATGAGCTTCACCACAGGCAGTGGAGCTGCTGCTCTCCTTGCCTGCTGCCTGTAGGTGAGGAAACACAATTCCACAGCTACACCTCCTTTCTTGCAGGACTGCAGCCCTTTCTGTGGGCTTAGACCCACCTGTGTGCTGTTTTAACCTTCCTGTTTGGAACGAAGATTCCTTTACCAGACTGGCTCAGTTGGTGATCTGACCTGACTCACAGAGGGCTCCAAGGAGCACAAGAGCCATGCAGTGGCTCTCATGTCTCCTGGCTGGTGAGGGCCTCAACAGAAAATTTGGCAGCTGTGGTTTAAGAAGACAATAGGGCAAAAAGTTCAGGTTATTCATTACCGAAATAATAGTAGCAAGCTGAGGGATGTAAGTTGCTCTGCCTTGGAAAATAAAGGCATGGCCATTACGTTGGTAAGGGACCTTGTCGCCTTCTTGAACTTGCTGCATGGGCGTCTCTGTGAGCTTGGGGACAGCTGGAGGGGTGTCCCCCTGATGGCAGTTGCAGGATTATCCCAGAACTGTTATGCTGTACCCAGACCTCTGTCCTGGCACTCTGGCAGCTCGTGGCAGGCGGTGCCGAGCCGTCGGTGCGCTGGCTGCCTTCCCAAAAAAAGGCATTAGCCAATTTTAGCTCCTCAAGTGGCTCAACGGGTGCTGGCCCAAGGATCACAGCACTGAGGAGGGCAAGGCTGGGCAGCAGAGCAGAGGCAGCCCGGAGTGATGACAAAGGTGTGACAGAGCTGTCCCCAGGCAGCACGGCGTGGGGTCTCTCTAAGTTTGACCCTCTCTGCTCTCCATCCCCCACTGCAGGGACCCAGGGCTGTGCAACGGGGAGAGTGGCACTGGCAGAGCACTGGCTGCAGAGCTGTGTCCTGTGTTTATATGGGTGTTTGCTTTCTGCAAGCTTTGACAACTGTGAGTCTGCTTAGGACACTCTGAACATGCTATTGCTTACTCTGTTTTGCTTGTATTTTACTGTAGCCTGGCTGGAGACAAGTGCTGTGTCAACAAGAAGGTAGATAAACCAGGGACAGAAGCAGCTCTGGATGCTTCTCCAGATGCTTCAGCTATTCTGGCAAAATACTGAACAGTGTTGTGCCTCAGCTCAGCAGCAGGACTGGGGAGTCAGAATTGGTCCCTGAAATGGGGGGTTACCAGTGGGCAGTCAGAGTTTGTGCTTACCCTTTATCCATCATGGATTTAGAGGTTGTCTGGTCTGTAGTCTTCTCATATCCTGACTGGGTTTTGCTTGTGTCTATTAGAAATAGAGGTTCTGAGTCTCCTGTAGCTGTCCCCTGGCTGACCTGGGCATGGTGTGTTACAGGAGCACGCTGGCCCTTGTCCTGCTTGGAGGGTTCCTGAAAGGCTGGCTGTGTGCAGCCAGGAGGTGGAGCACCGAGAGCAGGAGCTGCAGGGTGGGATCTGCCTTCCTCTCGCGTGTGAGAAACCAATTTAAGCGCCTGTGCTGTTATCTTCTCATTGGGAGTCTATTAAAAGCTGTTCTGAGCAGGGAGCACAGACTGCTCCTGGGTAAGGAGGAGCTTTCAGAGAGGTACCTACCACTGTGTGTGGTGATGCCTGCAATTCTTGGGCAGAAACCATGGTGCAATGTGATGACCTTCAAGTCTGACATGACCAGTAAATGTTTGTAGACTTCTAGGTATAGCCTTGGTTGTTTCATTGAAAAATGTCCAGATAAATATTTTATCAGAACTGATATAAAACAGAAAAAAAAAACCCAGGAAAATTAAAGCCCTGTCATGAGAAAGGGAATATCAGCAGAGCTGCAAATGTAGGAATTGGTTAAAGCTTGTGCTATGGTGCTCTTTTGTATTACTTTATTTCTGCTTTAAAGTTAAAAAATTGAATTATCGACTGCCCCCATTGATTCAGTCTGAGCACAATGTAAAGTGCATCAGTAGCAATAAAGCTGCAGTGTGTGCAGCTTGGGAGTACAGCTCTTGTCTGTGTAACTCAGTCACTTTTTGTCTGATTGTATGAGTAGGCTGTACGTGCAGACCAAAATGTTCTGCTTTCTAACTGGAAATGCTTTTAAAACAGTCAACTTACCAAAACATTATTTCTAATTCTTGTGTTCTATATATAAAATACATATACAAGAATGTCTTTTCTATCTATCTATCTATCTATCTATCTATCTATCTATCTATCTATCATTATATATAGATGTCTAGTAATTTGTATTAATCTATTTAAAATATTAAATTCATAGTTATGGTGAAATACAAAGTGAAAATCAAATCTACCCTTCCCTCACCCTTCCCTGCAGCATACATGACTTTTTTTTCCCCTCTGGCTGTACAGGTATTCAAATAATTTTATAACTACAGCTCAAAATTGTGTCTTGTTTTGCTGCCATGTTGTGCCATTTGGACATTTATCTTTCAGGATGTAAAAATTCTCTCTTTATTTGGAGCCTCCCTCTGTGGGAGTTTGTCAGCTCTGCAACTGGAGCATCTGGGAAGCATCATTGAGTCTTGCTGCACTTGGCATTCCCATTTTAGTTCCCAGATCTTTGCCTTAGAAATTGCAGCAAGAAAGCCTGACTCTTAAGAGCACCATTTCTTGACAACCTTTGGGCATCTGACCATGTTTCACTTGTGTGTGCTAAATGTTTTTTTTTTCCATTTGTGCTTCAGGAATAGGGAAGAACGTGCTCTGTGAGAAAGCTGCTACCTCTGTGGATGCCTTCAGGATGGTCACAGCTGCCAGGTATTACCCCAAGCTGATGAGCATCGTTGGCAACGTTCTCCGTTTCTTGCCCGCCTTTGTGAAGATGAAGCAGTTGATAGAGGAGCACTATGTGGGCAACGTGATCATCTGCGACGTCCGGGTGTACGGGGGGAGCCTGCTCAGCCACAAGTACAACTGGATCTGTGATGAGCTGATGGGAGGGGGTGGGCTGCATACCATGGGCACCTACATTATCGACCTCCTGACCCACCTCATCAGCAGGAGAGCGGAGAAGGTCCACGGTTTGCTCAAGACTTTTGTGAAGCAGAACACAGCCATAAGCGGGATCCGCCACGTCACCAGCGATGACTTCTGCGTTTTCCAGATGCTGATGGGCGAGGGTGTCTGCTGCACTGTGACTCTCAACTTCAACATGCCTGGATCATTCATCCATGAAGTCATGATTGTTGGGTCTGCTGGACGCCTCATAGCTCGTGGGACAGACTTGTATGGGCAAAAAAACACTGCGTTCCAAGAAGAACTACTGTTTACAGACTCTCTGGCTGTCAACAAGGGCCTTTTGGATAAGGGGTTTAAAGACATCCCACTGCTGTACCTGAAAGGAATGGTGTACATGGTGCAAGCCCTGCGGCAGTCTTTCCAAGACCAGGAAGACCGTCGGACGTGGGATCATAAGCCTGTCTCTATGGCAGCCTCTTTTGAAGATGGTCTGTACATGCAAAGTGTAGTAGAGGCCATCAAGAAGTCAAGTAGGTCGGGCGAGTGGGAGACTGTGGAGGTGATGACCGAGGAACCAGATGCCAACCAAAACCTCTGTGAGGCACTTCAAAGAAATAACTTATGAATATTCCTACCTTGGAAAATAGGACAATTAACACTTCTGGCTGTAATGTAAAAATCCTGTTTTTAAAATATGTCTATTCTTATTTAATAGCCTGAGTTTCTTGGTTTTTTAAACATGTAAAATAATGTTCTGGTAGGAACTGTTCTGGTTAAAATTGTTTAAAGAATTTTATGTTTCTGTTTTTAGCAAACATTTAATTTTTGTTTTGGAGACTGGTAGAAAAACTTGAACTGCCCTTTGCACTTGCAGTAGCTGAAGTGAATCATGGAATCTCTGCCACTGCACAGCTTGGAAAAGGGACACAACCCATGTTGCACAGATTCCTGATTTAACCATGAGAGCATGATCAGGGAGTATCTGTTGTTCAGATGCCTTTTTCTTCTCTCAGAGACTGATTTACATTTTAATTCTCATTTTGTAAAATGCTATAAAAGAGTTTAGTGATGTAAGAGGTCTTGAAACTCCTGTAGGACAAAAAGTAGAAGGAATGGGTTAAAGTTTGTAACATAAGGATCAGCCTTTTGGCTTCCTGCACATGGCAAGTGTCTTTCAAATTCATTTAAACTGGTGTTTTATTTAAATGATACTATAATTCTCTTTTGTTGGTGTCTTGGCAGGAAAATCTTCAGGAAGTCTGTGATACATTGTGCTATTTTTCCATATCTGTAGACGTTATTCCCTCTACTCAAGAGGCTGCCTGCATCCAGCAGGGTTTTTTCCATAAGCTCTATGCCTGTCAGTTGTGTTTACTACCTGGCAGCACCGGTGCCATGCCTGTGGGGCCACATTCTTATTTCTGTGATTATTAATAAATACCTCCCAGGGTCATGGGATTGCCACGGTGTCATGGGTAATGAAGTTGTACAGCATTAACCTTCCTGGGACTTTAAGGTGGAAGGAAGGAGGTATTTCCTACCTCTTGCAGCTCTCTTAACGTGCTGGCTGGGTAACTGTTCACACTACATACATCCTGATTATTGAGAGAACAGGGACTGAACTGCCATGGGTAAATCTGCTTCTGATCTCAAACACTGGCTATTAACCCTCTGGTCCTGCCCATCTTCATGTCCTCCTGCAGCTTGTGTCCAGTGGAGAGATTGTTGGCAGATGATGGGTGGAAGTTCGTTCCTTTTAAGAAATGTTTCTCCCTGAGGCAGATATGTGGAAAGGATAGTCCAGTTTTACTGTTTTTATTTTGTGTACTTGAAAGCTTTTTTTAAAAAATGTTTTCCCACTAAATTGTAACTTTGTGTATTTATGTATATTAACATGCACACTGCTGTTTGATAAGCTGGACCTTCCTGAAAAGTGTCATGTTTTCTACAGAAATAAAAAGTTGTGTTTGTTGAGGGCATTCTTTATGCAGCTGTGTGCTCGTGTTTGATTTGGTCAAGCTAAAACCATCGTAATAAAAGTGAACAGGAGACTTAGACCTGGGACTCAGTACCTGGTGAGTCCTTCCCTACTGGTGTGATCTTTTGCTGCCAGCTGGGTCACTCGGGTGTGTAAGAAGCTGTGTGGTGTCTGGCAGTAGAGCTCTG
This sequence comes from Pithys albifrons albifrons, assembly GCF_047495875.1. Lineage (NCBI taxonomy): Eukaryota > Metazoa > Chordata > Aves > Passeriformes > Thamnophilidae > Pithys > Pithys albifrons. The sequence continues at coordinate 15,405,652 of NC_092469.1, read as the reverse complement.
TACCATCCAAGTGTCATCTGCTTATCATTGAGGGAAAATTAAGTCCACCAGAAAACTTATTTCCAACCTCCTTGCTGTTTCCCTCAAACCACAGCTGTTGAGTAGCAGGTTTTGGAGATCTTGCCTATCTTGGACTCACCATGTCAATTTCTGTTCAAAAAACAGGATATTTATTCTGCCTGACTCCTTGTAGATGTTGCTGGAAGACACCAAGAAAGAAGCCAAATCCTTGCAGTACTGATGGAACCGCTGTCTTTGCTTAGTGTGCAAATCAGGTATTTACCTTTGGGTATTTATTTTCCACACGTTAAAACTGACAGAAACAGGTCTACTAAGGTGCTGTTTTAAAGTGTAGGAGCATGACTGCTCCTGTGCTCTGCACAATCTCATCTCTACTGTGAGCCGGGAGAAAAAAGTGAAAGGTTAGGCTGGATATTAGGAAAAGGTTTCTCAGCCAGAGGGTAGTTGAGCACTGGAACAGGCTGCCCAGGGAAGTGGACACAGCACCAAGGCTGACAGTTCAAGAAGCGTTTGGACAATGCTGTGAGAGGCACATGGTGTGATTCTTAGGGTGTTCTGTGCAGAGCATAGATCATTGTATTCAGTGATCCTTGTAGATCCATTCCAACTCAGGATATTCTGTGATGTTTTGTTTCTATGATTCTATTCTCTGTTCCCAGCTGTAGCAGGTGGGGCAGTGAAAGCTGCTTCTCTGCCAGCCTTCCATTATGGGTAGAGAACTGGTGTTTCTGCCATAGCTTTGAGCATCTTATGTCTGTGGTGTCTGTGTGCTATGTAAAGTGAGTGAGATAATGTCTCCTGAGCTCACCTGGAGTCACCACCTTCATTCAGATGGGACAGCTCCGGCTGGTTTCATGCCAGCTTTGTGTCTGTTAATGAAGTTGTCCTTTGTGCCTTTGTCAGTATGTTCGTATAGGGCAGAAAAATTTAAAAAACAGTTCCTATAGAAGAAGGAAGCACTGCACATATCCAGATGATCCCAGTGAAGGAAGCAGGGCCAAGACCCCTGGGTGAGCGAGAGACATGACGGCAGAACTGTGCAGAGAGGGAAAAGGGGCTTCAGCCTCCAGCTGCCCTGCCCGGGTGGAGCGGAGCGGGATGGTGGCCACGGGAGCGCTCCTTTGGGTGCGGCGGGTCCCAGCCGTGAAGCCTGGAGTGCCCCGCGCAATCCGTGTGTCCCACCCGCGTGTGCAGAGCAGACCGGGGCCGGCTGGGGGTCAGTGCCAGGTGTGCAGAGCAGACCGGGGCCGGCTGGGAGTCAGTGCCCGGCCCGCCGTGCGCCGTGTGCGGCGCGGCCGGGCCGGGTCTGGCCCGCCCCTCCCGGCGGAAGCGGCCGTTGCCGGGGGAGCGGCGGGGCCGGGCCGGGCCCTTCGGCTGCCGGCGGCGGGCCCAGCCCAGCCCAGCCCGGCCCGGCCGGGAGCGCTTCTCCGCGGTCTCCTTCGGTGAGTCCTCTCGAGACGGCCGCACAGGGCCCGCCCGAGCCCGGCGGGGCTGGGGAGCGGTGCAGGCCGGGGCCGGCGGGGAGCGCCGGGGTTGGGGCCGCAGCAGGGGCAGCACCCGCGGGGACGGGACGGGCAGCGCCGGCACCGCCCCTGTCCCCGGGTGCGCGGGCGGTGAAAGCGGGGAAAGGTGCCTCGAGGGTGTCCCGGCCTGCCCAGCAGGTCCCGGCCTCCGCACATGCCCCGGGCGGGCTCGGGGCAGCGGGACACGCTCCGGCCTCCATCGCTGCCCGACCCTGTGACCGCGGCCCGGGGCCCGGCCTCGCATCAGCGAGGAATCCCACGCGTTGAGGTGGGGCTGCCATGTCGTCATCTGCCCTTGCTCCTCAGGGAGGGGACTTGGCTGCTGCACTGCAATACCCACATCAGTCTTTGCCCACCTTCCACTGCCGAGCACGGCCCTCCTTCACCTCCTGCTCCAGCTGCTGCAGAACGCACCTCTGACTCTATGGGCAGGCTGTCCAGGCTGGCTTTGTTCCTAAAGTGCTGTTGGTGGATACCTGGCCAGCTCTCAGGAAACGTGTTCCTCATGCAAACAACAGTATCGCACTTGGCTGGACCTGCCCCTCTGTTTTCAGAGAGAGACAGAAGACAAAATGGGTATTTGAGACTGGCAGGTGGGAAAGAGCTGGTGAGACCTGGGGGAACCCACATGGCGAATAGCATTAAACAGATAATATTAATCTCTCCCGTTGCAGTCAGCAAGGGGAAAGCTTAGGCAGGGTCTGGCACCACCTGGTAGATTCACCACACATTGACCTCATTTCCTGATCCCTGATTCTGCAGGAGGAATGGTTGCAGATCCAGGTGCTCCCCTGTTTTGGTGCAGCTCTCAGGCATGGAAGTTATCCTGATGTGACTTTCCATTTCAGCTAAAACTGTTGAGGAAGGAATCAAGCATGCAAACCCAGCTGCACGATTAGCCCTTTGATTTGCTGCAGATGACTTGCTCTGCTTATCACAGCTTATCGCAGCCGTGGGATGGTTTTTCCCATGCTTTTTGCAGAGATTGGCTCATGAAGGCAAGAATCTGGGCTGGTGTCAGCTCTGTGTGTGGTAGCAGCTTCCTGGCCAGGGACCCAGGAATAGTGAAAACGTTATCTGTGAAGGAGAGGGAATGCTTCAAAGTCAGATGCAGTGAGTTCAAGGGTGTGAAATACATATGCCCAAGCCTTGTCTATTCCCATGTTCTGTAGTTTACTTTGATGCCAAAAATAAGCAGCAAAAGGAAGCTGGGGTTCTTACAGGCTGTGAAAGGTCTCAGTTTACCAAGAGGATAACTAGCATTTTTCCCACTTAGTCAGCTGTGGCAAAAGGCAGGAAGAGTCGAGTTAATAGTTATTAAACGTACAGGAAAACTCTGGGAGAGAGGGCTGGAGCCTGCATTGCTTGCCACCTAGGCCAGCATTAAACTGTGGTCCTGGTGGGAAAGTGAGCAGCCCTCCAGGCTCAGCCAGGGAGAGTGAGCAATGCTAAAATTGTTGGGTTACTCTGGCAGCTGCCCTGCGCCTCCTGTACCTGTGCAGGGCAGAGAGTGGGGCTGGGGCAGCCCTGTGGCTGCTTCCCTAGTGAGTCTACAGGCTGCTGGAGGGTAAGAACAGAGAGAGCTGCACAGGTATCTATTTACCTGGACTTAACCAGCCTGTTTTGCAGAGTCTGCGTGCATCTCACAGCCTGTGAATGCACTAAACAGTGTCTTTCTGGTGGCAGCAGGTTGATGGGTTGATGTATTGTTGATGTTTAGGTTTCTAACGGGGTGATAAGATGCTTTCCTGGGTTCAGAGAGTGACCAGGTCTTCTCAAGGGGACTGACCCTGTTCCCCCTTACCTCTCTGTGTTCATAAGCACATGCTTCTACTGTGTTTCCTTGGTGCTTGCTCCAGTGCTTCTCTGATCCTCATGTGGAGGTAAAAGCTTTTGGATAGGAGGTTACATGGATAGAGAATGAACCAGCAAAAGAATTGACTGGTTTGATGGAGGGGTAGTGAGTGGAATTGGCTTAGCACAGCACTGTTTGAGCTGCAGAGCTGCCCCAAGACACCAAGCAGGCAGGAATGGCAGCAGAGGAGGTCCACACATCCCCCCTTGGCAGAAGTGAGACATAAGGTTTTCTCACTCGTGTCCCTCAAGTAGGCCCATGGTCAGCAGAGGCAGAGCAGTAACTTGGGAAGTCTGTACCAATGGTTGGTAACTGAAGTTTGGCAGCTGCTCCCCGAGGCTGAGAGTGGTGCTGGGGACTGGTGTCCCACTGCAGGTATCTAGATAGGCAAGATGCTTGTTACTGTAATGAGGTTGTCTGATCTTGCAAGATCCCAATCCAGAGGTGATGTGACTTGCAAATCAGGGAGTGGGTGTCATTTACAAATTCCCTGCAGCAGGGCAGGGTGCAGTTGGGATGTGAAGGTATAAACGAGCCTTCCATCCCCTGCCTCCCATCAACTTGCCTTTCGTCCTTCAATCCCAGGCAATAATTGTCTGTTCTGTTACAGGTCTTGATTTCAGCCTGTCATTTTGCATGTAAATTACTGGGTTGGAACATGAGTTCAGATCAAGATCAGATGTGCATTTCAAGGCCAGTAGCTGTTCTGGAGTGATCTCATGGTGAATGCCTTTTTTTTTATTATTTTCTAGAATAAGAGAGCCTGTTCTGGCTTAGTTGGATCCATTATCAAGGAGATTAAATAATACCAAGCCAGCATCCTTTTATCTCTGGTTGAGAGTCTGTGCCTGCTTTTCAGAAACAGCTTTCCCAGAGCAGCTGGGTACAGACTGCACATGCAGTGCTGGTGTGCAGCAGTCAGCATTGCTTACATTGCCTCTGCTGTTGTGTCCAGGAGATGAATAACAGCGTTTTGCTAATGGGTCTCATGTCAACAGGGGTGATTTACCAAGGAAGACTGAAGTGCATTAGTTGCTATGACTCAGACTCACTCAGCCTTGTACTGATCGTTTATTGGTTTATAAATTAAACTGCAGATGCTGCGTCCCATCAGTGCTGGCATGCCAAGGACCCTGAAAAGGGTTCTTCCCGTAGAGTTGTCTCAGAAACCTTTAAATTAGTGCCTCTGGAGTCAGGGCATGCAGGTTGTAACCCCAGCTCTTACAGCAGTGACTCCAGCCAAGCTGCCCTGGCGCCTGTCAAAATCACAGTGTGACTCTGATGAGGTTGTAAGGCTCTTGTGGCATCTGCTCAGAGCTCAGCAGCAGGCTGTGCTTGCTGGTGTGGCATCCTGCATCCTCAGGTTCTGAGCAGGGAGCAAACCCCTCAGGTGTCTTGTAGGCACAAAACTGCTATCCAAGAGATCTTGGTGAGCAGAACAGCTCCTGTCCCTTCCTGCTGGAAGGGTCTTTGCTCCTCCTATCATGGGGAGGGGAAAAAGCAACCAGGATCAGTGTGGGCCAAGGCAGGGACTGGTGGATCAGTGCTTCACTAAAAATTACTTTAGAAATCAGAAAGACAAACCAGCTGGGCTCTTCCATATAAACCCAGTGTCTGCCCTTGAATGATCCAAAATGAAGCATTTTGACTCAGATCCTTTTAAGGTTCATCCCCAGCCTGCTCAGGGATGGTGACAACACAGGTGTGTTCCCAGGGAGGATACAGCTTTGTGGGGCACGGGCTTCAGCTTCCTCTGGGCAGGTTGTGTTTGAACCACAGGAGCCATTTAGAGGGAGCCCAAGGTGCACGATAATTCAAATCTCAGGCTAAAACCTCTCAGACGATGGCCAGCCACCTTGTGTTTCCTGTTTACTGAAGGCACACAGGGAGCTGAGCTGAGAGCAGCTCAGCTCTTTGTGTGTTTGCATTAAATGTTTCTGTATGGGAAAACAAAGCCAGGAAGGATTTTCTGTTTTGAAGGTATAGATATTGCAGCAACCATGGACATTTAGGTTCAGTGCTGGTAAAATTGCTGATTAGAGCCATAGTAGGGACAGTGCTGCTGGACTCCTTGTTTCACCTGCATGGGGTCCAATTCAGGGTGGTTTCCTACTTGCAAGTCATCCTCTGTAGCTGAGGGGTGAGCTCTTTTAATGAAGGTCAGAAGTTCCCCTATATGTATTTATCTTAAATGTAACTTTCCAGTGGCTCAGTGTGCCTCGCTCATTTCTTTTCTCAGTTGGTTTCTGTGGTGGAGGCAGACCGAAGTGTGGCAGAATGTGTGAAGGGCCATCCAGGATTTCTGGACCCATTCCTCCAGACCCTACTCTTTTTCCAGAGTATTACAAACGCCCTGTCTCAGGTGAGTCCTTGGTGCTTGTTACAGATGTGTGGGTTTGTGCTTTGCCATGGCTCAGCTTGCCCATTTGATGTCCTTATCCTTTGGCATCCTCAACAGTCTCCAATCACACTGGTGCAGGTGTTTCTGCAGCCTCACAGATGATGATCCTACAGGGGATCTGTACAGCTGGTTAAAAAATGGGAAAGCATAAGGCAGAGTTGGAGAGGAGGTCTTCAGCATTGTTTGTAGGCTGTGGGTGGAGAAAACTATGAGTTAAGATAATTTTCTGATAAGGTTCTCCTTCTTTCTCTGTAGCTCGAGGGAGGCTGGAAGGAAATGCTCAGAAGCTGTATTTTACCTCCAGGTCCCTGGACTCAGTTTCTAACCCATACCCTACTTTGGGCAGTGCCCACCAGGCCCAGCCAGCCCCTCACATTCGCCCCAATGGAAAAGACTTCCTGGAGAAAGGACGGAAGGGGACACTTGGACTTCTGCTGCAGCTCGAAGGGATCTCCCTTGATGGGGGGCTGCCAGTCAAGAGTAAGTATAGCTGAGTCACTGCTGGCCTGAGTGGCCTTTTGGGCCAGGGATGAAACATCAAGGGTTTGGCTGAACTTCTTGGATCTGCTGCGAGGACAGCTTGAGCTTTTTAGGGCCACTTGCCCCATCTCTAGGGTTTGGCCTGGCAGTGGTGTCACCTGTGCTGGAGCAGGTGCTGTTATGGCCTCCCTGGCTCCAGTTTGGACCAGGTCTAGAATTGGAAAAGGGGCTTTAGTCTGACTTATGCATGGATCAAATGAAACCTTAATGTATAGAGGATGTTTAACATGGCAAGTTCCTTGTTGGTGAAGCCAGGCAGGATTTGGGAAGAATGTCTGTTTATGTGGATACTGAGAACATATTTGAGAAAGACATTCCCTTTTCCAGGGATGTAACTCAGAGTACATTCAGAGGTCCAGGAAGGAGATAAGGCTGAGCCCTGAGTGTCTTTTGGTTTGCTTCATGTGCTGGGATTGCCCCCAGCCTAGGGCCAGTGAGGTGGATGCCAGCTGGTGGCTGCCCCAGCTGCTGTGCCCAAGCAGAGGGCAAATGAACAAGGGTCTGGTTGTGTCAGATGAGATCTTCCTAGTTTTGGGGAGCCCAAGAAAGGATCATTTTTATTCAAAACCAAAAAACCCCCAGCAATCTGAAATCTTGATTATGCCCACTGGAACATGGAACAATGGCTGACCCTGAAACTAGGAACAATGCAAGTTTATGGTTCTGCAGCTGCCATTAACCAACCCTCTCTGCTTCATCACCATGGGATGCTGATTCCCATGGGATGGGAATTGACCTTGCTCTTGGGAGGATGTTGGCATGGCTTGTCTGGCATAGTCCAAACTGGGACAAGTGGGCCACTGAGAACAGGGGAGGCTGTGAACAGCAGCAGTGTGTACAGACCTGTGCTGATGTTCATCTGGACACTGTGGGATCCTCTGGCAGAAGAGTCAGTCCAGGAGTGTGCAATTAGCGTGGGAAGGATGCGGAGGTGGTCTTGTCTGCAGGCGAGGACAGAGCTTGCTGGTTCTGTGGGCTGTAGGACCACTTCTGGAGACAGAGCTGTGTTCTCTGAGAGCCTGCATCCCTTGGCAGTGTCTGGGACCTGAAGGTGTGTCTCCCCTTGCTGTGCAGGGAAAGAACCCAAAGACTACGAGAAGGAAAATGTGAGGCGGATAAAGGAGATTCAGAAGAGATGCAAAGAGAAGGAGCGAGCCCAAGAGCTCAGCCAGCCCAAGCCTGTGAAAGCTCTGTGGAAATCCCAGAAATATGAAAATGTGGAGTCAAAGGTGAAGGCCAAACTGCAGGTTCGTACCTATGGAGCTCTTGAACTCTCCTGTCTTGGGATGTGGTTCAGTCATGAAGAATGGTGGGATGATCAAGACTGGGAAGTCCCAGCTTAGGGATGCTCCCACCTGGCTTTTCAGCTTCCCTGTTTTTGGGGCAGCGTTTCTCTGGGGTTTGTGCCAAAAGGCTGTGGCATCTTGCCCTATATATTGTGGTCCTCAGGTCTGCAGGCTGTGTCAAGCCTCAGTCCAACTCTTACCATCCTATGGATATACAACAGGCAGTGTATCTCCAAATTCTTCTCCAGGTGGTTGTTCTGGTGAATAATGACTGCCCAGTAGGGGTACACAGACATCTCCAGGAAATTAAGGTGGAGGCCATGTAGATCAGCACAGCCTGTAAGGGTGCAGACACTTCTAGTCCTCTGCACACATGCTTGTTGGAAAAAGAATGCCTGATTTTCTCAGGCTTTCTCAGCTGCTGGAGTGAGCAGGTGTCTGGCTTTGTGAAGGTTTGGTTTGCTTTTTGTTTCTTTCTCTGGTTAATTTTTTCTCCTCTGGTGGGTTCCTGGTGTTCAAATGGTGCCTCTGGCAGAGGGCTTTGCCAAATGCCTTAGTAGAATTGTACTTGTTTGCACAGAAAGTGAATTAAGGCCCTGGGAGAGGGAGGAAGAACTCCATCACAATCTTAGGTTGAACCATTGTCATCTTCTGGATCTGGGAGACCCCTCTAATCCAGGTGACCGCTGTATTTGGGGAACTTCTGCAGTTCCTATGCACGGAGTGGGTTCCTGTTATACAGCAGCAAGCAGAGGTGTGTTGTGCCCACTCTCATCAGAGGGACTTCCTGGAGGACAGGCTTCGGGGCTCCTTCCCAGCTCAGCCTGGCATGCAAGAAGCTCCTTGAGTAAGGGGAAGTGCAGAGGTGCTGCCTTGGCCAGTAAGCTGTGGGTTGTTTGGAGTAGCCTTGAACTGTTGGATTCCCATTGGCCTCAGGGTTGTTGGCTGCCCGGAGAGGGCTTTGTCCTCCTGCGAGTCCCTGGAAGCCATGACAGGCTCCATCTGAGTCCTGTCTGCAGCCAGCCAGGCTGTGTGAACAGGCGCAACACAGGGAGCTGTGCAGATGGTGGGTGCAAGCTGGGTGACACCTCAAGCTCTTGCACAAGCCTTCCCCCACTACTCCCTTGCTGAGTTGGACTCTTCAAGTTCTTCCTTATCTCTGCATTGGTTCCCTTTCATCTGTGGCCAACTTTTGACACTAAAATGATGTATATTGATAACAACTTCAAAAATTGGCAAGATGATTCTCAAGCCAGTGGTTCCAAATGCTCTGTCCCTCTTTGTTGTGTGCCACCAACCTCTCTGATTTCAATGACCCTTCCACACATGGGAGCAAACACCCATGGGCTTCGGGAACACAAGCCTATGCTCGTTTGACAATTTCAATGAAGATTGAGATAATTTCTTCCTTTGTTTTGGGGAAGGGGGTGGTCTCTGCGCAGGCAGTTTCTGCGTGGTGCATTACTTGTGCTCTGTGGATTCCTCCAGAGAGGTGACAGGCAGCCCTAGCACTGACTCACGTAGCTTTAGCTGTTGCTGGGGCTCTCCTGGAGCTGAGGTTTTCCCTTTGAAGAATCTCCACGTTCTGTGGAACTGCTGCTGCTACTCAGAGTTTAAGTTGATTCTGTTAGGTCTTGAGGACTAATGCAGAGTTTCTTATCTCTCCTCTGTCCCTGAGGCTGTTGACTGTAGCAGCTGCCTTGGAAATGGCTCTGGCAGTCCCAGTGCTCCTGTGGAGGGAGATGGGGCATGCTGTGCTCTGCTAGCACACTCGTAAAATCACAGAGTTACTTGACTTCAGCCAGCTCTCCTAGGCAAAGGCACTTCTCATTAACTTACTAGAGAGATCCAGGTCTTCTGGCTCATATCAAAACAAGACTGATCATCTTTGGAGCATGATCAGTCTGAGCAGTGCTAAGGACATCACATACCCTGCTCCTTCCACCAAAACCACCAGCGTGACTGCCCAGGCCCACCATAGTCTGCAGCTCTGCCCAACTAAACAGGCCAGGCAAGAAAGAATCTGCCCCAAGGGACTGCAGTTCAGCTGAGAGAGCAGCTGAGACCTGAGACCTTGGGTACCTGTAAAGATCTGGGGGCTGCCCTGTGCAGTTTCCGTGACTTCCAGGAGCAGAGTAGTGCACAAGTTGCATTTATCACAAGGTCACCTACTTGCCACAGTGTCAACTTTCAGTTTTCAGGGTTTGTTTGTAGCAAGACTGTCTGAGACGTCCCAGACCACCTGCCAGATATCAAGTAGTGTCACCTTGTGCCAGTGTTAACCACGGGCTTTGAAGATGCCCCTCAGACGCAATTTGTCAGACTCCTTCACTCTCTGCTTCTTTTTCTGTCTACAGTGATTCAAGCACAGATTTGAGGTGCTGAGCAGAGCAGCACTTGAGAACAGCACCTCAGCAGTCAGCTTTGTGCCTACCTCTGCCACTTCATTAAAGCTTCCAGTAGCAGGTCAGCCCATCTCTCGATCCATGGAGATGGGGTGACTTCTGGAATTTCAAGGTCTCTAATGTTGCCAACAGGCAAGATGTGTCTCTCCCTTGTGTCTCCTGCCTTTCAGCACATTTTCCCCTCACTGGTATTTGCTCTTCACAGCAATATTGCTGGCTTTTGAGGAGCCATTGTCACTGGATTGACAATGGATTGTCCATGGATTTAGCTTGTCCTCACTCCAGAAGGTATATTTTGGGTTATCTGGTGTTGCTCTGCTTTTGTGCTTACCAGATTAGTCAGTAAAGAGGGATTCTCCACTCAATGCTGTGCATGCATTTGATCCAAATGTTTGTTTCTGCAGATTTTCTCTTTTTTTTAGCTATTCTTTAAAAAGATCTGCTGCCAGGGCCAGATTTGTTGCTGTTGGCCTTTGCTGCCTGACTACAGATTGCCTTCTCCCAAGAACTTTTGCCAATCTATGGCAGAAAGCACGTGCTGTCATGTACCTGCTGGAAATCTGTGGTTGACTATCCAAGCTAGGTTGGGTGGGTTTCTCTTTGCTCCTGCCTCCCTTCAATAGTGGATCTTTTCTTGCCTTTCCCAGGAGACCTCCTCACCTCCAAATCCTGAAGCTGTGAAATTCTTGAGGGCATATTCTCGCTGTGGCTCTGGGATCAGACCCTGCAGGCTGCTCTCCCCAAGGCCCATCAGAGTCAAAGCACAGGCAGATGCAGAGGCTCCAGAGGCACAGGGTGAAACCAAGGTGAGTGGCACACTAACTGCATCCATCCCAGGGATTTCTGGCACTCATGTGTCCCCATGGTTTCCTGGTTGTTTGTGTGTGCCCTTGATCCCTCATTCTCTCTTCTTCCAGATCCAGGTGGAGGGCAGGAACATCGACTTCATCAAGCATAATGCCTGCAATGCCAAGCGGGCTCCTCTGCGCCGTTCCCAGTCCCTGCAGGCACTGGCTGAGCTGCTGGAACAGAAGCACCGGGAGCAGGAGGAATACAACACCAAGCAAAAGGGCCATGTGCCCCAGTAGTATGTATGCCCCCCACAAGACTGTAACAGCCTTCACTGCATCCCCCAGCTTCTGCATAGAGAGGCAGGCTGGGGACAGAGGTACACTCACCCTGTGCAGCAGTGCCATGGACTGTGGCCTGGGGAATAAACACTGTCCCTCCTGCTTTCCTGACTTAATGAGCATACCATGGCCAGCACTTGGCTCGGAAGTTTTGTCCCCTTCTCCCTTGCTTGCCATTATGCAATGATGCTGACATGGGGATGCTCTGTGTGCCTTAGAAATGTGCTTCTGTTTCTTCCTGAGCCTTGTTCCACATGATGCAGCTTTGGCATTAAAAGGTCTGGTTTTGGAGAGGCAGAGAGTTCGCTTTGCCTCGCAAATGTTCACCCTGCCTTGGACCTGGAGTCTGAGGAGCATGCAACTAGTGCTGTGCATTTTGGGGTTCTGCATGGAAAACAGTTACTGGGTCCCCTGTCCTGGGACTGAGCGTGGTGTCAAGTTCTTTGGCTGTGCTTTTCCCTGCCAGCAACCCTGGCCATGAGCTGCTCTGTCTGACTTCATTCTGCCACTGACCCACAGATGGTTTTGTGAGGATTCAGTGAGCCAGAAACAAGGAGCAGCAGCCCTTGTCTCCGAGGAGCATGTGTTGGCCTGAGTGTGTCTCTCCCAGCAGCCCTTCAGAGCACATGGAGTGCATTTGCTCATCCACATATGCGGGTTAAACCTGGCTGTATCCTCCATGGTGGGGGCATGTGGTCTCAAGCAGTGACATGGAGTCTAGTGGGGTTTGAAGGGCACAGTTCTTGACCTCTGGCTGCATCCTTGGGCTCTCCCTCCTGCCAGATGTGCCAACACCTGCTCTCCTTTGCCTTGCAGCCTGCTGGAGAGGAAGGAGCTGTGGCGCAAACAGATGGAGGAGCGGCTGCAGAACCTGCCAGATCCCGACACGCCACCTGGTCATACCATGATGCCTGAGAACCAGCGGCTGGAGACCCTCGTCAATCTGAAGCAGAGTAAGGGAGAAAAAAATGGAGATTCTAGCTGAGAAAAACAGGCAATCCCAGCAAGGATAAGGGAGAAGAGAGTTCTGGGGCACAGATTCCTGGAATAAGGCATATGTAGGCAGTATGTGAGCTCTATGTGTGGAAAGAGCAAGCAGTCTCCTACAGCTTCGTGAGACATGCAGGTTACAGGACTGGATCTCTGGAGCAGGCTTATCCAGTGGACCTGATGTTAGGGTTACTATTGCTCCTAAAATGTTAGATTTTGGTTGGAATGGACCTTCAGAGGTCTCTAGTCCAGTCTCTGATTCTTCAAAGCTGGAGCAGGTCCCTCAGGTCCTCATCCAGGTGAGCTTTGAATAGAAGGATTCTAGGTCTGTGTTTCAGTGCTGCCATCATTTTCATGACTGGGGATGGGGTCACAGTGTTAAGAAAGGGATGAATTGATTTCCTCTTCAATTTACACAACTTGTCTTTTTTCTCTTTTTACAGGCCAGGAGCAGCTGATAAAGGACCTGGTTCTGTTGCCAATGCGTGCAGACTCCCTCAGGATGCAGAATCGGCGGGTAGAGCTGGAGAGGAAGCTCTCCCAGATAGAAGAGGCCATCAAAATTTTCTCGAGGCCCAAGGTCTTCATCAAGATGGACTCCTGAGCCAGTGGGACCAGGTGTGCTGTGCTGCTGTACATGAACATCCATCCTTGCTGGGCAGGAACGGACATCACTTTGGAAGGGAAGGAGAGGAAGGCATGTTCCAGTACCTGGGCCCATCCAGGTGCTGGTACAGTGTCCAATGTGCAGCATCCAGTGCTCACCCTCCAGTGCTGTGTCTTGTCCACAGAAAAAGGAGGGAGATGACCTAATATACTTCTTGCTCAGTGGTCTGGATCTCTTCTCACAGGTCAGCTCTCTGCTCTGGATCAATTCTATCACCTCTAATTTTCCCATTTTTCCCCACTTCTGAAAACTGGTAGGAGGTCCCTCATGCTGCTGCCTGTGGTGTTCCTTGTCACTATTTTTCTCCTGAGCTGGATCATGGTCATGGCTCATTCTGAGCACCTGCAGGCTCAGCAGCTCAGGGACAGCTTGGGGATAAGGTAGAGGCTCTGAGCTTCAGTGCTTTCTACCCAGAGGAGGGCTGAGCTGGCAGGTGGATATGGTGGGATGTGGAGAATAGCCTTTGTTGTCTGTGGGGCAGGAGATACTCTAATAAATCATCATTTCCATCTTTCACTGTCTTTCAGCTCCCAGTAGGCCCAGAGTGGTGGTAGGCAGCAAAGACCAGGAGCATTGGCACAGTGCAGGCAGGGGATGTGCTGTGGGTTTCACAAGGCTGGGTGCTGGGACACAATGATGGGCATGGAGTGGAGAATATGCAGGACAGGGTTGGGCAGATGCCATCGCAGAGGAGAGCTTGCTGCTTCCTTACCTTGAGATGCCACACAGGGACCTGTGCAGACCTTTGCAAAGAAAAATTGAAGCTAGAAGGGATCACTGGAGGGCCTGGTGCATCTCCTTCTCAGCAGAGGGGAAGTGCCACAGCTTGGAACCATGTCCAGCTGAATTAGGAGAATCTCCAAGGATGGGGTTGCCACCAAAACCTTGCTGAGGCTCTGTCCCCAGATGGTGCCACCCTCAGGTGGCACACCCTTTTTCCTCTGAAGTCCCATTGAACTTTCCCTTGTTGCAGCTTGTTTTGTTGCCTCGTCTCCTTTTGTTACGTGGGGTGGGCATGCTGCACAGGGATCCCCAGGCAGCTGCCTTGTTGCAGATGTTGCTTCATCTTGGGCAGGATTTTGCCAGCTGGGAATGTTGAGGACTGTTCCAGCCCTGCTGGCACTCTGCGGTGCCCTGGGATGTTGCAGCTGGGCCGACGCCACTGCCAAAGGCTGGAGAAACTTCTGTCACTCAAGGACTGAAGGAGGTGAGATGCCAACCAGAAAATCTCCCTACGCACCCCTGAGACTGCCTTGGGGCAAACGCCACAGCCAGACTGAGCTGGCTGGATGAGAGCGACCAGGAGCCACAGGCACAGCCCCTGGGCACCTCCCTGCCCAAAACAAGCCTGGGCTAACCAGCCCTGCTGTCAGATCTGCTCTCAGGTCTGTCTGGGCAGCAGCTTTGTGCTGTAAGTGTCCTCAGCTCTTGCTGCTCTCCCTGCCTGCCTTGGTTGGGCTGTGGCTCTGAATGGAGAGTTGGTGCTGGCTCTTCAGACCCTGAGAGCAGCTGTGTGTCCTCCTCCTTGTCCAGTCCTACCATGTGCCCTTGGAAGCAGGGCTATGAGAGATCCCTGTGTTTATAGGGCCTTTGGCAAAACAGGTGGGAGAGACAATGCAACCAGGCCCTCAAAGCTGATGCAGCCTGGCTGCTCCTATGTGGCTTCTGGTGAGATTTTAGCTACAGCACCACAAGAAGTTCTGTGTGGTTTGGGTCTTGTGGATCAGGACAGAAGACGCTGTGGATCCAACTGGTCCCAGCAGCACTACCCACTGCGGTGTTCTGTCCCTCCCTGCAGGCAGAAAGTTGCTGGTGTAGGGCTAGGCCAGGCCAGTAGCAAAGCAAAGGCCAAAGCCACAGTCAGCTTGGCCCTTTGGTGATGGAGAGGGACCAAGGGTGCTGGGAGCCCCAGGAGGGGCAGCAATAGCCCCTCCTATCCCAAGACTGGGACTAGAAAAGGAGGAGGAGGATTGAGCTGTACCATCCCTAGAAGCATTTGCAGGGCTGAGTGACAACCAGGGCACTGCTGTCAGGCCAGGTGTCTTGACAGCAGATGTCACCTGAATGTCCCCTGCATTAGTGAGGGCACCACAGCAGGGAAAAGGTATGAATGTGTGTGCCAGGCAAAGCTCATTGCACCAAGCCATCATGCCACATGGCTGCCCAAAGCAGCCTGGACATGTGCCGTGGGACAGGGATATTTAGGGAGAGGGATGTGCTCCAGCTGGCAGCCAGTCGCCAGTGGTGTTCCCCAGGGATCTGTGTTGGGTCCAGTCCTGTTTAACATCTTTATTGATGATTTAGATGAGGGGATTGAGTCCATCATCAGCAAATTTGCTGATGACACCAAGCTGGGAGGGAGTGTCGATCTGCTGGAAGGCAGGAGGGCTCTGCAGAGGGATCTGGATAGACTTGAGAGATGGGCTGATTCCAATGGGATGAAGTTCAATAAGGCCAAGTGCCGGGTCCTGCACTTTGGCCACAACAACCCCCTGCAGCGCTACAGGCTGGGCACAGAGTGGCTGGAGAGCAGTCAGGCAGAAAGGGACCTTGGAGTACTAATTGACAGGAAGCTCAACATGAGGCAACAGTGTGCCCAGGTGGCCAAGAAGGCCAATGGGATCCTGTCCTGTATCAAAAACAGCGTGGCCAGCAGGACCAGGGAAGTGATCCTTCCCATGTACTCTGCATTGGTGAGGCCACACCTTGAGTACTGTGTTCAGTTCTGGGCCCCTCAGTTCAGAAAGGATATTGAGGTGCTGGAGCGAGTCCAGAGAAGAGCAACAAGGCTGGTGAAGGAACTGGAGCAGAAGCCCGATGGGGAGAGGCTGAGGGAGCTGGGGTTGTTCAGCCTGGAGAAGAGGAGGCTCAGAGGTGACCTCATCTCTGTCTATAACTACCTGAAGGGAAGTTATAGCCAGGTGGGGGCTGGTCTCTTCTCCCAGGCACTCAGCAATAGGACAAGGGGGCACGGGCTTAAGCTCCACCAGGGGAAATTTAAGTTGGATATCAGAAAAAAAATTCTTTACAGAGTAATCAGGCATTGGAATGGGCTGCCCAGAGAGGTTGTAGATTCACCATCCCTAGAGATTTTTAAACGCAGATTGGACGTGGCGCTGAGTGCCATGATCTGGTAAATGGACTAGAGTTGGACCAAGGGTTGGACCCGATGATCTTGGAGGTCTTTTCCAACCCAATCGATTCTATGATTCGAAACCTCCCTTCCCCGTGATGGGCCTTGCTGGAGTCACCCAGCAAAGCAGCAAAGCTACAATATGTTCCAAGGTCAAGGCCACTGCCACGTGCACAGGGCTGGGGTCCCCATCTGCCGTACCCCTCCTCCCTGTGGTGACACGAACCAGGGACAAGCGCAGTGCTTTCTAGAAAAGGTTTTACTGTCCATTGCAATATATTAATTGATGATGCATATTTTGAGAAAACAATTAAAAATCCCACTTGCTTGGAAGGGGAGGCAAGGGGGCTCGGAGGGGCAGTGCCTGGCATGAACAGGCACTGCAGGAGTGCTCCCGGGAACGCAGGTGGTGGTAGAGGGCAGTGGGCAGTCCCCCTCCACCCCTGCCCACCGGCTGTGTCATTACCCTGGTGTCCACATCAGCCGGGACGAGTGGAAACCCCCTCAGCTGCCAAGTGGCACAGGACCCTGCGGCTATAGGGTAAGGAGGGTGCCATCCTCCCGCCCGCTGCCCCGGCCAGGGCTGCCATCGTGGCTGCCCAGGGACTGCAGGGAGCCCCGCGAGCTGTGTGGGGACAGGCTCCGCTGGAGGGGTCCGTCCGCGGGGCCCCCGTTGGGGCAGCCCCCAGAGATGTAGTGGGATGCACTGTCGCTCTCGATGACCAGGTCGCCCTCCTCGTCACTCTCGGCCGTGCTGTAGTTGCTCAGGTACTGCGAGGCCGGGCTGGGGGTCTGCTGGCTGGGGGTGCTGTCCGTGGACATGCCAGAGCTGCCTGAGGCCTTGCTGCTGCGGATGACGTTGTTGCGCTGGTTGGCCGGCTTGACAGTGATGATGAGGTTGTGGCTGTTGGCCACCATCATGTCCGTCACTTGGTCCAGGGACTTCCCAGCTACATCGATGCCATTCACCTCCAGGATCTCGTCGCTCACCGCCAGCAGCCCCGTGCTCTCGGCCAGGCCACCCTTCACCAGGCGGGAGATGAAGATGCCAGGCACCTTCTCGACGCCCTGTGGGGCCACGCGCACACTGACGCCATCGCGGATGTAGAAGCCCAGCGGCTTGTCGGAGCCGTGCTTGTGGAGCCGCACACGGCGGTGGGTCTCGGGCAGGATGTCCACGTCGATGATAGAGGAGATCTGGCGGAAGTCCTGGGGCATCCCAATGAGGAGGTGAGGCTTGGCCCGGTAGTGTGCAGGGCGCAACAGCCCCTTCTTTTTCCGCTGCAAGGAGTTTGAGGCGAAAACACTGGCATCAGACTCTGCTGTAGGGAGCAAGGGAGGACACAGGTCAGACACTGCAGCTGCCCAGGGACATGACCATGTGCCCTTGGCCCCCAGTGTTGGAGCTAGTGGGAGAAGGGCCCTGATCACAGGTCTCACTGGCTTTTCCACCCTGGAGCATCACCCTGGCTTTCCCTGCAGCCTGTCTCTGCAGGGGCCCATCTCCTGGGATTACCCAGCATACACAGGCCAGGATTAGTGGGATCGAGGCAGTGATTCAGCCTTAATCACACTTTAAGCCAAACTCTGCAGTTTAACACTAGAGCTGCCAGCCCTGATGGCCTGGGAGCTGCAGCCATGCCCCGGTTTGGGTTTGGGGAGAGGGAACCCCACACATGAAGGGTGTTTAAGTGGCAGCCAACTCCCTGAGGGAGAGTCCAGCCCTGGGAAACAGCACCAGAGTCCCCTGCCCTGACAAGAGCAGGGCTGCTGCTGACATGGGCTGGGAATTGCCACCACTACATCCTGCAGAACCCTGTCATACTCAAGGTCAGACTTCCCAGTTCCTGGAGATCCATCTCAGGGGTGCAGCATCCTCGGGGCCACTGAACATCCCAGACTGATTTGTGCCAGTGTCTGTTATTCTACCATCAGGCACCCTCATACAGAGTTTGACTGACTCTCCTGGACCCTGTCACAGGGCTGCTCTGTGGGGCCCAGCTCCGACACATCCTCCTTGTCCCCATCCACCAAGTGCTGGGGAGCATCTCCTGGTTCCTCTCTGGTTTCTTTCTGTCACTTTCCATGGAGGAACCCAGATCTGGACACTGCATGGTCAGCATGTTCTCCACAGTGTCCCCCACCAGCACCCAGACCCAGTTCCAGCCACAGGAGTGCTAGGGATGTCCCCAAGTCCAGGGGACATGGGATTTCTCCCTAGTCAAGCCAGCTTGCCAGGGCTCCTGGCTTATAAATATCTTCCTGCACACACAGCCTGGCATATTTTTAGCTCGGGGAAGGGCGGCGGAGGCTTTCCCACAGCTATTTCAGCACACAAGCTCCTCTCCAAGGGGTGCAGAGCAGCTGGGCCAGACAGGTACAGCACTCCAAGGACAAGCCCACTGGTTTCCCTGGCAGTGTCCCAGGCTTTCCCCTGCCCTTGCCACAAGCCTTGGCCCAGCCAGGGAGGGCCAGTGCCACTGTCCCAGCCAGGCTGCCCTGCCAGGATGGCTTCATCCAACAGGGTGATGGCTCAGAGGAGAACCCAACTGCAGCCCTTGTTTTTTGCCCCCCTGCAGCAGGACTGGCTGCTGCAGAGCCCACTGATGGGTGCACAGCTACATACACACCTGTGCACAGCTCCCTGTGCCAGGCTCTGTGAGTCTCTGCAGCCACATTCCTCAGCGACCCGGACCGGTTCAACGACAGCCCAGCCCTGGGATGACCTGGATCCATTTTAAATCGGCTGTGACTCACCCAGGGCTTCTCCTGGCCTCTCTGCACACCTCCCCATGGTGCTGCTGGCCCCTTGGCCCCTCTCCTGCAGGCACAGCTGGGTGCTGGGCCTTGCTGGTCCTACCTCCTTGTCCTCCTTATCACACTGCCCACAGTGCCAGGGCTGTGGCTCCTGTTCTCCACACTGTGCTGTCTTGGCACGGTCAGTCACAAGCCCTGCAGGCTTTTCCCAGCAGCAGACAAGGTGGCTTTGGGAGCAGAAGCAATGCTCCCACAGCAACCCTGGCATACCCACCCCTGCGCCAATTCACTGTGCTACAGCCTGGATCTGAGCATTGGTCCAGGAGTGGGATGGTTCAGCACTGGCAGCAACAGCCCCTGAGAATAATATGAGTTCCAGCAGCCTGGATTGCCACTGCTGGCCCCCACACCACACAGCCACAAAGAAAATGAATATTCAGGGTGTCCCACACCACCCTGATGCAAAAACCCAGGAAAGCTGGCACAGCAGACAGGGCTGGCCACCCACATCATCCCTCTCTCAGAGACTTTATACCACTCAGATGAGCTGGAATCACAGAGTTGCTCTGGATGCTGTGCCAGAGCAGGAAAACTGGGGCTCTGGGTCAGGTTCTGGCTCTGTGCCCTTCTGACTGATGATGCTACTAAAAAGAAACCCTCAGTGCTAGTAAACCAAGTGGAAGGGGATAGCTTTGTTTCCCCTGTGCAGAGAAGTACCCAGAGTGTTTGTCACTAGGAGGCTTCCGTCCTTTCCAAGACACTATCAGGGCAATTTCATGCACCTGGGCAAGGACATGGCTCTCTGGGAATTGGTCACTAAGGTCAGGGGAGCCTCTGGGCTGCCAGGGAGGCACCAAGTCTCTTCATTACACCAAAAATTCAGCAGCACTAGGCACCATGAGAGCTATGCCAAAACAATGGCTGTTGACTCCTCAGGGCAGGGAGCTGGATGGAGCTGCCAGCATGGTGCTCACAGGAATAACATGGGTGTTTTCCAGGAGCCCATGCAATCTTGGATGGAAAACACTACTTCAATGGGGTGAATTGCAAGACTGCTTTTGCTCATGAGGTCGCACAGGGCTGGGCTGGAACAAGTGCCCCTCTGGTACCAGGGAGAGCCTGTGTGAGTGCAACAGCCCTGGCAGGGTTCTGGGAAAATCCCAGTGCCACCATCATCCCACCCATCCACCAAAGCAGTGGCTGGAGGGTACAATTCCACAGGATGTGGCTCATCTCAGTAGGGAAGACGGATCTCACGCCCCTCTCCACATCCCACTTACCCTTCTTCTGGATGATGACCCTGAGGAGAGGGTTGGCAGAGGACAGGGCTTTGTGGTAGTTGTCATCGTTGTTGATGGGCAGAAGGTCACCGTGGATGTCTGTGTAGCCTAGGAGCACATCCACCCGTGGGATCTGGTGCACCGTCTGTAGCAGCCGGTAGAAGTCCTGGAAGCTGCCCGCACCTGAGCGCTTCATGGCGAAGCGGCGGAATTCAGCATCAAACTGTGGAAGAGCAGGAAGAGGGTGAGGCTGGGCAGGGTTGGCTCCAGCCAGCAGGACTGATCCAGGCAGGGCACTACAGAGAGCTGCCCTGGCACAGGCAGAGACGGGTGCTGCTGGCTCCAGAGCCCAGCAGCACCAAGGCAGCAGCACCAGTCAGGCAGAGCTATCCCAAAACCAAAGTAAAACAAGTAAAGCTGTTTTGCTGCCCAAACACTGAAGTGACAGGGCAGAGAGAGGTGCCCCTGCGTCAGAGGAAGGACCCTCTGGCCGTACCACCAGCCATGGCAGGCTCTGAGCAGCCTGTAGGCCCTTCCCTTCGACATGGGCACTGCTCTAGCACCTGGTGAGCAACAGCATTAATTAATGCCTCCTTCTGTCACGATGAGGGGGAAGCCAATTAAGAACAGGCTGAGGAACGCTGCGAGAATTGCGCTGCCCGCGGGGGTCACACCCCAGCTGTTGGGGCAGGCGGTGGCCACCATACCCCTGGAAGGAGGGCATCCTGCACCCCAGGAGGGGTCCCAGGCAGGCAAGGGCACAGCTGAGCGAATGCACAGCTGGACAAGGGTGCAGAAAGGGAGTGCACACACCTGAGTAAGCACAAGGATGGTGGGTGGGCACAGGTGGATGCGTATCTGGGTGAGGGCACACATCTGGGCTAGAGTGTGCTGGGTGAGTGCACATCTGGATAAGTAGACACGTCTGTGAGAAACCACATCTGGGTGAGCACACAGCCATGCAGGTGTGCACATCTGGATGCAAACCAGGGGCTCGTCCCTTGCTAGGGGTGCCCATCTGTGTGATGGCATAGCCGGGGATGTACATGCCTTGGCGAGCGCGCACATTTGGGTGACAGCACATCTGGGCAAGGTGTGTCCCCGGGGTGACTGCGCACCCAGTGCACCCGCACCGCACACCGGGGCTGGCGGCGCGGAACACCGGCGCCCTGCGCATCGGGCGAGCGCTCCGCCGCGGCGCTCCCACGGCCGCGCCGAGCGATCTCGCGGCCCCGCAGAGCCCACGGTGACGGGACGCCGCGCCCGCCGGGCCGGGCTCCGGGAGGCTCCGGGCAGCGACGCCGCAGCGCAGGGCAGCGGGGCGCCCACACGGCCTGGCTCCCGCGCCGCTCCCCGGTGCGCGGTCCCGCCCCACGTGTGCTGCCCGGCGCGGGGGCTACGGCGCCCGGTCGTGACCCGGCGAAACCGGCACCGGCATCGGCATCATCACCGGCCCCGTGCCCGGCGGGCGCTTACCTTGCTCTTGACCTCGATGACGGGCTCGGCGGAGCGCGCCGGCGTGCGGTGGTGCTTGGCCATGGTGCGGGCCGGGCCGGGCCGCGGGGCCGCGCCGCCACCGCCGCTCCCGCGGCCACGGGGGATTTTCACCGGCCATGACGTCACCGGCGGGCCGGCCGGGCTCCGCCGCGCCATTGGCCCGGGCACGGCGGGGGGCGGGGCCGGAGGGCTCCTGACAACGTCGCCGTGGTAACGGGGGCGGGAACGGGCGGGCGGCAGGACCCCCATCCCTGTCCCCATCCCCATCCCGATTCCCATCTCATCCACTACACCCTGGCCCCGCCGCTCCCCTGCGCCCGCCCCGCCCGGGCACGGCTCCGGTTCGCGTCGGCCACGCTGGGACGGCACCGGCAACCGCGCCGGTAATCCCGGGCATGCCGTCGCTGTCAGGAACCTCATTAGAGACACATTGAATCCAACAGCGGCGGTCCTGCCCCTCTTCGAGGACACTGGGCTCCGGCATGTGTCCAGCATCCCCACTGCATCCCTACGAGTGTCACCACTGGAAGTCTTGGCCTCGCCTGGGGATATCCCGGCGTTTTCCCATGTTGGTGGAGGGCTCTGCCTCTCCCACCGACCCGAGGCTCCTGCTCTCCGTGCCACCGGTTTGGTGGCCTTTGGCAGAGGCACTCTTGTTAGTAGGGGAGGGTTTCCAGCTGTCCTTCTCATCTCCCACCTCCTGGTTACATGTTCCCTCCGGTTTTTCTCCCCTGTCTGGCAGGAAAGTTTTATGCCACCCTGGAGCAGCATAGGCTGGGGAAGGTTTACCATTTCAAGGATGAGTTGCTTTACCAAGCGTTGAAACAACCAAGCAGGAGGAGAGGAAACACTCCAGTTCACTGGGTGTGCAGCAAAGCCTTGCTGTGCCTGTCCCAGTACCAGGTTGCCAGCGCATGCATCTCTCCTCAGTGCTGCTGGGCTGTGTCCACAGGCTCTCGGGATGTGGCTCCAGTAGAACTGTCTCTGCTCAGGCACTGAAATGCCCAGGCACAGGCAGGCAGCCTCATCCTTGCAGACCCTGCTGTGGTGCAGCTCTGCCTTTGATGCCAGAGCACACTGGGAGTGCCCTGCCTGCCGGCACTGGGGTCACCAGCACGTGATCAAGACCAAAGTCTTGTTCATGGGCTCTGAGGAATCTTAGAGTCAAAAGGGCTGGGACGCAGGACCATGAGCCAGACATCTAGAGTACAGCTCTTCAATGGAATGAACATACTGAACCAAGTCCAGAGAATCAGCCCAGCTTGTCTGGATCACGCCGCCCTCTGATCCTTGCCCTATCCCAGCCCAAAGAGCAACCTCTGGATGGTACAAAATTACATCAGACCCTGTCATCCTCATGGCATTTGGCCTGTGTTAGCTGGACTGTGGCCCCTGGCAGGCTCGTGTCCTGCATCACTGTGCCCAGGTGAGCAAAGGAGCACACCAGGCTGTGGGGCCACAGGACACCTCCTTGTGTACCAGCCAATTCTCCACCGGCTGTTTCTGCTGTGCCCAGAGCCTGCCAGGCAATGAAAACCAGCCTGACCACACACAGAGCTGTAAACTCATTAGCAATTTCCCTCCCGCTCTTCCACTTCTTTTTTTTTTTAAAGAGAGTAATTGTGCTGAGGTCAGAGAGATAATCCTGATTTACACCAGGGTTAATATTTACGTAGGCATTTGTGACAAAAGAAGCTTGCAGCCCTTCATCTCCAGTTTTGGTAAATCAGAGTTAATTGTTCAGCAGGACTGTGGGGTGATATGCTGGTCACACCTTCTGTTTTGTGCCGTGGCCCCAAATCTGCTGCCACAGAGAGTTAAGCTAAGCAGACAGTATCAGGGCAGGCATTTGTTTTGCCTCAGTCTCAGGAGATCTGAGCAGCCTCTGGAACTAGAGCATGTGGTACCAAGTGTCCAGACGTGTCTCCTGACTTCAAGTCCATGAGTTCTTGGCTGCTCTGGGTGAGGGCAGCAAGGGCTTAGCACCCTGCAGATTTGGAGTGGAGTTGCCAAGGTTTAGCACTCAGGTAGGTGGGTAGGTGCCTCAGGAGATCGTTCCTCCAGCCCCTACTCCAAGCCAGGTCAGCACTGGGGTCAGGTAAGTTTGTCCAGCACGCTCCCACAAGTGGCGGTTTTCCCAGAAATGGCTTGAGCAGGGGATGGGCAGAGGGCAGCTCAGGTGAACTCTGCCCTCTTCCCTGTGACAGGGGGGAGAAACACAGGAGCTGAGCTCAAGGTAGATCAGCTGTGGCTACAAAGGCTCACCTGGTCCATAAGGCCAGCAATGGCACACGGAGTCCCAGCAAAACAGATACTCAAAGTCTGAAATCCTGGTTTCACTCTGACATCTCCACAGCCTTCCCCTGTCCCTGCCACCCACACGAGTCCTCTGGGCACTGCGAGCAAAGGCTGCAACCAAGAAAACAGCAAAGTCACTTTGACACTAAGGGGGACATTGCCAAGGCTAGCCCTGGACATTGCATTTGTCTTTCCCTCTTCCACTGCCGTTAGAAGCTGGGGCACAGGGATCATGGTCTGTCCCAGCAGAGCACAAGCAGCAGATAGCTCTGGCAGCATGTCCTTGGGTGGTGTATCACAGAGGCAAGGCTGGGGAGGAAAAGCCCACCTGAGTGCTGAGCCCACTCAGGGACAGCGAGGGCAGTGCAGGCAGGAGCGCAGCCTCAGTGGGATGTGACAGAGAAATGGGCTCTGACAGCGTTATCCACCCTCACACGGATGTACCCTGGCAGCCACGAGGGTTCGTGGGACCAGACCCAGGCTCAGCTCATTTCTCTGAGTGTGTTTTCTGCGGCTCCCACCGCGGCGGTGCCTCGTGGTTCAGCTCTTCCCCAGGAAGTCGCGGGGTGATGCATCTCCCTGTCCTTTCTGGTTGCAAAATCTGGTGCTGGCTGCAGACTCATCCGTGCCTTCGGGCAACAGGTCTGGCTGCCAAGGAACACTGAGCAGCTCCCGGATCCCGCAGAGTAAATACCTGGTACCGAGAGATAAAACTGCTTCTGACATTCCTATGGGTTTGTTTTAAAGGACGCGAAAACCCCCTCCTGGTGTACCGAGATCATTACCACTGGTTTTGCCGTTGATGGATGGCACGTCAAAGGAAGATGGGAACGATGAGGAAGACTCAGAAGCTCCTGGGCCACTTTTTTGCATCTTTTTATTTTTTTGGCAGTAAAAATTGCATTAATTATTGCCTTTCCCCAACATCTGTGCACGCTCCTTTTGGCCCCGCGCAGACGAGTAGTGTGCTCTGTCCCCGCAAGTCAGCAGCAAACCTGCAGAGGCAGCTGTGCAGATCTGGTAAAACAATCACGGGGAAAAAAGGGGATGTTTCACCTGGACCAGGCAGCGGGTGCAGCACGTGCAGGGCCCCGCAGAGCTGTGTTGCTCCGGCGGGCGGAGAGCAGAGGGAAGAGCGAAACCAGGGATCCCTAAAAACGGTGTTGCTGCCGGGGATGATGCGGTAGAGGGCGCGGGGACGGCGGAGATTGGGGAAACAGGGGGAAACAGGGGAGGACAGGGGTGACAGCGGCACCGCCCCCGCCATATCCGCCAGCCCCGCACGGCCTGGGCGGGGCGGATCACGGTCCCCGTGGTGATGGAGTAGCCCCGCCCCTCTCCCGGCGTCACCCAATCAGCGCCTCCGCTCCCTCGCGGCGAAGCACGCGGGGCCCCGTCCCATTGGCCCACGTGGAAGTCCCCGCCCCCTGCTCCGCCGCGTCGAATCAGGCGCGGCCACCGCGGCCCTGCGGCGGGGCGGGCCCCTATAAAGGGCTCCCCGGGGGAGGCGCCGCCACCGCCTGTTTCGCGCCCGCCATGGAGGAGCCGCTGGCGCTGCTGGTGCGGAGCCCCTCGCAGCGGCACCGCGACCTGCGGCTCCGCGCCGCGCCCGCCTGGACCGTGCGCCGCCTCAAGACCGAGCTGCGCCAGCTCCTGCCCGATGCGCCGGTGAGTCCGCGACGCCCCCGCCCTCCCCTTCTTCCCGCAGCCCCAACGGGCGGGTCCCTGCGCGCAGCCCCGCCGGGTGGTGGGGACCCAGTGCCCGCGGGGCAGCGGCGAGAGCTCCGGTGGGGCTGGCCTGGGGCTTCCATGGGGCTCCTGAGGCTGTCACCTGCCCCCGCCGCGGGGTGTCCCGGTTGCATCAGCCTCGAGTTATTTTGGGACTCGGTTTGCGGCTCGGCCGCCGTTAATCATTAACCGCCCTGCCGGGACGGCGTGTCCTGCGGGTGTTCCGAGACGTCATCCCCGGCGGGAGGCACCGGGCTGTGCCATGGACCCCGCACCCGCCCGGGGCAGCGGGGGCTCCTCCCAGGGGCGTCCGGGGTCTGTGCCCGCTCCGCGGAGTGACGCGGCTTGTGCGGCTCTTCGGGGTGAAATGCAGAAGTGACTTCCCCGCGGGACTCGTGCGCTGACACGTGAGAGCGGCTGCGGCAGCTGCGCCGTGTCCCGCTGCTCCCACCGGCGCCGTTCCCGCGGGACTGGAAGGTGTGTGGCCTTTATAGAATCAGTAAGGTTGGAAAAGACCTCCAAGATCGTCAGGACCACCAGCCTTTGATCGAGCAGCACCGTGCCTGCTAACCCGTATTGCGAAATGCCGTGTCTCCTCATTCTTTTTAAAGTCTTCCAGGGACTGTGACTCCACCACTTCCCTGGGCGGCCCGTTCTAATGTTTAACGCTCCTTTAGTGAAGAAATGTTTCTTCATACCCAACCTAAATCTGCTCTGGTGAACCTGAGGCCATTTCCCCTTGTCCTGTCCGTAGTTCCCTGGGTGATGTGCCCGCCCTGTGCTTTTGCCAGGCTCTCCCACGGGGTGATGTGGCTGCTTAGAAAAAGGCTCGGTGAGCTTCCAGAGGCTGCTTGGGCTGCCGTGGGATGGCTCCAGGTGAAGAGCTGCGGGGTCTGACTGGGTGGAGTGTAACTTAACACCACCCCCGGTGCTGATCAGATTAGATGGAACTCCAAACCTCTGTTTCTAGGAAACGCAGATGTTTTTGTCAGGATTGTAAAAGAGATGGCATGTAACCAAGTCTTTTGCCAAAGGGGCTTTATATCCTCTGGCTGATTTAGTCCTCAGTATTATTAATGTCACACTTGGGCATTCAGTTGTTCACTGTAGCTGAATTCAGATGTGCACAATTCCCTCTGCACCTTACTGTGTGAGTTGCTCCCAGCTCTGTGCCTGTCCCTTGACTGTAAGTTGTGTTAGTAACACTTGCATGTGCTTGGCAGAGAAGTCATCCTACTCTTTGTTGTCTTTCTTCAAAGCCTGAAGAGGACCAAAAGCTGATTTATTCTGGGAAGCTGCTGCTTGATCATCACTGTCTGAGAGAATTGCTGCCAAAGGTATAAAAATACCTTTTACAATGTACTGAAATATATCAGGAGAAGTGATTTTTTTTAACATCTTTTCCCTTACATTTTTAGCATGAGGAATTGCATGCTCTTCATTTGGTGTACAAATTCAAGACTCCTGCAAATGTGCAAGAAACGAAATCAGAGGTATTTAAGCTGAGTTAACAACCTTCTCTGAATCTTGCAGTTCTAACTAAAACTGAGAAGTGTTGAATGGCTATTTTAAAGTTCCCTGGGACTGCAGGTTTTCCCTGTTAACAGCAGTATTACTTTGTGAATTTGTTTAGGAATGCGAGAATGTATTTGGATTAAGCTGAGTAAAAAAAAATTACTGCAGTTCATCAATAGAGATTCTTAGGGCATCTCTTAAGAAATATCAAAACTATCATGTAGTTGTAACACACTGCTCAGGGGAGAAATGCTTTCTGGCAAATTCAGTTTTATTAAATAGAATATGACTTGTCATGTCCCAGGCTGTTGTGGGCAGAAGACAGAAGTTGAAGTGTTTCTGATCTGTATGTGTGGTATGGGGAAGAAACAAGGCTGAGACCTGAGACACTTGAACTGCTCTCATTAATGACTCATCTTTGGCTTCCTCTTTATGGGCTGAGCTGTAGAGCTTGAACTTAGTACTTACTGTTTTCAAGTGCAAATGGCCAAAACCAATTCTTATTTTGAAGTGGGTGGGAAGATGTTTCTAGAGGTGTGTTCCTGTTGCCCATTATAGGCAGTTTGAGCTTACCCTTCCTGTGCCTGGTGGTTGCCAGATATGAGCCAGATTGGGCTGGATATTTTATAGATATATCACCACCGAACAGCTCTTGAACTCTGTGTACAGCAGGTTGTGCATGCAAGTACAAACTTGCCATAGCAAAAAGCCAAACTCTCTTGAGAGCAGTTTCCTCAGTTTCCTCCAATTACATTTTTATAACCAGATGGGCACTGAATGTGTGCACAAAAAGTAACAAACACAGTGTAGATCTAGTGAAAGGGAAGAGTAACATGAAGTCAGTTTTGCATCCCAGTCATTTTTTTAAGGAGCTTTAAAATACTGTTGGAGGTGCTTGTGGCGTGGTGCCCAAAAGCAGTGTCAGCACTGAGTGGTGCTGTGCAGGACTAAGAGCTGTGGAGCAGTGTTAAAAAAAG
Organism: Pithys albifrons albifrons; assembly: GCF_047495875.1. Taxonomy (NCBI): domain Eukaryota; kingdom Metazoa; phylum Chordata; class Aves; order Passeriformes; family Thamnophilidae; genus Pithys; species Pithys albifrons. The sequence continues at coordinate 15,377,649 of NC_092469.1, read as the reverse complement.
AACGTACTCTGTGATGTAACCTTTTTGCATAAGGTGTGTGTGGTGTCCTGAGTAAACCTCACTGGCTGCATTGTTGTCTCCAGGTTAAAGCTGATCAGCCCAAGTTACAATCAGAAGCCAGTCAGGAACCCTCTGTATCTTCTTCAAATGGTAGAGGACTGAGTTGCTTTTCAGGTGGCCAGTCTTCAGCAGAAGCCAGTAATGGGTAAGTACAATTTATTAAGGTTTAAAATGTTGTGTTTGTGTTGGATACCAGCTCCTTATGCCACACATACGGTCTTGCATTCATAGAACATGGGCCAAATATGAGGCTATATATAACAGCTTCAGAGGACGTAGAATTTCTAATTGGGGTTGGAAGGGACCTTTAATGGCCACCTACTCTAACCTCATGTGCTGAGGGGCACCCTTAACTAGATCAGGTTGCTCAGACCCCTGTCTAACCTGGCCTTGAACACTTCCAGGGATGTGGTATCTAAAGGAAAATGGACTGCTCTGTTAGTTGAAAATTTTCCCTTTATTCATGTCTGTAAAGATGTGACTTTAATATCCTAGAAAGAATTAATTTTCTGTTTGGATGCACAAAATGGCAGAACCTGTTTACATTGTTCTGTAGTAAGTTACTCTTGCTGTTTGTCCAGTGTTTGCTAATGAATGTGTTCAAATTTTGACCAAGGGTGGAAACAACTCAGCATCCCTTCCAGTGTGTGACTCCTGGCTTCTCTGCTTACACAACCTACAGCATGCTTCAGATGTCATGGTTCCAGCAGATCTATGCAAGACAGTATTACATGCAATAGTAAGTGTTCTGTCCTAAACTACCAGGAGGAAGTAGAATGTGTAATACAAGAAGTTGACGCTCCTGGCAGTTCTTCTGATGGTGTTTGGAGACTCTTTTACATTATAACTTGTGCTGAATGATGTGGGAATGTACCTCTGATTGCCATGTGGTGCTCTGTTGCTGTTCAGGCCACTGGATCTGAATCTTGTCCCCTGCAGATCTGACTGATCAAGAGGGCAGGTGTCTCTAGAGAAAATGTAATCCTGCTGCTGAGCCTTAGCAATTTTTGGCTGCTCAGAATAGCACACAGCACTGACTGGAGATCAGTGATACAGAGGTCAAGCTGAGACTTACAGAAGGCTTTTAGACTACCTGGAGATCACTCTAAATTTTTCTTTAAAAAGTATTGATGTTATTCGTAAAGGAAGAAGTGTGTAGTTTGACTTGCTGAGGTCACTGTAGAGCTGTAGGGTGTAGAACTAAAACCTGTTTTTAACCCTACTGTAGCCTCTAAACTTGATGCTTTCTACTTGCATGTGATCTGACTGTTTTTAAAGACAGACTGATTTTCAGTGCTTGTGTTAAGTGTGAAAGGGCTTGACTAAGCCTCATTCTGTACTTTGTTCTCTGATTCCAGCTTGGCTTCTACTGCTGCATCTAGTGACCCATCCCATGTACGGCGTTCTCAGGAGGTACCAGTGGCACCTGTGACACCTCCAGCTTCTCTCCCAGACCCATTTCCTGCACAAAACCAGCCTGGAAACCAGAATGCTGCTGCCCAGGTTAACGCAGTGGCCAACCAGAACTTGCGGATGAATGCCCAAGGGGGTCCCCTCATGGAAGAAGAGGAGGAGGGTGGCAATCGAGACTGGTTGGACTGGCTATACTCAGCAACACTGTTATATGTTTTTGTCAACATGGTCTATTTCTACTCCAGTATCAGCAGACTCCTCCTGGTTATGGGCGGCACCATTCTGATGTATCTGTAAGTGTATGGGATTCATACTTACTGTTCAGGAGTGTTTCATTGGAGTACTGAGCTTGCACTCAGCTTCCTCACTACTTGTACCTGGAAAGGTTCAACCACTCCTCTGTCCTGCTATAACTCAGTGTTTAGCAAAAATACAAATATGCCTCTGTCTGGATTGAATGGAGAATGTGGTTGACAGCAGGTGATCTCAGTAGGGTTTTGCACTAATGCTTCTGGGGTGGCTGGATTTCTATTTTAGAAAACTACTTGAAACAAAAGTGGCTCCCAGGGTAAAGCCCCAGCAACTTGGCAGTGTAGGACAGACACACCTGTTAGTTCAGTGTAGAGAATGACAGTTGCTTGTTGGGAAACAAGTCAGTGAAGTCTGGGAAGAGGGTCTTACACCTGCTGTTTCAGTCATGCACCAGTGTGTTTTTGCTGAACTGAATGCAGTGTCCTGAAATGCCTTTGAATCTCTGGGTGTGGGAATAATGAGTGGACCCTCAGCTGCCACACTTGGGATGTCTTGTCTGAGAAAGATAATCTGTCCTCTCAAATTCTTTGATCATCAGTAAAGCAAGTGGTGTAGGCCTCTGAATTCCTGTTAGTAGGTCTAGGAGTTAAAACCGAAGCAGCTCTTCCAACAGGAATGTAGACTTAGAGAGTGAAGGTTAATTGTTTCATTAAAAGTCCTTAAATTTTGCTGTTGATAGTTCTGAAGTGTAACTGGGAACAGCTTATCTTGTGGGTTACAAAGTGCAGGTGTGGTAGAGATACTTTTTGTAAGGTAGTGCTTGTTTTCTGTGTTCTTTTCATGCCCTTTTTTTAGGGGGAGTATGGAGGAGTTACCCAGGGTTGTACAAACATAGTAATCAAGGCTCTTTGTACTTCTGGCTGAATGCTGGATGCAAACCTGGATGTAATGCTGCTTGCTTGGAATGAGAACAAATGCTCCTCTTTCCCTCCCACCTCATAGTTTGCTGTGAAGTGGAGGCTTTGAAAGTGCTAAATGGGTCAGGGCAGAAAGACCTTATTATGCTGAACTTGTTGCCAGCAGTTTTGAGCAATCAGATGTGAGGCTGTTGGTGTAACAGGAAGAAGTAATGTTGAAACAACTTTAGTTAAAATCTGTTGCCCTCCCCAGGCACCACGTTGGATGGTTCCCATTTAGACGAAGACCAGTGCAACCCTTCCCAGGCAATGTTGCTGCTCAAGCTGCTCCAAACCAGGACCAGAACAATAACTTAGAGGTATTGTTTTGCTATATTTTTAAACCATGAGAATGAAACCCTGTCAAGTTTCACTTTTGGTTTACTGATCATGTGTAGTAGCAAAAATTTTTGTCTAAACTTTTGTAAGAAACTGTCTTCCACAGAGGAATAATTTGCATTGAGTCCTTTACTGGTGTATTATATTCCTTTGTTCTACAAAATATTTTAGGTAGAATGTTATCTTTTAGTTGCTTATGTCCTTTAGAAAGCTGTAATGGAGAGTGGTCTGTCATAGGCTGTAACTGAGGACAGGGTTCAGACTACACCTCTGTAGGATTTGGGTCTACAAACATTGTGTCTTGCCTTTCAAGCTGACATTTCTTGTTGATATCAGTGAAAGTTAATTGGCTGTAAATACATAAATCACCTGAGCTGGTGCTTCATGTTTGTCCTAGACAGTGTTCTTGGATACAGTGGGAGTTAACCAGTACTACCAGTGTGCAGCTTGTTTCTTTGAGTTTGTACCTGGGAATACCTGCAAGATTTTATATTCAGACAGTGACATTTGGGCAACAAAACATGCTGTTTGACACCTGATTCTTGTAATGCATTTCTGAAATTCTAATTTACCAAATATCCTTTATTTTGGCAGGGAGGAAACGAAGGCAGAGCAGATGAATCTGAGACACCTGATGAGGGACAGGCTTTACAAGAACTGCAGCAGGCTAATCCTTCGTTTATGAGCACAGTGTGGGTGTTTTTCAAGACCTTCTTTGCATCTCTCCTTCCAGAAGGGCCTGGAGTAACCCACAACTGATTTGTCACCAGTCTACTTGTCTGAAACTGCAACAAACACCTGAGACAATCCAACACCAACTCCAAACCAAGCATGGAAGACACTTCCTCTGGCTTTCAAGGGCCAAGCAAATAAAGCTGCAAGAACCCTTACACCATTACAGCTTAGAGGCTAAAATGCTTGTCCTCATTCCAAAGAACTTTGTTCCACAGAATTTGCTAGGTACCTATGTAGAGGCTTGACATTGTGAACTTGTGCTCTAAATGCACAGGCTCTGAGCAGGTGTGCAAAAAAGTTAGAGAAGCAAATTGCTTCTTCTGTGCAATGTGATTCCTGTTGGAATGTTTCAAATGCTATTTTAATTACACTGAGTGTAGGATCTCAAAAGAAAAAATTGCTAGATATGCATTAGCAGATTTTTAGGAAAAATCTGTTGTTAAATTGCTTCAATCATATTTTTAATTTTCTTTGTAAATATTTTCCTTTGAAGGGTGTATTGTGCAATCTCCTTGTTGGACAAAGTGGAGGACTGTAAGACATTGACCTGGATAAGCAATTACCTCAGTGAAGCTGCAGACTAAATGTCACATTGCCAAATTCAGATAGCTTAAAACTCCAGGTTTAATTCTCCCACACACCCTATTTCACCCTCACTGCCAGATAATGAGAGAAGAAGAGTGTGTTCAGGTCTATCTAGCAAAAAATTATGCAAAATGTAAACTTTACTGCTTTTGGATGCAAAGTTAAAGCGGTCTAATGTCTGCATTCAACTTTGCATTCTCACTCCACTGCATCTTTCTTGTATTACTTCATTGTGTTCCCTTTAATTACTGATATGGTTAAGGGCTGTGATTCCAATAAAATCTGCAGGCATTTATATCCATGTTTGTATACACTCCACAGCAATTGGAAGACTACCTGTACAAAGCACAGGATGTGCTCTTGCCTTGTTTTATTATGGAAAATTATGAAAAGGGCATTGGGATTTGATGGGAAAAGGTGCTTGCAGAGCCTTAAACTCAGTTTTTTTGACTTAGTTTCTTGTTCAGCAACCTTTAGCAGTTAAAGTGCCTTGGATAGCTTGTAGCTTGTGTTTGCTCACTGAAAGTGGCTGTCCCAAGAGGCCATGGACATCTTGAAGCAGGAGATTCTGCAGGGATTTGGAAAGTTTGGCCCCTTGAGCCCTGCATGTGACTGCTGGTAGAGTTGCAACACACGGTCTTGGCTCAGGATTTTAACTTGAAGTGTGTGGTCCAGAACAGCTGCCACTCATGGAATGCTTTTCCTCAGTGTTGCCTGCACTTGGCAGGTCAGTTTGTTTAGGAGTGTCTCGTCGGGGCTGATATGCATGACTTCGTGCAAGCAGCTGTAATAGGTAATGCTTGATCTTTCCAATTCAGGATCAGGCTGATGTTAGACAGGGTTTGTTGGTGGTTCCTGTGGTAGTGAGCTAAATCATGGTAGTGTTTTTCCTCTGAACAATTTCCTTTCCAGGTCTGTTACTAGGTTAGTTTTCTGCCACAAGTTCTGTTTGCTGAAGACTTGGAAGATGGGTGGGTAGGACAGTGGTAAAATAGTCTTACATATTTAGAATTAAGTACTTTGAGATAAGGTAAAGTTTGTTAATTCAGGTATATCCTACATAAATATTGGAGGATGTTCTTGGAGGAGATTCCCCCTCTTTCTTGCCTTGCTAGTGCTCTGATTGGTCAGATGCCACTCTTGGAGTCCCAGTCACTGATCAAAGGCATCTCCAGACTTGTGTGCCCTCAGGCTGTGTCCCTGTGCCCTCTGGTAGTCACAAGGTGAGTGCCAGATGACAGCATTCCCCTGACCCTGGGTACCACCTGCAGCTCTTGCAGCTGCATCCTGGGGCACTGCACTGGAGGCATTCCATAAGTGTGTTTTGTGGATGATGGATATTTTTTTCCTTCTGGGTGTAGCAAACTTACCACTCAGGTGTCATGGCAAAGTGCCTAAATCCACTGTGCTGTGCCTGAGCCCAATATTGGCAAGAGAGGGTATTTCCTGGCAGCCAGAAATAAACTTGGTATCGCTTAGGCAGCAAGCACACAGTGCTGGATTACTTTGAAATCTCTAATCTAACAGCAAAACATCTGTTGTTGTCCTGAGGCTTTTGCTACTCCCATGAGCAGGCAGATGAGTTTAGAATTAGTTGGAAAACTAGTGAAGTGTAGCTAATGCCACTGGAGGGATGCAGTGAGGCTCCTGTGCCTTTGAGTGTTTCCTTAATGGCTCAGTGAAAGGCTTAACCTCTACTATCGGGGTGGAGAGAAGCTGTGAGTACAGCAGAGGACACCTAATGTGGAAGTAAATGCTGTATAATCCTGCAGAGGCAGCTGCCAGCAGTGCAGCCACACAGGAGTACCAGGATGTGAGAGAGCAGCGCCTGCCTGAGGGGACTGAGCCAGCCTGGTGTTAACTTGGAGTTGGGAGTCCAAGGTGCCCTTGTCACTAATCCCTGACCAATGGAGGCTTCTGCTTCACCTGAGACAGGCTGGTGTGGAAGGAACTGACTTAGCTCAGCCTAGAGGGACATCAATGTAAATAGAGAGGTGTGTAAGGAGGGAGGGCAAGAAAGGGGTATAGCCTGCATGCCAGCTGTGGGTGACAGCATGAGCTTGAAGTTGAGGAAACCCAGGTTAGACATCAGAAAAAAATGAGCCTTGAATCTTCCAAAGCAAGGCTACTGAAAGAGTGTAGGAGTTCCACAGTTTTCTGGGAATAACTTCTGCCCCCTGTGCAGGGATGGAAGTTGCAGAGAACAAAAGGGGCCTTGAGGCTGTGGGTTTAGGAGGTTGGGTTTGTCTTGGCTCACACTTCAAGCTGTGTTACTCTGCTGCTGGTTTGGCTCCTTTTCACACTCATAAGCACAGCTATATGCAGATGTGCTTGAGCAGCAGTGCTGCAGCACTGTACCTGTTCAGCTGTGTGTTGTGCGGGTTACTGGAGAACAGGCAGGTTGTGCAGCAGTGATGGTCCACGGGGTGGCAAAGTGAGCAACAGGATAAATCCAGTCCCCTGCTGCTGTGTGACCTGATATGCTCTGGCAGTTTCTGCCGGTTGAGAGCAGTTCTCTGTCCTTACTGAAAACAAGTCTGGGGAGAAATGAACAGTCTGTTCTTCTCAGGCATTTTTCTTGTTGCGGAATCTCCAAACAGGCAGCTTGGGAAACCATTGAAGTCGTGTTTGCTGCCACGGGTATGCTCCTGTCCTCAGTTTGGACCATAAGTCTCATGAGAAGGAGGTTGCTGCTGAGCAGATAAACTGTGGATGGTGGGGCGTGGGTGTGTGACTTCCCCTTTTCTCTGAAGAGCTGTTTCAGTTGTGCAAGTGCTTGTTCTCAGCAGCCAGGGACATTCCAACAGCTGTAGACTTGCTCATCTGAGTGTTACAACCTCCCTCTGGTCTTTGCCCTGTGACCCATTTCTGGCTGTGAGGCTAGGGGGATTTGCAAAGCTGTGTACCCAAAAGGTCTGTCCTCAGAGGCCATCCCAGCTCTATTCTCCCATCGTGTTACCAAATATGTCAACTGCATCTTCATCATCTCACCTCAGTTCCTCTGCTTCATAAGAACAGCCCTTGAAATGTCTGCTAGTATTTTGATGTGGTGTGAATGTCAAATGGAATGATATCATAGAGGTGAACCGGTGCTGGTGTACAGCCAGGTTCCAAACCTGCAGTGAGGGGCTTGAGGTCATTTTATGCTCAGCTGCCTGCCTGGGAGGGTTGGGCAAATCCTGGGAAATGTTGGTTCTGGGCTTGTGTCTTGTGCCTGGTCAAGTGGCCCGTGCTGCAGAAAAACCACCCCAATTTCTTATATTAGCACCAAAAGTTGTATTTGCTGCTCCTTTCAGTCTGGATTTGGTAGTGAGGGATCAGTGCTGCAGAAACACAGCTGGCTGTGCTTCCAGCTCCAGGCCAGCTGCCCTGGGCAGCCTCAGCTGTGAAAAGCCTGGGCTGACCTAGAGCCACCTGTGTGTGTCAGCTTATTTTTTCACTTTTGGAGTTTGCTGTGGATGATCCTGGTAGGGAAGAGAAGGAACTGAATTGGATTTAGGAGAATTTTGTTGAAAACCTTGTGAGACTTTATTGGTCAGGAAAACCTCAAGTGGCTTACTTCCCAACCCTGTGAAAATCTCACTATTCACAAACAGAAGTTTGTGAATTTATTTGCTCCCTAATACCCAAGCCTTTCATGGTCATAAACTTTTAACTGTAAGAAATGACCTGTCTTCAAAGCTGAGTCTTTTCAGCCCAAGATTCCTGCTGCTGGGGCTTGGTAACACAACCATGGACAATGGGGAATGTGTGGTCTTGGCCTGGCCTCCAAGGGCTGGTGCTGAATGTAGGGGACTGAGGAGGGCATTGTGCTGGTGAGCCCTGAGTGTGAAATGGTGTGGCAGGAGCACCCATCCCAGCAGGGATCCAGGGCCCCCAGCCAGTGACCTGCCATCAACCTCAGTCATGTCATGGCTGGCTTTAATCTGACCCCCATCACATCTGCATGGTGGCTGTGGTGGAGCAGAAGGTCAGACCCCAGACAGTGAGGGATGATGTGACCATATCTGGCCATGGGTCAAATTTGACTGGGGTATAGATAGAGCCCTGCCAGGGGGGTCAGTGGAGATGGTCCTACTTGGAGCTGCATTGAGGAACCCTCTCCTGGGATCAGGACATTGCCCAAGGAGACTCTTTGAGGTTAAGAGGCCTTGCCTTATTGTGTGATTGAACATTCCAGGTTACTCTTTCTAAAATTTTGAGAATTCTTGAGTTAGCTGGGTAGTATCAATTCCATTTGCAATCATGAATCTGTATTCAAATGTTGGCAGAGCTTTAATTGGCTTAACTGGTTTTAAAAAGAATTATTTTAATATATTATTCATCTCAATTTTATAAGCCTCTAGGACAGATGGAAACAGCAGGCTTTGTGCTGGCTCGCCTGCCATCCCTGGGCTGAGCTGCTGTGTGAGTCCTGGCAGTGGTGCTGGAGCCAATCCTGCTGACAGAGGGATGTGGGGCAGGGTACCTGGAAGGCTTTCTCAGGAAGCAGCTGCAGGGTAACACCAAATGTTTGGGTCAATGCAGCACAAAGATTAATGGCACTGTGGTGTACCTCTGCCCTGGACAGCCTGGGGAAAAACAACCCCAGTTTATAGGACAGTCCCCTGCAAGGTGGTAAGTACATGTGTGGTGCATGGCCTTCAGATACAGCCTTACACAGCAAATATTTATCAAAACATCTTTCAGCATCCCCTTTGCAAGTACTACACAGCAGCTTGGGTGCTTAACCTTTCTTTGGGGTTTAAAGCCTGCCCCGCCTCCTGCTGGCCAAAATTAACCTTTCCTTAGGCTTTTAAATCTGACCTGACTCCTCCTAGCCTGACCTTGCACTGGGAGGAGGGTGGGCTGTGGAGTCCCTGCTGCTGTGGCCTCTGCCTGGTCACTCCAGGACAAGGATGCTCACAGCATCTCTGTGTTCCACGTACTTTTGCTATGGTAGGCAGAATGTCTCCAGCCTTCCTGTTCCCATTGGAGGTCAATGCCCGGCAGTTCCCTGTCTTCCTTTTCTCTCAGCTCAGGTTGTCCGTCAACAGCAGCCTCTGCATCAGTGATGGGGTGGGGGAGGTGGCCTGTAAGGGGTCTGTAAATGCACTGATTCTACCATTTGAGTCTGGAGTCTTGAACTTTCTGCCTTTACCTACCCTGGCACACTGGTGACAAATACCCCTGTATCAAAATGCCAAATTTCCCTTTTTTCCATGCTGGTGTGAATTGCTGCCCCGGGAAGAGAGGTGGCTCTGGCCTCCTGGATCCTGCTCTTTCACTTAACAGTGACCAACACCAGCTTCAGTGGGGCTGCTTCCCTGCTGCAGTGTCTTCTCTGGATCTTCAACTCTGTGCAACATTCTTGAATTTGTGTCCTGCCACAAATGGGATTGTGTCTTTACTGAAAGCTTTGCTGAGGATGCAGGCACATGAGCTCATGTGACATCCAGCTTAACAGCATTTCTGTCAATTTGTCATGGAATCCCAGAATGGTTTGGATTGGAAGGAGCCTTAAATCTCATCTTGTTCTAACCTTCTGTGATGGGCAGGCGCACCTTCCACTAGACCAGGTTGCTCCAAGCCCCATTCAACCTGCCTAGAACACTTCCAGGGGTGGGGTATCCACAGCTTCTCTGGGTGAGTGAAGTACTGGCCCAGTCAACCTGTGCCAATGCCTCACTACCCTCTGAGTGTAGAATTTCTTCCTAACGCCTAATTTAAATCTCTTCTAGTTAAGAAACATTCTCCCTTGCCCTATCATTATCTGCCTGTATAACCAATAGCTCTCCCTGTTTTTGATAAGCCCCCTTTAGATAGTGGAAAGGCCTCTTAGGTCTCCCCAGAACCTTCTCTTCTCCAAGCTGAAAACCCACAGCTCCCTCAGCCTGTCAAATGATGGTTTAAGTGCCATTTTTAGTGCCTCACAACCTCTGTTGTGTTTGCACTGCAGCACCTGGGGAACCCCCTCCTGCAGTGTCTGCAGAATTCCCCCTGCCCCAAGTGTTGGCCACTGTGCCCACATCCCTTGAACTCCTGGCTGCTGAAGAGGGCTGAGCATGTGACGGCTGTGAGCTGAAGGACAGAAAATAGAGCTGTTAGGTGGTTAAAGCCCCTTGAATTCAAATCCTTTTGTAACATGCCTGTGCCCTTTGCAGCTTCCCTGGTAAGAGGCCTCCCAGCCAGGGCAATGGAGATTGCCGTGGTGGCTGAGACCGGTGCTGAGCTGCCATGGGGGAGCCCCACTGCTAAGACACCTGCTGTCTGTATGTTGTGCTTTCAGCAATTAACTATTAATTTATAACGCAGAGTGGGCTCGCGGCAGGCATCCTGTCCTTGACACTGCTCGCCTGGAGAATCCCAGAGGATGGCTGCAGATGCTCGGTTTCCCTCAAGGTCAGTGACCGTGAGTGCCTCCCGCAGGGTACCCGAGGCCATTCCCCTTCTCAACTCAGGAAGAAAACAGCACTACAGGATTGGTCCTGGCAGGAAACGAGCTCACCCGGCACAGGGAGAATGAGGCATCTGCCAGGGAGAGGAGGGAGGCTGGCACCTCGTCTTGCTCAGGGGGTTGAGTGTGTTGCTGCAGCATTGCCAAGTTCTCATCTGTCCTTCTCCATCAGTCTTTGCTGACAAAATGGTTCATGGGAGCTCTTGCAAGCCTCCTTGCAGAAATAAGACCACTCTGTTTTGTCCTGGAGCTCATTTTGGGAATAGGTTGGGCCCCAGCACCATAACAGAAATGCAGGGATGGACAGTGGCATACAGGGCAGGTGTGCACAAGGAGTGGATGAGAACTTGGGTCTCGGAAGTTCCCAAATGGCAGCTGAGAGACTGGAGTCATAAAAACCTCCAAGCTTAGTCTGTCCTTTCTCATATGGAAGGTGACAAACCAAAGGTCATCCACAAATCCAGCCAAGAAGCAGAAAGCACCACACTCCTCTCTGGTCGTGGAGCCAGGGATATGGGAGATGTGGATTCACCCAGTGGTAGCATGAAGCACCTCTTTCCCTGGTGCATGCCTCTGTTTCCCCACAATGAGTCTAAAATCTGTGCAAGGGGTAGCAGTTATTTATGTAGGTATGTCTCAAACAGGACTTTGCTGGAGAATTACTGCAAGAATGCAAAATATGGAATATTTCTGCATGAAGAGCAAGTTATGAACTGACTGGAGGCAGCATGTTAGCTTGCTCTCTTGACTTTATCCTTTTCCACTCTCCATCCCACTCCAGCTCTCTCCACTTGCCCTGGTGCGTCCATGTCCAGAGTTCAAGAAATCTTGGCAGGAGCTCCAAGCCCTGCAGCCCAAATGCCTGCTGAGAGAGGAAGGCAGCGTGTAACTTGTAGAGTCTTAAGGAAACTATAGGAAGATTAGGAAATGTGTGATGAGTTTTGATAAGTGGAGGAAGCAGGTCATGTCCTGTGGGCATGTCGAGTGGGCTCTGCTGGAAGTATGAAAGCATGAAAAGCAGCCTTTGCCACAGCAAAGGATCAGTTAGTCTTCTCAGCACTCTCTACTCTGGTCCAAGATGTGCTGGGCTGGCAGGATGATACTGGGGATCTTCAGGATCTTGTTAGTGCTTGTCCATGCATCAGCTGCCTGTGAATTTGGGCCTTCTCCTTACAGGACCACGGGGATAGTCTGCAGGATGACCAAGCCTGCGGGATTGCTGTGTAAGTGCCTGCTGGATGGAGCTGTGTTTGCTCCATCTCCACCAGAAGGTAGTGACAGATCAGCCAAGTGAGGGGGTGGGTTTCTTGCTTCCCTGGGTCTTGTGTAAACAGTTTATCCAGCAAGATGCATTAATACCTGCCTGTGAGCACAGCTTAAAACATGAGCACCTAAACTGAATAGGCACTGCTTCTCAAAAGAGCTTGAAAATGGTCTTCAGCCCAATGTTTTAGTATTGTTCTTTGCTGAGGGTTGGCACGATGGAAGAGCTAGAGAAAATGGGTATTCAATTTCTCTCTTTGTTGCAACCTCATCTCTTGGGGTCAGGGTGTAGAAGGGGGGAAACAGGTTCTCTGCTGCTGTGGGTTTATTTGTGAGGATTTGAGGGCTTATGGGTGGGGGAAGAACAGTTAGTTCTTCTGTGAAGGATGGGAACAGCTCTGTCCCATCCCCTCCAACAAGGGTATATGCAGAGAAGGATGCTGGGCCAAACTAAGAGAGGGTATTTCTGGAAGCAAAAAAATTCTGTATTACCATGTGCCTGAACCTGGACTGGATAACACCAGGAAAATGGGCACAGAAACTTGAATATCAGAAGTTTTCAATTGGAGACCCAAGACTACAATACAAGCAAGCAGCAACAGAGCAAAGCACTGGGGTAAAGTCAACAGCTTGTGTGATGTAAGGATGAGTACAGCCTCAGCCTTTCAAAAATCTGCTCCTGAGGTGCATGGATGGAAACTAGGCATGATTACCTGGAAACAGACCTGCTGGTGACCGTTGAACTAGACACACTGTTGTCCCTTGCTGCCATCAGCTGTTAAAGTTAGGGACTTTTTACTTTTTCACTTTACTTTCAAACCATTTCTAGTGCTTCCTTAATCTAAGGGAAATACCTTGGATAAAACCCTTCTGTAGTGCTTTAATCCAGGGTGCGGATCCAACTTTGCAACCAGGTGAGGTTGCAGTTTGGTATCTTTGCCCTCTTCTTCCACCAACAGTGAACCAGGAAACAGCACAGGTCATCCAAGCAGCCTTCAGAAATGCCAAATTCCCAAACATCACTGGGGAAAGGTCTGTGCGTCTCCTCGGCAAGGTGGCTTATGGGCTGACCAAGTGAGTATCTCTGTGTCTCTGTGCCAGGGGAGATCTGGGCTGTGGGAGGGAAACAGAATCTGACCTTGGAGGGAGCTTTAATCCAGCAATTCCTGGTGAAAGCAAAGGTCTGGACTGGGGCAGGCACACATTCTGATCTAGGCCTTGCAGACAATTTGCACATTAAGGTTCAGTCTGCCAATGTGTTTTTAAAGAGCTTTCCCAACTCAGTGGGCAGCCAGAGAGGCAGCACATAGAGCACATCTGACAATGGGGGTGGGGAGCAATGCCTCTGTGGCCTGGGACACCTGGAGCTGTTGACAATAGATGGAGCCCAAGGCCCATCAAGTGGCAGAGAGGACCCATCTGAGGCTGCTGGAGTCACCCAGGTCAGCAGGATGTTACTTGGCTGTGATTTGTGACAAATCAAGCTGGGTGTTTCTGTGTTACTTTTATTTGGGGACAACAAATGCAACAGTGCATTTGCAGGACAGATTTCCTGCCATGACTGCAGCTGCACAGAGCACTGCAATGAAACAGAGTTGGGTTGCTCCATTTTTCCTGTTTAAAGCATCCCCCCACCTCATATCCAAACATCACCAGGGAAGTGCAGTGCACTGAGGCTGAACAAAAGCACCACTGTCCTTGTGCCTGGCCCCTGGAATTTGCAAAAGCTTCTGAGTCTGTCACTGGCACAGGTCCCTTAGAGACCTCACATCCTCAGGAGCAAACCTGTCTCAGCCAGTCACAGAAAACAGCCCTGGTTGGGGACAAACTGTGTTTGTGTTGTTCCTAGCATCCAGGTCAATGACTTGTCCATAGAGAAGAGCGACGTGGAGCTTAAGGAGGAGGATGCCATTAACATTGCCATTAAAAACGTGACAGCCTCCTTCAAAGGGACCCTGACCTACGGCTATGCTGGGGCCTGGTTGTAAGTACCCAGGGCTGGCTGCTGCTGAGCACCACAGCCCTGGCTCCTGCTGCTCCAGTGGGGACTGGCCATGACACAAGAAGGTGGAGAGAGGCTGCACTCCTTGGGCTCTCTAGCCACGGCAGCATTGCACACTGCTTGAGACAGGATTTTATACTCTTGCAGTGCTGCTCAGCCCCATCACACTGCTCTGCTTATTTTTCTTTTTGTCTTTCTGTCCTCACCATGCCTGAGGAGGCAAGATGGGCAAAGCTTATGAGTTGACTTCTTCCCTCCCCTCCTTACTTTATAAAGTCTGAGGGGATAAAGGGGTTTAATGCTCCTCAGTGCTGCTAAGGCAGCAGTTTGCGATGTTTTAAAGCCAGGCTATCTGATAGAGGCTGTGGCGTGTATGGGGTTTGCTCACTGCAGTGCAAGGACTGATGTGAGAGGTGTTATAAAACTCACCCTGGGGCTGTCCTGTGGTCAGGGAGAAGCTGCTCCCAGCACGTGTTGCTAAATGTCTTTCCTTCTTGCCGTTACAGTTTGCAACTTTTTCATTCAGTTGACTTTGAAATCGAGTCTTCCATTGACCTCCAGCTGAACATTAAACTGAGTAAGTGGGAGATCTGCTCTGGTTTGTGAGTTGCACATACTGCCCAGCTTCTCCTGGGCGATGTTCAAGGACCCTGACAATAGGAGATAGGGAAGCTGACAGGTATCAAATGGGGCATTAAAAAAGGTGCTTGGTAGACTAACTCAGCTGGAGCTGCAAGAAGACACCCTCTGTACAGGTGCAAAGTAGCCCCATCTGCCCTGACTTTGCAGTCTTGAATATTTTGGAAACATCCCCCGGGAGGAGATGTGAGGAACTCTGGCTGCCCCTCTGCAGTGATGCCCTGCTCCAGGCACCCAGTGTCTGCAAAGTGCATCCACACTCCTCTTCTCAGCAGCAAATTAGCTACTTTTTTTTCCTTTTTCTCTTTCATCCCATGCAGTGTGCCAGGAGGACCAACTGGCTGCCGATGCCTCAGACTGCTACCTGACTTTCCACAAGCTCACACTTCACCTCCAAGGAGATAAGGAGTGAGTCTGTCCCCCTTCAAAATCAAGCTTTATTGCTTCACTGCCAATCCCCAAATGTCACCCACCATGGGGACCACTGGTGGTCCTTGACTGTGGTCCCTGTTGTACACAGACCAGGCTGGCTGAAGCAGCTCTTCACAGATTTCATTTCCTTCACTTTGAAGCTTGTTCTCAAGAGAGAGGTAAGAACAGTCTGTGGACAGAGGAAAACTTGGTGTAGCTTTGTAATCTACAAACTTTTCTGCTCCCATGTGCCCACAAGATGGTAGAGTATAATGCTAGTGCTTGTGAAAAATAAGACAAATAAATCGAATCCACAAAAAAAAAAGGCAGCTTGTACAAAGTGAGAGGTGTTGCTGACATTGATGCTGCTGGACTCTGACCAACAGCCCCCAGATCTCCTATGAGGCATAGCTCCCCTCTACAACCCAAAATTGTACCCCATGCATTTAGTTTTTTTCTTCTTCCTCTTGTAGGTGTGCAAGGAAATCAATTCTCTTGCTCAGATGTTGGCAAATTTTGTACTTGATTTAGCAGGTAAATATCTTTGTTTTTTCTGCTTTCTTTTATGTGCAACTTTAAACATTTGAGCCTGAGCAGGGCAGTAGCCACATCCATCAAAAACATCCTTCAAAAATGTGCATGGGATTCCAGGCCCTCGAGCAACTGCAAAATAAACCTTAGCAATGTACTATTTTGAATTTTCTGCATCAGGCTGATTTTTAAGGGTGGTTGAACAGATTGAAAGACATAGTTCATAAGCAATTTCTCCTTCAGAATGCACTGACCAGTTGTGCAGGGTAGCTGCAGGACTTAGGTTAGCTAGAACATGCACTGGAGTATTGGGCCTGAGATATCAGAGCATTTGGATCTGCCTGCTGGAGATTTTCCTAGTCCCACATATCAGGGAAAAGGAGGGCAATGTAAAACTAGGGTAATTATCCCCATTTCCCAGTGTTGAAATTGTGTCAGTGAGCTATAGCAAGGTCAACACTAGCTCCCAAATGAATGGGAACCCCTGTCCCACCCCGTGTCCTTTTATAACCCCCAGTCACCTTCTGCACCAAGTCCTAAAAGCAACTGTTGTAAGCTCTGCTCAAAGTCGTATTTCTGCTGTGAGGTTTTTTTTGTGTTTTCTTCCTGCAGTAAATTTTGTCCAGGATAAGGGTATCATCGTTGATCTCTCCCTTGCATCAGATTCTGTAATAAAAACAGGTTACATAGAATCACATCACAAGGTGAAGTACCCCAGGCTGCTCAAGGACTGATGTTTTCTGGTGATGGTGTGTGCTGGAGAGCTGGGAGGGGCTGGTCCTCTGCTGCCCTGCTGAGCTGTAGCATGGGCTGCTTCCAGCCCACTCCCTGCCCTGTGTCCAGCCACCCCTTGCCTTGCAATAGGACTTGCAGGTGTTGACATTTTGTTGTCTCCCTGCTGGTTTCTGTGGCCAATACACTTGTTTTCCATTAAAGGGCCTTGTCCTGTACAAGAACTACTCCAGCATCTTGAGCGACTCTGCTTTCTCCCCGTCACTGCTGACTGAGTCCCGCATGCTCTACTTCTGGCTGTCCGAGCACACCCTCAGCAATTTGGCCTCGGCAGCTTTCTTAGATGGGAGACTGGTATTGACCATCAGAGGGGAGAAGTTGCAGGTGATTTCAGGGGTGGCCTTCTCCTTAACTCACACATCATGTTTTGGGGAGAAAGCAAAAAATTCTCTAAACACAGTGTGTTTGCAAGATCTGGTTTCTGTAGAAGATAGAAATCTATAGTCAGTCACTACATGTGATCCAGAATTTGGTGCCTTCTTGTCAAGAGTGTTCTCCCAGGCAATATTATCCCTTGGAGTGGCAAAACCAGCTGATAGAAAACTTGTCTGCTGAATTGTAAAGGGACATGACTTTGGGGGAGCACGGAGGTAGAAAAGGGATGAGCTCAAGGGGAGCTCAAACTGGGCACAGGCCACACCTCACAGCTCTGTCCCATTCAGCCTTCACCAGGGCTAACCATAACCTTGTGTTTTGGTTTTCCACAAGCTGTTTCTCATTTGTTTCTAAAGGCGCTGTTTGAAATGGAGGACACGGAAGCACAGCAGAAGGTGGTGCAGACGGTAACTTTTGGTCCTATTCTGAGAATTTTATGTCAAATGAGGAACTCTCAAATGGATTTTGCTGCACTGTAATATCTTGTGTCTTGGGTAGGCCTGGTGGGGAAAACTAGAGAATGATGGAGAAGTTATTGTGCTTTGGAAGGAGGATTGTTCCACTCTCCATGATTGCACAACTTCCTTGAAACCTGGCTGAGTTATTTGCCTTGTGTGAGCAGGAGGAGGAACTGGGGGCTACAAAAGGGATGCAGCTGTGTGGCAAGTTAGTATGAAACTGGTATGGGAAAAGTGTGACTCATTTGTTGTTCCTTCCTTGACCAGATTTTTCAAGGCACATCCTACAATGACTCTGTGGCCAAGGTGTGGAGTCTCTCCCAGCCCCAAATTACTCTTCAGCCTGAAGGGACAGTTGTGAAGTCCTTGGTAGCAGTGGAGGTCAGCATCCTTCCCTCAGAAGAAGAGTCTCTGGTGGTTCTGTACATGGAGAAGGTCAGTTCTTGCACGTCTGGACTGTGAAGACCTTGAGATAAGTTTGTCCCAAGTCTGGACCACTCCTGGTGTGCAGGGACAGTAATGGCAGAGAGCCTTTTGGGAAGGGTGGGTGGTTAAACCACAGGAAGTGGAGAAGGCATATCAGTTCCTTTTAACACCAGCATTTCTTCCCTCAATGTCTCCTCTATCAGGACAGCCCATCAGCGATGTGTGAGGTGGTAAAAGCAGCAGAAAGTGCTGATAAGCCCCCATAAACTTGTATCAGACATGGTGAAATTCCTGCAGCTGAGGTGTTTTAGGAGAGAATGAAGGCACCATGGGAGGAATGTACTTAGTTTGAAATCTCATTCCCAAATTCTAGCTTTGGCCTCCACTTAGAGGACAGTTGTCTCTGAAATGAAGATCCAGCTCTGAAGAATGTGAAGCTCAAACCCTAACCTTTTTCTCTATGTATACCTGTATGAAAGTTCCTGCTCACACTGTGTTTTACTCCAAGCTGCTTTATACTGATTCTAAGGAAGCAGAAAAAAGAAATGCCAGCAGCTTTCCAGTCATGTGTAACATCACAAGAAAGCAGTATGTTTGTCCAGTTTTGTAACTGTGGGCTGAGGTAGACACAAAACCAACCCAAACCTTTGCCCTTTAATTTAAAGGGTTAAACTGTAATTGAGAATAATTCCCTCCTACCCTATGCCACATTAGCAGTGTTACAGGAAAACATACACAACTGTTTCTTGCACTCCAAGTGGTATCTTGAAATAAATTTCAAGGATTTGAAATTACAGAATTGCAGAAGCACTGACTTAGAGGTGGTTCATAAAATCATGGCTCCCAGGATGTGAGCCATGGACTACCAGAATCCTGGTTGTGACCTGCAACTTCATCACAAATTCTCCTTTTAAATGAATGTTTGCACACAGGCAACAGCAAGAAAATGAGCCTAAATGACCAGAATTCAGAGATTGCTTTATTTTTTAATTGGCTATATATTTGATGGCTATCTGTGGTAGCCCTGGCTACCTTGAAGCTAGAAGGATGTTGAACTCTGACTCATAGAAAGCAAACCAAAATATGCAAATGCAACTCCCTGCTACAAGGTAAGATGAGCTGTGCCTCACCCCTGCTGTTCTTCTTTCTGCAGGAAATCACGGTCACCATCCAAGCCGCCTATGCAGAAAAGAAACTCATTTTGCAGCCTTTGAACTCTAGGTTGGTACTGTGCTCTCTTAAGGGGTTTGCTGCCTCTTTTAGACTATGCTTAAGAGCAGCATGAAAAGAGGATCTCTGTAGCCCTTTGTGACTTCCCCCTACCCCTTTTTTTCCCTTCCCTTCAGCATAGAGTTTAAAGTCTTTAAATGCACAACTGATCCAAGTGGGGTAAGTCCTAAAAAAGTATTCTCTAAGTAATTTGAGGTTAAATTATGTCTTTAAAGCATTTTTGCATGAATTTTCTGACTTTCAGAATGACCCATCCATACAAAACTTCATGCAGAATATGATCTCAGTTGTTGGGATTCCAGAAGTAATTTCGAGTGAGTTTTTCCTTTGGGGAAGTGCCAACCTACTCCATAAGTGTTTAACAATAGATCCCCTAAACCTGAGCACTGAAAAAATACAACAATAACACTAACAACTATGGGGGAACCACACCACTGTTTTGAATTCCTGCTGGATTCACTTGGGGAATGGGGAACTCTTTGTAAATGGCTGGGAGAAAGGAAAAGTGAGTTTTCCATCAGGCCAAAAGTTGTGGGACGTTGAGGCACAATTAGCTGTTGGCAACGGGCAAACAGGGTGGCAGCACATGATGAGCAGCAAGCTGGAATGGCCAAACCTGTAACTGGATGGGTTTGCTGATTCCACAGGCATTGAATCAGCTCTGACTTCACTGATGAGCAACAAAGGACTTAATCTATTTGATATCATAAATCCTGAGATCATCACAAGAAAGGTAAGCAGAACTCAGAAATGCCTGGCTCTCCAAGCCCTCTTGGGAGCGTGGCATAAACTAACATAACACTTTTCTGTTTTCTCCCCACTTTCTAGGGATATGTTATTGTACAACTTGACTTTAACTTCCCGCATCATTTGCTTCTTGATTTCCTTCAAAAAAAATTATAGAGCTGATCCCTTCATAAAGAGGCATAGGAACCTGTGTACAGACAGAGAGGTTGTGTGTGAACCAATTAAAAGAAGAGCTGATTTAAATTACCTTCTGTAGAATTTTATTTCCTTTTCCTGAGAAATGCTCCAGGTTCTGTGCAATTGTGCTCCTATGGAGACTTTCCTCTGCTCCTTTGATGTATGCTGCTTTTTCAGGATCTTTAAAGGAATTACATGCTTAAGAGCAAGGGCTGGACTCTTGAAGTGCATGGTCTCTGGATTAGCACTCCTGAGGCAGCAGAAATGGATTTTGACCACTTTTGGTATCTCTGCTGTTAGTTTTGGAAACATAGCACTTTTTGTGCTAATTTTTTGTTTTCTTTCTGCCAAGACCCCCTGATGTTGACAGACTCCAGCAATTCAACTGATATTACCAAACTCCAAGCAAGCCCAATACCTATAGTTCTGGTTGGATCTGGGTATGGCTGAAAAAAGTAAATAGGATATGAATTTATAGTGCGGTACAACGGCAGAGAGATCCTGTTCCCACTATATTTTCTTTACAGACCCTTGTGACTGTGTAGAGCTCCTGGCAAATCGCCAATGCCCGTGTTTTTGAAACAGTGACAGCAAATTTGAGAAAAACAATAACAAAAGGAAAAGAGATTGTAACAGAAAGTTTAACTGTCTAGTCAAGCAGCAGGTTTCTCTTCCTACCATAGTGCAATAATTTATCTGAAGTTGCTCAGTTATTTTCCTGCACCAGTTCATGCTTCTCTTTTTTTTTTTCCTTTGTCTTTTTTTTTTGTCTTTTCAATTGGAGGAGATCTCAGGTGACAAATCCAAGATTGTAATGGTGAATAGGGATCACATTAACAAAGGCAGAGGATGATGTTTTCCTCCCAGAGAGAGCAATAATTAAGTTTGGGTTCCCACAAAGAGCCCTGAGGTGCTGGTAGCAGGATGGGTTCAGTCTCTTGAGTTCCCTGGGTGTGGTGATTGCTCCCTCCACAATGTCATGGATGTTCTTCCTGGGATATGAGGCAGGTCCCTCTGACATGCCCCTCTCTCACCCTCAATGCCAGAGGCACTTCCTTGCTCCACATGGCTTTTGGGTTCAGTGGCCATGGTGCACAGGCTTGGGGGGAGGATGCTGGGGCACACAGCAGGGCTCAGTTTAGAGGTTGCCCCATGGCAGCCAAGGACCAGCTGTGTCCATGAGACAGCAAGGGTGATGTGAAAAGTGTGACACAGTGGTATGACTGACCTAGTACAGCAGGTGGCTTTGTACAGTAGGCAACTTCCCACCTCCATTCCCACCATGTTCCCATCACTGCCTCCGCTGGCTATTTCAGTACCAGCTAAGGGCTTATTCATGCTCCCTCCTGCTCTAAAGCCACTGCTGCTGAAGGGATATTTTGCCTCCCTGCATGGCAATGTCTGCTGAAGACCATGGGAACTGGTTTCTGCCAAGACACAGCCTTCTGCTTCTCCTGAGTAATATCCCACCACAGTGATGAGCATTAATAAAAAGGAAATGGCAGGGGAAGATGCGTTCTCTGTGTTGCAGGTGTCTTGCCCCTCTAGGGACATTCAGTGGTGACAGACGGTGGGGACTGGGCTGCCCTGCTGTGGGGGCAAAGGAAGGTAACAGAGCTGGGAAAGGATCTGCAGCACAAACCTGATGAGGAGAAGCTGAGGGAGATGTGAGGGTTCAACTGAGAAAAAAGGAGGCTCAGAGAGGACCTTATTAATAGTCTCCATAATTCCCTGAAAAGGGGTTGTAGGCAGGTGAGAGTCAGTCTCTCCTCCAGATAGCAAGTGACAGGACAAGAAGAAACAGCCTCACGTCACACCAGGGGAAGTATAGATTGGATATTAGGGAAAATGCCTTCACTGAAAGAGAAGTCAGGTGTTGGGACAGGCTGCTTAGGGCAGGGGTGGAGTCACCACACCTGGAAGTGTTCAAAAGGTGTGTGGAGGTGGCACGTGGGGACACGGCTTAGTGGTGAACACAGAGGTGCTGGCTTTATGGCTGGATTCGATGATTTTAGAGATCTTTTTTGACCTGAATGTTTCCATGGGGGAGCGAGGACTGGGCTGAAGGGACGGAGAAGCACCAAAACGCCTGCCGGTCCAGCACAGAGTCCCTGCGGGGCTGCCTTGTGCGGGAGGTGCAGCCCCCGCGGTTCGGAGCCGCTCCGCAGCCCCACGTGCTTTCCCGGCAAAGCCGCCGCTAGTTTCGATTTCGGGTGGAGCGGTCCCGGGCCCCTCTATCGCTGTGTCAGCGACGGCACAGACCGGGTCAGGTGAGCGCGGCGGGGCCGCATCGGGGCATCGCGCTGGGCACCCCGGGGAGGGACGGGGCAGGCGTCGTGCTGAAAACTCCACGAGGGTTTGGGTGCGCGGGGGCTGGGTGTCTGGCTTTGCCCTTTGCCACTCAGCTTTTAGAACTGACGTATTTTGCAAGAAGCATGGCTGGAATAATAGACTTAATAACGCTGGAAAAGACTCCCGGGCACACCGAGGTCAAACTTTGCAGAAGAGATGACTTGTCCTGCCAGGCGCAAGGTGGGTCAGATCCGATGTGGGCACTGCATTTGGCCACCCCAGCTCCTCCGTGTCACCCCGGCCCCTCTGTCCACTCTCGGTTCTCTCATCGCTCCCCGTGTTCCTTGCACCGTGCTCAAGGCACGAGAACTAGAGTGCTTGTCTGGAGACACGGGCGTTGCTGGACTTGGGTGTTTTATATTCTCTAATGAGCTAATTATGGCACTGTGGTGTGCCATCTTGCCTTCTCTGGGACTCGGCTGCAGCCTCCATCCGATTTTCCAATGCAGCTTCTCTGGCATCCAGAAAAATATTAATAATATTTCATTGTTTGTTGCATCCCTTTCGGTTAGGTCTGTGTGCATTCAGTTCTATTTAGAAACCTGAGATCTTTTATCAATTTGTTCACATCTCCCCCATTCTCACTTAAACTTTGTCCCCATTCCAAAGGAAAAACAACTTGTTTTTTGAACTTAGCTATAACGGAAGTGGTGAATTGTATTTTCCCTTGTCCCAGAACAATCAGTTGTATGTTTCTAAATAAAAATATCAAAATATTCCCGTTGCAAGAGTTTTAACCACAACCAAGTTTCCTCCACAGAGAGAGTGTTTGCCTCTGAGTTCCATTTTTTGCACCACTCTCCTGAAGCATTACCAAAATTAACATCTGACTCTAGATTTTAGAACAGGACTCACCCTGCTGCTGTTCTGACTGGATGTTTTTTCCCATCTCACAGATGGCTTTCAGCTAGGGAATTCCCGACTAATTTCACTTTCGTTTTCCTCAGTCTTGTTTAACACGTCCTAAAAGGCACGGGTGGGCTTTGTGCCTTGGGAGAGTGGTGGGTTAGCAAGTGGAAATCAAGGCAGTGGATGTTGTCCTCCAGCTTCTTTCTTTTGTGACACCCCCCCCATGTTGGTTTGGTGACACTGCTCTCTGTCTGGGTTTTTGGTAAGTAGCCTGTGCTCCTCAGGGCATGCAAGAAGTTGGTAGATTTGCAACAGGTAGTTTCACATTTCGGTTTAATTTTTCATACGTAGGAACGATGTGAAGGCCAAGTTGGGGAGGGGACATGAGTTTTAGTGAAGTGTTTTAGTGGTGGTTTTGCATTTGAAGGGCAAGGATTGAGGCTGAAAAGTTTTCTGGGTTTCCTCGTGAGGTTTTTGTGCTTCATTTTGATGTCAGAATTGGTTTACTGTAAGTCAGTGCTTGTCATTTCTGATGGTCTTATTTAGCAGAGCAGTAGTAAAGGAGCTGTGCTGTGTCTCTAGAGTTTTCATGTAACTTTTCAGTGTTGTTTTATTCTTGAACACAAGTCTTTCATTAATTCTTAAAAGTTTAGTGTTTGTCTGAATGGCTTTCCACCTTCATTGGCATTAAGGCCTTATTATTAAATAATTTTATATAATACAATATAACATAATATAACACAATGTAATTACTATAATATAAATAATTAAAATATATTAATCTATGTATTTATTTAATGTGGCCTTATTAAGTTGGGTGTTCTTGGTCATCAAGGCAGTAAGGTCAGAGCATTGCTGCAAATTTCTGGGATTTGACTGGGGGAGTGTAAAATGAAAATTCCTAAAGATTGACTAAGAAATGGAGTTTGTTTTGCAGGAAGCCCTGTTATTTTGCAGTTTGTTTAAATTTGAAAAGCTTAAATGTTTTCTTTTGAGATTTCCATTAATTAAAATATTTTTCCTTTGTTTTTAATGCATGTATTAATTATTACTGTTCTTTATTTGTATGACTGAGAATATAAAAAAAACCCAGAATAACTAATAATAAAACATTTTGAATGAAAACTTAGAGGTCTCTCCAGTAAAGTTCAGAATTTCAGTTTTTGACCACATGTTTGACAACAGTATTTGACAGCCTGAGCAGAAAACTGATCCTGGTTATGCCAAATTTTTTAATCATTTCACCAGGAACATTTTTCTTGATCTTGTTAGAATAGTAAATAACATGCATTAGAGTATTTTTACGAACTGGGGGTTTTACCCCCATTTTGCTGGGTCCCAGAGCTGCCTCACCTTTTATGTAATGCATTCTGAAAGTTTGATCTGGAATGGGAAGCTGGGTAAAGTCATTCTTACAGTGATATTGTGTTGCAGCAGTATATGGAGATACTGTGTAGTAACCGACTTCGGCCTGAAGAGTGAGAGATGAGTAGAAGAGCACACAGTATAAACAAGGTGTGCTCTTTGGGGATGTCTACTTGGCTTTTGTAGCACAGGAACAGAGGAGGTTGATGAGGTCCTTTGCATCCAGTCCCTGCTGTGGCACTCAGGTCATAATTTGCATTAATTTGCCTCAGTCTCAAAACATCCAGGGCTGTTGGAAGAGACAGCACAGAGAGGGCAGAGAGAGGTGTTGGATGATGGGGGAACGACTGTTCTCTTAAATGTGAGTGTGACAAAGGTCTAGACCAATTTAACCTCCAGTGCTCCAACTTGCTACCTGCTTTTCTTTTGTCTTCAGCTTCTGGGTGCATGCCATGCCCACCAGCCATAGGGGGAGGTGATGTTCTCTCCATGTAATGCACCCTTGGGAGAGCATGGCTCTGTTCCAGCATGACCTTAACTTTCTGATTTATTAGGAGTTGTCTCTGGTCAGAAGGGAAGGTCTTAACTCTTTCCAACAGAGTGTCCTTCTGTCTTCCACTTCTATTTTGAGTTCTTCTCTTGGCTCCATAGAAATCTCCCACTTTCCTCCTTGGACAGGTCAAGGTGGCAAAAATAAAAAGCCTGAAGGCCTGTGCCTTACTGTAGGTATCTGAATAGTCAGTGGGGAGGAGAACATGTCTGGGGAGTGAGGGCTGAACACCAGAACAGGTGTGCTCTGCAGCACGACTCCCTCATTCCTCCATCCTGGTGGTGCTGGAGTGGCTGCTGCTGTTTGGTTGGGAATGTATTTCCTCAAAAAATAATAGTTACTGGGGAGTGGCACCATGTGCACCAGCCTCATTAGGGGATGAAATTACCTGGCCCAACAGGATGTTTGTGCTCAACACTGTTACTGGCTTTTTGCTGAACTGAGCTTCTCGTGGTCCTGCCCCCACCCCACCTAAACTTGGGTGTTACAGCAACAGTAGAAAGTCTTCCTACACCTCACTAAGTGCAGCAGTCTTTGACCTGGAGGGACTGTCCCCTGTAGGTGCAAGGCAGACAGTTGGTGAGGGGATGGACCATGGAGGCATTTCTGTAAACACAGCGATAGCAGCTGTTTCAACATCCATGTAGGGTACTGTCTGCTGGAGTCAAGCTGTTGTAGCCTGGACTTGGGACCCTGCTTCTGCATGTTTGGAGATGTGCTGGATAGTAATTGCTTTCCTTATCCCTTTCCTTGTGTAAAAATGGTCGGACACCAGCCAACACCTGCTGCAGAGTGAGATGAAATTTCCCTTTGCTGTCCCTGCTGAGACATGGGGAGCTGGCACTGGGGGCATTTTCAGTCCCCTACACTTGAAATTTTTTCATGGGAGCTGTGTGGCCTCAGAGGATCAGCTTTTCACAGGTGGTTTTTTTTTTAGTGTCGCAGGCTGCTTAACTTGAGCAAGCTGCTGCTACTTCTGCATCAGCTTCTGCGGAGGAGCTAAGAGCAGCAGGGTCGCACAGACCAGCTCAAATCAGACAGTGATGCCAGGAAAGCTGTGATTCCCATGAAGTGTTCATCTAAAACTGTCTTCACTTGCATCTTTAGGGCACAAGGCTGAGTCCTGCATTTTCATCAGACCACTAGTGAATCTTTGAATGTCAAAACTTCCTGGTCACTGCTGCTTTGAGTGAGAAGAGATGACAAACACCACAGCTGACCTTTGGGTCAAAGTTAAAGCTTATAGATCTGTGACCTGTGTAGTTGCAATGGCCTTGTATGTCTACATCCTCCTCTGTTACTGTCCCTAGGCAACTGCATATAGGCATGCACCGTGCTTTGGGGTGTCCCTGTGTGCTGAAACACAGCCACTAGCAGATTGACTCTACATCAGAATATGGAGCAGCAGCCACCTTTGCACTTGACAACTGGAAGAAGGCTGATCACACAACAATGCAGGTAGGAGATTATGTGCATGGCTGTGATGTGGCAAGGAGGTAGAGGTGGAGATGACATGGCCACTAAAGCATAAATGAGTTGTTCCCCACAAAATGAGCAGCAAGAACAGCTGACTGAGGCCTTTGTGCAGGGAGGTCCTGCACAGACTTGTGAACTGAGATACAGACAGTTGAACAGGTAAAGAAAAAGTTGCACACACAAGGAAAGCAAACCAAGGAATTAATTCACTACTTCTCATGGACTAGCAAGCATTCAGCCATCTCCAGGAAATCAGGGCTCCATCACATGTAGCAGTGACTTGAGAAGACAAACGTCATCACTCTGAACTCTCCACATTCCTCCTTCTTCCTCCAGTTTTATATTCTGAGCATGATGCCATATGGTCTGGAATCAAACTGACCCTTGGGTCAGTTGAGGTCAGCTATCCTGACTGTATCCCCCCCCCAGCTTCTTATGCACTCCAACTTGCTTGTTGCTAGGGTGGTATGAGAAACAGAAAAGGCATTCTTGAGCAATAGAAACATCCCTGACCTCTCCAGAGGTCCTGGTGCATGTGAAAAATGCCCAGGATGTTATATTTGGCAGATGGCCACTGCAGTGATACAGACACCAACAAGCTTCTCCTTGGCAGCTGCCAGAGACACTGACTCCTCTGTGTTACTCCTGCCCCTCACAGTCCTGCTGTGCAGACAAGGACTGCTGTCCTTGCACTGTTATGATTGGGATCAGATTTGCCACTTGACACTCCAGGGGTGAGGCGGATGAGAAATTCTGGGTTAGACTAAGGGATAGAAAAGCAGGCCAAGTCGTTAAGGGCTGTGCTGGCTACTCAACAGCAGGGCTGTGTGAGTGAACATCTCTCTCTCCTGTAACTGTTATTACCCCACTAGCCCCCACTTCAGAATGATGATCTAGACTTGGAAGCAGCTGTAGCAAGCGCCCGCCCCCAGCTCGTGGAGTTCCTCAGTCACTGTCCTGACTGGCTGCTCACAGCCTCCCAGCACTTCCTCACGGAGCTGGCCCTGAGCAGCCTGGGTGGCATCACCAACAACAAGGAAAAAATCTCAGCACTCCTTGACCTGCTGGAGAAGGCTGGTCCTGCCACCTGGAAACAGTTTGCACAGTACGTCTGTATGGAATGTGACCTCCCCCTGCACCTGGAGGTGCTGCTCATGAGTTCTGCAGGAGAAGGTAAGAGAGACCAGGCTGGCTTCCTTTGACCAAACATGGCCAACACCTTGAACCACCTTAGCCAACAGATCAGTCTAGGCAGTGACACCACCAGTGCCCTTGTGTGGTCTTTTTCTTGGAAGCACAACTTTTGGCTTAGAGATGTAAGTTGAGGTAGAAAAAAAAGATCAGACTTAAGAAGCCAAAACCAAAAACTTGTGCACCCTCATCTCCAGTAAAGCTGAGATGAAATATTTGATGGGTTTATTTTGAAGGAGAAAAAAAAGAATACTATCTCTTTGTTCTGTGGATTTTTAATTGTCATTTTTTAGTTTTCCTGAACCAGAAAGGCAAGAAACAGAAGTCTAAACAGAAATCTAAAAATACTCCCACCACAAGAAAACCACTTCCCCATATCTCTCACTAGCAGTTGGAGGCCGTGGCTTTAGAGAAAATGAGGCAATTCTTAAAGACCACAGTCAGTTACTGTGTGTTATCTGGATGATTATACACAGTGTGCACGTGCTCTGCTTTGTAAGAGACAGTGCCACCAGCTAAGCTGTGCCCCTCCCTTACTGGGTTACTTTATGTGGTGATTAATTCTTCTCTTCTTCAGGAAGTCTCACAGGATGAGTCCTTCTCAGCAGTACTATCTTTCACATTCTGCTTGCAGTAACTTCTTAGTTGCATCGGTTGGGTGGATGCAACCTTTGGTAACCAACTGCAGCAGCAATTACTTTGGCAGAGATGCAACAGGGAAAAGACCAGACAAGAAACAGGGAACATAAACTGATGGAGGATTTTTCGTAGGGATGAAGCTGAAACAGATTGCAGTCTTTTGATGCTGTGACATGCCATAAAAGGTTTCCAGCTTATGCTGGTTTAACTGTAGTATTAACAGCTGAGCATCACTGATCCTTCTGAGGGTGAATTGCCTCTGGTTGTGCTGAGGGGGGTTTGTGGCAGCTTTGAGCCATACAGTGAGTCAGAAAAGGCCCTTGGCTGGACTGCTGCCTGTGTCAGTGTTTTGTTCATGGCAAATCCTTTGCAGGAACAGGGAACTGTAGGGCTTCCCTTTTTGGCTGAAGTGTGGCTTTAGATCAGCCAAAGCCACCCATACTCCCAGTTTGTATGTATCATAGAGGAAAATTATTTCACTTTCCCTTGAAAGCAAAGATTACCTGTGTTCTCAACCAATCTAAAAGAAAAAGATCACAGGGTGAGCCTGAAACTTGGCTGTGTTGCATTAGCCCTTATACTGAGTCTTCCAAGGTGCTTGACCTTTGACTTTGGCCAGTAGCACTCCAAATTTCAAGAGCACAAAGCTCTCATTAACCATATTTTATTTCCTATCCCACTCCTTTAGGTAACTTCGGCCAGACAGAAGCAGCATGCCCTGATGTGACTGCCTGGTCATCTGAGCCAAAAGGTAAGGCTGGAACAGACCCTGGGGCACTGTGTTCTTGGAGTTTATCTTCTCTGCCCATATCCTGAGCAGGGCTAAAAATGTTCCAGCCTCAGTGCTGGCCAGGTGTGAAGAAGCCACTGCAACTTCAGGTTTGATTGTTCTGTTCTTGGTGCTTCCCAGGCAAATCTCCCCTGTTCTCATTTTCTCTCCCTGAATTTCAGAAAAGTCTTACTGGCTCTGACTCTAAGGAGCTCACTCATTTTAGCTTCTCTAGCCAAGGGAATCCTCCACCCGCTCTACGAAGTCCCTGCTTTTTGTGTCCTGTAGAGGTGCCTAATGCTGGTGGCAGGGAGTGGATTTGTGCTGGATTGCCTGTGGTGAAGAGCAGATGATTTGAAGGAAAAGCTGCTCTTCATTTTTTTCCTATGATGTGACTTTGGGGACCAGGCTAAGGCTGACACAGCAGCAGGAGGTTCTTGCAGAGCTGGCTGTGGTTCTTGCTGAGGTTTGCCAATTTCCTCAGTACCTTTTAACTTGTGTGTTTGCATCTCCTGCTCCTGGCCAGAAGCACTGCATTCCCTGAGCACTGAGTGCTGCCTGCCTTGCCTGCTTCTGCTGGAGTTACTAATTTTAATCATAGCTCCCAACCTACCCTTTCAAGTTGCAGCTGTTGGTAGGGTCATGGAGACACTTTTGCCTCTCCTTTTTACTCAGAGACTGTTTGTGAGTCACAGCACTGTGAATGTCTTGTGTGTCATATGCAGGTTTAAGATCTTGAAAACAAAAGTGACCTTTTTGTTCTGCAGACAGACTGCTGCTGCCAACTGCTGTGCTGCCCTAGTGAGTTGGTCTTGTCAACTGCTGGTGCAATGGAAACTGGAAAATAATACTGAAAGTACAATGACCAGTTAAGAAAGGAAAGACTCATGCTTCTCTAAACTCTGCCCATTCTCTCCATCTGACAGTGCACCATAAACAAACAGAATTAACCATTATAAACAGCCCTGGCAAGCTGTGGGCCCTGCATTCCTCAGAAGCAGTTGTTTCCTGCCTCATTCCCCAGGATAACAAAACAGTTCCTGTGTTCAAAGCAAGGCATTTGCATCACCCAGCCTACAGTAAGACTCATCAGTGAGGTGGTTGTTATCCATCTCAGAAAAAGCATTTCTGTAAACTCAGCCGAAGTTTACAAATAGTTTTGTCTCTCCAGTTTTGCCTCTTCAGCTGCCCAATGCTTTGCTGGAGAGTCTTGCCCACCTTTAATAAGCTGCCATTCAAAATGCTCTTTTGACATCTTTCTGACTTTTTCAGGGTTTGGTCACCATCACAGCAGCTCTGGGAGTGCCAAGGATGCCAAACGGCAACGACTTGGTAAGTAGATGTTCCAGAAGCAGCGCCGTGTTGTGCTTTCCTCTGTGCAAGGACCTATTTGACTTCTTTGCAGAAACACCCAAGAAATCAAACTTCAGCATTGAGAGAAACTTTTGTTGAGTAGCTGCATAAACTCTCAGTGCAACAGGTTATAAAGATAATAGGACCTGGCAAATAACAGGAAACATCCATTTCCATTTCAGAGATACATTAAGTCTACCTGATAAGGGATGTTGATGGCAAAGGCTGAGAGCTAACTTAAAAAGGGATATGCTGGTAAAACATTCAGTTCTGGGTTATCCCATGTTTGTTTCTTTGTTTTTTTTTTAACCAAATCAGCAGACTTACTGACAATTTAAAACCCAGTAAAATCTTCACTGTTTATCACATTGAAAACTCATATGATTTCAGATCACTTTAAAGTGGAGAAGTAACTGCATAAATTGAGTGATGACTAAGTCATGCATGGTAATTCTGGGAAATCTTGGGTAGCCTAAGCAGACCTGCAGGCTCTATAACACCAGTATCCACATCTTTTCCTTCACCATATACCCTTTTTCACCCTTTTCTGCTCTGCTTTTAAGCCTTGCAATGCCCATGATCCAGCCCTGCTGGGGGTCTGGTGGGGTAGCACAGGGATCATGGCAAAGCTGGCAGCTGCAGCTGGGCTGGAGCCTGGTTTTGACTGAAAGTTTTCATACAGGGACACTCTCCCAGGAGGCCAGATCTTGTCTGTTGACAAAACTCAGCAAACTTAAAAGCAGTGAGGACAGGATTTTTCAGAAGGTGCTTCCCACCCTTAATTGTCATCACTGTTGTCTCTTCAACAAGGAGATGCTGGTACCATTGAGAGTGTTAGAAGCAAAGGCTGTGCCTGCTCTAAGGTGCAGATAGCTGAGCAAGTGTGGCACAAAACCAGCATGGGTGAAGAGGGAGCTAGTGAATAGGGAATTTTATGCATAATACACGGATACCTAACTCTCATCTTAAAGAGAGAGTAAGATTTAGTTTTCATATAAAGCATTACATCCCTTCCTTGAATTTTCCTCTTTACCCCTGTCCAAAATCAGGAAAAATTATGGGTTATTTTCACATGTTCAAAATCTGTCATTTCTACCTAGCAACCTCTGATCAGGGCCATTGTTTCTGTATCTAAAAGTGGTAGTGTTTTGGATCTGTCATGACTCACAGGTAACTCTTTCACCCTCATACTCCCTCTGTTGTCTTCTCTCTTAGATTCATCTGCCAAGTACCGGCATCTCCTCATGGATTCTGTCCGCCAAAGATATGGAAGGAGCAGAGAAGCAGGAGCAGAAGCACAGAAACAAACACAGTCGCTGGCTTTCAACCAAGCCTTTGTCAACCTTGTCATTCGTCAGAGCAAAACTCCCCGATTAAAAGAGAAAACAGATAGACCCCGAGAAGATGTGGCAGGCGCTCCTGAGCCAGAGGAATGTGCAGATACAGCTGTGAAAGTATCAGATCTGTTTTGTAGTGTGGTCCCATTGGGCACAACAAAGGTGATCTTCTTATATGGTAAACCAGGTACAGGCAAGACTATGCTAATGCACAGGATTTGTCAGAAATGGGCTGAAGGTGTCCTGCCTCAGTTTCTCTTCACTTTCATGTTTGAGTTTCGGCAGCTGAATTTATTAAAAAGAAAATTGACTCTGAAGGAGCTTTTGTTTGATGTGTTTGTTCAGCCAGAAGACAGCCCTGATACAGTGTTCCAGTACCTCTTGGAGAATGCCCCACAGACACTGATCATCTTTGATGGGCTGGATGAGTTTGCTGCTAACATGGATGTGTCGTTCTCTAAGGGAGGCACAACTCTTACCTCCCCTATGTCCATATCCCAGCTCTTTGCAGACCTCTGTCATGGGAAGCTCCTGCGTGGTTGCACAGTGTTGGTCACCAGCCGACCTAAGAGACTACCTGACTTCTTATTGGATACAGTCAGTGTGTTGGGAGAAATTTGGGGATTTGACCAAGAGAAAGTTGAGGAATATGTCAGCCACTATTTTCATCAACATTCTTTCAAAGAACAAGCCATTTCTCACCTGAAGAACAACACGAAGCTCCTCAGCATGTGCCTCATCCCTGCTTTGTGTAATGTGGTGTGCATTTGTTTGGAGTATTTGCTCCTTAAACATCAGGTGAGTGTGGAGCTTCCACAGACTATGACACAGTTTTATATCAAAATGTTTCTCATCTTCCTAAACAAACAGCAGGGAGAGTATGCAGGTGATGAGGAGGCTCAGCTGAACTGTAACAAGAAGGCCATTTTGGGTCTCTGTGATCTTGCACTGAAAGGCCTGGAAGAGAAGAAGCTTGTATTTTACCTTGGTGATATTCCAGAGCATGTGAAGAAATTTGCTTCCTTGCATGGATTACTGACTGTCTTTGAGGTGAAGACAAGTGGCACTTGCCCAGAAACTGGCTATGCCTTTGTGCACTTGAGCTTGCAGGAGTTTTTTGCAGCACTGTGTCTCATGGTTAGTAGAAGTGTGGATAAGAACTACCTGAAGAAGAAGTTCTTCTTGAAGTCAAAGTGGATTTTAAAGAGTGAGACGAAGAGTGAGTTCATGGAGAGTTTTCACATCTTTCTGTCAGGCTTGTCGTCAAAAGAATGTAGGACATTTCTCATGCTGCTGGCAGGACAAGATGAAGCCTGGGTGCAGGATAAGCAGGATGTGATCCTGCAGTCTCTCAAGAAAATGGCAGCCACTCATCTGACAGGGCCAAAGGTCCTCGAGCTCTGCCACTGCACCTTTGAAACACAAAACCTCGAAGTAGCCCAGCATATTGGGAGCCTGCTGAATTTCAAGTATGAGTTCAGAAACTTTAGACTGACACCTCTGGATATGTCAGCTTTGGTTTTTGTCATAAACTCAGGCCAGGATTTGACTTGTTTGGATTTTGCAGGGTGTCTTGTGGACATTGACTGTTTGGAGATTCTGGCTGGCTGTAAAAGAGTGGAGCACTTGAGGTAAACACACACTGAGTGCTAAGGGTGGAGAAGGGCTAAGGGGGTTGGAAGGACAAGCCTTGTCTTTGTTCTAGAAGGGAGAGAAAGATGTGAGAAATTCTGATCTGAACAGCATAAGGTCAATACTGAAGAAATGTATTAAATAAGGAATTTGTGAGAGATTGAAGGATATTAAGGTGATAAATACATTCTGGCTGTATTTTTTATGTTTTTCTGATTTGATTAAAATAAACAACAGGGTAGTTAGTGCAGTAGATAAGAGGGAAAATTATAGAGGTTTCTGGACAATATGAAGGCAAGGAGAATCCTGCAATCAAAGGAGAAACTTGTGATCTAAGTGAAATTACTGTAAACCAGCTGAACAGGTGACAGCTGCACTCACAGGTGCCCTCTGTCAGTGCTTTGCTGTAATGCTACAATAGGAGGATCCAAGGAGGATCTTTTGGGATCCTGTTGTGGGATGAGTCTTATTCTGTACTTCTGTGAATGACTTAGAGGGATATGTGTAGTTTACTAATGTGGAGAAGTTGGACAGCAACCAGAATGAGAATTACATTGAACTGAAGTGAATGATGTTGTCTGCTGTGAAGCAGAGGAGCAGAAAAAGAGATCTGAAAATTGCTGTTCCTGGATGTTGATGTCACTGTAAAAAGGAGGGTAACACTTGTTCTCTGTCTCCATTAAAGTGAAAAGGAATACCATTTAATTTACTGTTAGGAAAGCTTACTGATGATACATCCTGTCTAAATTGCTAATGTAGGCACAGAGCAGGGCACAGAGTCCTTTGCTTTCAAAGAGCAGATTAGGCAGATACCTGAGGGTGGTTGGGTTGTTCCTTGCACTAGAACAAAACAGAGGAAACTGGGGAGTTCTTTGGCTCATACACACTCTAGTCCATGCCTGCTAAGAAGGAAATCAAATGAGTTTTTTAAAAAAAATCATTATTTAGCCTGCTTGTGGGCTAGCTTATTTTGGTGTTTGTTGTGTTTATGTTTTTTCCCTTTTCTTCATGTTTTAGCTTTCGTAGCAGGAGATGTGGCAATGGCTTTGCTGCTGCTCTTTCAAAGGCCTTACGAGGAATGGGGAGCCTGAAGAAACTAGAGTAAGTCTTTGCTTGCAAGGTCAGAGCCTTCTCTCTTCCTGTCTGTTCTCTGTCAGTTTAACTGCATTGGCTCACTCCAACCTGATCTGCCCTGTGCAGCAGGGACAGAGGATAACACAGTGCATGCAGAGCAGCAGAGATACATGTGGCTTTTGTTTTATGTTGGCATCAAGAGAAGTATTTCATTGTCCTGCTTGAGAAGGAGAATTAAGTTGGTTGGGATGCAGAGTCAGGCTGTTGCCTCTCAGTGTTGGTGTGCTGGGGGCACAGTGCAGGCACATGTCTGAGGAAGATTTGTCATGCACTGCACAGGATGATAGCCCTCCCTCTCTTTCTTTCCAGGTTGACAGGCAGCAGCATCACAGCTGAGGGGATGACTAACTTGGTCCAGGCTTCATCACAGTACCTCCAGCTTGAGGAAATAAAGTGAGTGTGTTGTGGTAATGATTCTTGAATCAATTGTTCATTCCTTGGGGGCCTGGGACACTAATGGGAATGAATCTGTGCAGCTTGCAGGACAATCGGATACGGGATCCAGAGGTGAAGAGGATGATGGACCTGTTTTCCAGAATGGAAAAGCTGAAAAAAATAGAGTGAGTAAAAAATGGCTTCAACCTATTGAAAATGGTAGCCACAATGGAGACAAGCATAGCATCCTTGAGCTGAAATCCTTCTCAGAGCAGAGCTGCCGGATGTCTATAAGGGGTGACACTTGCTCTTAGAGATATGTGGGACACTAAGTGAGGATTACTTCTAAGTGCAAGCAGGGCTGTGCTGGAGTTCTGGCTTTGTCTGGGATAGGCTTAGCCTCATAGTTCTTATCCAGGTGTTTTAAAATAGTTCTGGGGCATCCTGGCACCACTGACACCTCCAGGAATTACAGTGCATGTGCTCAACTCAGTGCCTGGCATGACTTTTTCCTCTTCTGCCTCCTCACTTTTCTTCCCCTGGCAAGGCTCAGATTGAGAGGTATCACCTCTGATTAAAGGAGGATGGCTCCATCCCAGTCTTCTCAGCTTCTCCATTAGCAATCTTCTGTTGGGCTCCTCCTTCTAACACTCCTGCAGCAGCCCAGTGCTGAATGAGAGGGACCAACTGTGAGCAAAACTACTAGCATGGAGAGAATCAGTCTGGTTTGTGGAGGGATTTAAAGCCTTTGAAAAGCTGGCAGGGGCACTTGAAGCAGCTGCTGCAAGTGTTGGAGCCTGAGTGGTTTGTGTGACAGGACAGGGATAGCCACAAAGCTGTGGACCCAGAGCACTACCTGCTCACCCCAGCTAAAGAAAGGGTGAGACTCTGCCTTTAAAGGTCTTCCACATACCCCCAGGTGCAAGCAGGTGAATCCAAAATATCTGCAGTTATTGCTGGATCCCATGCAGGAATTAATTACTGACTTTGCAGTACGGTTAGAATGTTTAAAAGTGTGGCAGAAAGAGAAAGGAAAGGGGGAATTGACCTGTTCCTCTGCTTTCCTGGGCATGCTGGATAACAGCCTGTGGGAAATGCCAGCCTGCCCCCAGTGAAGCAGTTTGTCCTGTAGAAAAGGTAGGAAACCAGTGCGATTTGAAATCCTCATTCCCTCACACATCTCTATTACACATACAGCGTTGTTCTCATGGAGGATTCCTTTGGAGTTCACAGGAATGATGCTCTGTGGCTCTGGGAACAAGCAAAGGATTTGTAGAATCGAGACCTTACATTTCATATTTAATGAGGTCCAACAATTAATGAAACAGAATGAACATGCAATTAAAGTATAAGTCCTCAGAGGCTGGAGGATTGTTTAGATCTCACTGCTTTACTATGCTGTACTTATATTGGATTTGTTGTAGTGGGAGTTTAACTGCGCTGTGGATTGGTTGTGTAATTATACAGACATGAATCAGTTAATGATCCTTCTGTTGTACATAAAGAAGTTATTCCTGATTCTAAATTCATGGGAGCTATAGCTCGAAGAGAGCTATGATCTGATAAAGCCTTTGCTGAGTCTTAAATGCAAAATTCAGAAGTTTTGAAGCAAAGAATGTGTGGTTCAGGGTGTTTGGGGGCAAAGCAGAGGCCATTTGTGTGACGAAAGGGTGTGCTATGGGGTCCAGCAGCTGAGGTTCTGTTTTTCCTCGTGTTCACAGTCTCAGCAACAACCATCTTTCCTTGAATGTTGTTCTCACTTTGGCAAAGGAAGTCGTCGTGTGTCAAAATGCTACTGAACTGCATGTCAGGTATCAATACATGAGAGCTGTTACAAGAGCAAATAGGCTGTGCCTTTAGATGTTGACTTTTTAAATGGACACTGATTTACAGCTTAAATGTTGGCTAATCAAAGTGAACAAAAATCATTTTAACTCCTTTTTCTTTTCCATTTGAAACAAAATGTGAGTTCACCATATCTTTGTATTTTTAATAGGTCATTTTGTCCTTGATCTATAAATTCATTTGTAAGGTGTGATATTTTTTTCTTACATGATAGAATTTAAACTTGCTTTTAAGCTCTGCAATGTATCAACTAGGAAATTCTTTACCAAATAGCATAAACTTGCTGTAAATTAGCTAAGTTTACTAAAAATGTTTGGATTTAAGTAGCTTGTGTTCCTTTAAGTTACAGAGTTTGGTGTTTTCATATGTCCAGGATGACACAAAGGGTAGCTTTTTAAAATCCTGGCTTTTATGGCTGCCTTATGTTTTGAGTTTAATAGACTAAAGTAGTCCCTGGTGTAACTCAAATTGCATACAGCTTTTTCTTATTTCTCTTGCTGGAGTGGAGTATCTACTAAACCTCTTTCCAAAAAACTTCTGGTCTTTCAAAAGAAGAATCCTGGCCTAATCTTTTTGACTGTGTCAGCCCCAGCCCCAGTTTCATATGTGAGGTGTCCTGGTCTCCTCCAGCTACACAGTTGCTTGGCTGCTCACCCATAGCAATGTTAGATGTCGAGGCCCTCTTTAGCTTCCCAGCAACAACTTTGGTCCTTACTGAGGCCCTCTGCTAAACAAATTACATCCTTCCAGCCATGCCCTAACATTGTTTTTGATCTCTTCTTCAGGAAGGACACTGTGATTATTTATTTTTCTGGCTCGTCGGAGAAAGTTCCAAGGTGAGAAACTGCACTTGTGGTAGTGCTGTATTCAGAGTTATGCTGAGTCAAACCATCAGCTTGGTGTCTCTACAAACCACTGCAGCAGCAGAACTGGTTGCCTCTGCCCTTGCATCTGGCAGAGCTGGGTCCACCTAATCAAGGTGGAATGTGTCCAAAACAGCTGGGTTTTGCACACAACCTACCAGCCAGTTCCACAAAGGCAGTGCCTTAGTCCCTGTGTAAGCTTGAAGTGCTGTGTTTCTATTGCAAAACTGCCAAAACACATGGACATGAAGAAAATGAAGGAAAATACTTTGCTCCTTCTCTGTCTGGCTCCTGTGCTCTCCTTGCCTGTGCACACTTTTGAGGGAATGGTGGATTTGACCTTAATGAAGAAACTATGAAATAATCTCTTGTTCCCTGGCAGGAGACTCACTTTGTCCTGTGTCTTGCAGTCCTTGAGGGACCTCAGTATTTTGCATTAATGTGCAAACTGAGTCAACAAGAAGTTGCTCCTGTTCAAATGCCTGAACTATCATCTTGTGCTCCTGTGGGCCACCTGGCACAGGTGTTTATCCCTCCCTGTGGTGGCACAATCCCACATGGAGGCAAAATATCCCACATCTCAGTAGTGCCTTTGAACTGGGGCTCAGTTGTCATGTTGAGTCAACTCTACAGTGAAATCCTGTGTGGACATCCCTGTGCTCCATCTCCCAGTGGAACTCTTCTGGATTTAGGAAACCGCTTAACCATGGAATGGTTGGACAGAATAAAAACCTTGTGGTTTCTGCCAGAAAATGCTGACCGGCATTGTCAGATATTTCATGAAGGTGTATTAAACACCAAATATTTTGGTTGTTTGCAGATCTTCGGATTTGAGGTGGGAAGAGAATAAGGAACATGTAATTCCACCTAGACAAATAAAGTTATGGTAAGAGAAGGCATTGAAAGTTCTGCTGGTGCATGTGATTTGCATAGGACAGGTACTACAGAAGGACAGGAATAGCAGCTGTATTGGTACTTAAGGACAGGATATTTCTTCTTATGAAAATCCTTGAAATAAACCTGAATCAATCAATAAAAATAACAATAGAAATCCCTATCTGGCCCAGACAGTGGCTTTAGTTCTTGTGTGTTGGGCTCTGCAGCCCTAGAGAGGCAGAGTTCCTTTGATAATGCCCATCTTGCCAGAAGTTCTACTGACTATGAAGAGCATGAACTATAGTTTTCTTTCTTGCCTGGGCTCCAGAAGAGTAGTGGCTTGCTGAAACTAGAACTCAGGCATGTTATGTGGAATCTCAAAGCTCAGAACCACCTTCTCATTCCCTCACCACTCTACACAACAGGAACAATTAGAACCATCCCCTTTTCTGGGTTGGCAGTGCCAGGCAGCTCTCACACAAGGTGTTGCATTTGCACAGCTCTCTGGAAGCACATCCCTGGGTACTCCTTTTGCAGCACTGGCTATAGAGAAACAGAGTAATATCCCCAGGATTGTGTGGCAGAGCAGGGAGTAGAAGCTCCCTATCTTGTTATTGCTTTTGTGTGCTCTCCTTTGCAGAGATACTCCAGAAATGCCTGGGCAACCCCCATCCCCTCACTGCTCACTAACCCTTCCTGTTCACAGCTTGCAGGATTGCAGCCTGTCTCCCCAACATGCCATGGGGATTGTTGCCATTCTCCAGAGCTGTTCCTGTCTCTCAGAAGTGAAGTAAGTGTCTCCTTTCCTTCCAGTTCAGTGGCTGTAGGCAGGGGGTGAAGAGAAGGGCATCACAGAACCACAGACTGGTTGGGGTTGGAAAGAGCATTAAAGATCATCTGGTTCTACTTCCTCTGCATGAACAAGGACACTTTCTATTAGACCAGGGATGCAGAGGGCAGTGAGACATGGGACAAGGTCAGGCAAGGTCCCAGCACTCTGTTATGTCTAGTAACATTTGGTTCCTCTTTTGTACTCCCACACAGGTTTTCTAAAGTAAGATGGTCTGGGGGTTAAAACATGAATCATGTTGTCCTATGCACAAAACTCTCTGTCTGAAGCTGATTCATGCAGAGATAACCAGGGAAGTTTGAGCTGGCACAGAAGAACAGTACAGGATAAAAAGCAATTGTAGGAAAGGGAAAGCAAGTAGATTTTGAGGGCTTTGTTGTTTATACTGTTCAAAACAGTCCCCCCTAACTGGAAAGTGCTTCAGTTTATCAGGTAACAAGCTTGGAAATGAAGGCTGCAGTTGCCTGCTGGAAAGCCTCCCTCGGATATCAATTTCAAAGCAGCTGGAGTAAGTGTTGCCTTGTACAAAACCAACTTGTCCTCTTTTCTTTAACTTGGCAAGGACTATATGGATGCAGGAGGTAAAACGCTCACCCAGACCACTGCTACAGAAACAGCTCTGAATATTCTTGAGGGAGGGTGAGACAGTTCATGAGACTGTCGAGGCTGAAGTTGGTCACTTGCTCAAAGAATGACCAATGGAAAATGGTCTCAGTGCTTCTGAAGTGCTGAAGTGCCCTTTCATTAACACCCCTTCCTAAGGAACAGTGGTCCTGTGTTTTCCACCATGCCACTTCTGAAGTGAAATGGTTTCAAGCTGCTTCCACTAGGACAATCCTGTGTGATTTCACGCACCAGCTAATTGCTTTTTATTTTCCTCTCTTAGTCTCAGTCAAAACCGCCTCTCTGTCGCTGGCATTTGCAGCCTGTTGAAGTCAGTGAACACCTGCCAGAAGGTGATGGAGGTGCAAGTCAGGTATGTAGATCTGGAGTAATTCCTGGGGTTAATTCCAATATACAAGCCTGAGAGTTATGTTCTGAGGTTTCTGTTTAGTTATCTCTGAAGTGGGGCGGGTGGAGAGCAAGTCCCAGAGTGGTTACTAACACTGACACTTGGTGACACATTGCTGTAAACTGATTTTATTGGAGCCACTGACCAGAATTTGAAATGGTACAGAACTGTGTGTGCCTTCATGTGTAGGGCAGTTTTAGACACTTCCCTGCTTTCTGCCTTGGAAAGTTTTGGACACAGGATCTCTGTGGAGTATGAAAATTGGTGACACCTCCTGGAGCAGAACTGAGTTCTCTCTTACTACTTTCACTTGGAAACCCACTGGAGTTCAAGTGTAACAATTTTGTCTGCACTTTCTCTAATGATCCAGAGAAACTGGATCATCTGATATCGCATAGTTTCACCCAACCAGGATTTAAAGCTGATGGAGATTTTTTACTTCCTTCTGGAGTGTTTTAAGTGACTGGTGTCATACAAGAGTTTTGCCAAACAAAGCCAAACATTAAAACAAAAAGTTCTGTAAATAGCCAAAGCATGACATTGATTGACTCCTCCTCTTCTTTGCAGCCTTTGCTGTGAGACTGCAGTGCTGAGGTTTGCAGAAGACAGACAGTTTGCTTCCTTTCCTCTGAGGTAGAGTCTGTGTGTGTATCTGGTGTTATCTCAGCATCTCCTTTAGTTCTTGCTTCCTGTGTAGATAACTGAGGGTGACACTCCATATCACAGCAGTTTCTGCCTCCTACCCCACTCTCCAAATCTAAGTGTAGAACTGTCTTCTGGCTTTCTCAGCCACTTTGGAAGTTGTTACTGTCTTCTATAGTGTTTTATGTTGCTAGAGGACATTTTAACCCGCAGCACCCCAAGCAAAGTAGGCTGTTTAATGACAGCTGTGCTATCTGATAATAGTCAGCAGTAATAAAAACAAGGGAAGTCCACATGTCAAACCAAATTCTGAAAAGAGTCATGGGTTCCTGCATATTTAAAACCATCTAGTTCATTACACTATGCATTCTGGATTATGGTACTCCTGAATCAAAAGGTTTGGAGTTTTATTTTACTCCTCAGAAAATTATGACCAAAGCAGCTCAACCCAAATGTTTTGACCAAGAAATGCTTTTCTGTTGCTCCTGGAGCTTTAGGTTTGCTATTTATGCCCTTGTTCTCCATGGACTGTAAAACAGCATTTCCCATGGTACACCTGCATTCCACCTCTTAGCCAGGGAGGAATAACAGGGCTATCATGGGGTGACTGCTTGAAACACAGTGGCAGCCTGAGACACATGATCTGTGAACTCCTTTAAGGCAGCAGATGACATTTCAAACCCTGATATTTTAGGATTTGCGTGTTCCATTTAGTTACGAATAGTCAGATTTTTGCACAGGCATGGACTCTTCACAAAATAGATAAAAGCTGAATTCTCCATCAAACTGTAGCTGTTACCTGTTGCCTGCATATTCAAATATTTGGTTAGAAAAGGAGAGCTTACCGTTGGCAAATACAGGTGTGGACTAGAGCCAGGGTAGCTCCAGAGATACGCCAAATTTCTAAAGCATACGTGTTTTACCTTTCTCTGGTTTTGTGCTCTCCTAGCGAAGAGACTGTGCTCTCTGATGATGGTGAACAATATGAAGAGGAAAACGAGACACCTGCCATCCCCCAAAAAATAAGGTACCCTGGCAGATTTTTGTTGTATTTCATGCATGTCCTATCTCTGGATCCTATAAACTGCATCTCTGAATGGTGAATCACAAGAGAACTGGAAAATGTTGAGGAATCCCCACAGTGCTGGTGGCTCAGGATTCAGCTGCCACGTGAGCTGCAGGTTGTCCCCTGGGTGGGGGAATTGGCTGGATCCCCCAGCAAGGAGCCTGACCTGGTGCCCACCCTGTGCCCTTTGTTAGGGCAGAGGTCACCCAGAGTCTCTGCAGGAGGCAGTGAACAGTGAGATATTTCAAGGGGATTTTTTGTTTTCATTATTATCTCATTTATTCTCTGGTTTTCTGAAGGAGTGAAGTTTACAATTTTGTTTGCTATCCTGCAGAACGGGTTGATTGCTTCTCTTTTTCCCTAGGCTGACAGACAGCAATTTTCAAGGCAGTGACCTGAAGGGTCTGTGTGAAGTCCTGAAGGAATGTAGCCGCATCTCTGAGCTGGAGTGAGTCCTTCTTAACTCTGATGGTCTTTATCTGCAGTTCTTTGGGAAACTGAGAAGATGCCACTTGTCTGTTCTGCCATGTTGTATAGAGAGTATGCTAGAGATGTAGCCTGGTGAAAGGTGTAGCTTTGCATGGCCTAATAGCCTTTGCCAAGGGTGTGTACAATTCTAGTGCAAAAGGTTACAGGACATAAATCTAGCAAGGGGTGTTTGATCACTTAGCCAACCTTCAGGTATTACAAAAGCTGTAAAACTCTCCCCTGCTGTTTTTGCCTTTGGGCCATTTGGGAGCAAAGCTGCAGAGGCTGAGGAATCCCACCCAAATAGAGGCTGGGATCCTATGTTTTTGCTGGAGGTTGCACATATGGTGCACAGGGACTTTCAGCCCTAAAGCACTTTGTTCTGTTAGCACAGTGTGAGGGGAGAGTCACCCTGATTGCTGTCACCAAGAGGTGAGCACACCCAAACTGGATGGTAAGGCTATTACACACCTCCACATCGAGTCCTGGGGACAGAACTAGGACCAGCACAACCATGTGTAGTCTCGTACCACCAGCTCAGAGCTGGCTATGCCCTTCCCCAGCAACCTGTGAAGAGATTTTTAGCCTTTGCTTTTCTTAAGCAGTTGTTGCCCCTTGATCTCAAGTGGGCCATAGTCCATTGTAAGCCTTAGGCTCTAATATCAGAGCCTAACATGCTTTCTCCAGGACTAACCTGTGGCTCCTCTGTTGGGCCTGTTTAGGCTAATCATTCTTCAGAGCTGTGGACTTCTGGTCCCTGGTAACTGCATTGGAAAGCCCTGTGAGTCCACAGGGGTCCGTTATTGCTTATGAGCAAAGAATGAGCCCTGAGCAAGGTTTTTGGCTGTCTTGTGTTGGTTAATTCTTGTCTCAGGTTTCCCTGGAGGCTTCAGACATTAGTGGAGAGGGGCAGCGTATATGTTGTTTTGATTAGGGTGCCTGTGTTCTGCTTTCAGAGCTCTTGTTATTAGGAGCTGATGGTGCCTATTGTTTTTTTTTCTATGAAAATTAAATGCCTTTTTTAAATCCTAGCCTATCAAATAATTACCTGGGAGACAAGGGACTTGTGCAGCTCTTTCAGTGCCTCCCGAATCTGAAAATGTTACATTCTCTCAAGTGAGTAGCTCCTGTTTCTCCTTATTCATGGATTGGGTTTTGTGGACATAATGGTTGTGCAAGCACAGTCCACATTTGGGAAGGGCTGTTCAGGATCAATGACAGGAATATTCTGTGTAGAGATCTGCTGTGCTGTCTGGTCTGTCCCCACCTCTAGTCCAGAACAGATTGACTCCACTTGAAGCTTGACTGAGATCAGTGCCTGAGAGCCTCTGTGCTCAGCCCTCCATGTAGGGGACAGGTGGTCTTGTGTGAGGTGTAGCACATGGTTTCTAAAACAGCCTCAGGTCTTTTACAGGTCACTGAATTTTTCCTCTCCTGATTCCTCACTTGGAGAGGGAGTAGTCCTTCCTCTCTTGAGGGGGACAGCTTTGGAAGAGAAATGCTGGGAAGCTCCAGCTTCAGTGGTGAAGTCTGAATTCACCTGCAGTGGTGGCATATGTTTATCTGGGTACTTCACCCAGCACTCCCATTACAAGTGCACTACACAGAACTGTGGCTTAAGGAGTACAGCACCATTCTGCTTTATTTGAAAAAAACCCACATTTATTGCTCCTGTTTGATGAACTGAACTGTTCTCAAGCCAAGACTGTTGTAGTTACTAACAGTCTCACTAGAACAAGTTGCCCTGAGGGACTGTGGATTCTCCATCTCTGGAGGTGTTAAAAACCCAGCTGTGCAATATCCTGGGCAGTCTGCTCTAGTCTAACCCTCCTCTGAACAGGAGAGTTTGACTAGATCAGCTCTGGAAGTCTGTTCCAACCTCAGTTGTTCTGTGATTCTCTGAACTCTAAACATGAGGGACGAATTTAAAAAATACTGGAGTGAGTTTTGTTTATAGAACTGTAGTTGGAAACACAGGCAGAAGTGGGCAAAG
Organism: Pithys albifrons albifrons; assembly: GCF_047495875.1. Lineage (NCBI taxonomy): Eukaryota > Metazoa > Chordata > Aves > Passeriformes > Thamnophilidae > Pithys > Pithys albifrons. Next base: position 15,333,185 of record NC_092469.1, on the reverse strand, counting down.
AAGCAGCCTAAGAGTGCTGGACAAGGATCACTGTCATCGTATGGTGGGGTATGAATGTCTAGTAGTTTTGCTTGCAGCTGATTTCATCTCTTCTTCCTGTAGGTTTAATGACAACCAGATCTCCCTGAGCTCTGTGTTTTTCTTAGCTCAGTCCTTATCTACATTGGAACACATTAAAACAGTGAACCTCAGGTATGACCAGGAGTACTCTCCCCATTTTTTTTTCAATTTAAAACCTCGATCTGTGGTTTTTGAGGAGTGATACTGGAGCATATGTTGTCAAACTCCATGCTAATGATGTTCTATTCTCATTACAGCTTAGGACACACACAGATGGTTCATCTAACCTTTTGGGAAAGAGTCAGGTAAAATCATTCCCACTCATCTAAGCCTTTCAAACTCCTCCTTATGAAATCTTAAATAGATGGTGCCGTGTGAGTTCCTGAGGTGTGCCAGTTAAAGAGCCCCTTGGCTCCACACTCCAGTCAGGGTGGGGGAAGCAAGGTGAGCTGTTTCATGGCTGATGGACTGACAGCAGCCTGAGGCCAGCAGTGCCAGACTGCAGGCATCTCCTGCCAGGCCAGCACAGAGCAAATGCCCAAGTGCTGAGCAGATGCAGAACTCTCTGGAGGCTGGAGGAGGGATAATAAGGCCCTTTTTATTCTGGGGATGAGGTGAACCTGGTTCTGTCAGCTGGTTAAAAAAGACAGATCAGAGTGTGAGGCCACTGCCACCAGCTTGCCCTCTCCCTGGGAAGTCAGCTACATGGGGGCAATAACATCAGCACAACTCATGGGCTGAACTGCTCTTTCCCCAGAAGTACCAGCAGATGGAGAACTGGTTTCCTGGCACATCCCAAGCATGAAGCAAAAGGACGATGCTTTTGGTATGGCTTCCTTTTGTCACTCAGGAGTACAGAAAAAAATGGCTGTGGGGATCTGTATTGTGTAGTGTGTGGAACAGACCCATCTCTCCAGCTGTGTCTCCTCAGGGAGGAAAATAAACAGTGCATCTTCTGCTTGGCCAGGTGTGAGGGGATTGTCTTGCTTTCCTGCAGAGGAAACTTCTGCCCATAAATAATGGAACACAGGTCTGTCTGGCTACTACATTCGTCCCATGGAGACCTGTCAGTTTGTCACCCAGAAGGGTTTCTGTGTTTTCATTCTTGGAGAAGGACATAGGAGACATTATTTCCAGATTTTCTCTGGGAGAGCTGAGACACTGCTGAGTGGAGAAAGATGCTGTCCAGTGCCATGAGACAATTTAAGTACCAATGATATGGCTCTAGGGAGGCAACATCCAAAGTGAAGTGGTATTTGGGTGGACTGACTCTTGAATCATCTCAGAGATGGTGAATCCATCTTGTGGCCACAGGTTTTGACTTTTCAGTCTAGACTGTGAGTAGCAAAATATATGTAGTGAAGGAGAGAGGGTTGCTACAGGTCTTGTCCTAGGATATGAGACTCTGGGGTATGAAGGGAGTGTCAGCTGACCATGCTCATGGGAAATGTTCAGTTCCTGAGTGTTTTGTTCATTTTCTTCAGTCTCAGGGACTGCAGATTGCGTTCAGAGGACATGACCAGGCTGTGCCAGATACTGGTTCAATGTCCCCAGCTCACAGAAATTGAGTAAGTGTTGTGCACTCAGCAGCCTGTCTGTCTGTCTGTCTCCCTTCCCCAGCGCACACTTACAGAGTCAATGTTCAGGGTGGCAGCCGGTGTAAATCAGCTCTCCTCTCACCACAGCCTCTCAAGAATCCCTGCAGAACTTCACTCAGATACTTAGCTAAAGCCAGACCTTCTGCTGTTCTGTTTCAAAGAGAGTTTGGCCTCTCCCAAGTTTATCATATCAGTGTGTAAACCCCCCAGAACACGTTTGTGTTCTCATAGTCTGCCTTAGCTCTGTGTCTAGAAACAAATGTTGTCATCTACTCCTTGAGCCCCTGGCTTGCAGTACAGCCAGAGCAGGACCACCCAGCCCACTAAGCCTTGAACTGAACTTCTGGAGGGCTGGTTGCTCCAGACACCAAAAAAATTTAGAATAATACTGGCCAGAACAAAAACTGACTAATAGCAAATAAAAATAACACAATACCCATATTGCATGCATAAAACATCAGTAACATAATTTTATAAATTTACAGTAATAGAAAGGTAAGGTTCTTGAAATTGGAATGTTAATTTACTATAGGATATAGACAAAAAGAGAGATTAGCCTGTAAGGACTAAATCTTGCCCAGCTTTCATGGCATTTCTAGACATGTCCTTCTTCTGAATTTGCCTGTAACATCGTATGTGTGCATGTCTACGTAAATGTTACAGAAATACCTGCAGATTGTCTCACTTTCTCTTGCATTTTGTTTCCCTCCATGTTCTACAGTCTGTCTGGAAATTCACTGAGTGACCAGAGCATTGAGATATTACTGAGTTTCCTGCCATCCTTCTCTTATCTGACACTATTGAGGTAATGTTTGGGGTCCCTGCTTTGACTGTTGCCATGAAATGTTGTTTTGGAAAGTGTTAGTACCTCAGCATATCTTAGGAGCATTAATCAGGAATTGCAGATGAATAAAGTGGGCAAAGAAAATGCAGAAATGCTTTTAAACCTATTCCTGTCTTCTTTCTAGAAACAAAGCAGCACAGAACCTCCTTCCTTTAATGATATTTAGCAAGGGGATAAAAAGGACAGGAGGAGAGGTATCTGCCCTAGGCACAGCATACTATATAATCCTCACTTAGCAGGTCCCATGGAACATGACTTCCAGGATCCAGAACAGGTGTAGGAGCTGCCGTTGGTTGACCCAGGGTGACTCAGGGTGACAGCATCTCACAGCTCTTGCATGGATCTGACATCCTGCCACACTTGACATCAGAAGCGTTTCCTGGCAGCAAATCAGCCATTTAATCTGGAAATGTAGGCCAGAGAAGTGGTCAGGGGCCAGGGCACTCCGCTGTGAGGATAAAAAGCTCAGAAGGAGCTTGGCAATCTTCTACAAGATGCAGCATGGAGGGGCTGCAGTGTCTTGAGAGATTGAATTTGCCCAGTTAGGAAGTTGCTTCCAGTCTGGGGTATCTTTGTCCCGGTAGCCTCAAAGAGTTGTTCAGTGTGAGCCCTTGGTCTGTACTCCCTTTTTAGTCCAAGGGGACGAAAGGAGATTCTCCTTTACTTAAAAGAATGCTTGATGCCAGTGCTCAAAACTTGAGATGTTTGCTCATTGATCCTGAATTAAATAGAATGAGTCCAGCCTTTTGCATCTCAAAGTAAACAATGGGAAAACTGGGCCATGTGTATTGGAGCCCTTCTTTTTAGGACCTGATTTTCACTGTTCCTTCTTTCTCCTCCTTTTCAGTATTAGGAAAAACACGTTGTCCCCACATGGCGCTGTTTTGCTCCTCAAGTCCATCAACCTCTGTGAGCGGATCAGAATGGTGGACGTCAGGTAAGACAGTGTCAAACACTCACTGTTTGGAGCCCAGCAGCTCAGCTTTAGAGTGACTACAAAGGTTGTCATCTTTGAAGAGCATTACTAAGGACTGTCTTTTGTGTCTGCTCCAGGTCAAGTGAAAATGCCTTTTTGCGTTTAGGAGCAAGCATGCAAAGCCCAAAGACAACCTGCAGGTACTGGCATACAACCACTTACAGTAATTCACTTGTGACTGGGTCTGAAGCACTAGTGCAGGAAGGCAAATTTCCTCTTGTATTGAGAATTCATGGACTGGTAGCCAAGGAGCTGTGGCTAATAGCTGAAGCTTTGGGGCTCAATTCATCTGCCTAAGTGCAATCCTGAACCATTTGGATGCATTGGGATGGCAGAGGCCTGTGCCTGTCTGGAGTGGCTGCTGGACCACTCATGATCGTCTTGAGTTGTACCAAATTCTGCTGCACAAGCACCTGAATTGAGCACTGGTTACTGCACTTTTCAAATGTGTGTCTCCAATGTGTATGTGGTACGTGTCTGAGAGTGACAGTTCCTGGGTGTCCCTGGAAAGAACACCGTAATGTATTTCCAGTTCAGCACCGAGGAAATGGCAAAAAACATGAGTGTCAAAGACTGGTGCAGACCTCAGTGCTCAGGCTGGTTGCTGGCCATGCTTTGACTGTCTTGCTGTCTCACATGCAGGTTGACAGGCTGTGCCATTGGGGAAGGACAGGTGGACGAGCTTTGCAGTGTCCTGGAGCAGCACAGTTGGCTGGCAGAAGTAGAGTAAGTGGGGCTTGGGGTGTGACCAGCACCTTGTGCAAACCTTGGGTTGGCATGGTTCCCCATGGCTGGGGTTTCCCAGCCTGTCCACATGGGTATGTTTGCTCCTTCAGACTGTTTAGAAACAAAGTCAGATAGAAATAATACAGGTCCTTTATATATATTTTAAAAGGGCTTGAGCTGGTGGGACAACTCCCTTGGGATTTTCACTCTGTCGCTGTTTTGAGGCATTTGTTTCTTCACTTGAGCTCTGCTCTGAGCTTGTGCTCAGAGCCCCATCCAATCAGGTCTTGACTATTTCCAGTGATGGGGCATTCCCCACCTCTCTGGCCAACCTGTTCCAAAGGCTGAGTTCTGGTTGGCCACATTGTTCTTCTGCCTTTCAGCCTCTCAAGGAATCAGCTGGAAGATGAAGGCCTGAGGTGCCTCCTGGACCACTTGCATCAAGTGCCCATTACCTGTTCCCTCAAGTAAGAAAACAGACTGTGAATCTGAGGTGCCCCAGCAGAAAGGTGTTTGTGTGATCCCTCCTGAAGCTGGTTGTCGTGCTTCTTGCCTTCTCCTGCCTTAGGAGGAAAGGTCTGAGTGAGCCATGAGCACAACTCAAGACCTTCAGCCAGGGTGACTCAGGGGCTAATCCAAACCCTGCTGAAGTAAAAGTCTTTTTGTTAGCGTCAGCAGGAGACAACAAGGACCAGAGTGGAGTGGTGTGACAAGTTGACCAGGTGCCCTGAGTTTTTGCTTCATCATTTTTCCATATATATTGTCCTCTTTGAGTAACTCCAGACCCAGAGGGCTGTGAGTTGAGTCACTGCCCTACACCAGCCTTTCCCCTTCTTTTTCTTATGGGGTAGAAAGTGCTATCTCTGTAGTGTAAGAGGAAAATTGTAGCTGTGTTCCTGAATTCATCAGTGCTATGTCTTGGAGTGTGTTGGTGCACTGAGCACAGCCAAAGGGGTCGGCACCCCACAGACTGCCCTCCCATCAGTGCCAGCTTCAATTTTGCTGCTATGGCCTGGGGACAGCCCTGACTTCTGAGAAACCTTCCTTCTCTTCTCTGCAGTCTCAGCCATAACAGGATTTCTCAGGATGGAGTTCTGCATCTCATCAATGCCTTTGCCACATCTGGAAACATCGCTGAAGTTCAAGTCAGGTGAGTGTTTCTCTTCACTAATTTCTCATTCATCCCTTCTTTTTTTCCTCTTAATTATTGAAAGTTTGTGGTTTTTCAAGTAACTATGACGAGACAGGTTTTCAACTACCTTTGTGTACAAGTGCATGAAAAGCTTTTGTTTATGTCCATTTCTAACAGTGAAACATAATGGCCAAGCAGAACTGTTTTTGCACAGGGCCAAGTCATTTTTGTGCACAGAGACACAATAGCCCATGGGCTCTGGACCTGTTGCACTGGCATGAAGTGCTTTACTCACAGATTCGAGTCACAAGGCTGGCTGTTCTGCACATCCGCCCCTATCAGTGTTTATGTTCCCAGGATTAGTTGGTCCTGAGCCAGTTTTAACTGTGGGTACTTCCATTCATTCCTGCAGTTAAATGTGAGTGCTGAGTCTTTGGGCTGGGCTATTTTAAAGCAGATCAGTCTCCTATTTTCCCTCTCCCCAGAGCTTGGCAGAGAGTGCAGGGACAGGAGGAGGCAGACAAAAGCAGGACAGATCAAGATTGCTTCTCCAAACACCAGAGCTGCCTTATGCCAATTTAGCATTAGTGAGACCTTATTGAATCATCTTCCTGGATTGGTTTATTGTAAGGGGAGGTGAGCTGGGCCAGGGAACTGTCACTGCTGCGCTGGGTTGTGTTGTTAAATTCTGGCCACTGGGGAAAACAGTAATTAGCCCTCCAAACCTTACACCCGTCTCTTCTCTGTACAGTTTGTGCTCCAAAGCAACTTTAATCCTCAAGTTGACAAACAGAAATGATCCAAGAAAGATTTTGAGGTAATGTTACAGATTTTTTTGAAATGATTTCTTTGGCAAAGGTGGTGTCCTTTTTCTAGGGAAAAAGCAGACAAAACCTCCTTTTGCCCCTAGTTCCTGGCAAGGTGATACTTCACACTAACAGCTAATACATTTCCTTTGATGCATCTTCTGAGAAGAGCTTGTTCACACCAAGAGAATTCCACATCCCTTTCTCTCTCTCCTTCTCCTCTGACTGTTCCTCACCTGGGCACCTGTAGGTGTTTCTACAGTCCCTGTCCCAGGACAGGGTGCCAAAAAAAGCTGCACCATTAGCATACAGGTATGCTCTACCAGAACATCTCAGCAGATGCTTTTGACGTGTTGCTACAATCTTTTTTGGAAGCCCTGCAAGGTGTTTAAGGTGTTGGTGGCATCCTTCTTTCTCTATGGGGAAAGTCTGTGATGCCTGAGATTTCCAGGCCAGAAAGTCTGAACTGTTTGTGGTGAACTAAGACTGTTCTCTTTTTTATCCTTTCAGACTTGCAGAGTGCAACTTTCAGCCAGAGCACTCGGAAAAGTTGTTCTTGCTCCTGGAAAAGTGCACTGGTCTGACAGAGTACACGTGAGTTAATGTCTGCTTGGACCTATTTGGTTTGGCTTACTTGTAAGCTCTTCATTACAATGCGCTTTGGTTCCAGGTCCTCAAATAACAATGTGACAGTCCAAGCTGCGGAAAGACTTTTACATTCCCTGAGGAAAGATCTGGGATCTCTGAAAATCAGGTACTGTGTGATTGTGCTGTTTTAGACACAGATCTGAGGCTGGTCTGATCATCTAAGACCTCCTTGCATCAGAAACAAAAGTGAACTGTGCTTCTTCCAAAGACAGGTAGCACTGGCCTGAGAAATTACCATGGGTGACTCTAAGTTATAGGTATTTGGCTTTATCTCCCTGATTCCCAGTAAGCATCATGGAAAGCTCTGGCCATAAACTGCTGTCTCTGTAGACCACTACCTGCCTTACAAAGAAGGGTGATAATTCTGGTGAACACATTCCTACTGTGTCCTTGCCAGAGCATCCTGCAGTTTACCTGGGTAACAAGTTCTCCACTTTTCCCAACATGTGTTACAGCACAGGGGCCAGGCTCCCTCTAATTGGTGTCAGTGGTACCCAGGCAGGAAGGAAGGTGATGTTTGTGTTCTCCTCTGCGCTGCTTCTGCTCCCAATTTACACTCTGTTTCTTATGTGGACACTACTCTGCTAAGCAAAGCAGCCTTTCCCTGTATATGAGAGTCAGCTGACAGAGACAGAGATGGATCTGTGCCTGTGAATAAAGCAGAGCTTTATATTCTGTACTCTACTTTGCAGCATAACAGAGCCATGGGTGCACAAAGAGAGAGTCATGAAGCTTCTCAAGTTGGCTCTCCAGGCCTGTGGAAACATTACTGAGATCACGTAAGTAGCACCTCAAGTTCTGGTGCCTTTCAGATATTTTCTTTTAGCCTGACATATTTAAGGAGATGAGAAGGAAGCCAGCACTTCATCTTCATCTTCTGTTTTTTATTCACTGTCTCTGGTGCATTTGTGAGCTACTAGCCAACTTGAAGCAAGTTTAACCCAAATGTCTGGTGGGTAAAAGTGCTTAGAAGGTTTGTGGTCACACATCCCAGAAAGTTTAATGGAAAGAAGACCATGTTCCTGGTTTCTCTTGGGTTGGCTTTGGAACTAGTTTAAACATTGCAAACCTCTTCAGAGACGGGTGGTGAGCACTCATGCATCAGCATAGTCCTGTCCTGTTCAATCCTCTTGATTTTTTAAAAGAAAAATAGTATTTTCTTTCCCTCAAGAGTTCATAGGTTTATGGTATTCTCTAATCTCTACCTTTACAGGATATGTAAAGATAGAACCCTCTTCCAATTAGACGAAAGGTTCCCACACTGCCTGGAGAAGGTGGAATCAGTCATTAGCAGGTGAGAAAGCAACTATCACTATTTTCTGCTTGTTCTGGAGCTCAGTGTGGGATGAAAAATATCTTCAGAGTGTCTAAGGCTCTGGTCTCCATGGGTTCAGTCTCAGAGTAACTCTGTACCACACACATGGAAGAAACCTTACTCCTGTGCATGTCTTTTGGGCTGCTCTCCTTCAAGCCCATAGTGAACCTGCTCAAGGTAAAATAATCCACCTTCCCTGCAGGACTGGGAGCATTTGGGAGACAGGAGCACTTTGAAGACTCTTAAGACATGCTGGCTTCTGCTTGAGTGTGCAGGGAGAGCAGAATTAGTGTATTTTCTCCTTTGTGCAGCTGAAGAAGGCAGCACATTATCTTGGACAGCAGGGATGGGCTGTGTTTCTCTACACTGGACTGTGACATAAATAGGACATGGCGGGAGAGCCCTGGGTGGGCTCCTGAAAGCCCTGATCTGTCCCTGATCTTGTCCCTAAGGGGCACCAGGTGCTGCAGTGGGTTCTGGTGATCCTCATGGACAGTTGTGTTGCATGTTTGTATCCTGCAGATTGAGTTTCTGCAAGCCAGAAATCAAGCACACTTCCGTCTACCAGGGCGTTTGTGGAAAATGTGCTCAGCTTCAGAAATTGAGGTGAGTTGCCAGGCACTGTAAAGCATTTTTTGGGAGAGGAGTAGCTTGTCCTAATGAGAATAGAAGAGCACACAGCGGGGCATGGGAGAGGCCAGTGCAAGGTCCCAGGTCCTGCCCTCTGGGTCCCCTACTAAGAGTCTTTGAATGGAAAGTAGAAAAGACTCATAGACCTGGTGGCTTCCTGGTGTATCCTTTGAAGTCATCTAAGTCTCTCTGTGCCCAGGTAAACTATACCTTGTTACCATAGCCAGCAGCTCCCATGGGACCTTGCCAAGTATCAGTGTGCCACTTCTTCAATGTCCCAGCACTGGTGTGGGTTTGGCACAGACCTTTTGTCACCAGTGGACAACCTAGCCAAGACCTGTTGTTCTATTCTTGCAGATGGTCTCATGTGGAACTTCGTGAGGATGAAGCAGAAATGTTAGTCAGGATTTTGTTACCTCTCCCAGAGCTGAAGGTGTTTGGGTATGTTCTTTGCTGTTCTTTTCCACGTTTTTATTATTTGCTGAATCCTGTGCCTCACATCAATCTGCTCTGAACACTTCTTGTCTGAAATATAGTCCTGAGCTCTAGGATCTATCCTGAGCCATATCTAGGTTGCAAACTCAGCAGTTCTCTACAGTTCATGCTAGAGGTGGTTTTAAGGGCGCTGTGTTTCTTTCTTTCCCCTTTTTGGAAAAAAAAAACCTTCTGATTTGAGCAGCCTTCTCACAGCCCTGCCATCTTCAACTGCTTGTAAAACTTGTAAAGGGCATCTCTGCCCAGTGAAATCCGGGGGCTTGTTTGGCCCAGGCAGACTGTGCTCTTTGGTACATGTACATCATGTGCACACCTCTGAACTTCCTGGCCCTCTTAGTCCTGCACATGGGAGGTGTGGAAGTCTCTGCAAACTTACTGGTCCCTGATGTCTACGCTGGCTGGTGTTTGGGAAGGGGCAGTTTGCTGTCAGGGGAGTAAACTTCTCTTTTTCAGTGTGCTGAGACCTAACCTTCTTTGATCCTTGCTGTTTTGCAGACTGACCTCTAGCAGTCTTACGACAACTGGAATCGATTATTTGATCATGGGCTTGCAGAATTGCCAGGCCATTGAAGAGCTCAAGTGAGTGTGTTGTTACCAGGCTGTCCAGGGTCTGACAGGTCTTTCTAGAAACGTTAGTTAAACTGCAGGCTCTCTTCTGCCTGTACTGTGGACAGGTGTATCTTTCCTGATGAGTGGAGGACTTCAGATAGGGAAGAAGCAACAATTCCTTTTTAGCTGCAATGAACAGTGAGACAGAGATCACTAGTCTGTGGCAGGGAATTCCAGTAGAGAAATCAAATGTTTTGGTAGTGTTTTTGCATGACTCTTGTCCCAGCTGGGAGGCAGTGTTTCCCGTGCAGTTATCCCAGAGCCAGAATTGCACTCCTGGAGGATGATCTGGACGCCTTCATACAAAGGTGTTTTTTCCAGGCACCTACCTGGGGGGCCTCCTTCTGTGGTGAAGTGCCAATGGACTGTGTGTGTCACTTATGAGAGCTGTGCCATCTTGTGGTCACAGTGGCACCTTGCTCCACAAGGGACTGGATTCTTGCTCCAGAGGTTTGGGATTCTCTTGATATTTTATCAGGATCCAGACGCTTCCATTAGAACTGCAACAGAGAATAAAATAGAAAATTATTCACAGGGACTGGAATACACTCCCGTGTCTGTCCCACCCTTGCTCTTCTCTCCTCTGCACTGACTGCCCATGGGTAGTTAGTTGTCTCCCTGTTATTTCATCTTTTAGCCTGGGCTACATGAAACTCAGCAGTGCTGCCATTCCTAAGCTTGTGGTGGGACTTAGTAAGATGCCATCTCTGAAAAGGCTTATGTAAGTATGTGACTGCAGCTTGCCTCTAGTCTGGCTTAGGATGCTGAGTAACAGCAGCCTAATGTCCATTTTCCTGGGAATATTGTTTCCAGCTTGAACCACAACAGTCTTGGTAATGATGGCTGCTCCAGACTCACAGAAGCCTTGAGGAATATGCACTACCTGGAGGAAATCAAGTAAGTTTCTCCTTTCTTGCAGAGAGGTGACCACTAGTGCCAGCATTTGGAGAGACCCAGATGAGCTTATACACAATGTTGTAACAAAAGCAGGGAGGTTGCAAAATGCTCATGTATGAGGTACCTTGGACTAGAGGAAAGCAGAACTTCAGAAGAGGAGAATCTGGTCTTATCCCACTCTGCTGCAGTCACATAGAAAATTGATGAAACAGCCTCTGGATTTAAATCTTCCCTGGGATTCAGAATAGGGCTAGATGCCCCCTGGTCTCCTGGGAGAGCCTCAGACCCAGCACTTGCCCAGTCTGAAAAGATCTGAATCTAGGGCCAACCGTGGGCCTCCTCTCTTTTTTTTATCCCCTCTCTCTCTTGCCAGATTCTGTCCATTCTCCACTGTAGAAGTTTAAAAAATAATAGCAGCCTGTTGCTGCTCTTGTTATGCTGGCTGATATAATTTCCCACCCATTGGCAGGATCCACTGATTTTGATTGTTCTTTGCAAATTTTTTAATACCTCATTAACACCTCTTAATTTTTCATGAGACAGTCGAGACAAACAGCTCTTTGATTTTGCTGCCAAGGTCCAAAGTGTCATCCAGCAGATGGGAGACATTAAATAAGATCCTGTGCTTTGCGTGGTACTTTGTGCTTTCGTTCACATCACAGCCTCTCTTCTTTAAAGTTTAAGCCACAACAAGATTGGAGATCCAGGCCTGATAAATCTGGCTGCTGTCCTGCTGGAAATGCAAAACCTGAAGAAAATCGAGTGAGTCCCTTTGTTTTGTTCCGGCTCTTTTGGTCATGGCCATGGTTGGTGGGGACACCTGTGTGGGAGTCCCTGTGCTGTCTTCTCCTGGACAATGTTCCACTTTCCAGCATGTTCAATGTTATTGAAGACCTGATACAAAATCCACCAAACCAACAGAAGGCATCCCCTCTCCCGCCCTTCCCATGTACAGCTGGGACTGGGCACGACTTCCTCTGCAGTGCAGAGACTCCCTGAGGGTGAAGGTTATGGCCACATCCTCATCAGCCACCTCCGGGGACAGTGGAGGGCATTTGCCAGCCCTCACCACCTGTTTGAACAGGGAGATCTCTGGCTCAGTTGTGTCCTGGAAAGTCAATCTTTGGGGAATCATACAAGTCTCATATCCAGGCAGCACCTTTCCTTGGGCTATGTAGTGTGGGGGGCCCCAGTGTTGCCACACTGCTTTGATTTACTAGTGGAAATTGATATCGAGAATTTGTCAAAGCCAGGACAAGGTCTCTAGACAGATTTAAACTGCCCCTTCTCTGAGGGAACAGAAATTAGAGCATCCAGGCTCTTTGTTAGGCTTCTCTCTGGGGTATGCCTTCTACCTTTTTGAAATTAAAAACCTGGCAGTGACTTAAAACAAGAAAAGGAAATTCCCAGTTCTGTCTGAGAGAGGGAAACCTGCTCCTCCCCCCAGTACCTGCAGGGCCAGGAGTTACTCAGCACTTGACAAAAGCACTACAAATCCCCAGACCATTTTCCAGAGACCTGTGTAGCCCATTGTTGCAGTGGCCCAAGTCTCCCATCACACCAGGCAAGCAGTGAGATACCTCAAGCTGGTATGTTCTGGTTCTCATTTAGTCACTGAAAATCTCATTTTAGCCTTTCAGGGAACTGTCCTAGTCCTGCTGGAGGGGAAAAACTGATGGAAGCTCTTGCCCATTGCAAGCACATCGAGGAGTTACTGTAAGTGTGTAATTTCCAATGTCCCTTCAAGGCAACTGGGCAAAAATCAAGGCAGAGAAACCAAATCTGATGTGGCTGCCGTAAAACCAAGATCAGTTTTACCACTGATTCTTACAAGAGCAGGGTAAAAACTGTCTGCTACACAGGAAAGTAACATGTGATGCTGGGTGTGGGAGCTTTGGGAATTGGTTGTTCACTGGATTCTGTCAAAGATTTCCAAGAACTGCACAGTCAACATTAGGGGGGAAGAGCTGAATCTGTGGAGTCACAGGCATAGGGGCTGTGCAGTGCCTGTGTTGCCTAAGAAATCAGCATTAATGTGTGTGGCTGCAAAACTGGAGGGAAGAGGACAGACGGAGGCTTTATACAGCCAGATGTATTGACATTCTGTTCCAGACCAGTTTATAGAACATATGTGTTCTGCCCTATTGAATAAATAAAATTAAAAAATAGAAAATCAGGAAAAGTTACATTTAAAATACTTGAACTGTCTATATAACCTTCAGATTACAGTGTGTGGACTAAGGGCATATGTGAAAAAGTGCTATTCCAGTTCAATTCCAGCCCAGGTCAGCTCAGTCAGAAAGGGAGATCAGTGTGCTCCTGAGAAGTGCAAGTCAGTTTTACATCCCTGTTTAACTTCTGCAGGATTACAAAATCTTGTTGTTCCTTCCTCTCACCCTCAGTGTCCTTTGAATCATGGACATTAACTCCTTTCTGCATAGTCCCATGCACGTGGGTGAGGAATGGGGGTCACACATATGTGTGGATGACACACAGGTGAGGAATGAGGTTCTGTACTTCCCTGCCAGCAACCTTACATTTCTGCTTCTTCCAGACTGTCAAGGAATGGGTTTGGAGACAGGACAGCAGCAACACTTGCCCTCTGTCTGCCTCACATGACCAACCTGAAGATCTTGCAGTAAGTGTCAGCCTCTGCCCCAGGAAGGAATGGGAAAAGGCATAGGCTGTGCTGGTGCTTTGGTCTTTTGTTTAGACAGTAATTTAAGTGTCCCAGGATTGAGAAACCCTTCACTGTACTCTACTGTAAGAGTCACATAAACTATTCTTCCTTAATCTCTTGCAGCATTACCTTTAGAGATGAACCAGGTAGTGTATTTACAGTAAAATAAGCCTTAAAATTGTTTTTGAGTATGTTAGTTTCTGATGCCTCTGCCTGTCCTCTTGTTCTGGTGGAAAATAAGCATAAATATGAGCACCTTTTGTGTTCCCTCACTCTTTTGTGCAGGTGCTTCTGAGTGATTTTTTTTTTCCCCCTGAACTTTATGATACTGCATTTTTAAATCTTTTCTGGAAGTCTTTTCAGTCTAACATGTAGGACTTTCTCATACTGTTATATAGTAACGAAGCCAAGAAATTGGCTAGAAGATCTCAGTGGGCTCAGCCTAGAGGTGTCTTTTCCAGCCTGTGTCTAAGGTGTCATCAAAAGATAACTTATAAAAGCTATCCCAGTGGTGGGAGACTTTAATCCTCTAAGCAGGTTCTTGTTTTCAGTGGAAAGGTGTTGAACAATCTGCTTTTTGTTCCTAAGGACATTCCTCACCCATCTCAAACTGATCCTCTGTGTACAGAGCTGGAGTCAAACTCCTGGCAACACTGTGCTTGTGTTTGCAGTGACTGCCTGACTGTGCTTTGCTGGTCCCCGCTGTTGCCCCCTGTTTTCCAGGCCCCTTCATTATGACTAGTCCGCAGAGATCCCAGGTCGCTACCAATACTGGGCACTCGTTCAAAAGATTAGAATTTTTCTTCTTGGCAAGTTAAATATGAGCTTTTGTTACAGCTTTATTCGAAAATAATCCTCCAATGCTTGTGGTTCCTTTGGTAGCTTGCAGAACATTATCAGGCAGGCAGGAGGTCTGGAGCTGGCCAGAGCCCTGGTGGTGTGTGGGCTGCTGGAAGAGATAAGGTAGGTCATGGCAGATGCACTTGGGATCATGCCAAACATATCATAGGAGCCTAGAGTGGTTTGTGTTAGAAGGGATCTTTGAGGATCATCTGGTTTCTAAGCCCCATTCTTAATTTTCTCTCAAGTCACATCAGTCATTAACTCCAGTATAACTTCGGATTCCCAGTTTCACACGCAATACATGATGTGCTGCAGGTCTGTCCTTAGCCACATTACTGTCTACAGTTCACTGCTGCATGGACCGAGGTTGTGACTTACAGCAGGGCTGTCATTCCTATTTTACCAAGCAGGGAATGGCCCTAGAATTGCTGCGTACTGATCTGGCTCATCCCTGCTCTCTACAGAGTCCTCACTTAGTCTGGGTACTAGTTAATGACTTAGATTTTTGTGATGGCTTTTGTCTGAGTGTACATGCTTTTCTGTGCCCACTCAAAACTTTTCCATTACTCTTAACAGTTTATCAGAAAATGCCCTTGGAGAACAAAGTATCCATGCCCTGTCCAAGGGGCTGCCATGCTTTGAACACCTCCGGAAGATTGAGTGAGTACCAGGGCACCGAGAGCTGCTGGGCAGAGCGTGGCTGGTGTTTGCAGCACTGCCAGGGCAGGAACGCAGCACACAGTGCTGGTACTCTATTCTCCACTGGCTCTGACACCAGCACATTGTGCCCTCTGTTTTTTCTCTCAGCTTGAAATTCTGTGGAATCACTGATGATGCTTCAAAATCTCTTTCTCACGGCTTACGACAATGCCCTTCCATGGAGGAGATAATGTGAGTGTGGGGATGGATGGGGAGATTCTTCAACACACAGGTCACTTTGCAACTGCAGTGCACTTCTGATGCTGCTGAATACTTGTTGATACTTTCCACTAGGTACTTTTCAGTGGTAAATTTACTAGTTATTTACTAATTGATGAAATACACTGCTGAAAACTTCTGGTATAATTAGCAACTTACTGGAAGCTGAATGTGAAGAGTTGAACAGAATATGGAGGAAAACACTCCTCTTCAAACTCTGCCTGTTGTCATTAGTCTTTTAGCATCTACTTTGCAAGGCAGGACAAATTTCTCATCTTGTTCTCTCTGATCCAGTTCTTGCCTTTGTTTTTTTCACAAGATGGCCACAGCTGAGTCCCAGGGCACAGAGCAAGTTTTAGTCTGTGCAATTGTAGCAGCTGAATTGAGAGCTCAAAGCAAAGTGTATTCAGCCTGTAGATTAACAAGGCATACCACCAGCTCTGCAGTCTCACCCTCCCTGCTGGAATAAAATGGGTTGCTCTGAAAGTTTAACATGTTTTCAGTGAATGTAATAGATGTGCAAACTACATTCTGACATGTATTCATCTGTTCAGGAGAACTTCAGTGAGGAGCCTGCTTGGAAACCTACTCCAGCTTTCTTAGAGCAACTTGCCCCAAATCACTGGAGAGATGTTAAATCCCAGAACAGTCTGTGAACTTGTTTGATGGAAGGCCCCCAATTCTTGAGCTGGATCCTGTCCTGCCTTTCTGTTTTTGGGCTCCTACATGCCATAAGGAAATTCTGGAGTTGCCCAGACTGGGTAGAGGCATGGCTTCATGGGGTAGCCTCAGGGTCTGAGTGAAGCACTGTCTGGTGCCATGCTTGGTTTCTGGTTTTCAGGTGAGAAAAAAATAACCAGGCTGCTCAGGCAGTAGGAGAGAAAGGATCTAAAGAACTTTCTCACTTGCTGATACATCAAAAAGTTAAAAATCTAGTCCTTCAAGAGCCCTGTGGGCTACCCTTCAAAAGGAGCTCAGAATCAGCAGGCAGCTTTAAGAGCAGCTCAGAAAGGCACTTAGCTGCTGCAGTTTAACACCACTGGCACAAGGAGGAGTGGCCCTGGCATAAAGCTGTGTGCTCAGCAGTCATTTCCTTCTTTCATATCTCATTCCCTGGGCCGGCAGGACTCTGAGATAACCACAGCCCACAGGCTCTGTGGTGACACTCCCTGGTGTCTTATCATATCTGGAAATATGTGGTCAAATGGAGAAAACTTCTCAAAATTAAGTTTATAATCCAGGGGAATGTCTACCTGTCATGCTAAGAGGTAATTAGTTCTTGTGAACAGGCTAATCTATGAGGGGGTCATATCACAGTAATGGTACTAGTGGCAGTCAGTATCTGCTTGTATTTATCCACTGACTCATGGCTGGTATTTCTTGTCTGCCATAGACTGTCTTGGAACACCCTTGGAGATGGAGGAGCCCAAGAGTTGGCCAGTGCTCTCCCAGAGATGGAAAAGCTGAAGGTGTTAGAGTGAGTACAGCCCTGAAAGCAACCCCAGGAAGACTTGTTTTTCTGTCACTGAGCTTTCAATCACAGGACTTCTGAAAAGGGGACATACATTAGGAACAACAGACCAAATGGCTTCTGCAGTTTAACTTCTTGCTGACCCTGCTCCATGCACCAAGGGCCAGCCTTGCCTGGGTGATAGACTTGAAGTAGCACTTATTTAAGATGATTGCAGCATGAGTATCAAAGCAGAAGCCTATGTGTGAAGTTCTCCTCTTTGAGTTAGGAGAGACAAACTGGTATTTCTAGAACATGACTTATGTCACCTAATGACCTCAGGTGAGCTGATTCCTGCAAGCTTTTCTTCTCTTCAGTGTCTGAGATTGTCTAGATGGGTACTGTGCTTAGAGAGCTTTCCTTTGTTGGAAGCCTGCAGCAAGGCAAGCAATCCACCCCCAGGATGGAGTAGACAAATTGTGGCTCCATAGGAGCTCACATGAAACTTGGTTGCAGCTCCTGTGCTGTAACTGCAGTGCAGGCAGCATTGGGGTCAATGTCACCAACTCATGTCCTGGGCTGGTGACTTCAGAGCCCAGCCCTGTTCATGGGAGAGACTGTCACCTTCTGCTGAAAAATTGTTCCTGGAGCTTTCCTCCCCTTGGCCCTTTGAAATACGTGGTACACATCTTCCATCTCTCAACTATATGAAAATATTAGTCTGTGGGACATAAGGTCAGGAAATGAGTTTAGTTTCTTGTGAAGGGAAACTACACACAGAGCTGTGCTGTTTTACAGGTACAAACAGGAAGGTTGTGTCTGAGGCAAGACAAGTTGTTACTAGCATTTTTGGCACCAAGTTCATCTGTTAGGGTGGTCCAAGGGCAAGAGATCTGCTCACAGGTCCTGGTAGTAGAAGAAGACTGTAGGAAGCAGTGAGCACACTCCTTGCATAAACAGGGCCAGGGTGTTACAGATGAGGCTGATGTGCCTTGTGTGGCATTGCTGTGCCTGTGCAAAGTGTAGCTGTGGAGCTCTCCTGGGATAGGAAAAGGAGCCAGTGACCATTCAGCTATTTGTTTTGGATTTTAAAACTCTCTTGTTTTCCTAAACAGCCTGGAGAAAAATCTCATTGGAGCCTGTGGAGCCACAAAGCTAGCGGAGGAACTTGCCAGGTGCCCAGAAATTCAGTTCATAAGGTGAGCAGGTACCCTGGAGTTCTGTGGTTGGTTATTGACTCAGCAAGGAGAACTCAGGGCAGATGTGACCCATGCCCCTACTGCCCTGGGTTATCTGGAGTGGAATAGGGTATTGCAGGGGATGCAGACACAAGGCAAGTAAGCTGAGGGTTTTCTAGGCCAGCTCCACTTCCTCAGGAAGTCCTGGGAAAAAAAGCCTGAGCTGTCTCTGGCCCCAAACTGGTTCTGTCTGCCCCAGAACAACTGGGGAATGTTTCTGGTCCTGGCTGGAACTTGGGGCCCTGTGTTCCTGCTCAGATTGTCTCTTTGACTCCTCTGGGCACTCTGCTTCCATGGTATAGTCCCAGGATGAGCAGCTTTGGTTTAGACTACATCAAATGAGGTAGATGAAGAAGGATGGCTCTTGTAAATCAAGTTGGTCCTGTGTGGCTCAGTTCTTCCTCTGATTTCTGAGATCTTACTGGCCTAAGGACTTTTCAAATCCTTAATCTCTCTCCCAAGCTAGATAACTGAGTCCCTCTCAGTGGGCAGGCAGTGCTAGGCTGCTGCTGTGTCACTGGGGTATGGCTGTACCCCAGTCCTGTCTCACAATCAGACATGATTTGGTGGAAACCCAGAGCTGCCTCTTCCACTGTTTTTGGCACGTCTCCTCCATGCTCACTGTGTTTTAGTCCTGCAGTAACGTTTGCTGTCCTTGTAGGCTGTGGAACAATCCAGTGCCCAAGGGCCTTGCTGAGGATTTGACAAGCCAAGACCCAAGACTCTGTTTCTCCTTCAGCTAGCAAAGAAAAACCCTTGCCTGATGAGGAGCTGCTCTGCATCTCCCACTGCCCTAAAAGAGTGCACTGAAGAACCCAGGAAATCAGTCTGTACAATTGAAAACTGTAACTATTACGTCATCCTTTGCTGCACTGAACCAAGTGCATCCTTTGCTGCACTTTTTTTTGTTTGTATGTTTTGTTTGGTTTTTTATTTATTTTGGTTTGGGTTTTCGTTGTTTTTTATATATATTTTGTTGCTTGTGAGCTTATATTATAGAGAAGAGCAAATATTGTAAAAAATTGCTGCTGAGCAGGCAATATTCTTGATGTGAAAACACTGAAACTCTGTTCAAGAGGATAACTTTCTGGAAAGTTGTTAGCAAATAGTGATGAGAATGTTTTGTACTAGACACTATCTATTTATGTATTGCCCTAATAAAAAAGGGACACCACACATCTCCATCCAAACTTCAACTGTGTCAAAAGTTACGTATTTAGGGGTAGCCAATGAGAAACCCAGAAAGAAATAATAATTCAGCTCCCACATACAGTTACGAAAAAGCAGATTTTTTTCAGTGTTTTCGCAGAGCTGTGGGATTTTGGAGTCACCATCCCTGGAAGTGTTCAAAAAACTTGTGGATGTGGCACTTCAGGATATGGTATAATGCTGAACACAGTGGTGCTGGGGTAAGGGTTAGACTCGATGATCTTGGAGAGTTTTTCCAACCTTAATGACTGTATGATTCCATGATTCTAGCATGAGATGCATCTGCTGATGCATTCAGAAGGCCAGCAGAGTATTTTATTATCTTTAGTGAAGATTACAACACCTAGAGGGTGTTGCAATAAAAGAATACATATCCTCCAGGAAAGGATGTAAAATTGTAAATTGTTAACACTGTTACAAATGCATTCCAAAAAGCTGAGAATCATCTGTAACTATGAAATTCCTCTGTGATTTTTAGGCAAAAAATCACAGAATCACAGATTGAGTTGGAAGATACCTTAGAGACCATCTAGTTCCAATGCCCCTGCCATGGGCAGGGACACTTTCCACCAGGTTGCTCAAAACCCTGTCCAGCTGGCCTTGAACACTTCCAGGGATGGAGCAGCCACAGCTTCTCCTTAGAGGAAAAAAGTGTAAAAAGGTAATACTTAGTTTTGTTTTCTTCATATCAGCCTCCTTTTCATACAGCATTGCCTCCGTTTTGTAGTTGAAACTTCAGGACATTTGAAATTTCAAGCCATTGCCCAAAAATGGTCAGTATTTATGCTGTGATAGCAAAGAAAAGCTGATATTACCATACATGTCAATGAGAAACTTTAAAGAGACTGTAGGTTGTAAACAGCTTTGAAGAAAATGGACTGCCCTGTGTGAGAGGAGTGTGCACTACTGACTGTTTTCATGTGATGACTTGGTTGCGCTCATCTCTTTCAGCAGGTAAAAAGGGTCAGTTAGCCTGAAATATTGTCCTCATGATAGATCCTTGAAGCCTCTACTGTCTCCCAAATCCCAAAGGCAACTTGTTGCTGGCTGGTGGATGTTGGACCTCTGGGAACTGAAGGGAGAAGATCTCTGTGGAGGAGACAGGCTACAACTGGCCTTTCATGCTTGTGTTGCAGGAGTGTGGCCACATTGTTCTCATTATCTATTAACACATTACAAGGTTTTCCTTGTGTGTTTGTGCTGTAAATATTTAAATCTTGTGGTGGATTTATTTATGGGATTCTATTTATGGCAATGTTTGCCTGGGGAAATGTAAGTGATCTGATTTGGGCAGGGCAGGCATCTGGAATGAGCTGGAAATGCTGGTCCAACAAACCTTTGGGCAAAGGACGTGAACAGCTGGTGCTGGTTGTTCCCGCGGGAGTCGCTGTCCTTATTTAAAGATCAGCATTACACTCTGTGAAATAATGACATTGTGGTGTAGAAATGGGACACATTTTGCAGAGACTGTACTCTGCAAAGGGTTTAAAAACAAGAAAAAAGGAAAAAAAGAGGTAGTGAAATTCCTTATTAGGCCATAATTCTATTAAGTAATCAAGAACCTCATATCTTAACACTGGCATTTAGGAAAAGCTTCCCCAAATGGGGATTTTATTTTCATCCTGTATTTTCAGTTCTAATTTGCAGATGTGAATCTTCCCAACACTCATCAGAGGACAAGAGTGGCACAAAAGGCAGCCATCTACAAGGCAGACACTTCACAGTTTAGTTTGTCACAGCTCTCAAGGTGAGCATGTTTGTCAGCTGGGCCCTGGTCTCCCAGGACTTCTTTTGGAAATACAAGAAATTGGATGGAGAAGAGAAGGCTCCAGGGAGACCTTAGAGCATCTTCCAGAGCCTAGAGGAACTCCAAGAGAGCTGGAGAGGGACTTTAGACAAGGTCCTGGAGTGACGAAGAAATGGCTTTAAACTGACAGAGGGCAGGGTTAAATTAGATAAAAGGAAGAAATTCTTCCCTGTGAGGATGGGCAGGCCCTGGCACAGGTTGCCCAGAGAAGCTGTGGCTGCCCCGTCCCTGTTCAAGGCCAGGTTGGATGGGGCTTGGAGCAACCTGGTCTAATGGAAGGTGTCACTGCCCATGGCAGGGGGTTGGAATGAGATGATCTTTAAGCTCCCTTCCAACCCAAACCATTGTATGATAAATGAGAGCTGAGATTCAACATTGCAGTTCCCTTGATTCCTGAAGTTAGGAAGTGTACATTTGTACCATGAGGTTTGCAGTGACATAACAAGGCATGCTGCAAATACTGCTGCAGTCCTGCTCTTGACTTAAGATGTTAAAGAGTGCCTCTGAAATCTAACTGCATTTCTCAGTATCTTCCCCAAATTCAGGAATACCTCCCAGCCACACATTGGTCTGACCTGAGGGAGTGGCCATCCCAACAGAAGCCGGGGAAGGGACTTGCAGGAACTCACAGAATCTTTTCCAGAACACCAGGTGTCAGCAAAACCCCAAAAATGGGGAGTGGTTGACTAATCCAGCGGTTTTGGATAAAGATGGGCTCTGTGCTGTATTTTGTGTGCGTGGGTTGCATTTTTTAAAAACGAGACTTGAATTGAGTTTTTCATTAAACACAACAACGTAATTGGTCAGTGGTTCATTTCTTACATATAATCCCAAGGATTTTTGGAGCATGCTTCCCATTTCCATTGCGTTGTTGATGTCCATATTCCAGCTTGTGCTTATGTCTGAAAGTTTCTGAGAGGGAATTTGGGGGCTTTGTCCATCTGCGAGGAGTCAAATGAATCTTCTGGTATGCAGGAAGATGTGAGGCCATTAAGGATTGTGCTTGATGGCCAAGTCCCAAACTGATTCCCAACCAGCTAATTACCATAGCCCATTTTTAGAGCTGTTACTATTAGGTTTCAGATTTATCATGGTCCAAAAATGGAAATGCATCAGGACACTCTGCACACCCCTATTGTTTCAGGCTGCCTGCAGTCTCTGGAAGACAATGTCTGAGCGAGTCAGTACTGGTTTCACACACAGAAGGGATGTTGCCCCCTGAGACCAGATCTTCAGAAAGAAATACCCTGCTGTAAATAAACACGCTGCTGGAGGGTGGGAGGGAGCCTGTATTTTGTGCTGGAGAGCAGCTGGAGCCAGGCTGGGCTGGACTCCTCCATATGATAGTTGGCTGCTCCAAAGAGCTGAAAATGCAGCTGATGTTTCTCCTCTGCTAAAACCAGTTCCAGGTAACCCTGAACATGCTATGACTTGGAGGCATCATGCTGGGCAGGAGAGAAAACACAGGAAAAACTGATTTGGGAGAAAACAGGAACATTGGTATTTGTGAATACTGTCTGACTCCTCCTTTTTCCTCAGAAGTGACATTTTAAGCCACAGGCAAGGAGGTAGGAGGCCAGGTCTGGCACAGACCCCACTTCTCCCACTGAGTTCCTCTTTCAGGCACAACCTTGTCCCTTCCTGTGATGGTTTCTGACTGGGTTTACACAGAAAGAAGGGAGTTGCTGCTAAAAATTAGGCTCAGCTTTTAGCTGGATGTTTCCTGTGCTGAGCAGGAGCACTGTTGACCCATGAGCCAGTCCTGTGTCTGCTGCTCCAGTCCTGGGGTACCAGGAAGGGACAGAGACTGACAAAAGGGGGCATCTTGTCTGTGCTAAAAATTGGTGCCTTAAAACTTCTCTGCCTTTCATAGCTCAAGCTGAAGGAGGGGAAAGTACACCAGCTGGCTGGGGGAATATGGGACTTGCTTATTTGCCCATGATCTTCCAAAGCATGAGCAGAGCTCATAGTAAAGGGCTCTGATCAAATATAGTCAGTCTATTTAATCAGCAGCCTCAGAGGGAGGCTTCCAGCCTTATTACCCTATCTCCATATCAAAAATATCTATATAAATACTCTGGATGCCTGATGATGTGTCTGCCAAGTGCTGGGTGAGGTGCTAATGGCATGCTGGAGTCAAACCCTGGTGGTGCCAGCCTTGAAGGTTCCTTGGGGTAAGTAGGGTGGCAGATTGGTGTGACACACCCATGGGAAGTGGCATCAAGGGGACACACGGACCTGCACTGAACCCCGGAATGTTTTCAGCAGTGGGAGCACCCACATTAACTGGGCAGGGAAAATCTCACTAGCACCCAAACAGCACAAAGCCCCATGGTTTTGCTTGAAAGCGATGGGTGTCGATCCAACAAAGTTACATTTTCCTTGGAGCTGAGTGGATAACCCAGAAAATTATTTTCTAGACATATTGTTCTAGGGTGTTTTGAAGCTTTTTTTTTTTTTTTTGCAAGCGGCGAAGCGAAAGCAGCCAGCAGGGAAGTTTTGGGGTGGATCCTTTTCTTTTTTTAGTCGGAAACGGGTGATGCTCGTTCGAGGGAGGGGGGAGCCGAAGCACGGCCGCGCCCGCCGCCCGCCCCTCGCCATCACCGTACGGGGCGGGTGGGCGGTGATGGCGAGGGGCGGGCGGCGGGCGCGGCCGTGGGGAGGTTCTGAGCCCGCAGCCCCGCGGGAGCTGCTCGGCCCGGCCCGGCGGTGAGTACCGGCAGCCCTCGAGGATGCCGCAGGGATAACAGAGGGGCGAGAGGTCCGGGGCTGTTCGGCGCGATCGTCCCCCGTCGGTCGGGTAGGTGGCGAGAGGCGTGAGGGATGCGCCGGTGGTGATACCGGATAGTCCGATGGGAGGGTTGCGCTGGCCGGGACAGCGTTACACCGATGTCAGTCACTGGATGGAGGACCTGCAGGGCAGTGGCCTCCACTGGCTTGTTCCGGGGTGTGTGGTGGCACTTCTGCTCTCCATCAACTGGGACAAACCATCCCTACAGAAAGACCCTCCATTCTCTGGGACAAAGTCCCCATCCAATCTGGCAGACCCTCCATGCCCTGGGTCAGACACTCCTCCAGGGACAGACCCTCCATCCCTGGGACAGACCTTCCATACCTTGACTATTCCTCAGGACAGTCTCCCTATTGCTTTATGCTTCCCTTTTCCAGCACAGGTCCCTTTGTTCATGCACGGTGTGGAAGTTGTCCCATTCCCACTCTGAGTATCTGCATCGTATTCTGAGAATGTCAACTGGACACAAGATCCCGAGCAAATGTCAGGCCCTGGTGGCTTCACTACCCGAGCCTGGGGGTAGTTAGAGTTTTTCCTGGCACAAGCCTTTCTCCTTTATTCTCTGGCATTGAGACATGGGGAATTTGGCGAGCTGGAGAAGTGCAGAAATGCTGCTACAGCTGGTGATGATATCCTTTATGGCATGCATTTTGCAAGGAGACAGGGGAAGGAATGAGAGGGTTTATGCTTATGGATGTGGTGCTTTCTCCTCTGTGCCCAGCAAGATGCCTTGTTCTCTGAGAAAGAGGCGAGTGGAGCATTGCATTTGTCACATGAGGGTGCTCGGATGGCAGGCAGGGAGGTGTTTTCCTGTCAGCTCTGCCAGCCTGAAGACCTGATGCAATAAGTCACTGTGCGAGTAACCCTAATTTAGGCACATGACGGGATTAGAGCCAGGGAGGCTGGAAGACTTGGTGGGCAAATACACCCTTCAGAGCTGGTCACCATAAGGAGGGTGGAACAGGAAGTAGAGGTGAGTAGAGAGCTGAGGTTTGGTGGCAGAGACGTCTCTGAAGGGCTGGGTCCTTGCTGCTGACTCCCCAAAGTCTGAGCTGCTTAGTGGAAAGGAATTGTGAGGATCCTTGTGAACCTGGAGCCCCAGGTTTGAACCTCTTGGCAATGCAGTTGAATCTTGCTGGAAAAGCTGGAGTTGGAATCAGGCTGATGTGAGCACGAGCCCAGGTGTGCTCAGTTCTAATCTTGCTCCCCTGTCATCAACATCAGCCTCCTTGTGCCAGCCCAGGTACTGGTGCCTGTGATACCACTGTGCTTTTCTGGGGTCAGAAAATCATTTATTATCTGCTAGAATTTGCCTCCCACCAAAGCATTTTGGGGTCAGCGAGCAGAGAGATGGGAGGAGGAAGGCTGGGAACAAAAGCTCATGGTATATGGAAAGCATTTGTTTTGGAGAACAGAGTCAGTGGAGGATGTTTTCCTGTAGTAGCCTTGGGGAAATGGTGCATTTGCTTTGGTTACAGCTGTATGATAGCCTGGGACATACGTTTTCTGGTGATGTGTATTTTTGTTTCTCTGCTATTGCTGCTGGACCATTCCAACTGGGATAATGTGGAGGGAAGGAGGGAAGGCACACTGTGAGGCTGCCAGGTGTCCCCAAAATTACACCTTCCTGTGGCGTAGGCAGCCTCTAGTACCTGCCTTGGGTAGACAAGCAGTCCTGGAGCCGCTCTCCAAGATCGAACCCCATCCCCAAACCCCTGGGGACAGTTTGCCAGCAGCCTGCCACCATGGGCACCACTGGCATGTTCCCCACTGTCCCCAGGACTTGCTTGATCAGGGTCACAGTTTACACCTCTTGAAGGGGGTGCAGACATTGCACCATAGCAGTGTGAGGGTGGGCTCAGTTGTCTGACTGCTGCAATGCTTCTCCCCTCCTGCTGCCCTTCTGAGCTCCAGCTAAAGAGAACTGAGATTGTGAGGAGAGACATCAGTGTGTTGTGTCCTGGGGACATCTTTGCTCCTGGGGTTTGTGCTGGGGGACAGAGAGGGACTCCATGCTGGTTGCTGACAGGCTGGTGCAATTTGTGAAGCCATTCCTTGTGGGGGTGTGCAGACCCCAGTGCATGGCCAGTTGGTGCTGTAGAAGGGGTCCCAGGCCCTGGGAACTGGAGGTTCCAGTGTTGAAAACTCCTCTTCAGGTTCAGCTTCTGGAGCTGAATTGTGGGTGAAGATGCTCTTTGTCCTTGGGGGGATGTATCAGCCACACAGCCCCCAGCAGTCCTTGACTCTTCTCTTTCAGTGAACCTCCTCCCTTACCCCAAAACGGAGCACTCGCTGGCTACCCTCTGATTTACCAGTCTGCCCGGTCGTGTATTGGAATTGCATCAGCTTTGTTTGCCTTTTAGCAGTCTCAGAGTAGTGTGTGAAGAGTCTGGGAGGAATAACTTCTCCTGCTCCTGTTATGCTTGGTGGAGTTTCCCACTGACTTCAGTGGAAACCTCTTCCCGGGGGGAGCTGGCCGGAGTCGCTCGCGCCACCGTAAGTCAGGGCTTGTTCTCTGAGAGTTGTCATGTGCCAGGAACATAATCCCGGGTTAATTGATGAAAAAGCAACGCTTGCAGCCTCCTGTCCTGGTTCAGGGCTGCCAGCTCTCATAAGGAACTCTTTATGTGAGAACCTTGGCTTGTGTTCAGAGGTAGGGTGGGGGCATAGGAGAAGGAAAGGTAAATTTTCTGGTGTGGTGGAACAGCCAGGCATTTGAAATAGTGCTCCTGGCAGGATGCAAAACCTACAAAACAGTGCAAAAAAATAATTGAATGCTTTTCCCCTCTTTCACCCCTGCCCCTGAAATCTTACAGCTTGTCTTTCAGACCTCTGTAAAATATTTGTTGAGGGACCTGAGTCATCACTTTTTGCTTTTTTGGCTCAGTTTCCTGGCTGCTGCTTTGTGAGGTTACTTGTTTGGATCACTGGAGCAGGGGAAAAAATAATTCCCGAGAACTCAGGTGAGTTTGGAGCTCATAATGTTATTGTTGTTACAATGCCAGAAAAACAAATGAGTGTAGAATTCAGCAAGAAGGGCATCACTTTGTATTTGTCTGCTGCTTTTTCTGAGGCTTTGTGTTTGGGAGCTGTCATATTTTCTGCCTGTAGCCAGCAGGAAAAATCTTGTGTCTAAAATAGTTGCCTTGCCCCCAGCCCTGGATTTTCCATCATCATGTGATTCCAGAAGCTGAGGATTTAGGAAGAAACATCAGCTGTCGTGAGGCTGATTTTAAAAATGAGACAAGCTGCGAACACAAGTTTTGCTTTTAAACAACAAGTCCAGCACTGTGTAACCATTTAAGCCTAGTCTGATATTCCCTCAAGTGGTGTCAAAGCTGTTGGGAAGGGGTTGAGAATTTATCAGACGTCATTCTCATAAACCACCGCATTTCTGTGCCGCTGGCATACAATTCTGTCTCAGGGTGAAGCTTCACACATGGAGTGGCAGCATATCTCTGCTGCAAAGCAGGCCAAAAAAATTAAAATTCTGTAGGAAGACGTTGGATTGTAGTGATGAAAATCCCATGCATGAAGGGGAGGGGATGGTGGGCTCCAGATGGTGAGATGGAAGGGGAGGGTGAAGGTGGGCTCTGGCCATGGGGACACATCAGCGATGCTCTGTGTGCTTGGTGTCGGCATCCCAGTGCAAACGAGCATTGCACATAACTACCCATGAATTAATATTTATTTACCTTATCAGCTCTAAGGCTCTGGCTGCTCTGAGGATCAAATGGTTCATGGGATGCAGGGACCTGCCTGCCGGCTGCTGGGGCTGTTCTGGCTGGCATGAGGTTAGGTTGGCGTGCAGGAAGGTTCAAAAGCAGCTGAAGATATTTCTGATGACTTCAGTGGTGATTTTTTCTTCCCATTTCCCATGTGCTACATGGTGTTGGCAGGGAATAGGAGTCCAATTAAGATTCAAAGAGCCAGCATTTTTGTTTTCTTTAACGTAGAAAAGTGGTTAATAAGTTAAACACCCTGTTATATACATGGCATATATTTAATATATGGATGGTTTCCTCTGCACCTGCAAGGAAGTCTCGCTGTCTGTGCATCCTTTGCACCCCAGCCACCCTCCCCACGGGGCTGCTCTGATCCTTTACATTTCATAGGTTTTGGCTTTAATTAAGTCCACCTTTTCCTCCAAATTCACTTTTGAAACAGATCTATCCTCCCTCCTTGTGAGAGCATGCCAAGCTCTCCTATGGCTGTTCTAGGATGGCGCAGAGAATTTTTAATGGTGGAAGTTAAAATCTACCCCAGATCCTGAGAGCGCCTTGTCCTTCCCTTCCTGTATCTCGTGATTTGCTTGTTTGCCCGATCCGGGGCACGTGCCTGAGAAGAGCATCGCTGTCCCGGGGAGGCAGGAGATTTGTGTTGGCGTTTCCCTCTCGGACAGAGGCTCCCACGGGCGCTGCCTGTGGCCGTGCTGCTCCCGCAGGATTCATTCAGCCCCCCGCTCACCCGCGGCCGACGGGCAGCGTCGTGGTCTGCTTCGGATCGCAGCGGGAGCAGAGCTGACACATGAACCTTTTCCTTGGGTCTGCTTTGTAGGGCGGTTGTGTACGGCGTTTGATGTGATCGCCACGATTCACAGTGACATCACGATGTTTTCTGCCCTAAATCACAGATTTCCCTAAATTGAGCCTCAGAGGAAACTCGTAGTCAAGCGAAAATGTGCAATCCTTCTCTGCGTGCCTAAGCCAAATACGTGCGTGTCACTGAAAGTGGGAATGGGGTCCGTCTGTGCGGCTCGGCCATCGCTGCGCGTCCTGAACGGAGGACGCTGTTATACTCTCGTCTCCCCCTGCCCGTCACTTGCCCTTTCTGCTTTCTGAGTAGCAAGACTGAACGCCACACATGGATTTGTGGGAATGCCGTGGCTGAGGGATGGGCAACGAGCGCGGGGCAAGCAGCAGGAGCAGGGAAGGCAGCAAGGCTGGGCTCTGCCTCCTGCAGAGGCACCCCTGGTGCGGTTGTCTGGTAGCAGCTATCAGCCCCCTCTATTTCTCTCTGGTTTTGAGGAAGGATTTTTTTATGTGCTTTTTTTTCACTTTCTGATTTTTCTCAGCACCCTCCCAAAACGCGCTCAGTTTCTGCTGCTCCTCCCGACCCGGGCCAGCGATGATGCTGCCTCCCTCCACACGTCATCGCGGGGTGTGGAGGAGCGAGTTTTGCTTTCGTTTGCCCGGCTGGAGCCCTCGGCTTTCCTCCCACGACGGGTGACAGTTACGGAAACACCTTTGCCGCGGGAGCCCGGGGCACTGTTTTCTCTGGCGCACTTGGCTCTCCTGCACTTCGGGGCTCGCGATTTCTCCCAGTAAGTGGTTTTAAATACCTTGGGGACCGTGTGATGACTTTTTCAGACTTCATCTGGAGAGGGCTGGAGCACAAACCCCGTTGCTCTTTGCTCCCCAGTGCCAGAGCAGGTTCTGCCCGAGGGCTCTGGTGTGTGAGGCTGCCTGCATGCCTAAAGTACTTAGAGGTGTTTGGTTTTCTTCTCACATCCCTGACTTGCTGAGGTCTCTAGTTCTGGTGTCTCTGTGGGTGTGATTCCTTCTGTCAGAACACGGGTCCATCCTCTGTTCCTGGATCAGTGGCTGCGTCTCTGAGTTGCAGAGGGACTGGCCCTCACCTCACAGGGATGCTGGCACAGAGGCTCTTGCCTTTCCCAATGCCCTTCTGGGGGACAGCAGCTTCCCTTATACACAGGATGGCTGCCTGGGCAGAGTAGCCTTCAGGTGCCCCAGTTCCTGCTCAGATGGGGGAAGCAGCCAGGTTGGCAGTTTTTGTGGTGCCCCAGGCAGTTGGGGAAAACCTTGGAGTCTCATCACGACTGCGTGGTGGTACAGGATGCAGGGATGTAGGGCAGAGGGAGACTGTGGGGGAGTCTCCTTCTCACCCTGTGGATTTTCATGAGCCAGGTTCTTCACTCTTGTGGTGTCCAGCAGCCACTGTGCCACCTGTGGGGATGGCAGAGAGGCTGCTGGAGGTGATGGATCTGTGCTTGACATCATCAGCATCTGCCTCATCTCTGAACTGGGCAGGGGAAGTGCTTTGATGTTGCTTTTCAGGTGATGATGTTTTGAAAATGAGATGAGCCACTTTGAGGAGGCCAGCTTTGGTGCCATGGGATTTGTCTCCTGCAGTTTGTGACTCCCAGGTCATCCCAAGTGACTTTTCAGGGTTCTGCTGGTTGTCAGCCTCCAGAGGAGCTGTCTGGGTTCTCCCCATGTGGTAGTTGGTGCAGCCACTTAGGGTTTTGGCAAGGTGGGTGCTGCCCTCACCAGCACCAAATCTGCCAAAACTTGGTGAGTGAGGGCTTTTCTGGGGACAGCAGTGGTCTTGGGAGAAGCTGGCCTTGTGGGTGGGAAGTGCCTGAGCAGGAAATGAAGAATCAGCCACTGTCACACCAAGGTGGCCACCAGCTATGGAGACAGAATTCCGCAGCACCAGTGTGAGAAGCCCAGCTGTTGGCACCAGCAGCTTTAGCTATTGTAGCCCATTAGGAACAGTTTCAATTGGGAAGGATTCATTGGAGAAGTCATTAATTAGGTTGTCCTGAAACACTTTGTCCTTCTGTATGAGGCCGCAGAAGTATCTTGGTAGAGACTGCTTGGCTTCCAACAGGCAGAACTGTGGGACTTGTGCATCAGGCTGGAAACAAGAGCATCTCTCTCTGCTGGGTCTACACCAAATCTCTGTGAGTTTGGGAGAATTTGAGCGCAGTCCCAGCTATGCTGCCCACGCTGGGGTGCTCAGAGGCAGTTTTCAGCCTTTCTCTGCCTCAGGAGAAAGATGAAGTTCCTCTGATGGTAGCAGGTACCTGAGGAACATGTTTGCAGGGATGTCCTAAGCATCCTTTTCTGCCTCCCAGGCTCACCCGTGGCAGAGGTGTTTGCTGGGAGCACCAGCAGCAGGGTGTTGTGTACATGACTAATTGCAAGCGTGTGCAGAAGGTAACAAGGCTATTACAAGGACCAGGTGCAAGCTGGTGAAACCACGGTGTTGCCCAGGTGAGACTGAGAGGCAAATATTTTTGCTTTCCAAAGGAATTCTGGAGGTGAATGTGTTTGTTGATAGTAGACAGCAAAGTGGCCACTATGGGTTTTGATGGTGTGGGGAGCTGTGTTGGGGATCCAGAGCAGTGTATCCTGGCTTTTCCTGGCTTCTCTGCCTCTCTGTGTGCTGTGTTTCAGCTTTCCTACTGCTCTGGGCAAGCAGTTTCTGTGTCCTCACACTCTTCTCCTTTGCTTCAATCTTTTGACAACCCGTTTTCACCTCTTCTTAATCCTCCCTCAGGTACTGTTTCTCTCCCTCTGTGTCTTTACTGCCTGTAAACTCATATATGTGCTTTATAGGCGCCCCAATTTACCTGTTTGATGCTCCTCTCTCTGTTTTCCTTTCCTGAAAAGAAATTTGCTTCCACAATTGCACTAGGCTGTAGTGGGACACCCTTAGTGGATAAATTGAGTCACAGGTGACTTGTGGGGGGTGTTACAGAAATCACAGATCATCCCAAAAAAGGGTCAGGAAATCCCTGGGAGGGACCCAGAAGGGCTGTGCATGGTATCACTGCTGGGTATCATTACTTCTGGGGCTGTTTCAAATATGTCTGGTATTGACTGTAAAAATAAATCTTTAAGGAGAGATCACTGAATTTGGGGCACTATGAAGACGGCAAAAGCCGCCAGAACTTTTCAGTCAAAGCACAGCTTTATTTTTAAGTTCAGTTTTTTCTTGTTAATACTTAAAACAGGGTTTTAGCATGGCCTGAGCAACTGCTGGTCATGGGGCTGCTCTTCTGCAGGGGGAAGGGGAACCTCTTCAAACATGAGTTAGTTTGTGAAACAGATCTCTCTTTCCCCTCCTCCTTTTTCAGATAAGAGAGTATGTAGAGGTCCCAGGTTTTCCTGCCGGCCCTTCTGCACGTGCTTTAGGGATCTGCTGTAGAGAGCAGGAAGCCACGGGGGTGAGCAGTAGGAGAACATCTGTGTGCATTGCTCTGGGACTGTCAGATACTCATCTCAGATATTTTGTGTGGCCCCAGGGATTGTGTGTGCCCCCAGCCAGCAAAACCCTTCTCTGTGGGATGTTGTGGACACTGAGCAGCTTGGAAGTGACCAACCTATGAAGAGGCAAAAGAAGCACTTGAAAGTTATGAAGCACAAAGATGCATCCAGCTCAGGAGGTCCTGGAAGCTGGAGCCCAGAGAGGGTTTGGGGACCATGTCCCTCCATTCTGATCCTGCTGTGGCTGATGGCAGATGGGGCCGTGGGGCAATCAAAGCTTCAAGCTCGTCCCTGAGACCTCTCATTGGTAACCTGGCCGTGTTCTGGCAGGAGACCATGTGTCTGCGTGATCGGCATGAGGCCAGGAGCTGGGATTGTGCTTTGGGAGAATATTTGTCCATGGATGCCAAGCAAGTCACAGGACTTTGTTCAGGGTGGCGAATGTGGTAAGAGGAGAACAAAAATGGGAGGAAAGACTGGAATACAGATGATGGTGAGCCAACTCTTTTGGAGCCAGCTCGAATACCCCCTGAATTTAAAGCATTTGGTGGGATGTTAGAATGCCACCAGCTCGCTGAAGCCTGGTGATGCCTCAGATGTGAAGCCTCTGAGCTGGAGGGACCTGTGGCTGCTGCCAAGGTGTCAGGGGCTGAACCCCCACCTGGCCCTGCAGAAAGCTTTGGATTCATGCTGGTGCAGCAGGAGCAGATGTGGCTTTCTGGTCTCTGCCCCAGCTGGCACTGGCTGTCTCTCCTCCTCCCAGTGTCTGTCTGTCCATGAGCTCCCCAGGGAGCAGGACAGACGGAGCACAGGAGCTGGAGCATGGGCAACGTGCTGTGCACCAAGAGGATGTTTTGGTGCCTGACAACCCTGGGAAAAAATGGTTTTTCCACTGAGTCACTTGCTGCCACTGCTTTTTGTGAGGCAGCACTGAGATTTGGGGGAAGGGGAGATGGAAAAATTCAGCCCAGGCCTCCCTGCTCTAGCCGGACCAGGGCCATGCCAGCACAGCTGCCCCATGTTTGCTTTTTGGAGGGAGTGGCAGACAGCAGCATAAATAGAACAGGCTTGGCTATTTTAAGACATCGATTACATGATCTGTGCATTAAAGAAAAATTAAATCTTTGCTTTAGCTGCAACTGATAATGTGGGCTGGGGAGGAGCAGAAAGCACCGGCAGGGACGGACACTTTGGAGCCAGTGCCCTGGCCATGGTGTATGAGCTGTGAGGACTTCTGCTTTGCATGTGTGTCTCCTTGAAGCCATGGTAGATGGAAGGTTTCCTGTGTGTACCACCATTTTGGGGTCACACTGCCACTGTATTGGTGTTTTGTTGCTGTGGACAGGGAGTGATGGCACAAGACAGGCTTGGTCTGGGGATGGGGGAACCACGTCCGGGAAAGGGACATGGGTGCTGTTCTGGTGATGTACATGGGTGTGTGCAACCAAGAATGGGGATTTACTTCTTCTGGAGAAGTTTCTGGGTTCCTGTGGAACTGGAATGGTTGCACCACTCTTTCCCTGAGCAGCAGGCTGGGATGAAGAGCTTGTGTTTACTGGTGGGAGGTTAAAACCAGGCTTGTTTCTGGTGACTTCTGTGCAAAGCATAAATCTTGGCAGGTGGGAGTGGAGGGCTCTGAGCCTTGGAAGGTGGAGCTGTTTTCTGCTCAATATTCGTTGCAGAAGGGTTGAGCACTCAGAACAGTCAGTGATGAGCCTGAAGCAACCTGTGCCACAACCCTGCTGGGATCACCCTGTGCCTGCCCCCCATCCCTATTCCAGTTTGGAGACAGCTTCAAGGGAAGAGGGCAGCAGCCCAACTCCTAGCAGCACAAGGGCTTGTAAATACTCATGCCCAGGCAAAACAAATAGATAATATTAATTGTGATTTCAATGCCAAACAGAAGCAGATGGTTTATCAAGGTGGAGGGAGGCAATGTTTGGGGATTTCAGATAAAGTGGGTGAGCCGGGAGCCACTCTTGAAAAAGAAGACAAAAGGTATCAAAGCAGCTGCTGAGAAGAGCTCACTCTCCACTAGCAACCCCAGCCACAAAGGATTGTTAGTAAAAATTAATCTGAAAGTGCTTTTTCTTATCTTTTCCACCTTGCCCTTTCTTCTCAATTGAAGACCTTTGGTGGTTTCTGACACGTAAGCTGCACATCAAACAGCAAGAATGTCATGTGGGATGGGGTTTTGCACTAATAATGATACAAAACACATTTCTGTCTGCAAAATGACTGGTAGCATACTTTTGGTAAGATCTTAAATGGATTTTTAGTCAGGGTCCTCTAAATCATCCCATACTCCAGGTCGTGCAGTGGTTGTCACGTTTGCCTTGTGCTTCTCTGAACCCACTATTGCCAGTTTTTGAAAGCTGCCAGAGACCCTGCTTTCTGCTGGCCTGGGGAGCTGGGTGGAGATGGGGCTGAACCAAGGCTGGAGGTGCCCTCCACCCCACTCATCCTCATGGTCTCACCCTTTTCACTATGATGATTTGGGGAGCATAGCTCAAGTTTGGCCCTTGTAGATTAGGTCCATTGCCCTGTGACTTGGGACCAGCCAGACAAGAACCAATTCATGTGATGAAAGATGCTGTGGAAATGTAGTCCCTCCCCACAAAAAAAAGTCCAATATGCTGGAAGAAGAGGTTGGGAACCCGCCCATTCGCTTGTGAAGGTAAGCGGAAGATACTCTTTCCTTGTAGATCTGTTATTTATGGAGCAAACTCAAAGCAGGTTTTAGGTGCTCTGTGGACTCCCACTCAGGATGTCTGCCTGGTGGGGTGACCATATGGAGATGGTGACTTGGCAGGGCAGATGGTTTGGAGACAGGAAAGCCACCTGACTTAGATCACGTATGTAACTTAGAGCTTGTGGCTCCACATGTGGCCCCTGTATCTGTGCCCAGCTCCCGAGTGCTGACACAAGGTTTGCTGTCTTTCAGCAATGAGGTTTCTCTCTGTTCTCATGTCCCACAGACTGCCTGGAGCTGCTGCCACTGGAGTCCATGGCGTACACCATGACTCCCACGCCACCAGGGCCTGTTGGCTCCCAGTACTGTGTCTGCAAAGTTGAGTTGTCCATCTGCGGCCAAAACCTTCTGGACAGGGATGTCACTTCCAAATCTGACCCCTTCTGTGTCCTCTTCATGGAAGTCAATGGGAAGTGGGTAGAGGTAAGTGCTGATGTTGTGTGGATTTACTGCTTCTGTGATTTGCTTGTGCTGTTGAGCTCTGCTACAAGGCTGGTTCTCATTCCTCCCTAAGCAGAAGCAGAAGCTCTTATGGTCCTCCTGAGGCTGTGAGTGTGGTGCTGATGTGTTAATTCTTCTGTTTTGCAACCAATCCTTTTGCAGTCAGTGCTTTCTGCATTGTGCTGGCAGTTGGCTTTAACTGCAGATCTCAAAATGCTGGTCTCTGGCAGGTGTGAAAGGATCTTTCCACCTTCAAAGGGGTCTCAGCCCCTTCTCAGTCTGCTGTGAGCTGGTGGTGCTTCAGATTTTGGTACCTGAAATGCTGATCTCACATATGAGAGTTAGAAGTTGAGAGCTTTAATGTTGCAATGTGGTGTGTCTTTAGGTGAGTCAGAATAAGCTGATTCTCAGATCCTGAGTTCCATGGAAAACTGGTCTCTGAGTTTTGCTTGACAAGTGGCTCTTTCCCAGGACCAAGTGTGTGCTGGATGAGGGTCTGGCAGGTCAGTCCAGTGGATAAACGCTACTCAGGACAGCCTGTGCTGTGGCCTCCTTCAAGAAGTGTATCAAGGTCAACACTCCTTGAGCCAGGCATTTCATGGAGTGGTTGTGGAGAGAGAAGGACCATGGGATGAGGAAGGAGACTTTTGGGAGGTGGGTGTGGGAGGGCTTGGACCAGTTCGACTGGAGACAATGCAGCGGCCAGCTGGCAAATCCTGGATGAGCTCCTTGCATATATCAGTCTTTCCTCCTTATCAAAAATCTCATAAATACATACTTCCTCTGCCATAGTTGACAGTGGGAAGCCTTGAGAAGAAACTGCAGCTGTTCTTGTGGTTGTGCCATCCCTGGTGGTGGCTGAGCACAGGACAAATCTATCTTCTGCAAGATGCAGACAGCCCTTGTGTGTGTAATTCCCTCCTCTTCAGCGGGATGAGGCTGCCACTAACCAGGCTAGTGGAGCAGGAGGGAATTGACCCTCAGCAGCTGTCTGAATTATTTTGTAGCATAAGCAAAATGTTGGCTTGATCCCAAAAGCTTGCTTCCCAGCATACCCACCAGCTGTATGTGTATTCCTTTGAAAATCTCCCTGCTGCGGGGAAGGGGCATGGGGTCATGGTGCAGTGGGGACTGGTGTGCTGCTGGCACCACAGAGGTGCCCAGACTGACTTTGAGCAGCATGGCCTTGGTCATGCCCAGCAGTGCTGCTGTGACAGTAAGAGGTCTTACGTGGGTGGGTGTCCCAGGGAGATGCATGGCCCAGGCTGCTTTTGCAGTTGAGGTGCACACACAAGGGGCTGGGAACTCCTAGAGATGGTTTTCATGGTGCTTTTATTGACTGTTCAGTGCTCCACGTGGAGAAGCTCTGCTTGTTGTCTCCTTCTGCAGGAGTCTTGAGTTGGGCAAAGTGCTGTCTGTGATAAAATTTGTGACATGAGTCCAAACTCCAGAGTCTGTACAAGAGCATTGACTACAGTGGGAAAGACTCTGTGCTAAAATACCTGTAGAAGTAAAATGGGGGTTCCATTTGATACCTGCAGCTGTAGATAGTCATGAGGGAGCAGGTAAGCAGAGTATGGAGGTGTGATAGTATAGGCACCAGTGCTGGATGCATTAGAAAAGGAGTAGCCAAAGGGCATTAAGTCATGTAAACCAAACAAAAATTGTCCCAATTCCTGGGAAATTAGGCGGTTGCATTTTTTCAGATACTTGAGCAAGTTGGGCAGCCCTTGAGCACTTGGCCAAGGAGCTGGTGAATCAATGGGCATCATCTCAGCTGTCCAGCAGCTGATCTCCTCATGTTCAGTGGGGAGGGTGTACAGGCAAACCTCATCTTACCATGGTCCACAGTTAACTTTTCTCAGCTGCCTGGATGAGACTAATGAGATTTCCAGCATTGATAGGTGTCATCTCTGACCTAATTTTACTTTTCAGGAATTTCTCTTTCTGTCAGTAGTGTCTCAGTCCAGCAGTTTTGATTCCAAAGCTTTCTTTAGAATACAAATGTGTGATGCTTTTAGGTTTTTTCCTTTTCCTCTGCTATTTTTAGCTTCTTTTTAATTGGCACGATCGGCACTGGACGTCAGCCTTGAGCAGCATCTTGCTCAGTGCTCTGCTGCTGAGGTATCAGTGGGGGCTGACTGGGCTGGCACGTGCTGTGGTGTGCTGGTGTGCCACTGAGCTGGCTCTGGTCAGCTGGCATGACAGGGCCACAGCCAGAATCAAGAGTCCTCTGCACCCACAGTGGCAGAAGTGATGTGTGGGTTTGGCTGGATGCCAGGGAGGGTCAGGAGAGGTGGGAAAACCACATTGGATGGGACATTTGGTGGACGCTTGGCAGGTCATGCTGTGTGGTTCAGAGCTACCTGGAGTGTCAGATTGTTCTGCATGGATTTTAGCCACACAGACATGCCCCTGGCCCTAAGATGAACCTCTTTTCTGTCTGAAAGCGATGGCCTTAATAACAGCTGAAATGTAGGGGATGGCTGGGGACAGAATAAGCTCATTGGTGTGAACCCATCGGACCACACTGCCCCTTTGTCCTCTGCACCAGATTAGGGACACATCACAAGCCTTGGCCCTGGTTTGGGTGCTGGGTGTCTTCCTGCAGGGCCAGCCCTGGCCATGGTGGTGCTGGTGTTGGAGCTGGGAGGTAGGACTGTGGTACCAGCTGATGCCAGCAGGAAGATTACTGCTCGCTGTTCTTTCTAGCTGTCACATTTGTTCCCAAATACAATTATTTTGTCTCGCTGAGCTTAATAGGAATTAAAAAATCTTTGTGAATCAGCCTTGGAGGGGTGGGGGAGGGAGGGACGATTAACCACAGGCTGGGAAGTGACATGAGGATGGGTGATGTTTCAATGTTCTGCCTGGTGACGTCATCACTCAGGAGCCTTGAGAGACCTGACCTTTGGTGCCAGGAGCAGGGACACATGACTCAGCCATGCAGCTGCCTTTGTGCCACTCTGAGTCAGCTGGGGGGCATGAACTTCCCATGGCACTTGGGAGAGCATCTCCTGGTTTTGGAGCATGAAGCACTTCCATGTGCTGGGGATGCTTGAAGGTCTCCAGCCAACCTCCCTTGGGATGCTGGAAGACTCTTGGGCTGCTATCACTGAACATGAGGGTGTTGCTGGTGATGGTTTCCCAGTTTCATGCTTGATTTTGGAATGGTTAGGGTTGGGAGGGACATTAGAGATCATTTTGTTCCAATTCCCTGCCATAGCCCTTGTTCAAAGCTCCATCTAACCTGGTCTTGAACACTTCCAGGGTCAGGGCAGCCACAGCTTCTCTGTCAGTGTTTCACCACCCTCACAGAGGAGAATTTCTTTCTCATATCTAATCTAACCCTGCCCTCTGTCAGCTGGAAGCTTGTCCTGTCACTGTGTATTCTTGTCCAAAGTCCCTCTCCAGCTCTCCTGAAACCCTTCTAGGTACTGGAAGGTGCTCTGAGGTCACCCTGGAGTCTTCTCTACTCCAGGCTAAACAATCCCAACTTTCTCAAACTTTCCTCCTCCCCCTAATTATCTCCGTGGCCCTTTGAGACTCATATCCAAACAGGTATCTTTAACTAGCCTGCCTGCCTCTTAAAAACCCTTGTGTTTTTCTGCTCTTGGGTAGCAAAGCCACCTCTGCTCTTTCCAGAGTCTGCAGATCTGCAAGCTCTTGGGTAAAGGGGATGGCAGGAGCTGATAGCAGATGATGATGTGTGAAGAGGCGTAATATGTGATAGTCACTGCCAAGGTGATTTGTGCTCATCAAACCAAAGACCAAACCTTGTGTAGTTGTCAGCTGGAGCTTGGGATATTGTGCTTCATGCTGACACTAGACAGATTTAACCATTTAATCTGGGTGTTGAAGGAAGCCCCATGACCCCCAAGGGTTATCTCAAGTTAGCTGGGGTTTTCCTCCCCTTCCCTGGGCCACCCCTTTCAGGACAGAACTGGAGATGGAACATCAAGTCAATCTCCTTGAAACTGGTGTCTAGGAGTGAAAGGGCCAGTTTCCCTTGGTCCCTGCCTTCCCAGTAGTTCAAAGAAAATGGAAGGAACTAAAATGCATTTCTGCTGCCTGTGCAGTCTCATCTCCTGGTCCTGAAAGGGCATTTTTGTTTGTTGTGCTGTTGAAATAAGGCAGAGCTCTGGCTGCCCTCTGCTCCTGGTCCACCCCACCTATGAGCAGATGTTTGGCTCCTTCGGTTATGAGGTGGCAGCAGAGAGGGAAGGATCAGTGTGAAGCTGTGTGGCCCTGGGCAGCTCAGAGCCCACTGGTGTTGATGGATTTGATTCCCTGGAGTGCAGCAGGTGGCTATTCTGGGAACACAGCATTTACTTTAGTCGTTTCTTGGCAATTAAAACAGACTAAGCAAGCAACTTCAAAAAACACTGTGATCATTGGGTGTATATATATAGCAAACTCACCACATTTCCACTGAACCCCTCCAAAACCTGCCTCCTGTGCTGAATGAGTTTCTTTGGGACAAAGGTATATATTTTATTTTTTTTTTCCTTTTTTTTTAAGACGCTTTTCTGCTCCACTTATTCTTGGCTGTGCAGCTCTGGCAGACATCCTGCTGTCCCGCAGTCCTGTGCTGCCTGTGGATGCTGGCATGGGGGCTGCCTTCTGCAGAGGTCTTGCCTGGGATCTGGGATGCTCAGGAAGCTCAGCCTTGCCCATGACTGGGTGTCCGGGCTGTGAGATGAGGTATAATGCTGGCCAGGACCATGGCATGGCCAGAGGCTTCATGGTGTCCCACAGGCAGGTGGGATGGTCTTTCCAGGCACTGAAGGCTGCAGCTTCTGCTAAAATCACACTGGAAATGCCTGCCTTTTCTTTTTTTAGCAGCCTATGTTACCATATCCTGGGATAATGGAGTGATGGGGCAAAATGATGATGCTGTCATGACACCATCTACAAGGCCAGTTTGCTCAGAGCCCTGTCCAGCCTGGCCTTGAGCACTTCCAGGGATGGAGCAGCCACAGCCTTTCTGGGCAACCTGTGACTGTGTCTCACCATCCACACAAGGAAGAATTTTTCCCCCATGTCTGATCTAATGCTGCCTTCTGTCAGTTTGAAGCCATTTTGCCTTGTCCTGTGCCTCCAGGGTCTTGTCAGCAGTCTCTCTCCAGCCGTCTTGTAGCCCCTTTAGATGCTGGAAGTGGCTCTAAGGTCTCCCCGGAGTCTTCTTTTCTCCAGGCTGAACAATGATACCAACATGGTACCAACAGCTGTTCTCGTGACAAAGCTCTTGCTTGGTTTGCATGGTGAAGAGTTTTCCCCTTGGCTATGGATGTTCATTTCCTGTTCAGCCCTCAGTCTGTGCTGCCAGTGTCCTTCCTCTCCCTTTTAGCTTCATAAGGGTGTGTTGCATGTTGGCCTCCAAACTTGCCCTTTTCTCGTGCCTCTTGAGGTGCCTGATGGGGACTGTGGGTCTTGCCGTTCAGACTTTCCTTGGCTATTGACTTCTAGAAGTCAATACACCACCTTTTCTCAGCCTCAGTTTTCCAGTTTTCCCAGTTTCTTACACTTTGATTAAAACTGTGGGGGTTTGTCTCTGTGCAAGCACATGTCAGGTTCCCAGCTGTGCTGCCATCCTCCCAGCCCTCCTGTGGTGTGAGTTATGGGGTCTGGGACAAAGTTCTATTGCTGGAGGGGTAGCATTTTGGGATCTCCAGCGTGACTACCCCCAGGATTTAATTTTTTTGGCTCACGTAAGGCTTTCTGTCCACCTGTGCCATGCTGTGTTGTAAACCCACGCTTCCACCAGCTGCCTGCCAAGTTTCCTCTGCTCTTATCACTGCTCTTGGCTGTGGGATGCTGCAGACCAATGTTGTGCTTCCCCTCCAACAGTGGGCTCCCCACATGCCTTCCAGTTTCCATCACCCTCTGCGTGCTTGCCCTTTGAAGCTCTCAGAGACATCATTTCTTTCAATAGCTCAGGGTGACAATGTCTGTTGAAGTCTTGTCTTCTGGATCCTTCCAGCCTCTTGTTTCTCGTAATGCTTGATGAAATCTATGAAAAATGGCCTGCAGTGATTGGGGTTTTTTCTCAGTATTTTTTTCCATGGGAGAAACCACATGGATGTTTTGCTTTAAGATCTAGAGGGAAATGTTAGAGAGTTGCTGTTCTGGCTTACGTTGCTTCTTGTTTTGCTTGTCCTTGTTGTTCACTGTACCACCTGAAAGAAGCAAGTTTGGCACTAGAGCTGTGAGGGTCTGGTTGAGGATCAGAGATGTGTGAGAGCCTCAGCTCCTGGGAGAACAGGGATTGTAAGCAAGTGAAACAAATCCCGGCTTCAGTGAGCCTTGACTGGGTGGACACTCCTGCCCTGGTTATTGGCTGTGGGATGGGTTGTCCCCGACCTTGGGGAGGCAGCTCTGCAGGGCATGCCATTGTGTGTTTAGATGAATCCCACCTTGTGTACCTGGGCATAGCCTGCACTTAGAGACAGTTCTGCTGAGCACCTGGTGCGCACCTGGTGCACTCACTTTTAGGTCACTGCAGTGTTTCTGGGCTGAAGTCAGAGAAGAGACATGGCAGTGACAAAGATGCAAGATACACATGCTTAAATGCTCTTCTCTTTTTTTCTTTGCAGCTTGACAGGACAGAGACAGCCGTGAACAACCTCAACCCAGCTTTTGCCAAGAAATTCATCATTGACTACCACTTTGAAGAAGTGCAGAAGCTCAAGTTTGCCCTCTTTGACCAGGACAAGTCGAGCACGCAGCTGTATGAGCATGACTTCCTGGGCGAGTTCTCCTGCACACTGGGCATGGTGAGTCTCTGAGGTTCCCTGCAGTAAAGGGACCCCAAATCATATCAGCCACAGGGATGTGATGGGATTACAGCTGTTACTCTAATTTACTGCAAAGTTTGCTGGGCCCTTCCTGGCAAAACGAATTTGATTTTCTTGTCACACTTCTGTTGAGGTTGAACTGTTCAACATTAGTTGTTGTCTACTTGCTCAAGTCTGAGCTAATCATGGTGTGGGCTTCTGCTGGTGTTGGCAAAGAGGCATCAGCTGGAAGCTTCTGGATCTCACCATGGGTTATAGTAAGAACCCTGATGTCCAGCTGGATTTGAGATTGCAAACCTTCCAGATGGTTAAAGTTATGATGCTTTGCTGTCTACCTTCTATCTCAGTTTTTTCTCTTTCTGAAACATTTGTTCATTGCTCTTGTGTAGCAAATCATCTCTCCTACTTGAGCATGTTGGTGCCAGAATGTGTTTTCTGCTCTTCCTGTGGAAAAGCTTTCAGGAAACAATGCAATTTATAAGCCTTTGGAACGTCTTTTCGTTCAAGAGCCCAGACTCTGTTAGAGGCTGGCAGCTACATTCTCCAAATGTCTTTGTTCTCTGACTCAGAAGCCGAGAATGAGGGGGACTTTTTCCATTCTTTTGCAGCATCTGGCAGGTCAGGGCTGCTGTGGCACTTGGCACAAGCGCAGAGGCTGGGAGAAAATGTTACTGTTGTGCACAATGCTGGGAATGGGGAGAAAGGAGGTGCTGTAATAGGTGGGTCAGCATGGCAAGTCAGCCCAAGGTGCTCAGGGAGGCTCATGAAGGTGATCACTGTATTACAGACTGTATGGGTAATGCACTGCGTGTGG
This sequence comes from Pithys albifrons albifrons, assembly GCF_047495875.1. NCBI lineage: Eukaryota > Metazoa > Chordata > Aves > Passeriformes > Thamnophilidae > Pithys > Pithys albifrons. The sequence continues at coordinate 15,290,694 of NC_092469.1, read as the reverse complement.
CAGGTGGGACAAGTGACTTTATCACTGCCAGCTCAAGAGCTTGACATGTTAGAAGAGCACTGACATTTACAGAGTTAGAAGTTTAATGTCTGGAATTTTGGAAGTGCTCTCTGATGACCTAGTTCTGCTCCTGCAGAAGTTAAGAAACGGTGCAGGGAACAGCCCTGACCCTTCAGTAGTTTAGCCCAAACCCCTCCTTTATCATTAGTTGTCCTGTTGCTGAAACATGGCCAGCTCCACTGTGGAGCAGCTCGGCAAGGCTGCTTGTGAAGGTCATGGTCTTGGTGGAAGCTGCAAGCACAGAATTTATGGACATAAGGAAACAGAGCTGAAATTCTCCTGTTCCTAAATGTGGCTCTACAGCAGTCCAGGACTCTGCGTGCTGGAGAGGAGTGTTACCTGTGTGTACTGGGGAGGAAGGTGTAAGAATCTGACCCATCTCCTCCTGCATGTTGGGTCTCTCAGAAGAACCCAACACTTCTGGTGCTTGGGAAGGCAGTTATGTCAGAGCATGAGCCTGGGCAGATCTTCCTGGGCTGTGGTGATGCTGGAGATGGGCAGCTGTTGGCAGGTTTCATGTCCAAGGGCTCTCTCAGAACAGCTGATTTTTCTGTGGGGTGGCATCACTGTCTGCTGTGTCTCTGGGCACAGCTGGTGGGCTTAGTCTGTCAGAAAGAAGAGAGCTCAGAACTTCTGAACCAGCATTTCCACTCTGCAAAAGAGAACGTGGCTTGTGTGCGTGCCCAGTTTGAGCAGCAGTTCCCATGTCTGCTTCTTGGTGACATTTAGTCCGCAACAAGACACCAGCTTGGAATGGAGGGATCTTTTCCTTTCCCTTTTTCCCTCTGAAATCCTGTTAGCTTCCTCTCCCTGGGACCAGGGTGAGCTTGCAGCACAGCCCAGTCTCAGGGCGAGGTGGACTGGAGGGGTAGCACATGCACAGGTGTGAGGGGAGGGCTGAAACAGAGCCGATGGGGGCTTGGGGTTCAACCACCACGCTGTGGGATTTCTGGTGGCTGGAATTAGTCTGGTGAGATGTTTCCATAAGCTCTCAGAAGTGAAGAGCAGCTGTGAGCAGCACTGACAGCACAGTGAGCATCTGACTTTTCAGTTCTGAGTTTGCATCAGAGCTCTGTCAGATTAGACAGATCGCTTAGTGCAGCTAATGAGGTCTGTGGTAGGATTTAAAAGGATGGTTAGATTATTCACAGGCCTGTAATGACCTCTTTGGCCAAAGGAATATAGCAGGGATCAAGCTGGATGGTGTCTGTGGTTTCTGCTGGCAGGGTTGTGAGGTTTCTCCTGCCTGTACACAGTGTGGCACAAACATCTGGTTACACTGGCTGGTGATTCCTGTGGATCAAAAGCACCAGTACATGGCTGGCTCAGCATAACAGAAAAAGGTTTTTGCTTTGAAATGGCAAAAATCATAGGATCACAGAATATTTTGGAGTATATTGGTTGGAAGGGGCCTTTTTAAAGCTTATCTGGACTTGAAGGGGACCCACTAAATATGGGAGGAAAGCATAGGTAGTTCCAGCAGGTTGCTGGATCCCTGTGTGCAAGTTTGTGCCTCATGAATTAAAATTACAGGCTTCCCAGATCTGAAGGTGACTAAAACTCACTGAGATGGGAAAAATCTCTTTAATTCATCTCCTAGAATGTCCTGTCTGGCCTCTTACAAACCAGAAGTGAAGGGGAGAACATGCCCTTGGGGATGCTGACCCCAGTGCAGGGGATCCAGAATGATGCTGGAGGAGACCATCTGGCATGTGGTCAGGATCCACCCATGGAAATGTGGCCTGCAAGCAGGTGCTGGCAGGGGTCATGTTAGAAGTACTTAAACTGGAGATTGAGAGATTGACTGATGATTTTGTCGGGAACAAATTGCAGTAGCTCTGTCTGTGTGAGGTCTCACTGACCTCCTCCACCAGAGCTGTCCCTGGGTTCAGTGGGAAGTAATGCTTCAGCTGCTGTTGCCATCACTTCCTTGCACTGTGCAGCTGCCTCCCTGCACCCCTTGGACTGGGGTGTCAGTGGTGATATTCCCACTCTCATGGTCACCCCTGGATTTGATACCTTATTTTCTACTGTTGCAAGTGCCTAATCTGAATTAACTAAAATGAGCAATGATCAGTTGCTTATGAGTGTGCTTCTGATCACTTGTACAATCATGATTTTTTTTTTCTCTAGATCGTCTCCAGCAAGAAAATAACACGGACTCTCCTTTTGGGCAATGGGAAGCCGGCTGGGAAAGGGATGATAACGGTACAGTTACTCCTTTACGTTACCTACTGAGTGTGCAAAGGCAGATGGGGGACACCCACCTGGGGTCCAGGAGACACAGCTGTGCCCCATGAATGTTTTTCCCTTTACATCACCCTTTTCTGGCCACTTTGGTCTGTTTGGATAATGATTTATTTGGGACAGGGACCATCTTGCCCAGTGTCTGTTTCTTGCCCAGTGCTGTGAGTCTTCAACCTCTACCTCAGTCTCAGAAATAAGAAAATCCTCAGTCTGGAGAAGAACAAAGTAAATCTCTGCTGCTATTGGTTGTTATCTGGTACAAGGCACCTGCTCAGACCTCTCTGGTGTAGAGAGAGGTAAGAGGGCTCATTCCTTTTGCAGGGATGGGTGATGTTATTTGTAGGATGAGGATGGAGCTGTGCCATGGCAACAACTCTCATAGCAACAGCTGCTGAATCCGATGCAGACCCCTTCGGGCAGTGGCCTTCCTGCTGCGGATCTCTTTAGTGATGATTTTTTTTAAAAGAAAAGACTAAATTTAGGTGTGTTTATCTTCTATCACAGCTCCCATCCTTTTTGGATCTCTGCTATCTTCAGGGGTTTGTGAGATATGTAGCTGGGCTGAAAAGATGTGGAAGAAAAGGCCAGTAAGGAGTTAAACTTCTGTCAGGTTTAAAAGCACTGAAAAGGTTTAGAAGCCCCAGGACCTGATGCTGCAAGGGCATCTCCATTGCTGTTTGCTTTAGAGGAAGATGCATTTCTCTCTTAATTGCTGCAGTTAGTCTTTAAATGCAAGAGGAAAAGCCGCAGTGAAGTTCAGAAGCAGTGCTGGATGCCATGTGCCATCCCAGAGGAACAGGCTCTCAACGTCTCATCCAATGCTTGAGCGGGAAGTGCTGGACCATATGAAAAGTTTCCAGTCAAGTTCAAAGGTTGCACACTTAGAAAAAAAACAAAAACAAAGAGAAGATCCTGATCTGTCACTAATGTTTCATTAAACATCCAAGGGGTAGAGATATCTGCTTCATTATGTACAACTGATACGATTTTCTGATTTGGGATTTTTTTGCCCTGGCTTGGACTAGATGATGTCAGTAGAGTTTTGTGTGTGGCGGACACCTTTCCCTGCTGGGACTGCTTGGCACAGTGCTGAAGCACAGGCTGTGGACACCCCTGGAGGAGAAGGTTTTAGCTTTGGACTCACTCATATAGAACATGGAGTTTGAAGCCAAAGGCTGCTTTCCTAACGCCCTTTCCCTTCAATTTTGCCCAGCTATCCATTTTCTTAACTGAGATGACACAAGGGTAGATGCAACAGAAGAACTGTGGCTGGGTGGATGGGACTGCATGGGAGTCCCTAGGTATGAAGAGAGGGGAGGATCCCAAAGTGAGTCTCTTTGTTTGTAGAACTCAGTCCCAAGTTCTTGATACATACCTCTGCTGGAAGCAGCAATAGTATGTTGGTTTTGTCCATGCTGGCCAAGAGAAGATGCCACCTGCAACCTGCAGCAGGGTAGCTCAGGGACCTTCCTGACTTGTCTGCACAGTCTGGGTTTTACAAAGCCTGCAGCGAGCCCTAAAATGCTGGATATCAACTGGACATGCTTTTTGTGGGGATCAGCAAAGGGCAAGTTTCATCCATTTCCTTACAGTTCTTTTCCTACTGCTGGTTTTGGTGACTGCACACCAACCAAGGACTAGATGGGAGAGAAAATTGATGCCATGGCTTTGCAATAGGGGATTTCTATATGCAGCAGATGGGGAAACTAGCGTTTGTATGTGGGGAATGGATCCTCTGTGCACCACAGAGTTGTGTCCGCCATGGGAAGGCCGAGGGGTTGTTCAGCAGCTGTGGCTTGTCTCCTCACTCAGCTGCCCAGGCAGATGCAAAAGCTGCATCTCTGCCTCCTTATCTGCAAACTCGCCAGCTCTCCTGGGTGCTCATAACCTTCTGCAGAAAGTTGTCCCCTGGAGTTCCACAAGTTTTTCCAAAAGCCTTGCTGTAATGATGTTGTGGATCTCCAGTGCAGGACAGCTCATGTGAGAGCCAGCAGATGGCTGTACGTGGGAGCACTTTGCATAAGGACAATGTCCATGCTGTGGTCCCAGCTGTTCTGGTGCCAGCTCCTGCCCAGGGAGGAAGAGGATGCAGTCAGGGATGCTCCTGAAGGGCTCATCCCACTCTGGGGACCAGAGGAAGGGAGAGTTGGGGAGCAAGCAGATGCTTGGACAGGACACAGGGTAAAAAGACAAGTGATTCAGAAAACAGCTGGTAATAAAAGTGAATAAATGTGGGATTTTTTAATAAATGTTCCCTTAAAATACCAAGAGACTCATTAGACCACATTCCAGACAAAACTGGCCCATTGGTGGTTGGCAGCTGAAGCCCTTCTGGAGTGTATGTGAATAAAGTCTCTTAAGTCAAAGCAGTCCAGGCTGCACTCCTGCCTGCTGCAGCTAGTCAGGAGCAGCAGTGGCATCTTCATTCTTGGGGCTGTCTTGTCAGGTGGTCATGCAGAGACGTGGCTCAAGTCCTGGGTGTCACCAGCATCTCCCCTAAGGGATGGGACAGCTCTGTTTTGCCATGCCCAGCCTGAGACATGGAGGATGAGGTGCCACATCTTGCTGGCAAGGGTTTATATGGCTTCTACTTCCTCTTGTCTTGGTTCTTGGAGGCTTCTCCACATCCTGATGGAGCCCTGGTGTGGAAAAGCCATGTGAGACTAGTTCCAGCATGACACTCAAGGAAGGGATTGAGTATTTCACTAGAAGCCTCATTTTTTATGCTAAAAATGAATGCAGCCTTCCCTTGCCTTTCAGATAGCGGCCCAGGAGCTCTCAGATAACAGGGTGATTACTCTGAGCATGGCTGGCAGAAAACTGGATAAAAAGGTGAGTGGAGCTGTGTCTGGGGGATGCAATGTTAAACTTCTGTCCTTGGGATCTAAAGAAATCTCTGCTTTGGGTGTAACATGGACAGAAAATAGTCCTACTGGGTGAGACTGGGAGTTCAAGTCCTGGTGATGCTGCTGGGTACGCCTGTGCCTCAGTTTCCCCATTGTCACAGTGTTGCTTTCTTCATCACACGCATGGAGGTGGAAAAACTCCATGTGGCACAGGATCTGTGTACTGGCATGTCTTAAAGACAGCAGATTTACTGCTTCAGAGGTAGTCATTTGAAAGTGCCTCCTGATGGAGCTGGAAGTTTTGATATCACTTGAACCTGTATCTCCGATGTGCTGAGAGCTCCTGGCTTGTGGCATTCTGCCCCTCTGGAAATGGAGCAAACATCTGTTTGTGTATCAAACTCTAAGGCCTGACTTCTCTGAGGGAGAAGTGTTGATCTCATGGAGGCAGGTAGGTAACACATGAGTTCTACTTTGAATAAGATACACAGGAAGTGGTGAGCCTTTCTGAGCGGCATCTTCTGACCTTATTTACCAGGCAACCAGAGCTATTCCTCTTGAACCAGTGCTGTTGCTAAGCAATCATTGGGAATATTATTTTTTCCTTTTTCCTAGTCTTTCCAGAGCTTGTGTTATTGGCAGGATGGCCCTTGGTTTGTTTGAAAACAGGAAAGCAAACAGCCAGGCAGAAGGGCATTTGCTGGGGCAGAAGATGTGGGTCCAGTCCCATTGTCAAAACTGGAGAGATGTCTGGTTTATCCAAGTGTTTTTCCCACCTGTTGGAAATGCTGTTTTTCTTTCCCTCCTGCTTTCCTTGCCTAGTGCAAGGAGCTAAATGCCCCTTCTAAAAATCCCCTCCATTTCATAAACGTGCTGGTGGCTTCCTCTGAGATGTTCCAAGAGTCAACCCCACGTGTGTCAGCAAAGACACCCCTAATGCAACAGTTTTCTTCCAGCACCCCAATAAAAAGCCTCTGCTCCCTTGTGAAGGAAGGGATGGGATTTCACCGCAGTCTTGATGGCCTCCCTTCATGCTTCAGGGTTTCTTTGTATCCATTGTAAAGAGCAGGACCAAGGACCCAGCTCCTCGCTAGTACCTCAGGCATACATCCACTTCTTATATCAGCAACTTCAGTGGTGGCATCACTTCCTCTGTGGGCAGGAGTTGCCTTTCTAATTTGGTTTGCAATCAAATTTCTTTACCAAGTTAAAGAAAGGTGACATCTTTTTATTTTCTTCAACATGATACCTGTGGGTCTGCTGCCCTGCAAACCCATAATAAAGGTACAGAAATAGAGCATCTGTCTGGTTACACTGGGATAAGGACTGTGTTCTTTCTAGATCTCCCTCTGGTTTATCAATAGGGTCAGCAGAAAGCTCATCCTCAGTGACCACCTGCTGTCACCAAGAACTAGCAAGGTTACTTTGCCCATTCCCATAGCACAGTGTAGTGTTGCAGGGCTCAAAGTCCAGCTCATGGCAAAGGATGCTCATGTCACTTCATGCAAATTAAAATGGTATTTGAACAAGGAAATTGAATGAAAACCAGTATTTTTGGGTCATTATTGGTAATGGATAGAATGCAACTGTGGGAGCTGGTAAAACTCACTTAAGCTTAGGAAAGACAGCAGAGAAAAAAAATCACAAGGATAAGGTTGCTCCTTGGGGGGTTACAACCTCCTGTACCATGCAGCATGGAGCTAGAGAGTGTGGCTGGAGGCTCAGATGTCACTGGAAGGGATTGAATCTCACAGGATTTTGTGGTGGGACCATGGGATCATCTTGTTGCACACACCGAGCTGAAGCTGTGAGCACTGCTTACCAGCAGCTGTGCATGGAGCTGTGCTCATCCCCAGGCATCTCCTTCTGCCATAGCCACCCTGAGGCTGAGACCTCTCTGAGGCCATGGGCAGGTCCTCCTCCCCATCACATGTCCATTCTCTACATCTGCAGCTCACCACCTTCCTTTAAATGCCAAAGCTGCACAGCAGGAGCATGTCAGCAGCAGATCCAGCCTGAGGCTCTTGTATCTTATGTCAAATTAGCTCTCGTGAAAGCTTTTGAAAGATAAAATATCTTGCAGAAGAGGAGGTATTTCCACATGGGACCAGTTCTGTGAACCCAGCTCCAGAGCTATTCGCGCCACTGCAGCTTTGGGGATAGTGGTGCCTTCAGCATGGCTGGGGACAGCAAGTGCTGCAAGCCAGGACTGGTGTTGGAAGCTGTGGTTTGGGGAGCTGAATCTGCGGGAAGTGCCACCTCAACCCTCCTTGTCCATGCTGTGCAAGGACTAGTTTGGATGATTTAGATTCTTGGACCAGTTTGCAGATCGATCTGGTCTGCTGAGCTACTCTGGTTGCTCAGTTTCCATCTCCTGCCAGGTTTGCAGGGATGAGATGTTTGTGGGTTTGATGTTTTAAAATAGCAGCCCACAGTCCTGTGGCTTGGAGGCATCTCCCACCTCGATTCAAGCAGAACAAGGCTGACTGGACTTGCAAACCAGACTGCTCCATGTGGGATGGTAAGAAACATCCTTCAAAGCTGCCCACTGCCATCACAGCTGGTGCCTCCACGAGCCCACGCTGGGCTGACACTGATGTAGCTGCCTTGTGTTGAAAGTTAAGCCAGCACAGGCAGGTTAGGTACCCACCAGTGGTTCTTTAATCTCTTTGTGAACTTGAAAGTGCCAAGTCCAGGTGGTGGGTGAGCAGGATCAGAGCTCTGCCGTAACTGTAACACTGCAGAAAGAATGGCTTGGTTTTCTCTCCTACAAATGTGAGAGAAAAGGTAGGAGAAAAATAACCTCATCTCACCCCAGAGAGTGTCCTTGTGAGCCTTTATGGTCTGCTCCTCTGGCAGAAGAATTCTGGCTGAAGCAGATTATATTTTCTTCAAGCCAAAACACTTCTGTGATTTACTTTTCTAACTGGCTTTAAAAACAGGATTAGATAGAAATGTTGGTGGATTTTCTGCTGGAGCATCACTAGAGCCCATGTCCATCCCCGCCATCACCTCACGGGGATGGTCAGGACGTGGGGTCCTGGGATGTCTGTGCTTCCTCCCCCTCCATGCACAGCCCCTCACATCCCCACTGCATAACTTGTAAGTCCAAAAAGCTCCTGTCCAAACTCATAAGAAGTTCCTCCAGCTCTTTGCAGGAGTGCACCTTCCTCTAGGAGGAAAAAGCAACTGAAATTACTTGAGTTCTAAATAAATCATCTGGAGTATTTGGGCCTTGGTTTCTTGTTAGCTACTTCTTAGTTTTTCTGAATGGGAATGAAGCTCTGCTTAGAAAAGCTGGAGTTTCCATGTTGGTGCCACCAGCACTGCCCGGGCTGCGGGTGCCAAAGCAACCCCCATGCTGATACCCCGCAGGGATATGTGTGTGTATATTTCTCATAAAGCAGCAGCCCTTTATCAGGAGATTATCTGAGGAGACACTGGGAGGAAAGGCAGCACACACTGACTCAGGGCTGCATATCTCAGAGGGTGTTACACGATCTGTGTCAACACCAGGGCAGCTTGCTCCTTAAAGATTTCCTCTGCTTACGCTTTATTGCTGTGTGTAGGAGGGTGGATTTTTTTCCTTTTTCCCTCAAGACACTCATGCACTTATAATTCTTTTTCTCCTTTGAACCTCTGGATGTTTTTCCAAGCCCAAATGCAGCTGCCTCCCAGCTGGGGTTGTTTTCCTTGGCATCTGTGTCCAGAGAGCTTGTTGGGTACTGGGCACCCACTGGCAAATCCCACAGGCACACACTGGGGTGCCAGCATGCCCTCCACACTGGTGCTGAAATGTGGTGTGGAAATCAAGGGGATTCGCGTGATCAGGACAGGGTGGTAGGCAGGATGCTGCCCTCAGGTGCTGCCTGTTTGCAAGAGTGCTTGAGCTGGTCCCATGAGGACATGAGGTGTCTACAGGGTTGGCACTGCCAGGGAAAGATCTCTCTTGGACCAGCTGTTGCTGTTTACAGAGCACCGTGTAACCCATCCTGTTTCTTCTCCCCCCAGGACCTTTTTGGGAAGTCAGACCCTTTCTTGGAGTTTCATAAACCTGGTGATGATGGGAAGTGGATGCTGGTCCACAGAACAGAGGTGAGCAAAACTCTAACCCAGGCTGCTGAGACACTCTCATCCTTATATCAGCTCCTCTTGCCCTTCATGGCATTGTCTCATCAATCACCTATAAAGCAGGGTGGAATCCAAGGATTTCAAGCTCTCTTCTTGGTGTCCAGCTGAGGCTGCTAGTGTCCAGTGGATGAAGATTTACTGAGGCTAGCAAAGTCTTGAGGTCTTCTCTGTACTACCCACTACAGTATCTAACAAGCAGAGAGGGAGATGTCTTCTAACCCATGGTTATCTCTAGGTTCCACCTGGGCAGAGGCTGAGCCCTGGACCTCTCTCCATCCACTTGCAGGAGCATCAGGATGAGCTGTGACTGAAGAATGCATGGGAATGGCCTCAAGGTGTGCCAGAAGAGTTTTAGGTTGGGTGTTAGAAAAATCTTTTTCACCCAGAGCATGCTTGGGCACTGGAACAGGCTCCCCATGGAAGTGGTCACAGCACCAAGCCTGACAGAGTTCAGGAAGCATTTGAATGACACTCTCAGGCACATGGTGTGACCCTTGGGGTGTCCTGTGCAGGGATAAGAATTGGACTTGATGATCCTTGTGGGTCCCTTTCAACTCAGTATATTCTGTGATTCTATGATGGAGAGAGGTGGTGGGAGGTGCCCCAAGGAACAGTAGTGAGGAAAAGTTAAAATGAAATTTTGCCAGACCTTCACCTAAGCTGGGAGGATGCTTGGGCATCTCTAGTGTGTGAGCACTTGGCCTCGTGTCTCATGGAGCCAGAACCACAGCCAAGGAAGTAGAGACCTGTACCAGGGTCCTCGTGGGTATGATCAGGGCCAGCTGACCCCTCCCTCCCTCATTCATACTTGCTGTGGTATTTTGATCTGAGCTCTGTTTGGTTACGTTCTCAAGCTGTTTTGTTAAAGCCAGTGATGAATACCAGGCGCAGCACGGACAAGGAGAAACAGACTGGCTTCTGCTTTAACATTGGTCTAATAAGTACTTTTTAGCTGCTTTTTTTCTCCTCCTTAAAGCTTCTTTCAAGGCTTTTTTTGTTTGCATTTAGCTTCTCGCAGCTGGCAGAAAGAGGAGAGGGGATGCTCACAGCAGCCTCTGTGACAGAGGAAGAGTGTTCCATTACATTCATCTCACACCCCCCTTTTTCCCATCCCTTTTCTTGTCCCTTCAAGGCTTGGTTAAAGAAGCCCGTTATCCCACCACAGCAAACTGCTGTAACAAAACACAGGATGAGCTCAGGCAGAAGGAGTGAGTGGTGTTTATTTACATATATTGACTTTTACCACTTCTGTGCAAAGTCCATGAGGATTTCCTTCACTCACACACCCACCTGCATGTGAGCACCAGGACATTGGTAACACTCTGTGAACTGTGGTACTGATGTGGATTGGTCTTATACTCCCAGCTCTGCTGTTTATTTTTTGGTACTTTCCCACACACCTTTCCATGCATATTTAATTCATATCAACCTTAATTTCTCCTGTACTTCTGTGGAAGCAGGCTGGGACCTTGTTTAGTTTTTTCCTCCTGGTTTGGTGTGGGTAGCTGAGCTTTGACTCACTGAGACATGTTTCTCAGATGTGAGGATTTGAAATGACCTCCAGCCCTTCCTCCTGGCGTGGGATTTGAGAAGGTAACTGTGCACCAGCCATCCCTGGGATCTCTGTAAACATGTCAGGTTTGTGGGGAGGAGATGTATATACTGGTGTTTCCTCTGGGTTGCGTCCCAGTTCCTCCATTGTCCTGTTTCACTGGATCAGAGTGTAGCCAAGTTTTCTTTCAAGCAATGGGTGTTCTAACAGCCTCCTCCTTACCAGCGCTGAATGCATCCCACTGCCCTCAGAGAAATCCCATACTACGTGACCCATCCCTGGAAGTGTTCAAGGCCACATTCGACAGAACTTGGAGCCACTTGGTCTAGTGGAAGGTGTCCCTGTCCATTGCAAGGAGTTGGAAACAGATTATCTTTAAGGACCCTTCCAACCCAAATCATTCTGTAGTTCTATGACCATCTTGGTGTATACAAAGAAACAACATTGCCCATTCTTGCAGCTTTCGGTGCAGGAACATAACCAGCTCTCAGTCTGATGCTGGCATTTCTTCTGCCACAACAGAGCTGTCTGGCAGGGCAGGATTAGTGTGCTCATTGCAGCCTGTTGTTCACAAGTGTGAATGCCCAGCTGGGTGCTGTGTGACAGAGACATCAGATCCTTCCCCACCCACCCTGGTGACACAGCGGCTGGCAGACTGTGGGCAGCGTCTTGGGCTGTGTGGGTTCCCCCTGCTCTTCCAGGCTCCTGGAGGAGGTGTTTACAAATTCAACTAAACTGTGCTTGCAGTGTTGGGGTTTCCCCTGGTCTCATGTAAGAGCTTGTCTGTCAAACAAGATGCCTGTTCCAGGTCACACACAGCTGTTTGCCTGTGGCAGCAGCTGTGGATCTTTTGCTTGCTCCTCTGTGCTCTTCCTGCTCCAGCTGGTAAGATCGAAGGTCCTGGATGCCAGATGTCCCCTGTGTTTGCCTTACACAGAGAAGGGTTAATCTGCTCCCTGTGTCTGACTTTCCTAATATTCATGTGAATCTCTCTGAGCACACCTCTGTGAAATAGGGTCTTTGCCTGCCCTGCCCTCATCTCCAATGTACCCAGCATGTGCCCAGAGCCCGCTAGCATTTGGTTAGATTTCCAACAAGCGATTGCATTCTCTCAGGAAATGTCAAAAAGCATCAATTAATATTTCTCCAGCTCAGGCAGCAGATGTTACACAGATGAGACAAGAGAGCTCAGTGTGCCCAGGGCTGTTTTGGCTTTCCAGGGCTGGTTGCAGCATCCCACTGCTCCATCGTCTTGATGGTCAGATCCCAGATGGATGTGTGCTGAGGGCAGTAAGCAATGAGTAGGGTGCAAGCAATGGGGTGCAGAGGGCATAAATAGTAGCTGCTGGCCTTGCAGTTTGGGTTGGGTGGCTGTGCCCATGCTCTGGGCATGGCAGTGCCCGTGCTGCCCAGTGTGCTGCAGCTGTTCCCTCAGGCAGGTTCGTTTAGTTGCCCCCAGAGGTGGATAAATCACCCAGTGAAATGAAAACAAGCCTGTTGTAACTCACATGTGCTGCAACCTGAGAAGGGGGAGCCGCTGTCTCAGTTGTGGAGGCAGGAGGGGCTGAGACAGTGCTTTCTGCAGCTTTCCTGGCCTGCCCCACTGGGAACCTGGTCCAGAGTTGCACTTGGAGATGTGTCCCTGCTTTGTGCTGATCTCCACCTGTGGATGTAACAACTTCCCTCTGCTCCCACCTCCAGGTGATCAAGTACACGCTGGACCCTGTGTGGAAGCCATTCACTGTGCCTTTGGTGTCACTGTGTGATGGAGATGTGGAGAAGCTGATAAAGGTAATGGGGACCCTTCTGCTTGTTTTGTAGGGATCAGCTCTGGGCTTGAGCATTAAGTACCTAAACCCCCCATGTCTGGCTTATTAAAAAAACCAAACAAACTGAAGAGAACTACACCCAAAACCAACCCACCTTGTTTGGGATCTCCAGCAGGGGAGGTTGGGGACTTCAGCAGGTCTCCAGGCAGGAGACACTTATGGCCTCTGAGGCTGGTTTGTGCCCTTTCCACCCCAGGTGATATGTTACGACTATGACAGTGATGGGGGACACGACTTCATCGGGGAGTTTCAGACTTCAGTGGCCAGGTTGTGTGAAGCCCAGGATGCCTCTCCAGTAAGTGCTGACATGTTTTTGGGGAAGAACAAGGAAGGGACCCCTTTAAACTGGTGGTGGACTTTGGTACTCACACTGAGACCCTCAACCTTTGCTGAGAAGCCCAGTCCAACCTCTTTGCAAGGTGATGGTGTCAGAGACAGGCACTGAACCTGTTTTTCCTCTGGATTTGCTACCTACAGCCTGCAAGTGAAATCTTCACCTTCAGTACTGGAGGGAGGGTGCCCACAGGGTATGGCCTCTGGCATCTGCAGCCACATGGCACAGACCAACACTGCTCTCACACAAGGGTCTGTCTTGTGTGTTACAGCTCGAGCTAGAGTGTATCAACCCCAAAAAGCAAAAGAAGAAAAAAAATTACAAGAACTCTGGAATCATCATCGTCAAGTCGTGCAAAGTGAGTATGTCTCTGTGATGTTTCCTTCAGCCCCTGACTGAGCTTGGGTCTTCTGAGATTCGCCCATCCGTTCTGCCTCTGCCTCCCTTGTGTTCCCAAGTACAGGCCCTGCATGGCCTGAACAAAAGTGTTATTTCCTTTCTGCTTGGGTTTCTGTGCACTTGGAGCATCTGATGTACTGAGTTGCTGGTGCCACCCTGCGCTCAGGTGGCCACAGATGCAGGTGGAGGTGTTCAGGGTGGGCAGGGTCTGCATGAAGCCCAAGAGGGTGCTGACCAACTGCTTGGTGTCTCCCTGGGGACAAGGATTGGATACAGGTGGGAGAGGTCGTTCTTCTGACCTGAGGTGCTGAAGTCCTCTCTACCTATGGCAGCAGCACAGTGGGGAAAGCACCAACACAGCTCTTCCCACACTGGATCTGCAGGTGCCGTGAGACCATTTTGGCAATGAAGAGAGAGTCTCCCATTCAGTTCACCACGATAGACACCACCTCTCAGGCCTCCCACCCCAACTTTGGCTCTGCTTAGCCCCCTGCAACTCATGTAACACCATAATGCTGCCGTGGGAAATTCAAGTGGTTCTTCCCATTGCTCTGCCACGTGTCCGAAAGTCCCCAGAGGCCCAAACTCACAGTGACTGCAGCCTTGGGCACTTCCTGTGTGTTTCTTTGTTTTGATCTGAAATTATGAACATTGCTGAAGCAGTTTTCTGGGTTTTCTTTCAGATAACCAGAGATTTCTCCTTCCTGGACTACATCCTGGGAGGCTGCCAGCTGATGTTTACTGTAAGGACTTCTGCTTCTTTTTGCCCAGTAAAAGTAGCATGTATATAGTGGTCAGAACTGGGAGGGAGGTTCTTCATGAGATTTGGCAGCAGCCTGGGGTGGCTTCTCATGGCAATGACAAGCTGCTGTGTTTTGCTGTTAAAACCATGTGGGTTTGGGAGTCATTACTGTGGTGCTCAGGAGAAGAGCGAGCTGTCTGCACTTTGGTTAAAGTCAGATTCATACAGAGACCTTCTGACCCTTCACAAAATGTCACCAACTTGTCTCTTCGTCTCAGGCTTTAACCACCATCATTTTTTTATGGGTGGTCTCCTCATTTTGAAAACAGCTGAGAGGCTTTAGGCTGTTAAACAGATGGTTTTCTGTCTTTTTACTGGCATTTCCACCTTCTTTCAAGCTGGACCACAGCTTGTCAGGAGTAACTAATGAAGGACATGGCAACTCCAAGTGAAACCACCACAATGCAGAAGTGGGGTTCTCAATTTCTGCAAACTTACCTAGTGCAATATTGAGAGAGCTGCAGGCACTTGCAGTTAGTTCAGTTTGTATTTTGTTGTTGTATCTGAAAACATGATGGGGGAAGAGTAGGAGGAGGAGAAAGAGTTGCCATAGGAACAGGAATGACTGGGAGAGCTTTTTGTGTGCTGCTCTGCCTCTGTGTGCTTTGGTCTTGGTGCTGGAGAGTGAATACAAGAGAAAATCAGTGAGTTTCTTGGTAGCACGGAGCTCTTGCATGAATTAGGTTTGAATGCAGAAATCTTCCCCCCATCTAAAGATCTGCCAGTTGTTGGCGGGCTCCTCCTCCTCCCAAGGCATCTTTTGTCCCAAACCCTGGATATGTTTTCAATGGGTGTAACACTGCAGAAACACCTGAGCTGGGAGGAGGACGCTGATGCACAGCCCTGCAATATGGAAAGGCCAATGTGTCCTCCCAGCTGAGGGAGATGGTGGAGAGAGAAGGGCTGAAGACACAGAGAAGAGGGGTGTTGGGCTGGGCCATTTGCCTTTTTTTGGAGGCAGACCAGCTGTGTCCCTCTCAGGTCTGTTGCCCGAGTGATGTTCTTGATTGGTTGCACAAGTAGAGCACCTGCCTGTGTGACTCCACTGTGCCTCAGTTTCCCTCCTGCTCTCTGACTATATGGCTCAGCAGGAGCTGGGCACAGGGATGGGGATGTTACAGTGCTGAAATGCAGGTTATTGAGGCCATACGGTTGCTTGACAAAGAAATTGGGGTTTCAACGGAACCATAGGATTGTTTGGGTTGGAAGGGATCTTCAAAGTCCACTGATCCAACCCCCCTGCCATGGGCAGAAACACCTTCCATTAGAGCAGATTGCTCCAAGCTCCATCCAGCTTGGTCTTGAACACTTCCAGGGATGGGACAACAACAGCAACCTGTCCCAGTGTCTTACTACCCTCACTATACATTCCTCCCTTATCTCCAATCCAAATCCACCCTGTTCCATTTAATAACACGTCCCCTTGTCCTGCTGTGCCTGTTTCACCAGCCACCCTGACACAGGCCAAGGTCCCATCTCAGCCAAACTGCCATTCATCCTCTCCCATTATGGATGTGGAGCAAAATTGCCTGTGAAATCCCTGAGCTCAGTTTAGGCAGCAGAGTTATTTTGGGGTTTGCCTCTTTGCTAAGCAAACAAGGCAAGCGCAGTCACGCCTCTTCCCAGCTCGTCCTTCCCAGTCATATCAAATTGGGTGGATCAGCATCTCGCCTCTTCTGACCAGATTTAACTGGGTCTGAGATAGGCATTTCTACAAATGCCTTTAAATAGAAAGCCTAATTGAGGAGGAAGAAAAATGAGTGCCTTGCTGACAGAGTCCCCTGAGAGCTCAGCATATATTGGTCCCTGGGGAAGCCTGGTGAAGAGCAGATCTTTCTGGTTGCAGGGAAAGATCTGCTCGGGGTTGTGATCCTTTGGTCAAAGACCTTGAGACCCAAATACCCAGATGGCCCTGGCTGCCTTGGTGTCCATGGGGCTACTCCACCCCAGTGCACCTGGGAGGTGGGCAGTGAGAGTCCTGAGCTGGAGGTGGTGGTGGCTGCTCCAGGAGCAGGGGCTACTTTGAGACACTTTATGTGATGCTCACTGATCAAAAATGAAGGTGTAAGAGTGAATGACTGCTTAATGTAGTGTTTAATCAGGTTCTTGTAGGGAAGGTGAAGAGATGAATTTTGATAAACCTTTTCAAAAGTTTGAGGTTTGGATTTTGACAGAAGTCTGTATCGGCCTCAAAGGCAGTGGAGGCTCAGTGGCCAGGTCTGTGGTGGTGTCTACTAACAGAGGATGGTTCTGTGCTTCTCTCTTGTCCCCCAGGTTGGCATTGACTTCACAGCTTCCAATGGGAACCCACAGGAACCCTCTTCTTTGCACTACATCAACCCCATGGGGACAAATGAGTACTTATCGGCTATCTGGGCTGTTGGCCAGATCATCCAGGACTATGACTCGTAAGCACCATGCCCTTCTGCCCCTACCCCTGTTTTACAGATGTTTCCCTGCCTCCCCAAGGGGCTGCTGGGATGCATCTGTTTAGATCTCCCATCTGCAAAGCCAGGGCTAAATAATACTTTAAAGGTATTATTTACCATATACTTTGGGGAGCAGGAAAGGCTCAGGACAGGCTTTCTCTTCTCCCTGTTGCTGCTATGGAGAGGAGGGAGCATTAGCAGAGGTGGAGCAGCCTCTATTGTGAGCAGATGGCAGATGCCCTCAGCTCACTGGTGTTTACCATCAGAGCTCTGACCCCAGGCTGCCTCATTCCTCAGACACCCTGAGGGGTGGAAAAAATATCAGAAAAATATCATCTTAGGCATTGATAGAGAAATCAAAACAGAAATCTGTTGCTCTTGCTGTGATGTCTTTTTGTGCTCAAAATGGATAGCTCATTTTTAAAAATTTCCAGGGTTACAAGACTGCAAAAGACTCAGGTGTTTGGGCAAGAGGATGCTCCTGATCCCTGTGGGAAACAAAGCAAAGCTGGACTCTCTTTTTCTCTAAAGATCAAAAGCCAAGGGGGGATATCTATTCTCTCTGGATTTTTAAAGGCACTGTATGTTTTGGGAGAACTGTGCAAGCCTGCTTCATGTGTGTCAATACACCCATATGTTTTCCTTCTTCCCTCTAGAGACAAGATGTTTCCTGCTCTGGGATTTGGTGCCCAACTGCCGCCAGACTGGAAGGTAAAGTGTTGTGGCCACCTGTGTGTTTGAGATGGGATTGTCTTTATATTGCCTGGGCAGGAGCTGCTGGGATTTGGCTGGGGAACTGCTGTTGGGCAGAGGAGGAGTGGGTGGATGTGGGTTCTCAGCCGGTGGAGAGATGTGGATGGGCAACAAGGCAAGGATGGGGCACAAGCAGCCCGTTCCTCCCTTCTATGTTGGCATGAAAGCAGCAACTCCCCAGCATTAATGGGCAGAGCCAGGCGTTGATTCATTTTCCTGGCAGGAGGCAGGAACAGTTCTGGGGAGGGAAAAGGCCCCTGGATGAATGTGTCAGACGGCAGCAAAGTCTGGAAGGGAGTTGGGAGCTGGGGAGCCTCAGTGTGATGTTGCACAGGCAGAGCCTGCAAGGACTGGAGCAGAGGAGCTTTCCCAAAAACCCACCATGATCTTTCTTTGGGATTAGGTGCT
Organism: Pithys albifrons albifrons; assembly: GCF_047495875.1. NCBI lineage: Eukaryota > Metazoa > Chordata > Aves > Passeriformes > Thamnophilidae > Pithys > Pithys albifrons. The sequence continues at coordinate 15,272,904 of NC_092469.1, read as the reverse complement.
GGAGGGGTTGGTTAAAGGCACCCTGGTCCTGCAGGGGCCAAGCTGAGCATTCTACTCATCCAGAGAGCAGGGTATAGAGCTGTTCCTGCAGCCTGGCTGCTGGATGGGGAACATCTTCTCATGGCTGAGACAATGTGCCAGGACACCACCATTGTTAATTACTAGTTGGGTCTTTTGACCGCTCTTTGCTCACGCCCTTCATGTGAATTTTCTTTCTGCTCAGTGGCTTTGAGGCGTTCCCAGCTTCAGGCTGAGGTTGAATCTCAGTGAGTCCTTTGTGCTCTATGGGAGGGAATCTGTGCTCTGGGCTGAGTGCAGCAGGGCACGTAAGTCATGACCAGCTGGAAATTGGGCTGGGAAGCTCATCACTGCCAACCCTTGTGGCTGAGGATGTCCTGCCCGCTCCAGCTTTGTGCTTTGCTCTCCTGGCAGCCAGAATTCATGTGACTCAAGTGGGAGCTATTGTTGTTTGCCAACCACAGGAGGAGATCCCTTCCCTCCATGTGCACTTTGGAGGTGATTCATTCTCCTTGGCCAGCAAATGTCCCTGGTCTGTCACTTCACCCCTTTTGGTGGGAAACTCTAGGTAGGCAGCTTCCAAGGTCTAAGAGCCAGCTGCCACCAGTGATTTATTACTTGAGGAGAAGAATGGGAATGGAAAATGCAGTGGGGATGGAAAGGGTACAGCAGCTTGGGCTGCTGGAGAGTGGATGAATTTTCATGGCAAGCGTCCTGTTCTGCTGTCTATGTGTGCAGGTCAGTGACTGTGGGAAGGTCATTGCTGGGCTGAAAAGGGCCCTTCCAGCAAGGCTGGAGGTGGGTACTGGGTTGAAGATGCTGGCTAGGGGCCCTGTGGCTGCCTGTTGCAGCTTGCCATGGGCCTGGGGGATACTCTCTAAATGCTACTGGAAAAAACACCTAGTTTTCCCCCAGAATGATGTCTAAGCCCAAATAAACCCCAATGGGGAGCAGCTTCTCCTTTCCCAGGTGCTTGTCCTGTGCCTAAAGGTCAACCACCCTAACACCAAGAGTGACCCATCAGCTCTGTCACATCCCTGGAGCATCATACCACTCTAGCCTGGGGCTTCATTCCTCCCTGCCTCGTCCAGCTCACGGGCTCTGGGCACCACCAGCTCCACTCACTCATTAAAGATTTTTTGGCCATCAAGTCTTGTTGGGGAATTTCAAAGCCAAGGCAGCAGTTCTCTGTGAAAACCCGTGCCCTGTGTGACAGCAGACGGATAGCAGGGACCCACAGACCCGAGTGAAGATTGTCAGGAGATACGAGTGGTATAAATGGTGCTTTGTGCTCCTGTTGCCATGGCTTCCCCAACGCTTCTCAGGCGCCCGTCGGAGCGAGATGTTTTGCACACAAAAGTCTCGTTGAAAATGTCAAAGAACATCTTGCCATGTAACAGCTCTGTAGAGAGCCTCGAGTGGTTTCCCAGTAGGGAACAGGAGAGGGAGGCAGATGGCTTGTGGTTTCTGGGGAATGAGCAAAGGCAAGGCAACAGTGGAGAGGGGGATGTTCAATGTTGGAGACCCAGCAGTCACCTGGGTTTGGGAGATGGGGTTGGCCAAAGGAAGCTGGAGGCTTTAGTGGTGTGCAGCACCTGAGACTTCCCATCCTTTTGTATATTTGGAAACTGAATCACAGAAAGGGTGAGATTTCTTGGGGAGGTGGCAGAGAACCCTCTGTGTAATTGGTCTTACCCTTTGGAGTAGTTTGAACATGTTGTTCCCTGTGAGTTACTGGAATGTGATACCTGTAAGTGCTCTACGTACATTTAACTGAACTCCTCAGAAACTGTTTCTAAAGTAAGAGCTGAATAGGGAATGAAATCCTCCCTTTTTTGGTTTTTTTGGGTTTTTTTTTGTTATTTTGAAGCCTTCCCATTGAATTTTGTAGCAAATATATAGATATATGTCAAATCCATAAAAACTCCAGAGGAGGTTTTCAACACTTCTGCACGTAGGGTGTCTGCTCTGTAGACAGTGAGGAACACAGCTTCAAACCATTTTGTTGCTGCTTAAAAGAAAGAGAAACCCCTCTTTTGCAGTGCAAAACATGGAAATATTTCTGCTTGTCTTGTCTATAAATACTCATGTGGCAGAATTCAGAACATTTTGTCAAAAAAAAAAAGGAAGTGAGCCTGTTACAACTGCAAATCAGTTGAATTTGAGTGTATTGCTCAAAACTGAGGCTTTTACAAGAAAGGGCATATGCAAAGCACAGTTGTGCATTTTAGACTGTCTCTAGCCTGGTGGCTGTGGGTGTTACTGGTCATGCTCAACAGGAATGGAGAGACCTGAGCAGTTCACCAGTCCGGCAGCACATCAGCTTTGCAGCACAGGGAAGACTGCTGGTTGACTTTACTTTTGTTTGGTTGCTGTTTCTCACCCCACAGCCTCTTGCAGAAATAGTTTCTGCTGCTTTCAACACAATGCCCAGCATAATTGGAAAGTCTGAATCAGGCGCGTGTTGCGTTTGCAGCCTCGGGAGGACTTTTGCTTCAGAGGACAGTTGTTGTGCCAGTGTTTGTGAACACGCGTGTCCTGCAGCAATTCCCATGCTGAAAAGCTCAGCAAACCTCCACCCTTCTGAGAGAGAGACAATATCCTTGTTTTGTAACTCTGGCACGAGCAGGGTGGGAGCTTTTTGTTTCACAGCCCTTGAGCTGGTGGCCTGAAAGCTCAAATCACCCCTTCAACCTCAGAGGTGCTGGAAGATGCAGTTGTTCATCCTTGGTGCTCCTGAGAGTCTGTTTGCTTCTTTGGGTGCCTAAATTGCTGGGAGCAGGGTGAGGATTATGCCAAAGCCCACCCATCTGGTGGTTGTTCCACGAGCAGGCTGTTGACCCACAGTAGCATTGGAGAGGTTTGTCCTGGAGGGCAGGAGTCCTGGCCCTCTCTTGCAGCCAGGCTGTTGAGCTGCCCTGCCTTTGCTGGCAGAGGCAGCTTCAAAGGAACTGCTGCCCAGTGCAACAAGCCAGTGGTAAGGGTGTGCAGGACTGTCTGCTATTGCCAGTCTCACCTGCTTGTAAGACCATTTCCCTGACCCTGAAAGGGTGTCTTGGAAGGTCTGAAGGATCTTGCATGTGCCATGGAGAGATGGGTTTATGGTCAATGACAACAAACCCAGATTGTGCTGGGATTTGCTGTCCATCACATCCAAGCATTCATGTTGCCTGTCCCATGCTGCCTTTTGTGGCATGGTGACCCAGGTGATGGAGTTAATCTTCTGCTGGTTTGTAATTATAGCTGACATGCCAGACCAGGTCTTCAATGCATCTTGCTCTGTGCCTTCCTTCCTCCTGCTGTACCATCCACATGCAGGGAGATGGGGAACAGAAATACTGCCAGAACTGGGTCTCCCTGTGATGTTAATTGAGTTTTCTCCCTCTATAACCTGCAATAGCATGAGGTAATTTCTCCCAGGGACTCTGAGATAGCCCTGCTGGCTGAGAGCATCCCTTCTGCCTGCTTCCCCTCTGGGCAGCCAGTGGGAAGCCACGTGGACAAACCTGCTTTGGTAACTGTAGAAGAATGTGTTGTGATAATTTCATGAGGCTCCATGATGGAGGCACTGGAGAACTGGTCCATCCTCAATTGCTGCTCAGCCCCGACCATGTTTGTGTTTGCTGTTTGGGTAGCAGCGGGCTGGGAAGTGTTGTTGACTCAGCAGGATGGACCATAATTCTGCAACCACCCGGTCCTGCTCCTGGGGAGCATCACACCTCAACCAGCCCTGCAGTATCAGCTAAACTGATGAACAGCCTGTGCTGCACTGGCCCTCCCAGTCCATTTGGGTCTTTTCTTCTTCACAGGTATCCCATGAGTTTGCCATTAACTTCAATCCCAGGAACCCTTTCTGTTCAGGTAAGCATCTACCAGGTCTTTAGGATTCCTTTGATGCCTTCAGTGCCCTCTCTCCTTTCTCTGCATTTTTTCAATAACATCTTCATCCCTGGAAGTGTTCAAGGCTGGTTTGGATGGGGCCCTGAGCAACCCAATCTAGTGGGTGGCATCACTACCCATGGCAAGGTGGTTGGAACTGGATCTAAGGTCCCTTCCAACCCAAATGATTCCATGATTCTGTGATCTTGGCAATTTTTCAAGGTCTATTCAGAGACAGACATGAACAGTGAAGCAGAGCACAAACTAATGGCACGCTCAGAGGAAAGCAGAAAAAATTTGGGGGTGTGTAGGAAGGCCCAGGATAAAATGCAACTGGATTCAGATGGTATAAAACCGCCTTCGCTCTGATGTCTGGTGTGTCCTACCAGCCGTCTGCTCCTCCAGCAAGGCTGCAAGAAACACAGGGCCTGTTTAGCAGATGGGGAATTCTGACTTAACAATTCATTTAGCAGCTGAGAGCTGCTGAGAGCTGCTCACAGTGACGGTTGAAGGACTGCTCAGATCCTAAGTGGTAAGGGCTACCATGTACCCCAAAAGTCACCTTACTCCAGCAAGATGGGCCTCCAAACCTTGCTGGATGGTTCATGAAAGCTGGCTGTGAACATCTGCTTTTCTTCTGCCTCTGCTTTGTTCAGTCCCTCTCCAGCAGCTACGAAGCATTCACTGGATCTGATGTATTGCAGGCATTGTGGGGTGCAGAAGCCACCGTCCTGCAGCCCTTATCAGTGACAAGTCCGCCCAAAGGATTGATAATCAGCTCATTCATTGTGGAATTGGTCATTTTTGAGTCACACTCCCATGCATCCTTTTGGGAGACCAGCCATCTACCCTGTTCTGGTGTGGCAGAAGTTGGGGAGCTCAGTAGGGCACTTCTGTTTTGCTTCTCTCTGCTGTTTTAGGGGTTTTTTTGTGTATGTTTTTTGGATTTTTTTAATCTGTCCATTGTTCTGGTTATGTTCAGATCAGGAGTTGCTTTTCTTTTTACTCCTCTTTCACTGATTCTGAGATTTTTTTCAGAATCCAAAGAATGCCTCAATTGACTGTGGGCATTGTGAGGGCTCCAAAGTGACTGAAGTGGAGCTGGATGAGCTCATGGCAGGGGGCTGGTGGGAGAGCGAGGGAAATAGATCTAAGTTCAGCTCTGTGACATCATGAGATAATGATTCCTAATTGGACTTGTTGTGGTCCTGAGCTGTGATGTATTGTAATGCCTGGCTTCTCTGCTTTCCCTGAAGGTGTGGAGGGCATTGTTCAAGCATACTCAGCCTGCCTGCCCCACATCCGCTTTTATGGACCCACCAACTTCTCCCCCATCATCAACCACGTGGCCCGCTTTGCAGCTCAAGCCACCCAACAGGAAACTGCATCTGTAAGTCTGTAAGATTCCATGACGTGATGGCAATCCTGATGGCTTTGGTCTGGGGAGCACAAAGGCTAAGCTGGATTTCATGTCTTTCCATTCACTGTGGGCTGCAGCCATGGGTCCAGCATTGCCAATGGTGACCAATGGGTCCTCTTAGGGGTGTGAAGAACACCTGAAGTCTGCAAGATGGAGCTCACTTGGGTCCCTGTGGCAGCAGGGTTGCCTGTGGAGGATGGCAGATCTGACCCCTGGGTTTTGCTGGCCACAACAACTCATCTTGGGCATCAGCACATGCGCAGCAGGAGATGTTGGGGTAAAAGCTTTGCTGATTCCTGCCTGGAGTGGAGCAAGATCACACCCAAAACCTCTTCCCATGGGGGACCTTGCTGTGAGTGCTGTTGCTCTTCCCAGCTCCAGGCACAAGGAAATACTGAATTTGGTTTAATTCAGCACAAATCCAGGTCGCTCATCGTGTTTTGATTTTCTCTTGCTGTCAGTGGGGGAGGGAGAGCCCACGGGCTCTGCACGGAGCAGAGGCGCTAATCGTATGCAAATTGCACCCCTCCGCTGGCACTAATAGTTTAATCAAGGGAGATTTTAAATAATGGGCACTGATAGTGCCGTCAGAGGCAAGCCTGGCTTAGCTCAAGGGGTTTTTTTGGCAGCACAAAGGGTTATTGATGAGGGATCTCACTCCCTCAGAGTCTTCTCTTCCATCCCATCTTTGACCCCTGGCATCAAAGCCACCCCTGGTGCTGATGGCTTCGGTGGCTGCCTGGGCCTGCCCTCCTCTTCCTCACGCTCTCACTTGCTCCCAACATTTCAAACAAAACAAAACCAAAAAACCTTGTAGTTTTTCCATGGCAACAAAGATCACAAACACCGGAGTCCTTGGCTCTTAAAGGATGGGAGACTAAAATTTCTTGAGGCTGGGGGAGGGACAGAGGGATTACATGATTTGACTCTTGGGGAATGATTAATAAGCTTTGGGGAATTAAAACACACCTTTCCAGCAGGGTCCTTGCATTGAAACTGCCCCTTTTCTTACCTCATGCTGTTTAGTCCTGCTCCCCCACCTGAGCCTAATTGTTGATATTGTATGATCAGGAATCATCCCCAGAGCCCACGGGGATTCAGAGATTGGCCATTTTAACAACAGAAAGAGGAGAAAGGAGGACAGTGCTGCCAGGCTGTTGTGCAAGTGGGGACTCCAGCTTGGCAGGACTCAGTTGTAGGGCCAGCCTGATCCCTGTGCACTGGGAGCTCCAGTTGTGTCTGGGGAGAGTTGCCACCCTGGCTGGGTACTTGCAAGCCCAGAGGTGCCACCAGCACAACTGTCCCACTGCCACTTACTGATGCCACCAAAATGTCATTGCTCCTTAGGGAATCTCCTACCAATGCTCTCCTGCTGTGCCCGCTGCTCCCTTGCTCCGATGCTCGTCACCCCAACACAACCCCTGGGCTTTGAGGCTGATCCACAGCAGCAGCTCTTACTCATCTTGACCTCTGAAATATGTTGTGATAAACATCTGATGAGCTCTGCACCCCCTCCCCTTTTCCTGCATACTTTCCAGCATTTTTCTCTGATCCTATTAAGGATTTCACAGGAAAAAAAAGGAAAAAAGGAAAATAGCTCTTCCTGTGTTTCTGGTACAGAGGCCAGGGGAGGAAGGGGAGAATCAGCTTAAAGTCTTTTCCGTTATCAGCTGCTGCCTTCAAGGGTTTTACTCTTCCTCACAGGAAGGGTTCCCAGACAGTGTCAGGCCCCAGTCCTGCCTCCAGTGGAGACCAGTGCAGATCCTCTCTGAAATTGTCTTGTCCTCCAGACATAGATGTTGGGGTCCTGCTTTTCAGTCCTACATCTCTCTCCCCATGATTTGCACTGAAAAACTAAGATTTAGGGGAAAACTAAACCCTGGACACTGCCCTGCAGGCAGGGCTAACACATCAAAAGGGGCTGGGGTGGGGAGGGGGCTGGCTGCTGCGCTGGCTTGGGAAAACCTCCTCACCCACGTCCTCACGTTGTGTTTAAGCTTGAGCCAGCCTTGTTTGCACTTGGAACTTATCACTGGAGAGCATCAAGAGAAAATGAAGCTCAGGGAAGGTTTTAGGAGATGTGGGCTGGAGGAAGACCAGAAAAACAGGCTTGGGGCAGCACTCCCTCTTTTTCTTTTCCAGGATGGCTGTGCTAGCGGTTTTCAGAGGAAATGGAAAGAATGAGGAGAGGAACAAAGGGCTTTAATGTGCTTAAGTGCTTGTTTTCATCATTTCTCCAGCACATGCAAGCTGTGTAATGTGCCCAAATTGAGCCATTATTTTCCCTGGAGATGGAGGAGATGGGATTTTTGGGGGTCCACATGCTCCAGATTTTCTGAGCTGTGTCTAGCAGGATGGTCTATCTCTTTGTTTGTCCATCCCACCCGAGCTCTGCAGGACTGGCTCTGTTGCCCTCCTTTTCTCAAGGGAAGGGGAGTAGGTTCTAAGCTGCCACCCTATCTTGCTGGTACCCTCTGCAACCCACCTCAGTCCCTCCAATACCCACAGCTTTGTATGGGAGACGGACCAGTCTGAGCATGGAGTGCTCCTGCCACCCCACAGCCCAGCACTGGAATACAGGAGATGCTCCCCATTGGTGCAAGGACATGTCAATGGGGAGCACTCCAAAATACACCCCACTGTGTGCAGGAAGGAGGAGATTTCATCTCCCAGCTGGGCTCATATCCTGTCCCCAAACTCCTCCTGGCCCTGACAGAGAAGCTCTGCACATGCTGGAGGTTGGGTTGTTTTTCCATTATTGAGTACGGTGTATCAGAAAAATATTTTGGAGCGGGAAATGGTTTGGTGTTTTTTATTATCTTTCAAAAATCAAGGGGAATAGATGCACCTGAATTTCTGGGTTCTGCTAAAAGGGGTGATGCCACCTGTCCTGGCAAGTGGTGAACCTTGCTCCCAAACCCTTGGGGGACCAGCCACCCCTCAACATATGGAACATGCTGGTCATTCACACCCTGCAGACTCTGGCTGCAGTGTGAGGGTGCACTGGCACCCCACTGGGTCTGACCCTCTGCCCTCCCCTCCACAGCAATACTTCATCCTCCTCATCATCACAGACGGGGTGATCAGCGACATGGACGAGACGAGACACGCCGTGGTGCAGGCGTCCAAGCTGCCCATGTCCATCATCATTGTGGGGGTGGGCAACGCTGACTTTGCTGCCATGGAGTTCCTGGACGGGGACAGCCGGGTGCTGCACTCCTACACCGGTGAGGAGGCCATGCGGGACATCGTCCAGTTCGTGCCCTTCCGGAACTTCCGCAATGTGAGTGTGGGCAGCAGGGAGGGGATCACAGGGATAAATGGGGTGTCAAGCCTGGAAATGATCCTGGAAGTGGAGCAACCACAGTAAAGGGAGATGAGGCAGGAAGAACCTGCCTGTCTTACCATCTCTCAGTGATGCTCTGTCACTGACCACGTACATCAGCCCTGCAGGCAGAGGCAAGCAGGGACAACAGTGCTCCACATCTCTGTAGTGGGTTCCACCATAGCATCCCCCCTGTTTCTCCACCCCCTGTCATCAGGCAAGTGGGACCTAAACCAGTGAATAAGAGCAAGGTCCAGGTTCCCACAGCAAGCTGGGGCAGCACTGGGCTCACATCCCTTGCCACAGCCCCCTTCTGGTGTCTCCCATTCAGGTCTCATTCAGCACCTGTGATGTGCCACACATGGAGGGCTTAATGCTGAATTGTTCTGGGGGTGAGCCCTGCAGCTCCTGGTCCCTCTTGGTGCCTGCAGGAAAGGGCAGTGCTAGGACTGGCCATGCACATGTCCCCTCTGTGGGATGGCCTGTTGTGATCAGCCAGGAGTCAGCCCTGGATCAGATGCTGTTGCTGGCACAGGATTGTCCAAGGATGCAGAAAATCAGCCTCTGCTTATCTTCCCTCTTTTTGCAATTAATCAGTGTCTTTCTATTTCACCTCCTGTTACTCATACCTGCTTTTTCTTAACCTGTCCGGGATGTTTTAATCCTCCCTACAAGTGAATTATCTCCTCAAGGGAAAGGGTAGTATAGACTATAATAATCCCAAGTGTATAAAATGCTGGCTGTCAGTAGACTCTAGGGGGTGTTAAATGAAATGCCACAGTCTGGAGTTGGGGATAGCCCAGCCATGTTTGCTCAGTCGGCCCTGTGGCCGTTCTAACACTGGTGTTGCTTCCCTCTGGCCCACAGGTCCCCAAGGAGACTCTGGCCAAAGCTGTGCTGGCAGAGCTGCCCCAGCAAGTTGTCCAGTACTTCAAGCACCAAAACCTGCCACCCATCAACTCGGAGCCCGCATAGAGCTGTGCCAGCTGCTCCCTCTGCATGTTGCCTAAGCCCGTTGGTCCACCGAAAGCGCATTCCACATGCTCTTAAGAGAAGAATACCCTCCCTGAAACACTTTGTACTTCTTAATTTAATTGCTAAGTTCTTAAAACTCATCCCAGCAAAGCGTCTGGATTCATTTTGTACAGTCTCAGCCCAAGGTAACACTAAGCAGCCAGGCCATGCCTTGGTCCTGCTCTGTCGAGTCACTTTTCAGTATTGAATGTACTTTGTATAATTTCAGTGGAACAGAATACAATTTTTATGATCAAAACTTGCTTTTTCCAAGCAATGAAATGCTTAATTTATTATTATAATTCAATGAACTGGTCGTTATATAGTTCATGTATTTGTGTTGTACCTGTACATCCGTCAGACTCTGTGTTCATTTTTATACTGTGTACATGTTATATTTGTTATACTCAGGTTAATAAAGAAACTTGGACATTTAAAACAAGGGTCTCCTAGATGGGAAGGTGTGGAAGGCAGCTTGCATGGCCAGCAGTGCTGCATATTTGGGAGTTACCCCAGCTGGCCTGTCCTGGTCCCTTGGGTGCTCGCTGTGTGCCAATTCCTGCTTGCTGTGCCCTGGGATGAGCCCAGGCTGTCACTGGCAGCATGCCAGAGGGAGATTTTCTGATGTGGATGTCCCAGGGAGGGCAGGATCCCCTCAGTGCCTGCCTGAGCTAAGGGCAGGGGACTAGTGTGTGCTTGGGAAAACACGGGTGAACCCACAACGAACCATGAAAGGAAGTTTCATGGTTCACTGCTGCTTCATCTCTAGAAATTCTTCCGAGTCTGAGTAACAAAAGCTCCCTCCTGCCTGGGCTGGGTAATGAAATACAGCTCTCCAGCAGCTCCTTTGAGCTGCTCATCAGCAACGTGCTATCTTCAGTGCTGATTGCTGCTTTCTGCTGTTCTTAACTAGATTAAGGTCTTTTGAAGCTGAAATGCTGTTGAATGTCTGGCAGGGATCACCAGCCATACTCCAAACTGAAGTAGCCTTGACCTCCCTTTTCCCCATGAGAGAAAGGGCTCGAGGTGGGAGGTTGGTGTCCCTGTGTAAAGCCTGCAGCCCATGGCACACGTGTGTGCTACTGGATGTGCTCCCTGCCACTGACCACCACCACCAACCATGTGGCTGTCACTCTGCCCCTGAGGCACCAGCACAGAGGCTGTCACAGAGCTCACAGTGGGGCCCAGAGTCAGCTCAGAGCATGGTGCTGGGTGAGACTCCATTGCCTGGGAGAGGTGGTACTGCTCCATGAAACATTTGCCTTGCAAAACTTCCTGTAAGGAAAATAAACAAGCAAAGGGAGAAGCAGCCTTTGAAGGGTGGCTTGTTTAAAATAATGTATCCAGCTCAGCTTCCAGATTGAAGTCTGTGGCTTTGGAAAAATGGTTTGGTTTTCGGGTTTTTTTTCTAAAAATTCCATAGGAGAACCTCACACGCAGCTGCAGAAGCTCGTAAGCTCTTCTTCTAGTAGAGTGTTTGTGGGGGTTATTTTTTTAACACCTCGCTGAAGCTCTAACAACTAGCACAGAAACAGTTTATTGAGCTGTCCCTGGGGAGAGGCTGAAGCACACACTATGCAGTCATGGTTTTTCTGAAAAATAACAAAAATATCTAAATCCACCACTGGATGACAAGAGTTGCTGGATCCAGTCAGAGCCAGCCATTCTCCTCCAGCTTTGCCAGCCCCAGGGCAAGGTTACTGCCACAGCTGCCCTTTTCAGGTCTGATTTATCCTCCATCCCATGCATTCTTCACGTCCCAGCATGTCTCTCAGGGCACTGGAGTATTTAATGTCAGATCGCTTTTGACTGTACAAAGGTAAATGGGGCCAATGGATGGGGTGAGGAGCTGGGACAGCTCTGCAGTTTGTTTACATGGGCCAAGCCCTGAGAACAGCAGGGCTGACTCAGACTCAAAGGCATTCCCCAAGTGTCCTGTTCTGTTCTTCTAGGAACAGGAGGAAAGTTGAGGGCTCCCACATCTGCTTTTCCTGGATTATGTCTCCCCCTGGCCTTGCATGGTCCAATATAACCATGACCCTCTCCTGATCTCACCTGCAGCCCCCATGGACCACCACCACCATCACACCTACTGCAACAGGCTGGCAACTGCCACTACAAATTCCTGTCTGAATCAGCCATTTTGATGCAGCTGTGCAAAACACCACTCAGGAAAATGGCCCCTGCGTGCTTACATCTGGGCCAGGCTGCTCTGACTCTTAATGCCAGGGAAGGGCACTGGCAGCTCTCACACCAAGTCCTCAAGGCTTATGCGAATGCAACTTTCATAAAAAACCATGCATTTTTTGTGCACCACTTCCATTTCATTCCATAGCTCAGTATAATGAAAGTCATCAAAAGCAAAATATTAGCGAGGCTGCAAGATCTACCTATTTTCCACCTGAAAGTGCCATAATTACAGTAGCTAGAGAAGAGGCAGGATAACCTCTGGAGCAAACACGGGAGGTTCCAGGCAGCCCAGAACAGGGGAGGAATAGCACGTTTGTAAGGATATGATTGTGGAATGGGGCTGTGCAAACAGAAAGGCTAAGGACAGCTTCATTGTGAGCATAACTCTCCCTGTTTCCTTTGGGAAAGTTCAACACTCAAGCTAAGGCATGAATTCACTAAAGACCTCCAATTTTCACTGCTTTTAGCCCAGCTGCTCTCTTCCAAGTTGCTCAGTGTCACACCCAGGTACCTGCCCTTTGGTAAACACTTACCAGGTGCTCTCTCAGAAGTGCAGTACATAGAGCAGGATGGTGAGGGACTGTCACACTCTTCCACCCCTGAGCAGTCAAGCTGTGCTGTTCCTCCAACCTCTCATTTGCATTGTTTGCACACACAGGTGAAAAGGATTGGCCCTCACCCCTACTTCCTGCTCATCCCTGCCCTTCTGTTCTACCCCACTCATAAACATGTCCATAAAGGATTTCTTAAATTCAATACAGCTTCAAGAATTATGTTCTTCTCCAGCTTCTGTTCAAAGAGGTTTGGTTGAACTGGGGAATCCCACACGCTCTGTATTCACGTTCTTCCGGACATTGCTGCTGAAAAGCTGAATTGCTTGTCAAGTGCTGGCGCAGGAGCAACAGCCTTTGAGCAGAACAGGCAATTGCAGCTCCTGTGAACTCCCTCAGACCAGCAGTTTTCCATCACCACCTCTGCAGTGTAGGAGGCTGCCTTGTACCTCTCCTGGATGGCGGTTTGAGGAAAGGGCTGGTTGGGTAGAGCAGAAATTGCTTAATGGAATGAGAACAATTATGAATGGCACAAGCAGAGATAAAAAATGCATTCAGAATGTCTTTAATCATGTAACACTAAAACTTCTTTACAGTGTCATGGCAATCTACACTTCACCATCTGCTCAAATTTGGTTCTGCCCCCATTTCTCAAATGCAGAATAAAAATGACATTTTAAAACAGAACACATGGCTGTTTCTACAAGACTTCACTGCTTCAAGTGAGTATTTTTGCTTGTTAGTCTTGTATAAACTTTTTAAATCATAATTCTTTCCATAAGAATTGTAAAAAAAAAACAAAACTCTCCTCCTTACCCTCCTAGACCTTTGTGACACTTAAGTGTGCCTTCTCCTTTAGGATGGCAGCTTTTCTTCAAGGCTCAGTATGCACCCCAGAAATGGAAAGTTGGGAGTGTGTGGGAAGATATAATGAATTATTTTAGGAGTATCTGAGTGTATTAAGGTTTAGAAGTTAGCTAGAAAGATTATATTTGGGGCAGAAGGATGCAAAGAAGCATCCATTAGGGTTTTGGAAGATACTCTGCACTACATTACACAGGGAGGGATTTTGTTACGGACCATCAAAGAAACTGTTGCCACGAAAGACAGAGGAGACAATCTTTCCAGTGGAATTAATAGTGCCTTCACTATCCGAGCTGGACTCTGAATCGCTGCTTCCCGAGTAGGCACCCAGGCCAGGCAGGATCCCAATGCACACAGCTGCCGAGGGACAATGGACTGTGGAGCTTCCCACGGAGCTGCTCCCCAGGGGAACACAGGAGGGGTTTTCTGCAAAAGAGATACCTCAGTCAAAAACGGGAGTGCAGGAAAGGGCTTTCAATCAGCCCAGGAGCTGCCGCGTGTCACCCACCTGCTTTTGCCATATAAACAGCAGATGATTGCAGGATTTAATCAAAGCATAAAGCAGCTTTATGCTGCAATAAAGCCATTCTGACAGTAAGGACTTGCTACCTCAGGGGATTTTTTTTTTCTCATCACTAGTTTAAGCCCAGCTCTATGCTGGCATTACATATTTTTTATTCTAAAGCTGTCAGTTTTGATGCTTGTCAAGTACCAAACCCACTAAAAATAAGAATAAATAGCTCTGCTTTGTGCAATTTTTTTTTTGCAGTATAACAACATAGTTGAGGAAAAGTTTTATTTCATCGTTCTGCTAGTCAACATCTCCCATCTTCCATGGCTAATTAATTATTTCCACTGTTCTGAAAGTTTACTGAACAGAAGGAGAATCAGGAAGCGCCTTGGGTTGTCATTACACAATCCCAGCTCACCCGATTTGTGTCAGTGTCTTGACAGAAAGTCAATTGCAGCCCTGACAGCTAAGGCTGAAACACAACTTAATTTTTCTTCTAGTTCCCCACAATTTTCTGAAACAAATTGGCTTCAGGATGGACAGAATCACTTCATAGCATGAAAAGCTGAAGTGGATGTATACAAATACATCCAATGCTGCTGTGAAGAGGAAGGGGGTGATCAGCTCTCCGTGCCTCCTGCCAACAGGATATGCATTAGGTTTGAAGTGCACCTGAGGAGACTCTCATTAATTATTGGGCAAAACTCTTTCAGATTAAAACCAGTTAAGCATTAGGATAAACTCTCTATGGAGGGGTGCACAGTGTCTATCTGTCGAGACTTAAGAGCAGCTTAGACTGGTTTAGGCAAGGAACTGCCTGATGACCTGTAGAGGTTCCCTGTAGTCCTGTTTTCCATGAAAGTTGTCGGCACCTACAGTTCCATTCCTACTGCTCCAAGACAGTCTGTGCTGTCTTGCACAGTGAAGGAACAGGAAAGCAAAACCAGATTTTACCCTGTCAGTAGCTGTTCAGTGACACACAGCTTCCCACATGGAGAACTCGGAACATACCTTGATTCTTTTCATCATGATCAGTATCTAGTTTCAACCTCTTCACACTGTTACCACCATCTGAACTGTGGAAAAAAATAAGGAAGTGTCTTGTGTCTCATAAGCAACCACTTAATTACTGTGAAGTTAATTGTACAACTTTGCCAAAAACACTACACCGAATGCCAGCAGGATCCCCTGAGGACCATCACCACTTCTGACTGCTGTTAACTGGAGCTCCTTTGGGAACGGGCAAGATCCAAGGAAGCGTCAACACCTACACTGCACAGATCACCTGCTAACCTGGGAAACAGGAACCCACCTCTGGGAGTCCAAGTCAAACCTCTGGCACAGCAACCCAGAGCTGCCTATTCAGCAGGATGTACCCCACAGGATACTGGCAATGACTGCCTGAGCTTCAGTCACCCCATACGACCACAGCTTGCACATCTGGGTGATTACCACACTTGCTGGTGCAACATCTGTGGCTTTTCCCTTTCAGAGCTTCCTTCTCCTCCTTCAAGTACTTAGAGAGCCTATTCTAAATCATCTAAAAATTTTGCACCCAGTAAGAAGCCCAGTAGGTTTTGCAGCAATTCACACACCAGCTGCAGTATCTTAAGTCCTTTCTGGATCCAAAGTGGTGCTGGGGGAAAGGAGCATTGGCCTTCTGACTCTGCTGAGCTTCTATAGCTCTCCCCTGTCACTGCCCAGATTCCACCCTGCTCTGCCCTGCAGGGTCCCAATCCTCAGCTATCCACATAAACAAATGCTTCCCAGCTTCAGCTGTGATGAACGGATGAAGTATGAGCACTGTTATGCATTAACTCTTTTCTGTCCCTGTCAGAACATGCAGTACAAATGAAAGGTTACTCTGCGCAGAGAGCTTTTAATAGCAATACATCCTTTACAGGAAATTACAAAGCTCAGGGAGCAGATGTTGAGCTCACACTACACTTGCTTTGGGGCACTCTGCAATAAAAGATAAGATGGCAAAAATAGAAGACTGCAAAGCAAGTCTTTGAGGACACTGACATGTCAGTTAAGATGCTCTCTTCAAAGAGATGCCATCTGCAGACTTTAGAAGTGCCATTAAGCACATGCCAGCTCCTTTTCTATATCCTACTGGGTTAAGTACTAGTAGTAAGAAGACAAAACCAACATTGTTGGCTCGTTCTTATCAGTTCTGAGTATTTCTTCTCTGTCTTCTGAAAACCCAAACTACCACCCAACCCTACAAACATTAAGTGGTGGAAATGCTTACTTCAGTTTTCAGACATGCATTTAATGCTGTATTGGGAGCTAAACATCACCCTACAAGATAAGCTTCTAAAATAATCTCGCATTCTGAGACCACTCGAACACAGTGACTGAATTTTGAGATGTCAGTAATCATCTTAAGTATTAGATGATTCATCTGTGGGAAATAAGTCTGGTCCCACATGTCTGGTTTCTCCATAACCTGTAGCACACGAGCAGCTGCATTTGCAGGCCCAGATCAAAACAGCAAACACATCATAAACCCAGCTGCCATCTCCCTGGATTGGAAAGGGTGTTGATGTATCAGTGCAAATCACTGATGAACAAGGGAAGTTGGCCTGATGTCCTCAGGATCAAACTCGTACACAAAGCTTTTCTCTTGTAACTGTCTCCCCCATGCTGACCCCAGCAGCAATTAAAACAATCCATTTTAAACACAGGTGAAATCAGCTGATCAATTATGCAAATCTGAATGAATTTACAGGAGTGAGGTGCCACTGCTATCTATAAATAGAGATGTGAAATAGATTCCCGCTAGATCCCCAAGCAGGATTGCCCAAGCCTGGTACTCTAGAATGAAGAGTCTACCCACTTGCTTTACACACACATCTATTTGAATTGCTTCATGTTTTTCCCCACAGTTTGTGAGAGCCTATAGAAACAAGGCTGGTCTTTTCTTATACCTTCCCCCTTAGGGCTAAGGTTTACACCTCACTCTCCGAAGGCAGTTTTGGCCTGCCTCCCTCTGCGCTGCTAACTGGGTTCCGTTCCTCATGAATTTATAGAGGTGTGAAACTAACCTTCTGTGTTTCACAGCTCCTGCCAACAGCTTTGCCTGAGAGAATTTGTTCTTGTTTTCCACTGACTTCATGGCCAATTTCTTCTCAGTTTCCTTCTTTGGGTCCATACTGACTCCCACTTTGGTGAGAGTGCTGTGAATTAAGGGTTAAGGATCAACTGGGAAGGAAGGGGGAGAACAGACACTTCCTCTCTGATATATTTAGCCAGCTCTCCTGACAGCGTCGACCGAAGGTCATTCACATATTCTATCAAAATAAACTTGTTTGTAATGACATTTAGCTGGTACCCTCAGCCAAAACAGAAGAGACTTCACCCTCTGGGGTCAGAGCTCTCTCAGGTACCAATACCATCTCTCCCTGTGAAGACATCCAGGCAGCAGCCCAGGAGCTGCTGTTCCGAAGCCAGAAAGGTGCAACACATGACACTCAGCACACACAAACATACCCTTTTCCTAAAGGCCTTAGAAAAGCAAAAAGGTCATGCTTGGACTAAAACAAACAAACCAACCAAGCAAGCAATGCAACACTTCCCCTTCTATGTGGGGGTTAACACATGTGTAATTCAAATTTGCTGCTCCAAACTCTAATCCTTACCAAAAACCCAAGTAGCAATATGTGAGCTCCCTTGCACTCCTAAACCCTCCTTTTGCTGAGCCCAGCAGATTTCAGCCTACCAAGGCAAAACAGTTCCATTTTTAGGTTTGGTATTTATCACTCTGTCTTTTCAGCTCCTCTCTCTGTAAGGACCACAAGGCTACTACTGCTTGGTCTGAGCACCAACACCAAGAGAAAGGAGACAGATTGATTAAGGGTGAATGTGGTCCAAGATTCACCCAAAAAGACTGCAATTACACAGAATAACTAAGTAGCTTAAAACAGTGTTAGCAAGGTGGGATGCAGCTGAAACATATAATGATGTGGAGAAGCTTAAGCAGGTTCTCAGACTGGCTAAGACGGAGCTGACTCTGTGTGTTATCAAGGCACACTCTGCACGCATCCTGAACTGGTCTCCTGTGGCAGTATTTAGTCCTGCCCTGGTAACATTTTAGGTCCACCTGCATCTGGTGAGACGAGGTCTGTCAAAGACCCTGTTTGCAGACGAGGTGCCATGTGAGTCACACAAGCTGCTGCACAACTTACAAAGTGCACAGTAAAGGCAAACTGACCTAATTTAAAAGCATATTTATAAACTCACATCTAGCTTTCTAACAGTTTCTCTGCAGACAAATATTGGATAGTGAATTTCATGTTGATGGACCGTATATTTTTGAAGCCACAGCTTTTTTTTTCCCACTGAACATCTGCAAATCAAACTCTTACATTTTGCTTTGAAGTGACACATTCTCCAATCACTTTACAGTCAGGAGCATTCAGATGCCATTCCTTATTAGATTTTCCCAAGGATGCAGCAGTAACCCAGACTGCTCCTTACCTCAATCAAGTCTTCTCAGCTAAAACCACTGTTAAATTTTATTCATTTTTAAAATGGCACAGGAGTGCCACCCTGTGGCTGTCCAAAGCCGTACGAAAGCTCGTTGTGTTGAACACGGTTTGATGTTGCAACACACGATTCCTTCCACCCACTGCAGTGCTCAACTTCCACATTTAGGTCCATCACCTTGTTATATTCTCAGACTGCACTACAAAAGCCTGGCTGAGGAACCCAAAGTCTTTTCTTTTAAAAGATACCAAATTACAGGCTTTTCACTTCTAGCCAGGTGGCATTCCTCTAGAACTCTTCAACTAGAAGGCACAGCACATTTTTAGTAGATATTTTATACATCCTCCTGCCATTAGTAAATGTAATGCAATACCCAGCCAAGAAGTGTTCCCTCTCAAGAATCAGAAATAAACCTCTCAATCTTAAATACCAACTGCATTAAACAAGCTGTCCTACAGTAAAGTCTGCTTGTTGGAGGGGGGGATCATTCCTACATTTGCAAAGGAGTGAAGACAAGAGGATGTTGTTCTCAAACACTTCTTGGATCTGGGCTTAAAAATATCTGTAAATCTTTAATCATTGTAAGACCAGCGGGGGCTGGATAGGGTAAGGAGCAAACAAACCTAGTTTTTCATGCAGGAGGAAGTAAAATTCCTATTCTTCCATATGAATTTTGTTTGTTTATGAGTGCATTAAAATATTCCAAAGCAAGTTTATCATGAAGATACATGATTTCATGATTGTTCAACATAAAAAATAAAGAAAAAAAATAAAAAAACCCCCAAACCTGTTCTTGAATTTTTAACTGGTTCTACCATTAAATTAATGCCTCTGGGTAGCTTAAATTAGATATTATACGAGGCAAAAGAGCAAATAATCAAACCCATTGGATCAACATTCCTCTTATTAGTTTGGAAGAGCTCAAACAGTACCTATAGATGCAGCACATTTGCCTGATACCCACTGATTTTTGTCACTGCAGTGATAAATCAATAGCAAGCAGATGCAAAAAACACCTTTTGCATTTTTAGAAGAACACCACCAAAAATTTCAAACACAGATGAGTCACTTCCAAGTTGCTCTGAGCTTGATTGAAATATTATTGTCAAACAAAAAAGTTACAAAAGTAGATGAACGGGCAACACTTCTCGTTTTCCCACAAGATGAGGTGACTATAAAACATTTTCCCTCCTTCCACCACATCAGTGGTAAATTCTACAGTTTCATTTACAGATCCAGAGTCACCAATACTACTAAGACCACAGACACTGAGATAAGATTGCCTGTACATCTTGCTCAGGCCCTGCTCAGTAAATTCAGGATCAGTGTGTTATATGGATAATTCAAGACAACTCCAGATTCCCTCTGGGCTGGTGTGGTTCACCCTGGACATGTGTGACATAAGGAGAGCTTTCAGCTGCTTCCACAGCACAGTCTGACACTGCACAGCCCTGATCACCCAGACCCGTGAGCAACATCACCAAAACTAAATATATCCCACAAACATCCCATTATTAGATCCAACAGATCAAAAAAATACTCCAAATCCACTGCCTAGACACAGCCTTTTTCTGAAGTAAAAAACCCACATCAGTACTGGTTTTTCATAAACACATTCCTGAGCTAATTGCTCCTCACAGTACTCACACTCCCAGCTGTAAATCATTCATTAATACAAGTAAGGCCCATCTCTAGAGCATCACTACTAACCAGTTTTATTTGCTGACTGGTTTTGGTCACCTCCTTGTATCCACAAACTCTTTCATTTATACTAAAGCATCTTTGAAAACTTGTGTTTTGTTCACTGATTACTTAAAAGCAATGGAGACAAAGAAACCATCAGGTTCTGCACAGATTCAGTAAACCTCAAAAACACAGCATTTCACTTAGCGCAGAAATCCTCAAGTCATTCCAATGTCCCTCGACTGGCACCAATTACAGAGAAAAAACATCCTATATTATTTTCTAGCACATCTTAAAGAAAATTTGGCATTTAACAGCAAAGGCCAACTGTCCTGCTTTCAGCACTACCTACAAGTGTGTACTGCCCAAAGGAGCTGAGTCTCCATAGGCACTGACTTCCCAGAAGAAAGTCAGTGCATTGGCACAGATGTATTTAGTTTCTCATCCAGAAGATATCAGCAAGGGAGAAGGTATCTAATACTTCAGAAGAGTAACAAAAGAGATCAATTCACACATTATTTCAAACAGGTATGCTAAAATCAGGCAGCATGCAGTTAAAAAACAAACAAGAGCATTTAGTTTCACTAACAAGACAAAAGCAAAAGATTGGAATAGGATGTTTTTCCTTTGTGTTCTCTTTCTCCTTTTAGTGATGGTATTTCATGCCCTCAATAACAGAAAAATTCCCCACAACCAAACCCCAAAACAATGAGAGGGGAGAAGGAAAGAGAAGTACCAAAGGGGGGTGGTTGAAGCAGGAGAATATCAAACATTACAGTTGTCTATCAAAGATACAACAAAAACATTAAACTTTGAAAGTCTATCATCTTACCTGTTCTGGTAAAGCAGTTTTATAAAAAGAATGTCAATGACAGAATAAAACTACAGTCCACTCTTACCCTGCTCTAGGTAACCACCAGCCATTTTAATGCAAAGGATATTCTGTACTCATTTAGCTCTTTCAGCTCTTCTTCTCTTCGTTGCTTTTCTAGTAGCTCTTGCTGCCGAGAAACCTCATCAAGGAAATGCGTCTCATCCTCATCTAAGCCTCTTACCATATTTTCTGAATAAAGAAAAGAATGCATATTAATAAGCTAAAACCACTTAGGGAGGAGACAGTTACTGTGTGTGTTACTTCATCATTTCTGGATGATTTCAAACAGCCCATAAATGTGGGTAAGTGTTCACATCTCACACACGTTTCCAACACTGCCGAGGCAGGACAATTTGCACAAAGCCCCTGGGAACACAGGGAGCAGAGTCCTGGATGAGGGAGTGGATTGGGTACTCCAGCAGCCATTGCTATCGTGCCAACAAAAGGGTACAAGGCAAACTACACAAGCTCTCTGCTGGATTCTGTAATTAAGGAGTAAAAATACCTCCTGGTTAATGATATGGATGCTAACAAGGCAAAACTCTTACACACTAAAGCACAAACTCATACAAATTAAACACAACACTATTACCACAGAGAAAAGCCAGACAATTCACAGGAAGCCAGGAAATGCTGTTGGACTTACTGATATAGTTAAGGAAAATTGATCAAGTTTTCAGACAAGCAGCTTTTCTGCAGTAGTAACAGGTTACACAAAATGAGAAATAACCACATCATGCAACGATATATTTGTTATTTTGGTTTCAGACACCAAGTTAAAGCCTGTCTCCTCAGAATTTGTTCTTAAACCAACCAATAACTGGAAAAACCACATTACTTCTCCTCATAAATCTTGTTTCAAACTGGGAAGTATGTTTCCTTAAAGCAAACAATCAGTAACTAACAAATGTTAACATCTGTTTAAAGAAATGAAAAGAAGAATGAAGCAGAAGGAAGACAACTAAATTCCAAATACATTTTTTTTTAGAAACAGGCTACTCTATGGAAAGTACCTGCTAGTACAGCAGGAAGGTCTTTTATTTTCTGCTCTGCAAATGTTTAATGTCTCTCGATCAAATTTAGTTAGAAAGGCAATAAAAAATACTTTTTAGAAAAAAACCCAAGTCTTGCCATTTGTAGTCATCCCCCAAAAATCAGCCCAAATATCACCTTTAGTCTTTACTGAAGTTTAACTCTGCAGGAGGATTTTTAGGCTTTTATATGAGGTCACCACATTTTTTTAATCTTCACTCACATAGTCAAGCCCTACTCGCTTTAATGGCAAACTAAGAAATCCATTTACACTGATAATTGGCAAGCTTGTCTTTGACAGAAGAGCTCTAGAAATCAATTACTATTTGAGGTTACTTCATAAAGGCCAAACCCACTCCTTCCAACTCATGCAGAGCTCATTCATAAATCTTTGAACAGTAACTTGTAGCTCTCACTGCTACTGCTGAGGGCCCTTCAGACAACAAAAGCAGTGACACTTGGGGCACTTTCTGAAGCAAATGACATGAATTAATTGCATTTTCTGCCTGCCCCATCTGCAAACTAAGAAGAGCAGTCACAGAGGTGGTTGGGGCTGACATTACTGAGATTCCCTACCGGGCACTCTGCAGTGGGCTTTGTTCTCAGGGCAGCAGGTGCCTGATATTCTGCAGGGGTGGCCTTAAAAGCAGCACTGACTTTACTTCTCAGGGCTGCTTCCCATTCCAGCACTTGGGTTTACTGAAGCAAAGGGAAGATGTTGCAGATCTAATAAAACTGGGCAAGGGAAACTATTAATTTAGACAGTAATACAAGCCCTTCCCATGCAGGCTGACAGCAGGCAGTTCTTGGGTGACTGCTCAGTCACATCACACAAGATGACTGGGATCAAAAGTTCACTGAAGTAAACTGGAAACTCTCCAGAGGGAAAGAATCCTATAGGTCCAGTTCAAGACTTTAATCCACTCATGCTGCTACCTGTACTTTCCACTTTTCACCACCAAAAATACAAGTGAAACTCAAGGGACAGGAAGTAACTTTCACTTATCCTTATTTTGGTTACCATAATTGTTCAGAAAGATGATTTTTAAAGTTCCATTTTAGAGAGTAGTAGGATAATTTTTTCATTTAAGATGCTCTTAACAGCCTATCAAAATGACTTTACTTTGGAAAGGAAGACATTCTTATAATGCTTAATAGCCAAGCAGAAAGAACTGCTAAGTCTGTAAAGAGGTTTTTATCTACATAAAAGTTTCAGAGTAAATACATTTGTGTGTTTATGCCAACACAATTCTTCAGCATTAAGGTTTCTCCTCTCAAGTCTCATCATCAGTTCTGACTGATAAGAATGACAGTGCACTAAACTCACGTTCTATTCCTCAAAAATTCCCATGGACAGAAAAAATATTTTTTAACATTGTAAGGCAAATTCAAACACATTAGGGGACAAATCTTGCCACAAGTGGCCAAACTGGGCTGCAATCTGACAAGGTAACCCAGCACTCCACTGATCTTAAGTTAGGAAGTTCCTCCCACTTACCTTCTCTCAAAGAAATTTGGCTACAGGAATGATCCTAAAATCATCAGCTACAAAACAGGAGTGGCAACCATGGTTATCAGGGATACTTGGCAGCATCTGCAGGGGCAGGTTCTTACAGAACTCAAAGACTGTGCCGTAGTTTTGATCCATCACAAATACAAGTGAAATTCTAGACAGAATCCAATGAGGCAAAGTAGAGCAAGAACACACAGCTTGAGGGTAAGGCTTCCAGCTAAAGAACCAAAATCAATCAGAACCCACCTTAAAATGGAGTCCCACAGTATCATTCTCACTTCTCTTTATTTAGAGCCAATAGCTCCCTTTTTCTCAAAAAGGTTGACTAATAATTTTCTAGTTCTCAATATCATCTTTGCACTCAGCAGCACATACACAGATGATACAATGCAAAGGATTTTTCTATAAAATCAGAAAGTCAAACATCAGTAGAAATTAGGTTCCCATTCCATTAGAACACTTAAACATCTATTTTTTGAAGAATCAACACCGGGAAGTTTACCTCTTCCAAATCAAAATTTTAATTCTCAAATCACTTTTGAGTCAAATAATTAGGGCTTGGAAATGTACCAGCTGCTGTAACAGGATTTCTTTTATGGATTCAGAATGATCGTGTGTTAAAGCATGAGTTCAGGAGTCACAAAACCATGTTACATTTTCACTTTTCCATGGGTTGTTAATCAGGTTTTGGTTGTTGTTTTTTTTAATTTAATGTGCAATACAAGACTGGTATTCCACACTTTACAGGAATGCAGCTTCATGACTGCAAACAACTTTTGAGTTTTGCACGAGAGCAGGACTGCCTTGGTCCCAGAATAGCCTGTTACTTGAAAAACCCAAGATTTCAATAACTCTTCTGAAGTCTCTGTTTCCCTCTTAAAGAGGCAGACAAGACACAGGGGTATGGCCCTCACTCAGAAGTTGTGTACAGCTGTTGCACACAATGCATTCAGTTTGCTGCTGGTGCTTACTGAATTTAAATTGCTCCTCAAACTCCTGCTGCTTCTTCTCCCTCTGTTCCTGGAGTCTTTCATACAATGACCGTGGGTCATAAGCCTCCTCTGGGCATTCTGAAAGGAACAAACCAGAAAGGGAGACCACATGTGAGAAACACGGAATTGCCAACAGTTCTTAGTTCCTTCATATAAAAACCTTTTCAGACTATAGAATACCGGCCATTACCTTTATTTCTGCTTTCCACAAAAGTGAAATATTCTCAGATCTTTTTCCTGTAATTATTAAAATCTGTCCCATACCTTTTGGATCCTCAGGTTTCCGGACCTTTTCCCATTCCTCTTGCCTTCTCTTCCGTCGCTCCTCTAGCTCAGATTCAGACACAAACCTCTTGTTGATCACGAGGTCAGCAGTACCATCTGCCCCATCCATTGTGGAATAGTCTATCCTAAAAACACAATACAAAAGGTATCAGGGGTCTAATTATACTTTTCAGTGGGTAAAACATTACTAAAGATCCACAAAAAGAGACCTGATGCCCTTACAATAACTTCAGTTCTCTACAGAGCACAGCATAGTAAGTACTGATTGAGATAACTACTTACTGCCAAGACTAATAGCACCACCTATGACTCCTTTTTTTACTCTTTTCTCATAATTACACCTTCCCTGCTAGTTGTCTGCCTCAGGCTGCTTTTCTGAAAGTCCCATCTCAATGGATTTTTACCCACTCCACTTTATATTTACCTTGCTTACACAAATATAAAAAATAACTCCCCCCACCTACACTCACATCCTTTTATTTCAGTTCTTACACCTCTCTGTTCTGGAGACAGTAGTAGTTCTCAGTAAGGTCGTGGCAGCCAAAAAGAAGGGGACACACCTTGCAGGTGTCACACATGAGATAGTTTATTAAATCACTCCATGAAAAAAGAAAAATAATAGAAAAAGAGAGTAAAAGGATACACTCTAACTCCACCTTACACAATACATATTGTCAAATCCCACCCATAGCCAAGTTCTATAGGTTGTATCACAGTGTCTATAAACCTTATTATAGCTTCGAATTGCATGTCACTTTCTGCACAGATGTTCTCTCTGCTGCGAGACATTTATCTCTTCAACATTCTTTTCTCATGGAAAGCTTCTCCCAAAACCTTCTTATCTCATTTTGGTTTTGCGAGTTTGCTGGTTTTTCTCACAGAACTAATTACTATCTAGTAGGCCTCAGAATCTGCCTACAGCTCTAAAACCTTTCCTAACTCAAAAATCTATTTTATCCTTACAAGAAAGGATTTGGTGCTTTGCCCTCAGTTTATCTAAGTTCTTTTTGCCCACCCTGTGAAAATCTGAGAAACCCTGTCTGTTTTCATTTGCTAAATACACATATTTGTAAGTGACAAACACTGAGATTTCAGAAATTAGCAACTGTCCTGGTTTTGGCTGGGACAGAGTTAATTTTCCTCTTAGTAGTTGGTACAAGTCTGTGTTTTTGGTTTGGTATGACAATAACTGATAACACTCTGAAGTGCTGTTGTTGCTCAGCTCTGCTCCTTCTAAGTCAAGGACTTCTCAGTGTCTCACACTGTGCCAAGAGGAGCTGCACAAGAAGCCAGGAGGGAGCAGGGCCAGGAGAGCTGTCCCAGAGTGGCCAAAGGGATATCCCATAGAACTATGACCACAGAACAGCGTGCCCAGTATATAAACTGGGAGGAGCTGGGGGGGAGCTGCTGACTGGGCACAGACTGGGCAGCGGGTGCTGGGCAATGTATTGTGACTCTCTCTCTTGGTTAGTTGCTGGCTGGGGTTAAACCACAACAGCAACTCATCTCTCCAGCCCCCAAAGCCTTTTGCACCTCCCTGCAGGCAGGAGAGTGTGCTGGGTCAGGCTGTGCTGGGTCAGGCTCTGCTGGGGGCTCTGTCAGGGTTTACATGGAGGTCACTAGGTGAGTAGGAGAGGGCACAGCCCCTTCTCCACAGCTCAGCCCCCTCTGCTTCAAGATTCCAACACCAGACGTGGGGTGAAGATGCTCCAAGGAGTCACCCCAAGAAGGAACCTCGTGCTCCTGACACCTGTAAGCCCAGGGTGACACAAACTGCTTCTGTAAGTCTGAGGTGTCTCTTTCAGAACCATTCTGCCACCTCCATGCTACACAACAAAGTCCCAATGCCTGTTTTTGTTTCTTACAACATAAACACAACAAACACAGCAGTTCATTTCAAGTCATGAGAACTTCATTTTCTCCTATGAACTCATTATTTCCTTGGTATAACTGCACAAGTACCTCAAGGACTACAGATGAATTGCCTCCCTTTCTGCCAAGTGTTACTCATTTAGGATCTCACCCTGCCTGCCTTTCAGCACTGCAGAGAACCCCAAACACCTCCTCTTCCAGGAAGGAGAAATGCAGTAACCCATATAAGGGAAAGAACCAGTTTACCATCTTTCCTTTGTACCAGGAATCACTCCTGCATAAAGTCCTGAAATCCTTACAAAACCTGATACTTTTATGGGGTATTGTTTGTAACTCAAAGGAAGAAATTAAGGTCTCAGGAGAAATCCAGGTTAGATCACTGGACAAATCTTTGTTAAAGCAGGATACATTCTTCAGGTGGGAATTATGAAAAGACAAGATGAAAGGATCCTCTTAAGAATTGGGGAAAGGAAGGACAGACTGAGGGCTGGTGATTGTCTAATTTTTTCCTTTTCTTTCTTTTGTTTCTTTTTTAAATATCTAACAAAACTCCACCCCAAGACAAGTCCGCTTTCCATAAAGGATGGAACATCTGCTTTTTTAAGTGTCATTCCTGAAAGTGGCTCAAGCTGGAAACCTACAAAAGAAGGCAAAAATTGAATTCCCCCTCCTGAACAGTTCTGATCACAAGGGCAGCTTTCCTATCCAAGTGCTGAATAAACAAGACAATTTGTTTCTCCACTTGTTCATCTCAATCCATCCAATTTAGAGAGGAAACAAAAGGTTCCAATATGGTGGTGACAGATAGTCATAAAAACAAACTGAAGAAAGGAATTCTGCAAGGGCACAGTATCTTCTGGGGACTAAAGCCTTCAGTAGCAGACCACCTGACTTCTGGACCAGCCAGAATATATTTTAAGACAATATATTTTAAGATACATGAAGTGTATTAAGGTTTAATTATGACCTGACAAGCAGCCATGGTGTTTTCACTACAGTCCTGAAAACTGGTGTCTGATTCAGCAGATAACAACTTCACTGACAACCACATCCTGGAGAACAAAATCAACATCAAGCAGCATCGTATTGAAGCTCACTTGTAGTTATGAACTTTGCTAATCATTCTGCATCCTTTGCCCTCTCCCATCTGAAACAAACACATTCAGAATCTCCCAGACCTGATAAAAACCATGTGCCTGGCAACTTTCCCCTGTTTCTCTCTGTTTTTGAGTGTATTTTAAGGCTTCTGTCATTGCAAAGGACACAAGTTTATATCACAGCTTTGTGACATAACTTTACAAATTATGTAAATTACAGCTTTGGGTAATGTCAGATGGCAACATCCACAGGATCAAAAAAAACCCCAACAAACCCCAAACTTCACCTGCCATTACGCAGGCTGGGACAGACCTGGAGCAGCGGCGGTGCCTGAGGTACCAGTGCAAAACTTCAAATACATTAAATAGCAGAGACTACGGTCCCTACTCCCCTTTATTCAGCCCACCCCTGAGGCAGCTCGGGCAGCGCACCCGCAGTACATCAAACACCAAGCCTGGAGCCGCCGGGGACGAGCCGCTCCCCACCAGCCCCGACTCGTCCCCCGGCCCGGGGCTCCGGCGCAGGGAACACTCCGGGGGCTGTTCCGAGCCCTCACGGCGTCCTCCTCTCCCCACGTCCCCTCAGCCCCTCGCCCCAGTATCCCCCCGGCCCGCCACCCTCGCAGGGCCCACGCTCGGCCCTCTCCGCCCCTGCACCCGCAGCGCTCCACAGCTCCAGCACGGCCGCTTCCCCCGACCCCGCCCACCTCCCGCGGCCCCGCCAACCGCCCCATGCCCGCCCCGCCGTCTCCAGCACGTACCGCGGCCCCTCAGAGCGAGTGGCACGGCCGGGCCCGCAGCGCCGCCATTGACCCCGCTCCCCTCCGCCACCCGCCCCGCCTCTTCCGCCCTTCCGGCCAACCGCGAGACCCCTTCCCACCAGCCCCGCCCCCGCCGCAGCCAATCCGCGCCGTTCTTACGGCGCGCCGAGCGGGGCGCGGAGCAGCCGCGGATTGGCTGGGCGGGAGCGCGTCAGGGCGGCCCCGCGCCGCGATTGGGCGAGGCGCGCGCGGCGGGGGCGGAGCCAGCGGGCGGGGCCGGTCGCCCGGGAGACGGCGGGGGGCGGGGCCTGTCGCGGGGCGGGGCCTGCGGGCGGGGCGGGGCCGCACCGGGAGGCGCCTCCATCTTTCGGCACAAAGGAGCGGCGGCGGCGCCGGGGCCGGGACCGGGGCTGGGACCGGGGCCGCCCTCGGGCGGGGGGTCTGCGGCGGCACCGCGGCCAGGTGAGGCGGGGAGGGCGCGGGTAGCGGCGGCGCTGCGGTGGGCGGGGGCTGCGGTGGAGCGCGGCGCGCTGAGGGGAAGGGACAGCGCCGCGCTGGGCGCGGGTGGCCGCGCTGGCGGCCCCGGTGCCGCTGCGGGTTAAGGAGGGAGAGCACCGCGCTCCGCTCCCCCCGGGGGTTCGCCGCGGTTCATCCCGGCGGGGCGGGGGTCGGGGGTCGGGTCAGCGCAGTCCCCCGGCCCGGGGCAGGCCTGGGGTCCCCCCGGCAGTGCCGGGCGGGGAAGGTGCCCCCCGCGGGGGTCGGTGCGCCCCCAGGGAGGGCACCCAATGGGGAGAGGCGGTAGCCGCGGTCCTCTCTCGTCCCCCGGGACTGGACGGAGCTGGGCGCGCCTGTGGAGTTGGGAGCTCGCTGAAGGAAGCGGCGGGAGGTGAATGAAAAGGGGGTTTGTGGCTGGGGTACCCGAGCCCGGCGCTGCTCGGGGCCGGGAGGGGCTGGAACTTCCCAGCGGCACCTCCCGGTGCTGGGAGAGCTCCCGGGTGGCTCGTATGACTTGCAAAACAGAGACTTGGCTCTACAGCGGTTCTGGTGTGCGAGGGGCAAAGTGACATCGGATCGCGGAACCACCACAGGCTCGACCTGCTGCTCTGGGAGTTCGTGGCAGCTCGGGAACCACAAGGGTTTTTTGGAGCCCTTGGATATTGTTATATGAATGTGACAAGCCAGAACGATGGAAAGTATTTATCACTCTCAATGTGAAAGTATTTCTGTAGAGAAGGTTTTCTGTCTTTACGGAGAAGATAGGGAGGTGTGGAGTGAGCCACCAAATGCCCTGATTTACCTGGATCTTTTGTTTCACATTCTTGGGCGACAGATTGGGCAGCACCACCTTCGCCACCGGGGTGGTAACACCAGGGCTCTGCTCTCACAGCTCAGTGCTTCTAAAGCAGGTCTTTTTACTGCTTGTATTATGCCCATATCAAGCATGAGTTTCTCTTTGAAGCCCTTTAGTTCTGTCCCTCTGATCACTATTTCTATCTATCTATCTATCTATCTATCTATCTATCTATCTATCTTCTTTTACCCTCTTTTTTTCAGAAACTGTTGTTTCTTCTCCTCTGTGTAGCCATAGGGAGAGTGTCCCTTCTGGGCAGAGTCATAATGTAGGTCCTGAGAATGACTGTAGTCAAATTATTTTTTTTCCATTTTCAGTTTTGCTATTGCAAAATCAGTTCCTCGAGCCCAGAGTTCATTTTGGTGCTCATCCTGTATTTATCAGGTTTTCTCATGCAGTGGAACTTTGGTCCATGTAAAAGCACAGATGTAAGAGCTGCCTTTTCTCTCCTAAATTTATTCAGCCTCCCAGATACTGCTCTGTTTTCTGACTGCTGGTGTGTTTGGTGGGTTTTTTTCCCTTTTATGTCTGTGTCAGTGTTTGTTTTCTTCAGTATAAAAGGGGTTTTTTTCCACATAGGACTAGCTTTGCCTCAGGTTTTTAGGTTTTCTGTCCTTTGTCTTACAGTAAATGCATGGGTTATTATTTTTTTTGTGCTGGTCCTCAGTTCAGTTCCATTTCACTTCTAATTTTCTGTGCATCCATCAGTGCTATGAGGTTATTGTCATGTGGAGACCTTCATACATTTGTGCACTGTGACTTTCCCTTGTTTACCTCTTGGTATTACAAGTGTTGCTGTTTTCCTGTTGAACTGTACAAGTTTTTGAACAGTGGATGTTCTCATCACCTGTGAGCCATTTGAAATATTCCCTTACTTATTGGCTCCTCTTGGATTCCTGTGTTTGACTGTGGATTTCTGGACTGTGCATTCTCAAAACTTGTCATATTATTTTAAGAGTCTACAGTGCTGTTCAATGTGGTTTTGTTTTGCATTTACCCAAATGCAAAGAATTGATCTGTTCTTTGATCTAAATCAGGCCCATTCTTCTGTAAGTGCTTTTGCCTGTCTTTGTTCTCTGCTGAAGTCCACTCAGCAAAAGAGGCCCTTTCTCCTCCTGGCACCCATTCCTCTGTCCCTTCCTTTAGGACATTGCTGTTACTGCTTTGTGCCCTGATTGCTGCTGTTTGTTCCCATGTATTGTTCTGCTTGAACAGATCGTGTGTTTCTCCTGGTGTGTCCTCTGTCAGGTGGGTGAAGCACAACTGTAGTTACACCATCACTTCTTGTCTCTCCCCTTTCCCCCAAATACTCTGTTGAGGTTCCTCTAACAGAAAGTTTTCAGCATCTGCTGTCCATCACTTGTATAGGAATCTCCTCCAGGGTATTTTAGTGCTGTGTCTTGCATTCTGCACAACTCTTACTGATTGTTTATTAGCTGGTCTTGGTTATTTACCCACTCTTAGATTGCTGATAGACCTAATTCACCTCGTCCATGCACTCCCTTATCTTCAGCTGTGATATCCGTGTGGGCAGGTGGGGCTATTGGTTTCCTCGAGGTCTTTAATGTTCCTTTTTGTTTACTTTCAGCCTCCTACACATGGAGTTTCACTGCAACACTTCATGGTAGCCACTTTTGTATCCTGCTCTCCGGTCTCATAATTCAGTGATCACTCAGTGGCTCCCTTATTCTGTGTTACCTTGTTTTGTGC
This sequence comes from Pithys albifrons albifrons, assembly GCF_047495875.1. Classification (NCBI taxonomy): domain Eukaryota; kingdom Metazoa; phylum Chordata; class Aves; order Passeriformes; family Thamnophilidae; genus Pithys; species Pithys albifrons. The sequence goes on along the minus strand of NC_092469.1, from coordinate 15,241,471 downwards.
TTTTCTTAATGTTCTTTTTTTTTTTTCCTCTTAGAGGGATGTGATGGTTTCCTGCACAACCCTGCAGTGCTTTCCCTTGATATCTTATCAGTATTTTCACATAGGAGGTCTTGGCTCACAGTGTGTTTCATCTGCTGTGAGCCTAATGGATGGGCTGGAATAGATCACTTACAATTTTGGTTCCCTCCTGGAAAATTAAGACATCTCTCATACTCTGCCCATCAAGTGGAATCAAAGTACATTTTCCTCAAGCTTTTTGCTTGCTTGTGAAACTGAAGGAATAAAAGGAAGATACTTAGTAGCATAAGCAGTAAGTTCATGATAAGGGCAGCAATTTGTGGAACACTTGCTGATCTGTAGCTCTTTAGGCTTCTTCATTCAATATTACTTTCATGTCAGTATCTGCCCTAGCTGACAACCTGCTGTGTTTGGAAATGTCTCCTGTTGGTCACTTCCCTGTGTGGTGGGATCCTCCCAAAGTGGAGCAGGGCTCATCATATGCGCTGTTTGGTTTCCCTCTCTATGCAGAGGCAGCAAATTAAAATGCTGTGCCCTAGTAGTGATCTGAAGGCAAGATAATGTCATGACATTTGTCCTGTTCTTCTCCATTATCAATATGTTGTGTTCAGCATTTTAAACTGTCTTTTTTGTGTTTCTTTCCTTTGAATTTATTCCTTGCTTTAAAGCAGTACAGGCAGAAGGGCCGTGCTGGGATTCCTTGTCTTTCAAGTGTCTCATTAGAATTGTGTTGTGTCACTTTGTGGTTTGTGTTTCCCAGTGTCCTGACAATATATTTTGTTTTCCTGATTTATATGTGATGACTGTAAAGTTGGCATTGCAGGGCAGTGGCTGTGCCAACATGATCTTTATTTCCTTTTCTATTATTCATTATGTCACTGAGGTCTAATAAAAGTCAAATTTTCACGCATGACTCATAAGGTTGTGTGACTGACCAAAGCATCACAGTCTCCAGCAGTGCTTGCATCACCTGCCCTTGATCTACCACTCCTGTGGCCAAATTTGTCCTCTTCTTCAGAAGCACAGGTTTGCCATGAGAAGTTTGTGCCCTGCAGTGGGGAATACCTGACAGCCCAAAGTCTGGGGTGAGGGGCTGCTCCTTGGTTTTTAATTGTTAAGTGGGGTTCAGTGAGTTACCATGATCAGTGACAAGAAATCCATCTTTTTCCTGATAAATCTCTCCCCTTGGAGTTGCAGTGGTTTCTAAGCATTTGGAACACAACTATAGTTCTTTTCCTACCTTTTGGTTTTCTTTGCTGTAGGAAATGCTTCCCTCTTGCTGTAAGTATCTGAATATCTTGGTCTTTTGCTGGACATGAGAAGAAGAACAAGAGTTGAGGACATCTTGATCTGAAGTGTTGGCATGGGTTTTTGGATTACCAGCTTCAGTGCATGTGCACAATGTGATACTATTTCAGCTTGAATCACAGGTTAGGGGGCAGCCAGTGAACTGTGTGCCAGGAGGCTGTGCCCTTCATGTGTATCTTGTGCCTTCCTGTAGACACTGGGATGTTCTAGAAAGTGATATTGAAAAAAGAAAATCCAGCAACCTGCTGATGCTCTTTTTTTCCTAAAGGCAAAGCTGTCTGGTGGCATGGAGGGGGTTTAGAATTGTTCCCTGCTTTTAAAAACATTCACCAAATGGTGAATGAAGAATGGGGCAGGGGGGTGGGGGTTATTTGCACTCAAAACTCTGGCTGATATGTCAGTCCTGGAGTGAAATATTTAAAAAAAAAATTTAACAACAGATGAGTTGCTCTTTCTTTAGAGCCTCACCCCTTTTTAACATTTAGTGAAGCACTGTCTAAATGTAATTATCAAAACAATGTAATCTTAATTCTCATGAAATTCCTCAGAAGATTATTTAGGAGATGCCACAGATGATGGTGAGTTTGTGATCCTACAGAGTTTTGAAAGTTTTTAAAATTATTTTTGAGCTTTCTGCTTTTTTTCTCTAACTAAAATGGGTGCACACTCTTGCTTAAATCATTTCTAGACTGCCTTGTGGAACTTGTGCACACTCACCTTCCTCCCACATCCTAACCCACCTGCACTTGTCCGAGCCACGTCTCGGGCAGTCAGTCCCTTCCCCTTCTTGGCTGCCGGAGCACTGACCAACTTCCTGCAAGTTTCTTCACACTGATGGAGGCTTTGAAGCACTATTAAGAAAATACCAGATGTCAGTGGTTGGAGGGGACACCTCTGGGGCCTGGAGTTGGTGGCTCTGCCGCTGGCAGGAGCACTTGTGTTGCACGTGACTGACTGATCCATGTCGGGATCTCTCCTGCAGTGCTGTCCTGGCAGAGGTGTAGCAGGGCCAAGAGAAAACGTCCTCAAGGTAGACCCTGAAGAGACAAATGGGGAGAAATGAAGCTGAAGTCTCGTGTGGGGGTTTTTGTTGTTGTTTTGAATAGGTGAGATAAGAGGGTTGCAGTGCCCTGCCCAGAGCTGTGCATCAGGTCCTGTAGACTTTGCCCCAGAGAGATCTGGAATCCTGCTTCCCGTGAGTGCCTCTGAGGCAGGTTTGCTAACCTAGTGACCTACATGTTGTGTTGGACTCAGATGACAGTCTCTTGAGCAGCTGTCACTGTATCCACTCACAGGAGGAAAGAGAATCGAGGAATGTCCCCTGCTCTGCCAGAGCAGTCACGAACTTTGTCTGGCAAAGACCTACCAGCTTTCTGTGATCAGCAAGGAAGGCCACAAAAGGAGACCCTCAGCTCTGGCTACTGAAAGATCAGGCCATCCTCTGATGCTGCCTGAATTATCAAGAAAAAATTGAACTTTCTTGCGTGTTTCCTGCTGCTGTTAGTTTGTTCTGTTCAAGATGATAACTGGAGTCATGAAGGGACCAATTTGGCAGGGATGAGAACAGGAGGGTCTAGACATTGTCTGCTCTGTGCTCTGCTCTCCAGGGCAGTTGTCAGACAGCTGACAATGCAGGCTTCCAACTGAGGCATTGCTGAATTTTTCACTAATGTTATCAAAATTTTGCAGTGAAAACAGTTTTGGATGTGTAAATTTTATGCATTTGGAATATCTTAGTCATGGCATCTAGCTGGGCTTAGCTCTGTGGTCTACAGCAGGAGACTGTTCTGCCTTTCAGAGTAGTTCCATACCCAAACTGCCTCTGAAAACAAGCCCAGCTCTGACTTAGAAGAAAGAAAAGCACTAAGATGACGGTACAGACAAGAAACTGCCAAACTGTGGGTTGCCACCACTTTGGCTGTGACGTGAAACTGGTGATTTGCTGGCTCGGATCTGTCCCTTTGTCCAGCAATCTCTCCTTATAACATCTTCCTGGAGCCCACAGATGCCTCTATGCTGGTCCCAGGTAGGACCACACTGTGACTGTTTGAGCTGTGCAGTCTCTTGATTTGCCCCTCAAAGTGCTTTTGTAGTTTATATTTTCCTAATGTACAGGGTGCCTCAAGTATGTATTATTGTAGATTACAAGGAGTTGATCTCAACGTGATTGAAGAGAGCTCTTTCATTGGTTTCTGGATAGTAATATGGGTAAAACCTTATGCTTTCTGAAATGGACTGTTATTAAATTTACTAGATAAAGCTTAAAAAAGTGCATTTTGTTTTGGGTAGTTTCTTTGCAAGTCTACTCCTCTACTTGCTATCCAAAGAGACGCTTTCCTCCCAGCATTGTCTGTTCTGGAATTTCTTGTGGGTTTTTTTGGGGAGAGTTGTTTGTGTGTGTGTGCACTTTTTGGTTTTTTTTGAACTTTGAATCCTGATATCACAAATGCTTTTGTCAAAATTGTGTGTTGATAACATCTGTAACTTTCTGCACAGCAAGGAAGATTAATTTGAATTAATTGAAAGATTTATTTATAAGCCTCCAAATGAACGTCTGTGCCAAAACTTAATATGGTATAGCTAATCAATTTTATATCATGTGCTTTTATCCCTGCAGCCTGTAGGATTAGTGTTCCTTGCCATCTGCAGGGTGTTATCTTCTGCCACTTCCAAAGCAGTGCTTTATACTCTGCTCCTTGGGCAACTGCTGGGCTTGTTGGGCTCTGCCACACCTCTCACCCTGCTGGAGGCAACTCTTGTTAACTCCACGGAGCTGTCAGATACCACTGTCTCTTAAATGATTGTTATCTCAGAAGTGTTGTCATCTGCCTCAAAGCGTAACTTTAGCTCTGTCTCTGATAAGAAATTTAATGATCCATCTATGGTTTGGGGAGCTGGGAACCAGGAAGCACAGTCGATACCAGTGTGGGGTCAGACATGAAGCAAAGCTGGGGTTTCCTGGAGGCTGAAGTACAAAGGACAGTTCCACCTAAATGATTGTGAGATGTCAAAGTATGACCTCAGAGATGGGGAAGCTCAGAAGGTAGTAAATGCTTCAGCTTCTCTTTCAGAAAGAGCTGTAACAGAACAGTCTGATTGATCCCTGATGTGCCCTGAGCACTGGTGTCTCTGTATCCAGAGGTAAGGGAAAACCTGTGCAGGGCAGGAATCTCTGCCAGGTGTACCCTGGAGTCGTTTGTTTAAGTGAGAAAGTGAAGTTCACTTTAAATCCACCTTGCAACTTTAGTGTTCCTATACCAGCTTAAAAAACAGCTTTAAGGGAAGTCAAAAGACAAAGTAGTGCAGTGTGTAAGTGACTATAAAATCTGACTTTCACAATGAGTCTACAGCAAAAGAAACTACTGTGGTGGTAGTCAGTGTCTGCTGCTTCTTTCTCCTTTGACTGTTATCACTGAGATCAAATCCCTCACTGTTTGTGATGGAGTAGAATTACCTGGAGAAGCAGGGTTAGAGCCTGATTGTTTGCATAAACTTTGGACAACCCCAAGGACTTTCACAGACAAACTCTTGGGAAGAAGCTGGAGTGCTTTAAGACATGATCACTCTTTCCCTTTCTGTGAAACCAGCATGCTCAAGGTCAGTCAGGTTTCAGTTTAAGGTGCTCTTGCTACAGTGAGAAAGCAAAGCACTGTGGCAATGGCTTTGTGACACACTGCATGCCAGTAAATGCTGCTTCCCATCCAGTTCTCACACTAGTCTTAATCCTCCAGGGTATTTTTAAAGAAAATAGAGTTGAATTAGGGGTTTGCTTTGGATTACACAATGTGATGGTTGGTTATTAAGTATAAAAGAAGCAGCACAGCATTTATTTCCTCCTCCTGAAGCCTGTGGTTCACTCACTGCGTGCGCTGTGTGGTACCACACTGGACACCAAGCAGCTCCTTCTCTTTGCTTGCACAAGTCTTATGGGTGGGAGGTTGACCTCAGTCATCAGTGTGATCTCCTGAGAAAGTGTCCATTTCACATTAAACTTGTGTGTAATTTACTGGAAATTCTTGGTTTTCATCACCCACCTCACTCATTTCAAAGCTGGAAATTCTTCTTGAAATAAAAGTTTGTACTTGCAAAGAGGCTGCTTCTTATTTCTATATTGAAGTTGATTATCGTGCAGCAATTCATAGCTTCATTTCCTTCTAGTTTGAACTCTTCACCTGACTGGCATCATGAATGTTTCCATCTCTTCCTTTTTAGGAGCATCATACTTTGGGAAAGAAATGCTGAGGAAATATTTCTAATAGGAAATATTTAATAGGAAGCTGTTGGCCAAAACTCAGTTTTGCATTTGAGAAGTTGTCACCTTTACTGTGTTGTTTGCTGACTGAACTCTTGTGTTACTCTGCTTGAGAGGATGAATTGCTGCTCTAACTCCTGTAATGGTGGCGGAAACTGGAAAAGTGTTTCTGGTAGCTGAAACCCTCTCTCCTTGTTTATGTACATGAGAGGTTTTTTGTCTGCTTGGCAGTGCACTCCATTTCATGAAAAGAAGAGGCATTTTCCATCATGAGGCAGTGTTATGGTTGGCTGTAACTGAGTATTTGAGGGGATGAATCACCGACCCTTGGGCTGCACATTGCAGAGACAGGAGCCCAATCCCACTTGGAGTGACTTCTCCATTGGAGTGCTCGGTCGGATGATCCAGAGGAGGCTCCTCTGGGGTGGGCTGGGCATCCCCACTGCCAGGCAGGTGCAAATCCACTCATACAGCATTTGTTTCAATGGATCATGATTTCATCTTTCCCTCTGGGAGTTCCGGCTGTGGCAGGTTGGTTAGTCTGTGGATGTTGGAACCCTGTGCATCCTGACTGGAGAGCAGCTGCTTTGATGTGGTGGAAATGGTCCATGGAGCTGGTGGAGATGTGTGGGGACACAGGAGGCTGCAGCTGCTTTTTTCCCGTGCAGGGAAAGTGTCCAGCTCCAGTGGCATCTGATCTGGTGCTTTGCTGAGGGCAAGATGTGGCAGTACAGCTGTTTGGGGGTGCCCTGCGGGTGCTCTCTGGTGTAAGGGAGGTGTCAGACACTGGCATTCTGCGTTCCAACAGTGTCTGTTCAGTGAGAGGTATCACTACCAGCTACTTCTTACAGAATAAAACCTTGTATTTTTATCATATGTTTGGCAACTTTGTAGTCCTGCATCCTGAAGTAACATCTGATAGTCGGAATTTAGAGAGAATGGATGGCCCTGCCCGTTGAGAGGCAGGTACTGGCTGCTGCCTTGACCATTTTTTGCACTTAAAAATATGAGCCCAAGCTTTTAATAAAATACCATTTCAAAATAAAATAAAAGCAATGTCACTTTTATAAATCTGGCTGCTGTTGTGATCAGCTTTCATAGGCTTGTTGCCTTCCTAAATTTGTCAAAGAATATTCCTCTGGCAAGTGCAGAACTGCTGAGATTGGGCTTTCCAGCATTGTTGTGTATGTGAATGGCAGAAAATCTAACTAGTCTTGGGGATAGGGATCACAGAACCGGTTTCCTTTCTGTCCTGTAGCTTAGCAATCCCTGGTGTTTTCACACACAGCTGCTTCATCTGAAGACTTGCAGTTCTACTTAGACTTGCACAAATCGTTTAAGGGAATGGTGTTTGCACGGTATTATTGGAACCCTGACGGAGGCAATAGGTTTCTGTTCCAGCAGCCTACCAAGGAAACTTATCTTTATTCTTGTGCTGTTGCTTGGGTGACTCTTCGCCATTAGCTCACAACAAACTTGGGTTAAACAGTGTTCTGATGTGATACTAAAACAGAAAAGGCAGAAGTCACAAAGCACACTAAATCCTCCAAATAGCATAATTTTTATGAAAACTGGTACACTTTGGTTAACAGTTGGTCACGGTTCTATAACAGAAAACTGCAGAATTCTAAAAGCAGCTGCAGAGACCCTTAGCTGTGTAACTACTGAAAAAGAATTTAAACGGATTATGAAAGATTAGTTCTTTTCCTTGGCTGTGTTTTAACAGCAAAACAAACATGCAGGCTTTGTCTCAGGAGACTGAGCTGTTGACTCTCAGCCCCTGGGAAGGAGCCTGCAGGTCTCTCACCGTGTGCTCACTCTTGTGCCCAGCTCAAAGTGTCTCTGCCAGGTGGGACAGGGGGCTTAGCTCAGCCTGTCTCCATCCTGCTGTTGTGATAGTCTTGTTCTACTCCTTGAATTTTTTATCGTCTTTTAGACAAAGTCTTTTTAAAAATTCCCCTTTCTACTTTATTCACAATATTTTCATGTACAGTGTTGAGTGGGTTTGTAGTAAAAAAAAAGGTTTTGTATCTAGCTTTTGAGAGCAGGGATTTGTGAAAATTAGGATTGAAGTTAATTTAAAAATTTCTTTCCATCTCTGTATGCAGAGATCATTACCTCCTTTTGAAGCAGTAATACTTTTCATCTTTGATGATACACAAATGGTTTTGGTTTTGTCTTGGTTGTGTCTCTGAGGTCTCAGAGGCTGGACAGAAGGAGAGTTGATCACTGCCTTTCCCTACTGCCTTTCCCCATTCCATTCTGCAGCTGACCTGAACTCAGGTTTGATGTCTCTGTCCTCTTCATCAGTGACAGTGAGGGAGTTGGGATGGCCACCAGCAGCCTAATGCTAAAGTCAATTTGTTATAATGCTGTAAATGTGTCCTTAAAAACCATGGCAGCTCAAATGCACATCACTGTTAAAAGACTTCTAAAAAGCTTTTCCTTTGCACTTACTCGTACTCTATCTGAACAGGCTGGTTTGGGAGGCAGATCTGTAGCAATCTTTTTTTTCTACCTTATGTTCCTAATTATTTAGTCTTTCAGTTGGTTTGAGGCTTGACAATGAGCTCCTTGTACATGATGTGAGCAACAGCCAAGTGAATGCTGTCAAACTCAGCTCTTTACTAAATAAGGGGAGTTTATCCTGTCATTTCTCTCTTCCTGTTATCTAATCAACTTTTATAGTGTACTTTTATTTTCTGCTTGCTCTACTTGAGAGTGATCTGGCACAGATATTATTGCATCTCTTTTTCCTTCTGTAAGCTGTAATTTGAGGGGAGAAGTTTGTCACTGCTCTGCACTTGGTGCTGCGGTGTCTGGAATACCAAGGCTGTAAGAACAGATTGGGTTTTCTCTATCCATGACTTGTCCTAAAGCTACTGGATGACAAACTGGGTTTTGAAGCTTTGAGAGAATTCCCCCTATAAAGGCTGACTATAGGTGAAAATAACAGCATGGCAGGTATAGAGAGGAGGTATAGACATCTACCTTAGACTCAGTTTCCAAGTGAATTGTTCTTTTTTTCCATCTGTTTTCAGGAACTCTTCAGTGCAGTTCCTGAAGTGAAAGCAGAGTCACCTGTGATGACTCACTGCCCACCATAAAGGCTCCCAGAGTCTGTCCTGGACACGACCCTGTGCCCTGGAGAAGTAGAGTCCACTTGTGTGACAGCACTTTATGAGCAACCCCACCTGTTCCTGAACTGAGCAAACTTACGGGTGAGTGGATCATAATCACTTGTTTCTAATCATGCTTTAAGTTGTCAACCAGAAAAACACAGGTTTCAGAAATAAGTTTTAATCCTGACTTATGTCTATTTTTGTTTCTTTAGTTAGGTTCTTACTCATTGCTAATCCCTAAAATACAGCTTTCCATACTTGTTTTCATGACAAGATTGATTCACTGTCAGTGTTTTTGTAAGCTGCTTTATCCACATTCTAAGTCTGTAACATTTTTACACTTCAGTATTATCTTGTTACAATGTCCTTAAATGATTTAGATTTATAAATATATGCATATTTTTCCCTGGGAAGACATTTTGAATTTAACATAGCTAGCTTTTTAAAAAATAAAAAGTAATTTGAACTAATTGTGATCTTCCACAATTGTGTTTGAAGTCCTTATAGTCTGTACTAGCACCTCTCATCTTGCTAATGGAGAAGGCAGCAGCCGTACTGGCTCAGATGGAAGGACTCAGAACCTATTCAGGGTTTAAGGCAAGCATGATGTGATGCTGAAACCCTCCTAATGATTCATGGTTTAGGAATTTTTTGAACAAGAAATCAAGATCTTGTATTTTTTTTTGCAAGTGATATCCTTGGAGGAATTAATTTTTTTCTTAGTTAGTCTTCAGTTAATTTCTTAATACTGAACATTTTGGTGTACTAAATGAAGATAACATACTTTAAACAGAGAAGAGCTTGTGCTTGTGCAGTGATAGCTGACATCCTGAGACTCGCTGCTATGACCAGTTTCTGCCTTCCCAAATAATGTTGTTGTGATCTTGTCCCACAGGGCAGCCAGCAATGGCACAGTTGCCAGTTGGGTCCAAGGTGGGGGCCTTTTATATTTGAAAGGTGTCAGCTCTCTTTGACTTTCTTTTAACTTTATGGTGCTTCATTCTGCTGTTAAAGAGATTTTAATAATCGCAGAATAATAAGAATGTATTACAGGATATTCACTATAACTTCTAGTATAAATGTTAAACTTGATTCTTAAAAGCATAAAAGCCACTTATTTATTCTGACATGCTTGAAGTGTATATGTAGTGAAATTACGTCTTTTGTAGGGCTTTATTTTCCTGAAACTTTATGTAATGTTCTATAAGAATATGCTGTATGGATTGAAACATAACTTGTAATGAAATGGGGCTTTGAATCCTTTTGCTCTTGAATTTTCAATTTAATGATTTGGAGGGATTGCACTACAGTTTCACTTGCTACTGGGCCCATGTTTGATGCAAATTGTTTGAATCAAGAACAGAAGAATGACTGAATTAGCCTTCATACCCCAAAAGGGAAGATTGGTTTGACACTAAATCCAAACAGGTGTTCAACACCCCTTTCAAAATCTCAGTTAGATATGTAGGCATTAAAATGGTGTCTGTAATTCCTGTTTGTTTCAGGTTTGGTACTTGGTGCTTCGTTGGGTGAGAATCACGGCCATTGGGTTGTAGGCACATTGTAAAAAGGTGTGTCAGATGGTCCATATGAACTGAATGTTTCTCTGTGAAATCTGTTGTTTGTTGAGATAGACCATAACTTTAAGATTAGTTCTTTACAATTCTGTCTATTTTATAGTCTGGAAATGTTACTGAATGTTCCCGATGTAAAATGAGAACCTTAAATGTATGACCTTAATTGGGGTGGCATAAGCAGTGTCTCTATAAGGGGTAAATGACACTGGTTTGTTGATACTTAGTACTTAGAGGGTGCTACCTGTAAGGACAAACTTGTTCCTCTGCATCCAGAAACCATGAAGGATTTGGGAAATAATAGGTAATGTAGAAAGGAATGGTGTGTGGGCGAGAACTGCTTACCAAGGGAACTTCCTCCTCCTCCTTTTCCTTCCTCTCCCTCTCCCCACAATAGACTTCAGGTACCACCTTATGTTTTCTTGGTGCTTTGTCCACCAAGACTGATTCTGTTTACTAAAATAGGAATTCTTCTGTTATTCATTAGCAGTAATAACACTGACTCTTGTTTTGTGTTTGCTTTTTCAGACCTCCTTCTGGATGTCCAATGTGTGTTTTAAGAGATTTTATGGACAACTGAGTCTCCAACTTCCCATTCATTCCAGCTATAATGCAGAAAGATCACAATTCAAGATCACACAAACATTTCTCTTAAAACTTTCTAGATGATTGTAGTTGCTTGGGTTGTGTTCTATGCTAGCAGAAGCCTTTTTCAAGGTTTGCTGTTGACTCTAGAGCACCACATTCCCTGTTTACTGGGAGCCTTGGGGGCTGAAAATATGGGAAACTCGTGTGTTTGCCGCGATGACAGCGGAGCAGAAGACAACGTGGAATCTCAGGGTCGGCAGACGGAGAACAGCAGAGCACACATACCTGAGGCAAGAAGCCACCCCAGGGACCCTGTCCGTCCACCCAGGAGGGGTCGAGGGCCTCATGAACCAAGGAGGAAAAAACAGAATGTGGATGGGCTGGTGCTTGACACACTGGCTGTAATTCGGACGTTGGTAGATAAGTAAGTACCTCCTCAAGGAATAATTCAACATGAATGAAAATGTGCTTATCTTCTCTCAAACTGTGGCTCCATCCTCTCACCGATCTACACTGACCCTCCCTGAAGCAGCCCTGTGTGTCCACCTGATGGCTTAGGAGAGGAGCACCTTTCCTGGTAATAGAAGTAGCTCCTGAGTGCCCAGGTACAGACTCTTCCAGGAGCTGAGGAGCTTTCTCACAGTTCCTGTATGGGCCTACCCTCAGGTGGGATGAGGAGTGTGCTCAGTATTTCTTACCCGGCACAGATACACAGTTTAGAAAGCAATGAACACTCCAGAACTTGAGAACTTCTGTCGTAAAAATCGGTTGTTGTGCAAACTTTCTGTTTTTAGGCTGTATTTACTTCTTTGGAAATGGTTAAGCAAAACAGTGAGCTTTGATCTTTGTTAGCCTGGATAAACAGACTGAGGTTTTCTTCCCAGTTATAAGTCTGACTACTTTTTAAAGATCACATGTTATGACTGCCCAACTCACAATCCCAGTATTGCATTCCTTGCATGCTCGAAGCAACCATTAAGGGTGTGGAGGATATTTATGGGTTCATCCTTATTTTTTGTTTTGTGTTGCTTTCTACAAAGCTTTAAAGGGACCTTAAAAGTGATGGGTTAAGTTCACTCATCTCTTTCTGGGTTAGGTGCAGGCTAGGAATTGGAAAGACCAGAACAGAAGGAAAAACACTATTCTAGTTTCACAGCTGGGGCTTGACTTTAAGGTGGATGAGGCTCAGAATAAGCAAGTCTTGATTCACATACCTGCATTGACTCTGCAATGTGCCTGCAGAGGTGTTTGCCTTCCTGCTGCTAAATACTTTAAATGGAAATACCAGAACTGATGTTTTTCATGAACATTTAAGGTGTGAGTATGTGGGGTTTTTAACAGGTTTTATTTTGTGGTCTGTCTTCAAATCATTAAGTTAAAATCATGGCAAACATTTTTAAAAGTCTCTGCCTAATCCTGCATGCCTTCCCCTTTCGCCAGGTTTGGCTCCTTAGGCTGTTTCACAACACTTCTGTGCACAGCTGATCCTGTTCCTGTGGGTCTTGCAATCAGTTTTGTAATCTTGTAAGCACTTTCCTTTGCTACTGAGGGACAATAAGCATAGTTATTTCACTGCCCCTGGAGTCCTGTTTCTGACAAATTCCCGAAGCTTCTGTGTTTTTAAGATTTTTAATGCAGACTGTAGTGAAATACTTTTTTAGTCATATAATCACAAGGGTTGGAAAGGACCTTGAAGTTCATCCACTCCAGCCTCCTGCATAAAGCCTGGGTTTAGCCAGAGCAGGTGGCTCAGGGTTTTATCCAGCCAAGTGTGGAGCATGCTCAGAATAAAGAGATTCTCCACCTCTTTCTGGGTCCCTCTTCTAGTGTTTGACCACTTCCAACTTTAAATAATTAAATACTTTTAAAAGTTGGAATTTCCTGTGTTCCAACACAGTTGTATTGCCTCTTGTCCTGCTGCTGTTCATCTCTCAGAAGAGCCTGACTGTCCTCTCTTCTCTTTCCCGTTACGTAGCTGCTGACAGAAATCTGACTTCTCCTTCTGTCCATTACCCCCCTCAGGGATGAACAGACCTATTTCTTTTTGGCTTCTGCTTTCAAGTGATGGTCTCCAGCCCTCCATGACCATGGAAGCCTCTGCTGGACCTGTTCCCTTAGAGCAACGTGTCTTGTGCTGGAGAGCCCCAAAGGGGGCTCTGCTCACAGACTGGTTTCCTTTGTTTCATACTAAGGCAGCTGGTAAGACACAGCTGTTTTTTTAACACAGCTAAATATTATAAGTTCTTGCAGATAAGACCAAGACCTCTGGCTATTAATAATGGAGTGGTCTGTTCACAAGGCATACTGTGTAAACATGTCTGAAAAAAGTTTAACAAGCCTTTGGGCTGGACTTGAAGCTACTGATACCCTTGGAGGAGGGAGGAAAATTCATATCTGGAGATCTTGGCTTTCAATGTAAGTGAGAGACTGTAGGAATAAGTATGTTCTGTTATCACCTGGTCCTCCTAGAGCCTGATTTTTCAGTTTTGAAAACACCACAGCTGAAGGAAATGGTAGGGAAGCTGACAAATCTTTTTCATGTCAAAAAATGTGCAAGAATAAAGTTGAACTAAAATAAAACAACGTAGTAAGTAACAGCAGGTTGGCAGTCTGAGCTTTGGAGGAAATGATGGCTAAAGAATGGAACACAAAACTCTTTATCTGAAAATTGTTTCTAAACTGTACTGAAAGTTAATATATGAGAACACTGAGATTAACTGTAAATCAAGTTGTTACACTGTGATCTGCAATGAACAGTCACTGTGTTTGCTATTTGTTTTCTTTTCTTGAGGTGGGAGGTTTTTTGTTGGCTTTATCAAATATGATAAAAAATATATCTGACAACTGATTTTTTTCTCTCATATCTAGAGAACTCCTTTCCTTCTAGAAAGGAGCTAAGATTAATTTCCTAGATTCAGAAGCGTAAATTTCTACATTATAGAGCTTATATGAAGAACTGCTTTGCAGATTAAGGAATTAGCAAAATGGCTGTTTTGTTTCAAAATGAGGAAGGTGGTGCTAGAGGGGATGTGTGGAAATCAAGTGGTTAAAATGAGAAATCAGTGGGGCAGGACTGTCCTTTGCTCAGTGCCAGTACTGCCAACACCTGCGACCCATGACAGAGTCAGAAATCCTGCAGATAAAAATTGATCCTTTTTAAACACAGCTTTTACTTGTACTTATGGTTGGGGGTTTTCTTCTTCTTTCTTTGCACCTTTATGTCCTCTTTCTTGAGCTAATTCTGCCTGCAGTACTGCACTTCTTTTTCCTGCTGGGGAGATTAGTTTCCAGAAGGAAGGTGGACATACTTGGAGATTAAAAAAAACACCAATCCAACTCTTTGTTTCAAATGTGACAATATAAAATGGGTTAAATTTTAGCATTTTCTTGTGGAAATATTTAAGAATGCATTCTCTTTTTTTGTAAGAAAAATGTGTTTATGTCATACATATTTCATAAAACCTGAGATTTTTCTCTTCTTTGATAATTAATCCCTCCTAGATAGGCAGCTTTATTGTCTGCATAATTAATATCAGTTGAAATTTTCTAATATTCCTCTGTATCTTGCATTTTCAATTTCATTCCAGAGCTGTGTGATAGAAATTGAGTGTGGAACGTGGAAGTCTAAGCCTTGGGGTTACTTCCCAGTGCCTCAAGAGTACTGAATAAGGCCCTTTAGGACATGCTGCAGTGTAAGCTCTGTCTGGACCTGCAGGAGCTTACTGAGCAGGATTTGGGTATCTTGCTTTAGGTGCTCTCAGGAGCAGAGCCTGCTCAGATACACAGACCCAGCTACGGCTTCGTGTCGGTGCTCCGGCAAACCAAACTGAGGAGCTGATCTGTTGAACTTTTTGTGTTTTTCAGGTTGGAAAGGGGCTTGGTTAAATATCTTCTGTTCAACTGCCGTAACATTTTCTTTAGCAGCTCTTGTTTGAAGGCTGTGATGCTGTTAGGTGGCTTGCCTTTCGGTTTTGCGGGTTTCTTTTTAATATTTATGTATTCAGCAGAGAAGCAGCGATGCCCCTTGTGCAGTTATTTGTTCCCTTCGACCCCTGACATCCAGTCTCTCGTTATGTGCTCTGAGGAACCTTGCTAATGAACAGCACTAAGCCTAAGCATTATATTCAGCTTTTAGTCTTGCAGGTGTGGACCACAATTTCACTCAGCAGCTGTTGCAGATCCACAGACATTGACTTTGAGCCAAAGGCAGGCTCAAATCCCATCTGTGTTTCAGCTCTGAAAATGGCATTATCAGTCTGCAGCCTATGTAACATCCTTTTGGTAAAGTTACTGGATTTGTTTTCTGTCTGTGCATTATCATTTTATTCAGCATATTATGTTGATGACTGTGCATAAATTTTGACCTGTGTAATATCTCTTTCAGTGACCAGGAGCCTCCTTATTCAATGATCACGTTGCATGAAATGGCAGAAACAGGTATCAAGGCATTGTGTTGGGCATTTCAGTTGTGACTCCCAAGCAAAGAAAAACCAAAACCATCCCCCTCTTTTCTTTGCAAAGAAAAATATTTGCTAGCAGGATGTGGTACATCTGGGGATGTGGGATCCAGAACACAGTTTTGCCCTTTAGAAGCTTCACTGAGCTCACTTCATTTGCCTGAGTTTTTTTGACTCTATTAAACTTCCCACGTGAACTCTCCAGAAGCAGCCCATGGATGGCCACAAACACATTGCAGTGGCATTAAACAATGAGCCAGCAAGAATGGCAGTTAATGGCAGCTAAGGCAGGAACAGCCTATATGTGCACTTAGACATGGTTTAACCCCACATGCTCTGGTGCTGGCAGACAGCACATACTCTTTGGTTTGGTTTGGGATGTGCTGATCTTAGAGCTCTGCTCTATTGATGCATTTGTTCTAACCCTGTCCCTGAGTGCTCCTGCAAGATGAGCCTATTTGTGCAGAGGCTCTTTTATCTTTGTTACAGTAGGAGAAATTCTCCTGGCTCAAGACCACCAAACTGGTTTAGATGAACTTTTGTCTCCTTTCTAGTAGAGTTGATATTGGTCTCAGGAAATATATTTCTGTATTAAAATCAATTTATCAACCTGGTTACATGTTACAGCAGTTCAGTAAAATGTTTTTCAGGGGAATGTGCTAACAAAACTCAAACCCAGTGTATTACTGCTGTGTACTTGTCATTGTTGAGGGCAGCAATGTCTCTTCAACCTCACTTGCCTGTATAGGTACAGACTGTCTTTATTTTCAGACTGTTTTTATTTTCACTTCTAAGGGAATTACTTTCTTTTGTAGATCCAAATCAATTTAATAATAGTTTAACATTTATGTGATTGTTGTTTGCTTGCAAGTAAAAGCCCTTGTCTACTCATTCAACAGTGAGAGCTGATCCTTAGGAGAACAAATTTTCTTTAGACCAGCAGGCATGGGACAAACTCATGGAGTTTCTCTGAGGCCTGTATTACTTGAGGGAACTCAGAAGAAGTGATCTGATTGTGGTTAAAAGATATTTCCTCAGAGTCACTGTGGCTGCAACATTTAACACTCAAGAGTTGACATGGGATGCTGAACTCTCGAGTATCACACTAGAACAAAGTGCCCTTCCTGATCGCAGTGGGAAATAAAGGGTGCCCTGCCTGGGCAAGGCTGCCCTCCAAACAGTAGAGGTGTTCACTGTTACCCAAGCTGCTGTAAGCTTTTTGATTCTTGAACATAAACTTCTAAACTAGTGCAAACTAAGACAGCAATGTAAAAAGTAAATTGTTTTTCCTGGTGTCTGCAAATTCACTGGGTGTTTTTGAGGATTTTTCAGTTTAGGGCTGTATTTTGAACACTTCAGAACTGCAGTGTTAATTCTGAGCATCACTTCTGTTTTGTGGTTGACAGATGAAGGCTGGTTGGAAGTTGTCCAATCTTTAATTAGAGTTATTCCATTAGAAGACCCCCTGGGACCAGCTGTAATAACGCTACTACTCGATGAATGTCCACTGCCAACAAAAGTGAGTCAAAAGCAAATGTATGTGCTTATCTGTGGCTGAATGTCAGTTGTTCGTGGTTGCCACACCCATGATCTCTTCTGGGTGGGTTTCACCAGTGATGCAAGACTGTTAGTGGTTCAGAAAATGGGTGTAATGTTCAACTTTGAGTAATTTGTTGTGACTTGGTAACTAAATGCTAATTAATGCTAAAAGCATTCCCCCCACCCAAATAAATGGTTTATAGGAAAGAACAAGAAGCCTTTGGTCTCTGGCTGTTTTTATTTCTGCCCTTCCTGCCATATGGTACAAACGTGCTGTGCAGGGTGTGCAGGTGCTGCAGAAGCTGTGCAAGTCCTGCCCTTTTGTTCTCACATTCAGAAAGCTGCACATTTACAAGTTGCTATTGAATTTTTTTCCTGTTCTGCACATAAGGAATGCAGCAAATTGGGTGTGTTAAGCTGAACAAATGACATTTTTTAACTATGAAACATAATTGATAGTTTGGGCTAATTAGAATATTTTTTTTACTGACCAATAATGTAGTTTTGGGTGGAAAAATAATCCAAGATGTTCATACTGTGTTGGTACAGGTGTGTTAGTGAGAGCCTCAAGTGCTTCAACATGCTGAACATAATGTTTGTACAAAGAATTTGTCTGTCTTCAAATGCCTGTCATGATCTCATTTCTTCAGAAATTGATGATCACATCATTGCAGCTTTCATTTCTCCAGCTACTAATGCTGCCAGTGTTAGTTTTCCATTGGTGTTAGGGAGGTAAAAATCTGTTTGCATGAGTGGCTGGAGAACTAGTCAGTCTCTCAAACTACCTGAAGTGGGTTTGTTTCCTCTTGCCTAATGATGAAAGTAATCTGAGACTTTAGAATAAAAGAAATGTGTTTGACTGTCACATAGACTGCAGAATTATTTTGAAAACAAAACTGTGACTACAAAGTTTGCCTGCTTGAAAAAAGAAAGCAGGAAATCAAGACTACTGCAAAAGCACCATATGAAGAGTGACTTGGGATTTTCTGTTTGGCTATACAAGGTGCTTGGCAACCAATTAATTTGTTTTCAAAACCACAGGACTTTTGTTTAGGTACTCTAAGGAGTTTGTTCTAAACTAGTTGATCTTATCAAGACAAAAGGAATAAGGGACTTGTTTTTCTGGGGTGCATAGAGGTGTTTCCTGTGTAGTTTTCTTACAGCACACGGAACTGCAGCTGTGGGATCTGCTGGTCACATTCAGCCTCGTGAAGTGTGTGCTGCTGTTCACTTTCTTTCTGTACAGGATAAGTTTTAAGTTGTTGGTCTTAAGGATTTCATGTCAGTGCCCCAATTCCATGACAGCTGGAGAACAGCAGCAGGCTGTATTTCATTTGCTGTATGGCAGGCTATAAAGTCTATAAAGTTGAAGTGGCAGTGCAGTAAACTGTTTATTCTATCAAGGCTTTATTTAACTCAAAATAGTTGATCTCTGTGACAGTTCTAATAATGGCTAAAAGCAGTATCAGTATGTCAAGAGTCTAATTTTAGTGAGGCTTTTCCATCCCAAGTCTGTGGCTTAGTCATTTTCTTCTTTCTCTGTTCTTTCCACTTAGCTCAGTCCTGTTCATCAGTTCTCTTTTTGTGGCTTTCCTTTTAAGAACATAACTACTTTTCAGTGTGATCTCTGTACAGATCTCAGACTCCAGCATGGTAAACTGATTTGAGTGTGGTTCAGAACACAATTCAGAAAAACACATCTATTCAACTTGAACAGTGCTTATTTTTCCTCCAAATGGCTGCTGATGACTTCAGTATGAGGAGTTCTATTTTAATTAGATTCTTGCCTGAGATTATGCAGTTTCAATCTGAATCAGCTGAAACTTTCATGAATTCTGGAAAGTTGAGGAGGATTTCGAACTTTGCAGGGTGGGGTTCTCCCTGTGGGATGACTTGTTCTGGCTCTGGATTAACCCCTAACTGCCCTGAAAACTCAGGATATGCTCGAGACCTATCATGAATTTGCCTGAATGAAGCAAGTCAAAGCAGGGCATTTTAGATTTATTACCCTCATTGGTTACTTCCTAAATTTGTGTGACTACAATAAAGCCATTTATACTCTCAAGAATACCATTTATGACATCCTGTAAAGCTGACAGCATCCTAAATTTATTCTGGGAATGTGGGCTTTTTGGGGTGGCATGTCTCTTTAGTCCTGAATTCTAAAATCTGAAACAGTCCTTTTCTTTT
The DNA here is from genome assembly GCF_047495875.1 of Pithys albifrons albifrons. NCBI lineage: Eukaryota > Metazoa > Chordata > Aves > Passeriformes > Thamnophilidae > Pithys > Pithys albifrons. The sequence continues at coordinate 15,222,423 of NC_092469.1, read as the reverse complement.
GGAAAGGGTGTGAGTTCTAGGACACTGGAAACAGATTAGATGGCAATGGTGCCACATGTGCTGATTGTTATTTGCCTTTATGTACTATAATTGTTCCTGTTGCTGTAGGGAGCTCACTCAGGTATGTCCAGAAGTGTCCTGAGCTGTTGATCACAGCAATGACCAACAATCTGGTGATAATTTTGAAGTTACAACTCTTGGTCTGTTGAACTTTTCTTCCCATCTGTTCTTTATTATTTCCTTATCTTAGAAGATAACCACCCCATGATCTCTGTCATATGATGCTGACTTTAGTAATGTAGCATAAAAATAATTTGTTGTAGTGTATTAAGTTGGGGGAGAGCTGCATCTGTCAGTAATATTGAAGAGATTTCTGATTTTTTTTCTTTTGCAGGATGCATTACAGAAATTAACAGAAATATTGAACCTGAGTGGAGCTGCTGCTTGCCAGGACGCCTGTCACCCTGCCAAGCACCGGAACACAACTGCAGTGCTCGGCTGCTTAGCAGAGAAGTTGGCAGGTAAAGCCATGGGGCTCTCCTGACAGCTGGACTTGGCTTGTTGCAGCACCTTCTGCTTTAAGCACCCTGGTGCAGTCTGGGTCAGAAGTGTTTTCTTAAAGCTGAATGATGTTCTGCATTGAGGGGACACCTTGTGTGACAGAATCAGCTTCATTAAAATGCTGAACTCTCACCAGCCTGGGTCTGAATGAGCCATTCACAATCCTCCTGATGCCTGGTTAGTGCTTGGGATCACTGTGCAATCATAGAATCGACTGGGTTGGAAAAGACCTCTGAGATAATCAAGTCCAACCCTTGGTCCAACTCCAGTCCCTTTACCAGATCATGGCACTCAGTGCCACGGCCAATCTCAGTTTAAAAACCTCCAGGGATGGGGAATCCACCCCCTCTCTGGGCAGCCCATTCCAATGCCTGATTGCTCTCTCTGTAAAGGATTTTTTTCTGATCTCCAACTTAAATTTCCCCTGGCAGAGCTTAAGCCCGTGCCCTCTTGTCCTATTGTCTTATCAGGTCTCTTCTGTAGACCTACTCTGCCTGTGAATTACTGAGGACACATTTTTACCCAGCTGGCAGTAGTATCAAATCAGTGGTCTTGGAGGCTGTATAGAAATAAAAAAGAAATATGCTTTTTCCAATAGACATGTCTTGTTCTATTGTAGTTAGCTGAAAAGATTCTATCTTCTGTGTTGCTTAAAAGAAAATTGCTGATATTCTGTTTTAGAATGACACTTCATATAGAATTATTCCCTGTTATTTCTAGTACTCTGTTGGAAACTGATGATTAAGTTTTCCTTCCTGCTGATGGACTGTTTTGTATTTAGGTTTTTTGCTCCTTTTCTGGAAGTGAACAGGAAATAGAGGGGGGGGGAGAAGTGATTGTCCGGTATCACTTAATGGTTATTAAAAAACAATTTCTGTAAAAGAACAAAGGCTGGAAGCATTTTTGTACTGTAATATTCCTACCCTATTATAGTAAGTCAAAAGGAGATCCTGTATCTACTTTCATCTGAGTGGACACAGATATTGTGTCAGCTCAGGCAACAAATCTGTTAATGCAGTGTTGGAACCCACTGCAGTTTGTTAGTTTGCAGATGCCAGAATTTGAATCCCTGTTGATTAAACAGACAGTATTTCAGGGCTTTTCTGTTTTAAATTGGCTGCTTGCTATGGTGCTGCTGCAAACTATATAATTACCTACCAAGTCAGTTATATCAGATGTTCACTTTTCATTATTTTGGGCTCCTTGTAAATGGAGCTGGTCTTTACATGTTGTCTCTGGAAGTAAAAGAGTGTCAGTCTCTTTTTGAAAGTAGTGAGCATGAACATGCTTAGTGGAGCCTGGTAGAGTGTTCCTTCAGACTCTCAGAAACATGGCTAGAACTCTGTACCCACTTGCAGCAGGTAAGCTGGGGAGGACTGTAATGTGCCAGTAACTGTAATTATTAAATGTGCAGCAAGTGTTTGACTGGGAACAATAATAATTGTTCTACATTCCAGTTCTGCTTGGCCATGAAATTCTTGGATGTTCTTTAATTTGTTACTTTGTCTTTTAAAGATCTGTGATGGTGAGTATATGGTAGTTCCCATGAATGGATTTCATTCCTAATGTTCTTGCAGGTCCTGCGAGCATAGGCCTACTCAGCCCAGGAATATTGGAATATTTACTTCAGAGCTTGGTAAGTCTTTGATGTTTGTGTATGTATCCATATGTAGCAATTGTAATGCAACCTTTTGTTATTATTGTGAAAAGTTAGGGCCACGTTTGGTAAGTGCTTGTGGTGTGTAATAGAAGGCTGAGATTCCCCAGTCTGTGGGATGCCCATCCTGGGAGGTAATCACAAGTCAATGGGACAAGACTCTGGGTAACTTGATCTATTCAAACCAGCTCTCCGCAGGAGGGTGAAATACAAGAACTTTGAAGGTTCCTTTGAATATAAAACATTTTGTAATAGACTCACAGCTCTACCTGTTCATCAGTACTGGGTATTTATTAACTTTTCTTACTGTCCATGTTTAGAACTTCCAGTCCCACCCGACAGTGATGCTTTTTGCACTAATAGCACTGGAGAAGTTTGCACAAACAAGTAAGTATTGGCCTGATACTTCTCTTAACAGTCACCTATGGGCTCCTGCTGCATGATTGTCACTTGCTTTATCTGCTCACAGTTGTGAGTGTGAGAGACTGGAATGGTGGAAACACAAATATTTAAGCAAAATGTTTGTCTGCTTACAGGCAAGAAGAAATATTTGTTGCTTTAGTGACATCCCTCTGCCCCTCAAAATCCTTGAGATATTTGCTGAAACATATTTTCCCTGTTAAAATTGCTGTGGAAGGCCTTTGTCACTGAAACAAATCTGTATTAGAGATGGAGAACAGTAGGCAGGAAAAAAAATATTTATTGCTTTAATGACATCCCCACCCACAAACTCTTAAGAGATTTGCTGAAACTCAGTTCTCAGTTTAGAAATTACTACATAATGACTTACAACATGAAACCTCTGTTAGTTGAAAAGAAATAAATCTGTATTGGAGGGATGGAGAACAGCTGTGATCTGTCTCTTGATGATACAGCTCCGTGCTGAGAAGTGGTAAATCTGAGTGAAGATAATTTCACATTTGCTGGGGGAAAGAATTTCATGGTATTTGTAACACAGAGGTTTAAATGTGTGTGTGGGTTCTACTGCATTTGTAGAATGTTACTATTTTTAACTAAACTTTTCCCTAGCTTACAGCAATTATCCTTTTTGCTCTTAAATTACAGGTGAAAATAAAATGACAGTTTCTGAATCATGCATTAGCGACCAACTGATCTTGCTGGAGAAATGGACGGATAATCCTGACTACTTAAAACGCCAGGTTGGATTCTGTGCCCAGTGGAGTTTAGACAATCTGTGTAGGTATAATGAAGGGATGGATTAATTTAATATTAATCACTCCTCCAAAGATATGGAGGACTGCTTTGTGTTTTTGTATAAGCACTTACTACACCTGACTGTGTTTTTATCTCCTTGAAAAAGAAAACAAAACCCAAACCAAACCCCAACAAATATATCCAGTGTAAATGCAGGGAAAGGAAATTTTGGCAAGGCAAATGTTTTTGAAAGGAAGTGGTTTGTACTCTGCAAGTTGGAGGTGCAATGAAAATTCTTCTTTGCACCAATTTCCTGTAACCCACGTTTCAGCAATGTGATGAGTGGCTCTGCAGTGCAGCTCTGTCTCTGTGGAACAGCTGATTGCTGACAGGTCCTGGTGGCTGCCCCTGCTGTGGTTATAGCCCAGCAGTGCGCTGGTTCAAACAATTGTTAAAGACTTTCTAAAGATATGATCTTGTGATCAAAAGTGGAAAGTGACAAAGAACTTAGCTAGGTCTATCTTTTGGCTGACTGACAATCATCAAATTTGCTTGTTTAGTTGTGATTTCAAGGGTGCAGCAGAGCTTGTAGTTTCTAATGCCTCTTAGATAAATTTTGGTAAAGGGTCTGTAGGGCTTTATGTGGCTTTGGCCGGTTTATGGAAAGCCAATGTCAGCTGTGTTTAGTAAACATCTGTGCAAGTGTTGTAGCAAGTTTGGGATGTAAGATAAAGTCTTTGATTTGTAAATGAACACGTTGGTGTCAGCAATTTTACACCTGACAGGATAAATGCTTCTGATCCTTCCATGTGGAAGGGGAAAAAAGGGGGAGAGAAAGAGCTGCTTTGGCTCAGTTGAAGTTCATCACCTACCTGAAAATTAGAGGGTAAAAAAACTTTAAATCGTTTTCCCCTTCTTCCCATCCCCAAATCTTTTTCACTGTAATGCATCAGGAAAAATTGCCCAACTGAATATACAAATACAATGGTAAGTCCTGACACAGTGGCATCTTGATGTGAACTTGGATGCCTTCCATTTGCCTGTGGGTTTGCTGAAAGTAGTAATTAGATTTTGGGAGCTCCAGTCAGAGGGCCAGGTCATGCTCTCATGTTTGGAGGATATTTAACACACAGTGTACTGGAAGCTGCTTTCATGCAGGCAAAATGTTAATCCTTCAGTCAGTTATGCCAAAAATTATCTGGATTGTAGAGAGATTGATTGTCATGTGAAATGCTTCAAATCAAGTTTTGCTACAGCAATGATTAAAACTGGTTTTATTTTGCAGTTTTGAAAGAAGGCAGGCAGTTTACATATGAAAAGGTTGACTTGACCAACATTAGGGCTATGCTGAACAGTAATGACGTCAGCGAATACCTGAAGATCTCACCACACGGATTAGAGGTAGGATTTTGTTCCATGTTTTCAACCTGAAAAAGAGTCTGAAGAAAAAGGCAGGGTTTAACTATTTTTGTTTGCTACTTGCTTCAGTGTTTTTTCTAGAATTAATCCAAGTTCTCTGCCAGCTTTATACAGAAAATTTGCTTTGTCATCACAGGGTTGTAACATCACTCCACTGATCTCAGTTGCAGAAACATTCACACTAAAGTAACACCTGTATCTGTGCCCCAAAACTTTAGAGAAGTGAGGAGAATGCTTAAGAGTCAGCTGGCTTTTCACTCATTTTGACTGAAATTGTTCACTAAGCATAATTTTATTGTTTGTCCTGTTTAGTGTTGAAAAGCTCATAGCAGTCTGAATCTTGTCTCAACCTTGTGGGGTTTTTTCCTTCCTGTGTAACTCCTTCTAAAAACTTAAATACTTGAGATGAATTTTCATGAATTAACATTGAATACCTCCTTGTCCTTCATACCAGGAGTCAGCTAATAACCAATGATTTAAGTCTTCCTGTCTTGGTTGTCTTGGTCTTTAAATCTTTAAATTGACTTTGTCAACTTCTGGGTTTTTTTCCTGTAGCTTAACCACTAAACAATTTTCAGTCTTGCCTACTCACTAGTTTTTGTGATAATTACTGCTATAAAGAGAGGTCACTGTCTGAAGTGCCTCTAAATTTACGTTGGTGTATTCTTATGTGCAAGAAACTTGATCCAGGGAAGGACAAGGCTCATTTGAATGCTAACTTTGTAGAAACTGAATGTTTGGTTTGGTGTTGGCAGGCTCGATGTGATGCCTCATCCTTTGAAAGCGTCAGATGCACCTTCTGTGTCGATTCTGGAGTCTGGTACTATGAAGTCACAGTCATCACTTCAGGAGTGATGCAAATAGGATGGGCTACCAAAGACAGCAAATTTCTCAACCATGTGAGTACCTGTAATGTCACCGAGCTGATGATGCAACATCAGTTTTTTTCCACTTGCAGTGCCTATGAAAATAGCTCTGGTTATTCTGTGGTAATAACTGAGCACTTGGCTGTTTCCTTCAGGTTTTCTGTGCTTTACTGAAGTTTCTTTTGTTGAATTTGGTGGCACAAGAGAAATCTATATTGACATTGCTACACACTGACACTGTTCTGCAGAGCTGCTGACAGTGATGGCTTGTTATCTCCTTGCTGTTGTCTGGAAGCTACGGAGAGCTTATTTCTTGCTTCTTGTGTCTCAGTCTCTTCTTGGAAATTCTTTAGATAACAGTGGTTACTGTCTATTTTTGGAAGTAAACAATAAGTCACTGGGGACCAGCAGTTCATCATGCACTTTGACACAAGTCACCAAGCTGCCATTTGATTACCCTCTTTGACATACTTTCCTATTAAATTAAGTAACTTTCATAAGGGAAATAACTTAGTTAAATTGACTCTGGGATAACATGGTATCACTGGATCTACTGGTAGCAATAATATGGTACAGTTTGGGTATGTGAAAGCTTCTTTGTGATTAAAAAGAGGATCAATAAAAGATTAAACTGTCTACCCCTTTGCCTTTATTATGATAGTACAGACTAAGTACACTGTCATATTTTTAGTTTGCTTTGTTGTCCTTCTCATCCAGGTAACTTTGTATTTTATTCTTAATTCTAAGTATTCTTCCTACTGTTTGCTTTTAAGATTAAGTACTTGCCACCATTAAAGCAAAATGTGCCACGTGCACCTGAAGTCCAAACATAGTCAGTCATCACACAGATGTAACTATGACTTGTTTCTGCTTAAATATTCATGTTAACTCTGTATGGCTGTTGCAAACTTTGTTTGCTGTAGCATAATTTGCTTCTGTATTTCCATAATAGTAAGAAAGCATAATGATTCCTACCCAAAAACTTGTCTACTTCAGCTTAGAGGTAATCTTTCATATTATCAGCCTTCCAAATGACCATTAAACTTCATTGAAGTGCAAGCTAGAATTTTAGGACAAAAGGAATATTTGGCCTTGCCTACTGCTGAGAATGGAAACAGCACTGGGATTTTAAGTTGACTCTTCTACTGGCTGAGCTTGAGTAAGAAATGCACCTGTAGCCTTTCTTTATTGTTGTAATTGCATGAGTTTGTATTCCTACTTGGAATTTAATTTAGGAGAAGAATTACACATTTAATGTAAAGATAAGCACTTAAAACTGCTCATTTCTGATTATTATAGAAAAAGTCATTCTACAGCTGAGTCAAATGCAGAAGTTAATATGAAGATAGGCCAAATACATACATGTGAATAAATATTGATGGTGGGGGGTATGAGAGAAACACATTAAGGAGATTAAACAAGCACCAGTGATGAGGAACCCAGGAGGAATGGAAGAACAGCTTTTCTCACCATTTACCTTAAGTATTTGTGTGAGTTCAGAGGTCTTGCTCCATTTCTCCTAATTATTAATGTAAATAGCACTGTCCTCTGCTGAGGTGTAGCATGCACATATTTCTGTGTCACATCCAAAGGTTAGTCCCACATCTATAGCATGGTATTGTAATGTGATTTAAACTTAAATTAAAAAGAAAATACATAAACCACACACACAAGAGAAAAAAACCCAAACCAAACAAAATACAGTGCAGACTTGGGCTGAGCACAGGCCTTGTAGACGTTGAATGTAACAGAAACTGTTTGAAATAGAAGGCCATGTGTCTGCCTTTAGACTGCTAAGAGGCTTAAAAGATTTTTTCCCACTTGCCAGTAAGGAGCTTGTTGTCTGTGCATTTTTCTGTGAGTGCATCCTGTACAAGGTATGAAAATGGGAGGTGTCACAGCTCTGAGCAGGATGATTGCAGTTGCTGCAGCTGTTTTGCTGGTGGCCAAATGCTGCTGTTACTGAGGTTCATCAGGTGTATGCACCTGAAATACAAGGGTATCATTGTCTGGGTATGTCACAAACACCAGCCTCAAAAGCCATATGCTCTTTATTTACAGCATGTGCAACAAAAAGACTAGTCCTAAATGTGACATAAAACACCCATTAGCTGGGCTTAGCTTTAATGTGGGACATGGGAGGCTTGTGTAATCAGATGCTGTCTGGTATTTGCACTCCAGACAAATCATGCTGAGTCCAAGGAAGTTACTTACCTTCCATAATGTGCTTTTGGGGTCTCACATTTGGGCTCTGCTACATGGTGGATTTTTCTTCTGCTCTGAAACTCTTAGTTTGGTGCTTGCCTTGGACTTTAGGACTGTCACTTGATAAAGTTTTCACAATTTGAGGGAGGCTGGCACTGAAAAGGACACAATATGCAACAAATTTGGTGAAGGAGCTGTAGGTTTGTTCTTTGTGCTGTCAGTTCTGGTGGCATGTGGATATCTGTGGGGGAAGGTATTGCAAGTTTGGTGCTGGGACTTCAAGATAAGAGTGGTTATGATTTCGTGGTGACCTTTTAAAATGCAAAAATGTAACCTGGCTATTTGGGTACTAGCCTTCTGATTATTAAATGTTTTAACAGGCAGGAGTGATTTGAGGTCACAGAGAATGGATTACACATTGGAAACAATATCCCCTTCTCTCCTCCACCCCACCCCAAGAAATTCCTTTTTGATGTGAAACTATGAGTAGTTTGAAAAAAATTTTGCACTGATGGAGGCAGGAGAAACCCCTTCTGTTCTTAGATGAGTCGTTTAGGTGAAAAAAAATAAACTCTAGCTGTTCTGTGTGAGCAATGGCTGCAGACTGAAATGTTTTGCTCTTCCTCTAAAGGAAGGTTATGGCATCGGGGACGACGAATACTCCTGTGCGTACGATGGCTGCCGGCAGCTCATCTGGTATAATGCCAGAAGTAAACCACATTCCCATCCCTGCTGGAAAGAAGGTATTCAGTCCATCTTCTCTTTATCCTAACTGCATTTCTGCACAGCATTTTTTTCATCTTGCAGGTGTCTCTTAGTAGGTGTGAACAGAGCTGTTCACTGCCTGATCCCAGTGATCCTAAAGTTCAATAATTATTGTGTCTTTAATAGTAGTTTGAATGGGCAAAGTGGCCACTACACTCTTGCTCCCCACTTTGTGTAAAGACAGTCTTGTTTCTTAAATGCTTTTTCTTTTCAAAGGCAGAGTAAAAATCATAGCACCATTTAACATTGGACATCTAATCACAAGACATTTTTTCCAGATGTTTGTAGTTCTGCAAAACAGGGCTGAAATCTTCCTTTCTGGGTTCAAAGACTTACTGTAGAGAAGGGAAAAAACCTTGATCTCTGAATTAGGCTTTTTTTTTAAGGAGGAGTTGCACTGTATTACTTACTTTAAATTCTTGGATTACTTGGACAGCAAAGTTCTGTTCTTGATTTCAGCTTTGAAATCTTGGTAGGAGCCTGTGCATGCCATGCTTGTGTGAACTGTGCCGCCTTCTCTTCTATTAAGATTTCCTCCCAAGGGTGGCTAAATTAAAACACTTCCTAAAAATAATAGCACAAGCATATTGGAAAATTATCCCCAGAACACACACTTGCTAAAGTTCATCTTCCAACAGGGGTAGAATTAGCCAAGGAGTGACAGAGTGCAGCTTTCTTCTGGCTTTGGCAAATACTCTGCAATACTTATATAACTGTGTAGTATTAATGCTCTGGCAGACTAAAATACTTTATTTTTCTACTATTTTCCTCTGGGTGTTTTTTTTTAATTACTGTCTGTATCAATGTTTCTTCCTTTGTGCTTTTGCAAACAGTTCCTTTTAAGTGAGACAACTCACTGACATATGTGATACTTAAACAGTAACTGTTTCAGCCATTGACACTTAACAGAAATGAAATCTTTAAATTATCTCTGTTTTGCATGTAAGGAGACACAATAGGATTTCTACTAGACTTGCAAGAAAAGCAAATGATCTTCTATTTAAATGGAAACCAGCTTCCTGCTGAGAAGCAAGTATTTTCATCTGCTGTGTAAGTATATGCTCATTTGGAAGGACATGACCTCCATAGATAATTGTGTTAATTATATGGAGAGTTTCCAGTTTGAGATGTAAATTCATATTTACTTACCTGAAGCCATCATTATGCAGGTTTCACTGTTGAAAGTTGCTTATAAAGCAAGAAGGATGTAATTTTACAGGTGGATTTCAGGGTGCAAAATAAATACTTTGGACTTCCCAAAGATAGGTTCAACCTGATGTTTTCTGCTGTCAAATTAGCACAGCATTACAACAGAATGAGGCTGTAGCAAAGATGAGCAATCTTCTGGTGCTTGAGGAATTTTTCATCTTTTAAAAAATAAAGCCTCAGTGCTGTAAATGCCGAAGATACACATTAATTGACTGCCATTCCCTGAGGACAGTTCCTGGAGTAGCAGATTGAATATTCATTGGAGCACATCTCTTGGTAGCATGACAGAAAGGTATTAGGTTTATTTTGCAGACTGCTGTGAAAAATTAACACATGGCTGGCTCCTCCAACTATCATAGCAGAGCTCAGCCTCTTAGTTCTGAAAACAGAAGCTGGTGTGACACTTGATAAAGCAGCCTCCTGTGTAGCTTAATTGAACATTACAGTACTTTGTAAAATAATCCTACCATGTTTAAGATGCAAAGAGTAGTTCAGTTTAAAGAATTGCAGAGTATCTTGTCTATTCAACTTGCAGTGCTCTGTTATTTGAGTATGTAATTTATGTACTCAAGTACTTGTTAGAACTTAAGGTATTACTGAACTTGGGTCCTTCCAGTTAATAAATTTGAAAGAGGCAATAGTTGTGTTTTCACAAAGTGTCTGTGTGGCTGTGAAGAAAAGGCAGCTGTCCTGAGCTAATCCTGCACAGGCACAGGCAAGGAGGAACAGGTGAGTGTTATCTGAGAGGGCTCAGACTTGGACTCCTCCTGCACAGATCCCTCACATGTGGGAGACCTGCCAGTTTCCCTATGCACTGCCTGCTCAGATAAACCAGAAGGAACAGAGGACATGGAGGTGTCCCTTGCACTGGGTACTGCTCCTCACAACTCTAACAACAGTTGTTTTGAAGAAAAATACTTTTTTACAGTTCTGAAGAAGATACCTGAGCTGATCAGTGCAAGGAGGATGGGGTTGTAGGGATTCAGATTTATGTATCTGCTGCAAATATAATGTGACTAATCCTGGTTGTAGAGTAGGCAGCCTTTATGGGCTGACTCAGTAGTAAATTCAGATAAATTCTAATAGTAAATTCAGGAGTTGAGAACTATAAACAAGGTCAGTATGTGCAGCTGAAACTGTATGTTCTCCCAATTACCTCCAAAACACTGGTATTGAAGGAACTTGTCTCTTTGTCTTGGGATAGATTTTTATATGGTAATAGGGGTAACATGTCAGGAAAGCTCTACTGTTATTTAAGTCATTCTAAAATTCCTGTTTATCCTATTGCAGGTCTGGCTTTTTTGCTGCAGCCAGTTTCATGTCCTATCAACAATGTGAGTTCAATTTTGGGGCAAAACCCTTCAAATACCCACCATCAATGAAGTTTAGTACCTTCAATGATTATGCCTTTCTGACAGCAGAAGAGAAAATCATTTTGCCCAGGTAATCCTCCTGTGTACTTTGTGTGTTTGCCTGCAGAGAAATGAAGTGCTTTCCTTCGGAGGTTCAAAGTCTTGTGTTGTACTTAACAAAATTAATTTTTTATGGGGCTATGTTTCCATAAGTCCCTTTTCTAAAAGGATGAGATGACAGCTTCCACTGCAATTTCGTGAGTAGGGCAGGAGATATGCAACCAAAATCCATTAAATTAAAATACTTTTTGTAATATTAAACTAAGTTAAAATTAACTAGTACAACACAGTAAACTGTTTTTAGTAAAAGTACCTCCTGCCATCTAAGAATGATGAGGTTGGTTGAGGAGGTATAGCCTTAATTAAAAAAAATATGTCATATTTAAAGTTGACCTAATTTGTGATTTGGCAGTATGGAGGTACTGAATGATTATAAGTCTCGAACTTTTCCTTCTTTTCTGATCCAGAAGAAGATTTTCCCATTTGTAAATGCTAGTACTGATAAAAGTTACTCAAATTTTGTGTTTTCCCACCTAAATATAAATTAGGCCAGATAGAAACAGGTTTTGGTACATTTTTCTTTAACTTAACAGATTTGTGTCAGGAGTGAAAACTAATAGCACATCTGGTTTTGGCCTGGTTTAAGTTATTAGTAATAAAATAACTTATTGGAACACAAACAATAACAGTATACAGTGTAATCTGGGGTGTGGGCTGGTGCTGATGTATATGGGTGAAATAATCTTAGGCTGCAATAAAATTTGGAGGCTGGTTTTGAATTATGTAGCTCTTCAATCAAGAGTACTTGAGGTACTTCAGTACCTTAGTGTTGAAAAGAAAAAAAGGACTCCTGGACTGTAGTCACACTTTGGCAAAGTTTGAGGCTTGGGATGTTTATACAGAGAAAATCAAATGCAACTTGCAAGACCATTTTGTGCTTATGTATAGCCAGAGTAAATTCTTGTGACTGCAGGTGCTTTAAATGAGAGTCTGATTTAATCCCTAAGATCTCTTAGGTACAATTTTGTGCACTCCCCTTTTCAAATTATGTTCTTCTCCCATAGTGATGTCCTATACTAGATAAGGGGTTTCCAGTTTCTCACTGATGATCAGATGTGATTGTTACTGTTGTTGTTCTGGCACTGCTTTTGCAGCGTTCAAACATCAGCTGTGAGAGCTGTTGTGTGATTGTGCCAAAAGTTGAGAAACAAACTGGAGAAAACTGGTTTCCTTTTGATGCCTGACTGGTGAAACTTGGCCTCCTGTGTTACAGACTGTTTAATATGCGATAGCACTGAAAGGCTCCATTCAGGGCTGGACACTGTTGTTCTTTGTGTAAACAAAGATCATCCCTGCCCTGCAGCCTGAACTGCTTGGAAATGATAAGCCAATCCTAAAAAAGATAGCTGTGCTCATCCTAAAAGTGATAGGAAATAAGGCAAGGGCCCACATGAGTTTATCCTAGTTATCCATCATGGAATTCAACACAAACCCATGTAGAGTTGTACTGAATTTAGTGCCTCTGGTGCTGGGGCAAGACACATCCCCCTGCCATTGAACAGTTTTGATGGACGTTGTCAGTGTCTGTACCAAATGTGAAATGTCTTATTTCATCAAATGGGGGGGTTTATCTGCTTACTCTCCCTTGTGGCTGTTGCCATATTGGGCTGTTGATTTTATTTTCAGTTTTTATTCTTTTAAACTCTGTTAGAGTATTATAGGACGTCTGGTTTGGGGTTGGTTGGGTTTTTTTGATACATGGGTTTGTGAGCTTTATTTGTTAGGATTTTTTTCTTAACTCCTAAAACTACTCAGGTGCTAAAGAACAACTTGTTTTGAAGTGTTCAGCTGTAGTAATTAGAATTGTTAGTTATCTTTGCCCCTTTCTGACAGATTAGAATAGGGAATCAAAGACTGTTCTGCACATCTCTTTTTTTTTTGTGGGAAGTGTTCCCTTTTTTTGTGGGAAGTGGTGATTGATGTTTAGCAGCAGCGTGGTGTAGCACAGGCAAGTGCTGCGTTGGCCTTGATGCAAAACTCAGAACAGTTTTGAATCTGTGGCTTTGAGTCAAACTATTGTGTGTGGGGTCTCTCCCCTCAGACACAGGCGCCTGGCTTTGCTGAAGCAAGTGAGTATCCGAGAGAACTGCTGCACACTGTGCTGTGATGAGGTGGCAGACACAGAACTCAGGCCGTGTGGACACAGGTAAAACCTAAAATGGGAAAATGTATGTGTGACATTCAGCTTAGATGAGGCCACATGCAGTCCCTGCTCATCTTGATTGATTCCCCAGCATAAAGGAAATAACCTGCCCTTCTTTTAACGATGTAACAAGTAGAGGGTTAAGCATAGTACTCCCACCATTCCTCTCGCCCTAGACTTGAGCAGATTCAATCCCTAATGGTGTGTGTGTTTTGGGAAGTACTGTGGCTGCAGTGGATGTGTGCTAGTCCTGGGCTACCAAGTCTTAATTCACTGCTGTCAAGGACTTTAGTGCTTGGTACAGGTGCTGTGGCATCCAGATCACATGAGGAGAACAGAAAATTCATAATACATTCAAATACTCATTGAATGTTCAACAAATGGATTGTTTCAAGTCACAAACACCTCTAAAAGCTAAAATTGGGCAAGCAGTACAAATTATACCATAATAGCACTTTCCTGTCTTTAAGCAGGAAATTAATCCAGTTCCTTAGGGTTTTTAGAGCACTTGTGAAAGGAGTCTTGCCAGGGGTTTAGAGGCTGGAAAGTTAAAAAGAGATGTGCCCATCAGCAAATGGAAAAGCTTCCTGCAGGGCACTGGGGCTGCTGCTCTCCAGACCAGAGCAAGTGCTGAGATTAATGAACATGGGCAAGTGTGATCCTGTCCAGCTGCAGGTCTGGGAGATGCTGAGCAGCAGGAGCTCCTCTCCAAGCCTGCAGGTGGATCTACAGCACCTGATTTGGGATATCCAGTCTCCACACTGAAATACTTGGCTTGGCTGTGTCTCTGGCAGGCTGACTAAACTGCTTAGTGCTTGTATAAATTTGTTGTTTAGTTCTCCATGCTGTAAATGCAGGCTTTAACTGATTTTTTTCCCTTCTCCTTCAGTGACCTGTGCATGGAGTGTGCCTTGCAACTGGAGACCTGCCCTTTGTGTCGACAGGAAATACAAACCCGAGTCAGACAGATCTCTCACATTTCATGACACATGTGAAGAAATACCACAGACTTGTTTTTAATGAATACCAACCAATACTGAAAGGGGAAAGCATCTCTAACCAATCTTTATGCACATAGAACCATAGCCACGGCCAGATTTCATGCTAACCTGTTAATCTGTTAATCTTAAAAACGAAATCTTTAGTAAGCTATTTCCAGTTGCCAGCAATGGGAGCTGGTTGCAGCAGTGAGGAGAGCTGCTGGGTCAGCATGCTGTGGCTGTTGGTTCCTCTGAAGAGCAGAGGGGAGAGTCTCTTCTTCCCCCTTTCCTTCTCGCCTGTCGCAAGTGCTGAAAAAATTTGCACTGGAAGTACAAGTACAATGCATTTTAGAAAAGAAGAGAAAATAAGTCTCTCCTAAAACAGGGCTGTGCTGTCTTGTGCTCGAAAGTCTCTATTTTTGGCAGAAGTCAGTACTAAAAAGAGAATGCCAATGTTTTCCTGTTTAATGTAGCCTCCTGCTGGTCAGAGACTCTGTATTTTCCAACAGTGGATATTAAACTGCTCAAAGACTGAATCTGTACACAGACTGATTTGAAAAGACAGTGTGGAGACTGTAGAGAAACTCACAGGTTTTAATAACTTGGTGATTCCAAAGAATGTTCTGATTTGTGTTTAAACGTTAAAAGATTGGTGGTATTTTCAAGTACATGTTTCTGATGCTTTTAACTTCAGTACCCACATTTTTTGTGAGGTTATAATTTTCAGGAGGTATTCTTAACTAATTATAATGCTGGACTGGAATTCATTTGATATTCTGGGTATTTTTTAAGGTATCATTGATCATCTTTTTTAATCAGTGTTGTTTTTGAAAGTTAGCTCAATTTTTCCAAAGTGAATATATCTTAAAATATTAGAGGATAATTTTGGGCCAGTTTATTTAAAAAATGTTATTTGGATAGCAATTTCAGTCTTATTCTGTAACTCCTTAAAAATGCACCTTGCTTGCCACGTGTCAGTCCTGCTCTGAGCAGGTTTGGGGCCACACTTGTTATTTTTGGTAGGGATCATACAGTGGGAAACTCTGTTCCACTTTAGTTACACATTTGTGATGTTTCTATGTTAAGGATGCATTTCAGTAGGCAGCTCTTGACTGGTTTACTAGATTTCTACAAGGAATCAGGGTTCACAGCTGGGGTCAGTGAAGTAGCACAAAAATTGGTGGAGTTCTACTTATTTTGCACCAACTGAGGACACGACTTGGTCTCTTCCAAGATTTGCACAGGTTGATTTTTTTCCTTTTTTTTACATTGTCTGTATAGTGGAACTTTACTAATTCACACACAGCTCACACCAAACCCATCCCACTTCTTGGCAGTGAGTCAACAGCAGAGGCTGTTGTAGTGACTTCTCATGCGGTGATGTAGCTTATTTTTAAAGTCATTTATTATCTTTATTGTCTTATTACCTAACAAAGCAGAGCTGAGGCTGCCTCTTCCTGCTGAGCACTCAGACTTCCTACTGACCTCAGCAGGAGCTGAGAGCTCTGCACACAGGGCACAGGATCCAGCTCTCCAGCAATTCCTTTCACCTTCTGCCTTTGCTAACTCAAGGGTGCTGAACTTCATCCAGAGCTGTGTGAATTAGGAAAGTTCTGTCCATCCTTTTCTTGTTGACTTTCATCCAAATATAGATTGAATCCAAAGTGGAGTGCTGGTTATTGTTTTTACTAAAATGTGAATTCTCTTCCACCTTGGATGCCTGGTTTGATTAAAGCCAGACTGACTGATCTGCCACGGGGACCTCATCTCCTCACTGACTGTACTTTACAATGTTTTGCTGTAATGCTCGTGTCCAGTCAGGGCTGTCCCTCCCTGCTTGGTGCTCAGTGAGCAAATGTGACCACCATCACTGCCACCAGGGTGTCAGAATTTCAGAATCACTTTTAAGTGCTTCCAATGTAATGATGGGGGTTTATCCCTAAGGTAAAAAGATACAAACTGTAATTTAGGGGAGAGGTTGGACAGAACCATTTTGAACTCTGCCTTAATAGATTCTAGAAACTTCAGGGCTTTGGTTTCCCTGGCCAGGATTAACTGAGGTAAAATTTTCAGAAGTGCCTATGACTCCTAATTTGTATCAACTGCTGTATGAGATTAAGCTCTTAAGGTCCAGGTCCATAATGGCTTTGAGGCATCTGGTGTCCCTTTGAAATGGAGGTGGCCCCGAAGCCTCGCTGCCTTTGTGGACACGGGACTAAATGCCTGTGTTTATTGAAAAGATGTTAATGCTTTGAAAATTTTGCCCCAGACCGTCTTCCATGCAGCTGGTGCTGGGCAGAGGGAGCCAAGGGTGGCAGAGGAGGGAGCTGTGTTGCAGAGAACTGTCCTGTTCATTTCACAAAGGGAAAGACTGTACACTTTGACTGGCATTCTGCCGCCATCCGCGCCCGGGGCGTTTCGTCCATCCCGGTGCTCCGATGCGGTGTCCCCTCGGTCCCTGCGCCATTCCAGGGCTTTGGGGATGGGGACGCGGCACCTCCACAGGCCCTCGAAAGGGGAAATTAATTGTAGCAAAGATGTCCATTCAACAATAAAAACATCTTGAAGGCTGGTCGTTGTTCTTTACTTCCTTCTCTTCTACTGAGCGCCAGGGGCTGGCAGCTCTGCCCGCAGGAGTTCTGCCCTGAGGGGGCGGAAGGGCAGGGCCGCGGCCGAGTGGACACTAGTGCTGGGGGGGCTCGGGTCACCCCAGGGGTCGCTGTGCTGCAGCGCCTGGGGCGGGCTGGGGGCTGTCCCTGCGCGGGGCCACCCGCTTTGCTCCCGCCATTACCGGCGCTGTGTGTTATCTGTCCCGTTATCTGTGCCCCTCAGGACGCGCTGCCCGCCCGCCATGGCAGCACCGCCCCCCCCCCCCGGCGCGCCCTGATTGGGTGGGCGGGCTGGGGGCGGGCCCTGCGCGGCGGGGCCGCGCTGCGATTGGTTGCGGGCGGGGCGGAAGGGCGCGTTCCCCGGGAGACGGCGCGAGGGGAGGGGGCGCCGCTCCGCTCCGGCCGTGAGGGCGGTGGGTGCGGACGGGCGGGCGGCACCGGGACCGGGGCGGGCGGGGGAACGGGGCTGGGGCGAGACTGTGGATCCGCGAACGGGGAAATTCGGGGCCGTGGTTCTGGGGAACAGGGGCCTGTCGTCTTGGGGAACGGGCAGGACATAGGGCCGTGGTCCCGCGGGGGAGGTGCTAGACACGAGCGGGTCGCTTTCTGGAGAGGGAGGGAGGGGGATGTCCCACTCGTCTGGGTCACTTCGAGGTGGGAGTGAGGCGGGTGCCCGGGGACGGACAGGGCTGGAGTGCTTCGCCCCCGCTGGGGGCCGAGGCTGAGCACAAGGAGCGAGGGACGCGCGGATCCCCCGCCCTGCTCGGGGGATGCCCCGGGGCTGCTCCGCGGGCCAGCGGTGGGTCCAGCCCGGCCAGGGTGGAGGAGCAGCGGGTCCCCATGGGCAGCGGCCCCGGGGCTCTGTGTGCCCTGTCCCGGGTGAGGGGTCACCGCCTGCTCACTGCCACGGGCCGAGGGCACGGGGGGGGAACACAGCCCAGCGCGGGACAAAGCCTGGGCTGGGACACTTTGGAGCAGAGTGTCAGCCTCACTTTATCTGGCTTTGTTTCTATAACAGTCAGAGATGTTTCAAGGTAAAAAATGTAGAGGTGACCCAAAACCCCCTTGCAGGGACTGACTGTGTGTTCAGGTTTGAGCCTGTTCTCTAGGTAGGCAGAGAAAGTTTGTAGAGAATTCAGATTATTACAGAAAAGAAGTAGCCTTAAATTTGGAAGAATGTGATGTTGGAATTCTTGTGTTTAAGAATTAAAGATTATCTCCTGGTTTACTGTATGGGAAGTGTATGGTAGTTTAACAGTTGTACATTTGTGTTAATGCAAAGTCACATGTTATTCCTTAGCACTTTGTCCCAAAAGAAGAAATAAGCACTAAAAGCAACATAGAGATTGTCTCTTCCAGCCTGGTTAGGCAGGAGCAATGGAGACTGCTGATGGAGAAAACTTGAATGTAGCCACGTGAGTATGTGACATTCTGTGTCAGATTTTCAGTAAGCTAATTGCTAATTAAAATATCTTAATAGGAATATAATTACACGAATGAATTTACACCACACTGATTAGCAGATTGTGCCTCATAGGAGAACAAAGGTGCAGAATGCACAGCTCCAGGAGGGAATATCTTCAGTGCTCAGTTTAGGTGAAGTCAAACTAAATACCACTGCTGTTATTATAGCACCAGGTAGCCCTGGCTGAGGGATCAAAACAAGCACTGTAAAGCTGAAAATTATTTTTTGTGTGTTGGTTTTAAATTCATACTCTCTCCTTTTCAAGAACATTTGTTATCTTGTGTCATGGGTTCTGAGGGAAGCCTATTCTTGTGTGTTTGAATGTGCTTTTTCTAAACCTAGGACCTTTTGCAGATGTCCTCAACCAAATTTCACACTGGGAAATGCTAAGACAGTGCATCACCCAACAGTTGTCTGACATCCTCTTCTCCCAAGGCTTGTGGCAGGATGTGTGCCTGTGCCTCTCTCATTCACGGATTTAATTCTTTCAGCCTCAGACTCTCACGAATGGCCCCATGCCTGGGCTGCCTCAGCAGCACAGGGTGTGCAGGTCTAGGCAGTGTGCTTGGCTTTATGAGGTACCAGGGGCTTAAACCACAGGGTTGGTGAGCACGTGTCTCTGCAGGTGTGTGGATGCACATGAATTGTGTAGAGAGATGGAACTGGTGCTTTTGGAGCAGTTAAAATTCCATTATATGCCTTACAGACTTAAACCATGGTTTAAATTAATACTTAATCTGTTGCTGTTAGGATAAGCCATAAAAGTAGTAGTAGCAACATTTATTTGGAGAGAGAAAAAATAGTGGCAATTATCGATAGCAAAGTCTCCTGCCCTTGAATGCCAAGGGAAGTGCTGAGCCCATAACCTGCAGCCCAGGTGTGCCCCTCAGCCCGGGCTGTGCCAGCCCCGTGACCTGCAGGGCAGGTGAGCAGCCCAGGTGTGCCCCTCAGCCCGGGCTGTGCCAGCCCCGTGACCTGCAGGGCAGGTGAGCAGCCCAGGTGTGTCCCCTCGGCCCGGGCTGTGCCAGCCTTGTGTCCTGCAGGGCAGGTGAGCAGCCCAGGTGTGTCCCCTCGGCCCGGGCTGTGCCAGCCTTGTGTCCTGCAGGGCAGGTGAGCAGCCCAGGTGTGTCCCCTCGGCCCGGGCTGTGCCAGCCCCTCTCCCGGCCCTGTGCCGCCCTCTCGCGGGCTGTTCAGGCCTTGCCTTGCCTTGGCTTCGCTCATCTCCCAAGGCTTCACCGATCAGGAATGTTGCCGGGACGTGGCTTGATGATCTGACGCCTTTGTAGCTTAAATATCTCTTTAATGTTTCCTGGTCAGAGTGAGCCCAATGGCTCATTATAGTTAAAGCTGTTGGTTAAACTACTGTTGAATTAATTTCACTGGAGTGTTATCTATTAGCAAAATAATGAGCTTTTTAAAACTTAGTCTGAAGGACTGTTCTGCTCTGCTTACTAAAGATAAATTTGAAAGAGAAGGAGGCATTTAATTGAATTGAAGTGGTGCTTTTGCTGATGGGGGCTATTTTTTTCCTTGAGACTTGTTTTTCTCATGTGTGAGAAAAGCTTGTCTTTTATCTTCTGGAGAATATAGGAGTTCATCCCCCACTAAAGATGAACTGTGAGTGCCAAAGAGATTTAGTGGATTATTTACTGTGTCTGAACAAGCTGCACAATAATAGATTTAGCAGAGGGATCCAAAGTCCTGATGTTGGTACCAGAGTTTTATTTCCTGGATGACTTCAGATCCATAACAGTGTTAAATACTTGCTCATGATAGAACAACCTTAGAAGGTTATCCCATTTATTTGGAACAAATAAGGATATTTCTTGCTTAAGAAAAATACTTTATTTTATTCAGTTTTGTAATACTTGTGTATACATTCAGTTTAAGTGATTCCACAAGACAAAGTATTTCAAAACATCCTCTAGGGTGATCACATTGTACAGTTAATGCAGGGAAGGGAACAGAAGGCAAACTGTGGCAGCAGCTGGATTTGTGGGTTGAAAAAGGCTTAATTTGCTGGTCTAATTACACTCTTTACATCCTTCTGCACCAGAACTAGAATTACCTTGACAGCAATGCCAGTAAAACAGCATTTATTCTTTTTTTCAATTAGGCATCTTACTGGGAGGAACTATAGTAGAGGCCTGATGAGAATCTCCATGAAGCAATCTTCTCATCAGTTCATGGTTTATTTTGTAGGCTGAAACTAGAAAGTTATTCAGTTAAATTGTAATTACTGGGTTTAATTGTGCTTAGTTTTTCATTAACACTTTTTAACTTTAATTTCTGCTGTGGTTGAAATGTGTATTTATGTATCCTGTCTTTCTTTGCTCTCAGCTCCACCACTTCTGATGAGGAGTTTGATGTGGTTGTTGGCTATCTGGAGGATATCATAATGGGTAAGGGCTGCAAGGAGTTACAGACAACAGTGTGGGTGCTAAACATGCTGCAACCAACCTCAAAATACAAAGGTGATCATAAGAATCACAGAATGGGTTGGGTTGAAAGGACTTTAAAGATCATTCAGTTACAACCCCCTGCCATGGGCAGGGACACCTTCCACTAGACCAGGTTGCTCAAAGCCATCCAGCCTGGCCTTGGGGAGTAAAAGGTGCTCAATTCTCAGGCCCAAGGTTTTAACAGAAGTCAGCATGTGCAGGGAAGTATTTTACAAGATGCCAAGACAGAATTCCTGCTGATGGGCCATCAGCTGCTTTATCAGAACAGCACATAATCTTTTTGGTCACATCCTTCCCAGAGAGATGTGGATTCTGCAGCCTCAGTTGCCTGGTGATGTGGGTGAATCTGGAGAAATGCTAACTAAACCAATTTGGAATGTGTCAGGTTTTGGAAAGCTGAGATTGGTGTCTTTTAAACACTGTGTATAAGCAAACTTTCTATTTAGACCTGTTGAATTTGGTAGTGACCTACCATGTTAATTTTTATTCTTGTTTCCATCCACAGCTGGAAAAAAAATCTTCATCAATTGAAAATTAATCTGTGAATTTCACTAATTTTTAAATTCAAGGGAAAACCCCCTCACTTTGAATTCTTGTAGCAAAGAGGTACTCACTTAATAAAAAATACAGATGTTTTATTGAGCTGAGAGCCAGGAGAAAAAGGCATTCAGAATAAATAACTTAATAAACACAGAACTGTTTGCCAACCCTCCACCAGAAGCCTCTGTCCCCTCACAGATGGGTCAGCAGTGGTGGCCCAGCAGCAGCTGCAGTGCTGGTGTGACGGACTCTGCACGTGTGTGGGGCCCTGTGGTTACATCAGGGAAACACAGGAACAGTGAATGTGGGGTTTGTGTTTCACAAAGAATGACTGAACTCCTAACTGCATGATGCATTTTGTTGTGGCCCAGATGATGATTTCCAGATAATACAGAGGTCTTTTCTGGAGAAGCACTACCAGGAGTTTGATGACTCAGAAGAAAATAAGCTCATCTATACTGACATTTTTAATGAATATGTAAGATATCTTTTCCTATTTTTCATATGTATTGCTTTTCTATTTTCATGTAGTCCCCTCCTATATAGAATACTGGGCTTCCATGGAGCAGATCCAGCATGGTGCCTGCTGTGCTCCCTGCTCTCTCCTCCAGAAGCACAGCCATGGTCCGTGAACAAGAAAGGTGTTTTCTGGAGCTTTAGGCTTCTTTCTCATTGTTTCATACAAAATTTTCTAGAGGTATTTTGAAAGTTGTGTAACTCTTGAATTGAAATTTAGCCTATTGCTGTAGTAATATGTTAAGGATGTGTGCAAATGAAGTTTCTTCTTTTCCAGTTGTATTATTTCCTGTTGAACACTTCAATCACATTCTTCTTGAAAAGCATAATCAAGAAACTAGACCAGTCTACTAGTCAATACCATTAGAGTTAAAAATAGCTTGTTACTAGTCAGTGTTTGTTCTCACCAATATCCCCAGCAAAAATTGTTCAGCTCTGGACCTCAGGGGGGGTATGAGAACAGAACCAGCAATGCCCTGCTGAGGAATCTGCAGTTGTGCCCAGTGAGGCTCAAGCAGAGTGTCAATAAGGTGTCAGTGTAAGGATGCTGTTTTGAAATCTGCTTATGAAGTCTGCTATGATGTTATAGGAGAGGTTTATTTGGGTTTTTTTTTCAGATCTCTTTAGTAGAGAAATACATTGAAGAGAAGTTGCTTGATCGGATTCGTGGGTTTGATATGGTTGCGTTCACAGTGTCTTTGGAGTAAGTCTTTGCTTTGCTTTTGGCTGGGGGAAAGGCTTATGTGCCTCTCAATTCTTTTTATCTAGATTAAAGCTTAGTTTTGATAGTTCTCCCTTTAGAGAGCAGTTCCTCTTTAATTTAAAAAAAGAAGTGTTCATGCAGGCAATGACTGACCACTTTTCTTGTCTTCAGCATGTTCTGCTACTTTTTCAGAATTGTCTTGCTAAAATGTATTGGATTCTAAGGGGTAGAAAGAGAAATCAGAATGAGAACACTTCTTTTTTTTCATACTTCTTGGCACTTTAAAGCCAGACCCTTTACGAGTTGGTTCTTGTTTATCTCTGCCAGGCACTTCAATAGCCTGGTGGTATTTCAGAGTCATGTGATGAAATTGCTTTATGGCAATTCTTTTACAGAGCATTCAGAGAAGACTTTGGTTTGTGTTCTGTGTTGGTTCACTTCAGTTTAACCAGCTTCATGGACAGATGGCTTTTGAAAGATCACTGGTTTCCCCCTTGAATAAGAAAATCAAGTGTAATTTGGAACTGAGTCTTGAATCAGTTTAATTTTTGTTTCTCAATAAAACATTGGGAAGTTACTATGGATGCACATAGTATACATAGAGAACAGGCTTATTAAGGTAAAGTTCCTTTAGAATGGGTTTTGTTTTAAGGAATGAAGTCATTAAAAAAACAAAAACAAAGACAGGAAAACCAAACAAAACCCCCAACAACACCACAAAAAAACCAACCGACCAAAAGAACCCCCAAACAAACGAGAAGCTAAAACCCAGCTGTTGACTGGTAGGAGTCTTGTTGAAATTTGCTGACAGGGAAGCACAGAGCCTTTTTTCCAAAATGTTTTTGTCATAAATCCTCTACCAAGGATTGTCAGTAATTGTTCTCAAGGGCTGTGGATGAGCATTTGTGCCTTTCCCCAAACTTTCTCACCTTCCAAGGGACTGTCTGGCAGTTTCAGTGCTCAAAATGAGTAAATAGAGAAATGCCAGTTGGGTGTTAGTTCTGTTGACTTACGGATCTGGTTTTCAAGGACTTGATGATACTCTTAGGTCTTGGTTTTAGATAAATATAATAATGTACTTGGATTGGAAATACTGCACAGTAATAATTGGCTACAGTTTTGCTTTATGATACACCTGTAATAACATTCTTATTTAAATAGTGATGTTATTCTCCTTGTCCTTTTAGACCTCATGCTATTTTCAAGTAACAAATTTTTCTCACACAATTTTCTCATTCCCCAACTTCTTTCTATAGACAACACAAAGATGAAATGCCAGGTGATATATTTGATCTGCTGCTCACATTTACAGACTTTCTGGCTTTCAAAGAAATGTTCTTGGAATACAGAGCTGTGAGTATGTCACACTGTTTATTTTCTTTGGCACAATGGCTGTTGGTTCTGTGTAGCTCTACCTGGGAGTATCTAAGGTGAAGTTGCTACAGTAGGTTGTAGCATTCAATTGAAGGCTGCACCAGGGTCAAAAGGAAAATTACTTCACTAAGTGTATTTCTAACTCAAAGTGCATATTTAGTAACTTTTAGAAAACGTGAGTGAAGCTGCCATGTGGAGCAGGTCTTCAGAAGCACAGACTTTCTCGTGTCTTTGAATATTAATTTCCAACTGAACAGAATGAAACACCTTTTCACTGTGAAGGTCTCTGAGCACTGGCACAGCTTGGCTAGGGAGGTTGTGGAGTCTCCATCCTTAGAGATATTCCACAGCTCCCTGGACATGGTCCCGAGTGGCCCTGTTTGAGCACAGGGTTTAAACCAGATGAACTCCAGAGATCCCTTCCCACCTTGATCATTCTGATTCTTTAAGATGTTTTGGGTTTTTTTTATCCCTAATATATCGAAAATTAGCTTTTTAAGCCTATTTCATTTATTTTCTCCTCCTCTCTGTGCAAGCTGGAGAAACAAACAAAAGTGTTAAGGTTTTGAGATGAGGTTTTTCCTAGGAAAATGAAATACATGTCAGTGCTCCCCAGTATCTGTTCAGTCCCATTTGGCAAGGACCGAAGGAGTTACAGTTGTAGTGGCTTTGCCTTTGCACCTTCCCCACCCCTCCGAGCTGTGTGCAAAGGGGAGCAGGCTGAGGAGACAGAGTCAGTCCATATCTCAGTAGCAGGAGGAGCTGGAGTTGGGGTTTGCAGCTGTGGGGTCTCCTGAGGGGCAAACCACTGGATCCTTGAGCACAAGTGAGCCACTGGCTCAGCATTCCTGACCAAATGTGAGCAAGACTCTGCTCTGACATGGACAGATGCCAGCAGGGTGACAGCCCCTTTACCCCAGGGATTCCTCCATAGTCTCTTTGGGTTTCCGTTCAATCACAGATACTCAAACAACCTGTGATTTTATATTGATGCAACAAACTATGTATTGCCTGTTTAATTTTTTGAACCGCTTCTTCCAGAATAGCCTGGAGTCACAGACTTATTTTTCTTCCTTTCTAGGAAAAAGAAGGTCGAACTCTGGACTTAAGCAGTGCGTTAGTGGTGACTTCATTAAACCATTAAGTCATTCTGAAGAGAGTTCTGTTGTATTTTAAGCAAGGTCTATTCTAATTTTAGAGGGGGAAGGCAGCAATTCCCAAGAGACAGTCAGGCCTGAGGGAGGGGGCTCAGCTCTCCTGTGAGGGTGGTGGGTGTGGGGCAGGGCTGGGACTGTGGGCCCCTCTGCGGGGGGTGAAATCAGAGCTTTCTGGGAGGTTCATACCCTTTTAGAAGATGGATGGAAGAGATTGTGAGGTAGCCTTCCCTTCCTCAGCTCTGCTCCAACTTCTCCTAACGTGTCTGCCAGGTTTTTTTTAGAAGTCACCATGGTTTGTCTGGGCAGTCTGGGGCAGTGCCCAGCTATTGCTGCTGGCAGCCTTTTGCAGTCTGATATAAAGTGCCTGAGCTGCAGTTTGAGCTTGCTGTTCTTTGTCCTGTCTCAGCTGAACACAGAGAACAGTTTATTCCCTCTGTTTCTGTGGCAGCATTGCTTAACTGGGGATCGTCTCATTCCAACCCCCTGCCGTGGGCAGGGACACCTTCCACTAGACCAGGTTGCTCAGAGCCCCTTCCAGCCTGGCCTTGGGGAGTAAAAGGTGTTCAATTCTCAGGACTGTGGTTTTAACTGAGAAGTCAGCATGTGCAGGGAAGTAGCTTGTAAGATGCCAAGACAGAATTCCTGCTCATGGGCCATCAGCTGCTTTATCAGAACAGCACATAATCTTTGTGGTCACATCCTTCCCTGAGAGATGTAGATTCTGCAGCCTCAGTTGCCTGGTGATGTGGGTGAATCTGGAGAAATGCTCACTAATCTTGCAATGTGTTGCGGTTTGGAAAGCTGAGACTGGTGTCCTTTAACATTGTCTAAGTAAACTTTTATTTAAACCTGTTCAATTTGGTAGTGATCTACCATCTTAAGTTTTATTAATTTTTGTTTTTTATTAATTTCCTTACTGTTCCTGATTTTTATAGATATATATATGTATTCATATTTGTGGCAACTTGCCCCTTAATTTAACTCACTGACAAACAAATAAAGGCATATCTGTCAGGGGCTAATGTCATGTGTCTGGTTCCTTTTCAGTGCTCACCTTTCATCAGTGCAGTTCCATTTCCTGGGCCTGCCTCTGCAGACAAGCTGATGAAACTTCTCCCATGCAGAGCATGCAGTAAGTTTTGCAGTGTAGCTCACCATGCAACAGCTTTTGAACTCATTTAATCTTTATTAGCTTGTACAAGAAGGGTGTGAAAGGAAAAGCTGCCTGACTGGGCATTTCTTCTATTTCTGACAAACACCCAAAAGGTGAATTTGTGGTCTGCAGCACAGGGGAGCAGCTGGTTCTGTTCTCTCCTGATCCTGCCTGTGTTCTCAGAGCTTTGCAGATTTGGTTCTCAGTTTTGAAAACCACCTGCAGCTAACGGGCAAAACTGACTTGCTGGTTAATTAGGTGAACCCTGAGGGGGGTGTGGTGCTGAGTCGGGAGCAGGGAGTGATCAAAGCCTTGGCACCTCGTTTGTGTTCTTGTGGTTTGGATGCAAACTCCACGTGTGTGTGGGCTTAATGCAAACTGAGGTGAACCCTGGGGGCTTTTTTTCTTCCATTGCTGGCTATAAAACCCTCATGGAGTGGGAGGTGACAGTGATCTCTGCAGTGACATCTCTGCTGTCCTTGCCATGCTCTGCGTGCTGCCTTCTCACAAGTCAGGCTTTCTCATGACAGACTTCAGTGCTCAATTGTGGAACATTTTTATTTAAAGCATAAAATTTGTTTTCAGATTGTTAGAAATCAACACAAGAGCAGTTACAACTCCTTCCTTTGCTTCGCCTCCATCTTCCATCTCTGCAACCATTTCTGCATCACGTTAATTGCAATTACTGACACTGTAGCTGTGAATGAGCAGAGAGGGGAGCCTGGGCTTGGTTTAGTGAATTTTAGTATTGGAGTGTGCCAAGTTGGCTGAGCCCCCTCCGTGGAGTGAGGATCCAGATGATCCCCAAGGATGAGCAGGAGCTGCAGCCTCCAGCAAGTCCGTGTCCTCTGGTGAGGCTCTCGGAGGTGGTGCCGGTCTGTGCTGTGGGCACGTCAGCTGGAAGCATCATCAGAAACCACAGAGCAGCACCCACGTGTCCCAGTACTGACCACTGCTGCCAGCACAGGCTGGTCCCAAAATGAGCCCTGGTGGCACGTGATGCTCTGAGCTAACCATCCTGGCATGAGCTGATGCTGGGCAGCCCGTGGGTGGCTTTGCTGTCCACTCCTTACGCGTGGTCAGTCACTTGGCTGGTGGCCGCGTTGCTGCCGAGCCCTTTCCAGGCACGGAAGCTGAAGAAGGTGCTCACCCCGTAGGTGATCATGGTGACACAGGCAAAGAACTGGAAGACAAGCACACCCTCTATGTGACCACAGTGGCTGCCCCAGACCCCTGGCCCTCACCAGCCCAGCAGTACTTACGGATGCCGCAGCTCTCCGGTTGTAATCCCACTGCCGCCAGGACGTTGGATGGACGGCGGCCGCGCATGTGACAAAGGCCGTGATGTACAGGACAGTGGCCACGGCATTGTAGATCATCAGCTGGGAAGGCATAGAGGAGATTGTGAGGTCTGGGCTCAGGCTTGTGCCTCCCTCATGCTGGGATGAGGTATCAGCAAAAGACTCAGTTCCCATTCCTCCTCAGGAAAACCAGACGGAAAGGGTCCAGCTTATCACACTGGGAACAAGCATAAGGTTAACATCACATCCCCAAGTTGTGCTGAGGGGTTTCTGGTTGACACCACGACTGCAGACATGGTGGCTTTCCCTTTCTGGATGGAGGGCAGGACTTTTTGTTCTGAACGTTTTCTAAGCAATTGAGGGGCAGAATGAAACAATGTCATTGTGCAAAGTGCAGGGCATTTTGTTCCATCAGCCTGGAAGAGCTAGAAGCTTTGTTCCTCTCAGACTCTCCTCAAGCTATTACCCATTTGGGACCCTCCCTCATTCCCTCTTGGCTACGCACCACAAGGGGCCAGGGGATCACATAAAACTTCAGCTGAAGCTGCAGGAGGTAAGTCACGAGGAAGAGGAGTGTTAGTATCCAGAAGAAGAGGGACACAAACATCACCCATCCGTATGCTGCATGGAGGTGGTACGTTGTGGCTGCGATGAGAGACCACACCAGTAAGCCAAGCACCTGTGGGGTGAAACAGGGAAGGTGTTCAGGGATGGTTCCTGCAGGTGGAACACAGAACATCCCACGAGCCTGGGATCACAGCACCAATAGCATCTGCTCCAGGAAAGCTGGGGCACACTGGGGAGGAGAAGGGCTCTTTGGAAAGCTGCTCTGCCCCTGCATAAACCAGCATCGCTTATTGTCATGGAGGAAACACAACAGCCTTTGTGCTGCCCACGCACAACGCCCTGGTGCTCGGCTGCCCTGACAATGCCTCCTTGTCTGGCACATCCATTTCTAACACTCGTGATCACGAAATATGTGTTGGGCAGGAACATGTATAGGGGGCTCCTCTGGGAGTGGGAGGTGGCATGTGTGACCTGCCCTGCTCTGGCTGCTGGGGAAGAAAAGCAGGAGCCTTTAGGAGATAGGTTTTGGAGAGCAGCAGGTCTCAGTGGATGGGCAAGTATATTTAATGGTATGGTCTGAGCAAGGGGCTGGAGAGGTAGCACCAGCTGCAGGGCTGAAGGGTCCATTTTGTTCATCTTGGTTCCATTTCTCTTTCCTGACGCTCCTGCAAGGCACCCCTGGCAGCATCCTTCCCAGCCCCTTCCCCTGAGCGTTTGATCCTGTGTCACCACCAGCTCAAGTCATGCCCAGGGGTTGGAATCTGGAGCCAAGAGCCAGGTCTATGCCAGCTGTTTTCACAGTGGCTGCTCAGGGCGCACCCACTGCTGCCCGTCCAATGCTGCCCCGAGAAGAGAGGACGATCAAACAGGCTCCCATGCAGCAGGGCAGCACCGTGGGCAAAGCCCGGGGCATGGCACACGTGGCCTCGTACACAGCTGAACGCCCACCCGTGTGCAAGCATGTGGCACCCGAGGTGCCACAGCAGCGGGGAGTTTGTTCTGTGGTCGCCTCCGGTGCTGAAGCAATGGGGAGGTGATGCTGCCACTGCGTGCAAAAACCCTTGGGCTCGTCTGAGAGCGGCTGCTAAACCCTGGAGGACAATCTGGAGGGCTGGGAGCGCCCATGGAGTGTGAGAGCCCCATGAGCAAACCCAGCACACCTCAGCTGGGGTCCCCGTGCTTCACACAGCCCCCAGCCCGCTGGCTGTCCATTCCCTGCGGGAATGCGGATCAGCCGGTGCCCGGCACTGGGAAATGCCTGTCGTAGAGTGGAGTTACAACCAGCAAAGACAAGAAGCCGGATTTTCCTCTGGCTTCAGAGAGGGAAGGAGTAGCGGGGGGCTGCGCTGTCTCAGGGTTAGGATTTATTCGGGGTTGGACAGCGGGGACGGGGTTGAGAGGTGGCAGCCAAAGGGAACCTGAGCTGCTTCCAGCCAGGGCTGTGAGGAAAAGCACCAAACCGGGTGACGCCCTCCCCGCTCCCCGTGTCCCATCCCCGCTACTCACGGCCTGGGCGCACATCAGCCCCCCGAGCGGCGAGCACAGGAAGGTGCCGTCCAGGGTCGGGGGTGGGCCCGGGGGGGAGCTGCGGGCGCGAGCGGCACCGGGCAGCCCTGCCATGCCGCGGGCACCGGTACGGCCCCGGTACGGCTCCGGCACGGCCCTCGCGGGCGGGGCGCGGGTGGGTCCGAGCCGAGCCCGCGCTGCCCCCGCCCCGCCTCCCCGGGGATGCGGCGGTGCCTCCGCCCGGCCCTGCGCGAAGCTCCCGCCGTCTCCGCACCGAGGGACCGGCGACGAAGGGCGGAACCCACCGTGACCGCCCCCCTCGCCCTCCCGCTCTCACCGCGTCCTGGCCATGCTATACCTGGGGCAGCCCGGGACACGCGTGTCCCGCTCCGTGCCCGCCAGCACCCCCGGGACACTTTGTGTCCTCCGGCGCATCCCAGTGTCTGGCGTCGGTCCTCCTCGGGGGCCGCGCGACACACGTGTTCCGTTTTGAATCCTGGAATGGCTGGTGTTGGAAACGACCTTAAAGCACCTCGTTTCGACCCCCTGCCATGGACAGGGCACATTCCACTATTCCTGGTTGCTCCGAGCACCATCCAGCCTGGCTTTGAACACTTTCAGGGGTGGGGCATCCACAGCTTCTCGGGGCAACCTGCGCCAGGCTCTGACCACCCTCAAGGAGGTTTCTGTCAGCCCATTTCTCCAGCCTGTCCAAGTCCCTCTGAGTAGCAGCAGGACTCTTTGGACTGCCAGATACTCCTCCCAGTTTGGTGTCATGGCGCAGGTGGTTAACGGAGGAGTCACCCAGGACTGGTTACCCCGTGCCGCCCCCGGTGTGCACCGGCAGGGACCGACCCCGCCGAACGCCGTGCCCGGACAGAGCGCCGCGTCCGGGGGGTCTGATGGAATCTGGCCGCCAAAAGTACAGCACCAGCGAGTCAGGATGGCCGAGCGGTCTAAGGCGCTGCGTTCAGGTCGCAGTCTCCCCTGGAGGCGTGGGTTCGAATCCCACTTCTGACAGCTACTTTTGCGCCCCCCGGCGGCCTTTTTATTGCTGGGACGTGAGTGGATAAGTAAAAGCAAACACAGCCCATGTAGTTCAGCTGATCCAATTAACTGATGGCAGAGGCGGAAAAACAGAAGCCACTTGTCAGAAGTGGGATTCGAACCCACGCCTCCAGGGGAGACTGCGACCTGAACGCAGCGCCTTAGACCGCTCGGCCATCCTGACACCGCTGTTTACACTTCTCGCCCTGCTGTACACGTAGGTTTCCACCGGGGGTTTTATTGCCCCCCCCCCCCCAAGACCCTTTGGTAGCGCCGACAGCCCCCCCGGCTCGCTGGGCAGGGTAACAACATTCATAGCACCACAGCACATCCTGAGCTAGAAGGGACCCACGGGGATCATCAAGTCCAACTCCTGGCCCTGAACAGGACACTGCAACAATCCCACCATGTGCCTCAGAATGTTGACCAAATGCTCCTTGACCTTTGACAGGCTTAGCACTGTGACCACTTCCCTGGGGAGCCTGTTCCAGTGCCCCACCACGCTCTGAGTGAGAACCCTTTTCCTAATATCCAACCTAAACCTCCCCTGGAACAGCTCCAGCCATTCCCTTGAGTCTTGTCACTGGTCACAGAGAGCAGAGATTGGAGCTGCCCCTCCACTGCTGCTTCAGCCCACAATGAGCTCTGCCCTCTGTCTCCTCTTCTCCAGGCTTAATAAGCCAAGCTCAGCGGCTCCTCAGGTGGCTTCTGCTCTAGACCCTTCACCATCTTCGTGTCCCTCCTTTGAACTCTAATACTGTAGTGCCCAAATCTGCCCTCAGGATTGAAGGTGAGGCTGCACCAGCACAGAGCAGACCAGGACAATCACCTCCCCATCTTGCAGCTTCGTTTAACATTCCCAGTTTAACCACGAAAATGTGATGGTTGAAGCACAGCTGAAATTTTTGGCTGCTCAGAGTCATCCAAGACTTCCCATGGGGCTTCATCCAGCACAACTCTCCTGTCCAATAAGTGGTAGTGGAAGAAGGCATTGCCTTCCATGAACCAGCCTAAAGTAGGGAAGATCTTGCATATACTGCCTTTGACATTGTAATTCCACTTTCCAACGTGCCTAGTTTCAGATTAGTTTAGAGCTATTGGTCCTGGACTGCTCTTCCTCACCCTACATGAGTGTAAAGATATTCCTGCTGTTCCAGCTGTGGAGCTCAAGATGAATAAAAAGATGTTACAAAAGGGAAAACAAGCTACAGCTGCCAACCTTTCAGAAATACATATATACACCCCATGGAGATGGGAAAGGTAAGAAAACAAAATATACTTTATTAA
Source organism: Pithys albifrons albifrons (assembly GCF_047495875.1). Lineage (NCBI taxonomy): Eukaryota > Metazoa > Chordata > Aves > Passeriformes > Thamnophilidae > Pithys > Pithys albifrons. The sequence goes on along the minus strand of NC_092469.1, from coordinate 15,190,304 downwards.
AATTAGGCATGTTAGCACCTCAGTGTAACCTGGAGAAGTCAAACAGTCCAGCAGGCCAAATGGCTAAACATCCTGAAGTGCATCCCAATGGTAGAAAAAGTACCATGACTGTCACAACATGCACATTCTCAACACGTGAGGATGCACAACCAGCCTCGTTTGTAAGGAGGGATGTTCTGCTGCCTGTCTTGATGGGAGCATCTAAATCTGCTGGACCAATCTCATATGTTAAATTTGACGTTGGAGCGGGTATCTGCTTGTCCTACAAAAAAAATCCAAACAAACAAACCAAAACAACAAGCCAAACCAACCAAACAAAAAACCTGCTGCTATTTCATCTTGCAGGAAAATCAGTATAGCATGGAGCTGGAGAGCTAAGTATCAGATTGGAGAGAATAAATTAAAATGAAATAATGGGAAGTACTTAGTACATGGACAGACATGTAGTATCCTTACAGTCAACCATCCAACTTGGCACACACATTAACAGAAAAATGACCCATGCATCACATAGCAGGCTGTGATAACCTGGAGCTGAACAGGCTCCAGGATCAACAGAGGAACCTCTGGCTACCAAACCCCATGGTGCTCTCTTGTTCGGTCCTACACAGTGTGGAAGCTGATGGTGGCAAAGCTACATTAGCCAGTGTTACAAAGATTACATAATTTCAAACTAAAGATACTTTTTACACTTAGAAAATACCTCTACAAAATTTCCCAAAAGTGACATCCCAATCTACCAAGTGCAATGCACTCGAGTTCCAGAAGGATCTCACAGGCCCAGGAAACACCCAAGCATTCTTCCCTCGAAGGTGAATACGGGCACGCTGGAGTGAAGTGCCTTTTGTTCTCAGCTGTCATCGATGCAGTGCCACAGGGCTGTGCCAGAGCACCAGATACTTTCCTCCTCCAAAGTGGTGAGGTATCCGTCCCACCAGCTAAGCTGGAAGTACATAACCAACCCAAACTTGTGGCTTTGCCACCCTCACTCCACCCTCTTTCTAGCCAACGTTGATTTGGTTTCCTGTTGCACAAAGTGAGGGGACTGATGCTGGCTAGAAATAGAAACTACATAATCATTCCACATAGATTTGTCACAATACTCTTAAATCTTGGTTTAGAACACACAAGCAGGCTTCAGCATGGTCTTGCCTAATGTACAGATTATTAGTCATGCCAACTAGTTCAGGATTAGACAGCAAAGGTTTACAACCACTGCAGGTAAACTCGCTTCACTTCGATTTCATGCCAGTTCTCTGAACGAAAGCTGAGGATCAAAATTCCGATGTGTTACAAAGCCTCTGTTTCATTAGGAGTCGTCTCAAGCCAATGAGATAAACTACAGCTGTCAAATGCCACCGGGTTCTTTGCACCAGACTGTAATCCTCACTAGTGCTGAGAGCATCAAGACATCTGTAACGATAAGTACGCGCTGTGGAGGAAGCAGGAACTACATGGTACAAGAGCACTCTAACCTGGGGGTTCTGTCACTCTACAAACAGCAGTCTTTTTATGGCATCAGTAATTTACTGAAGGAACACACCACCCTTAGAGGGTTTCTAAAGCTTTCCTTGTGCCTCTGCTGAGCAAGGCTGTTCGTGGCATTGCTGATCATTCCTATGACGGGTACGGTGTCCAGGCAGCTGGACACGCCTTCTCCAGGGTAGTGTTGCTGTTACCTCACTCGACACAGGGTGAGTTTGTTTGCTGAAAATTGATACACTTAGTGAGGACTCGGGTCCCATCCACGCTACGAGCAGCGCGTTCTGACACTGCCGGCACAGAGCGGGTTAGATGGGCCCGGTGTGAGGTGTCACCGCGGGTAATGTCGGGGTGATGGCGGGGCTGTGCACCAGGCTGATCCAGTCCAGATAGGGCAATCCTATGGCGAGGGCTTGCCCGGCTGGGGGGTGCTGTGGAGCGGGCAGGAGGGACCAGGCAGTGGGAGCTCTGCCCAGCACCTCTCGGGGGGCGGCAGGGGCTCTGCGACAGAGAGCCCCGCGCCGGGAGCCCTCAGAGGCCGTGGCGCTTGCGGGTGCCGGCGCTGGCGGCGTGAAGCAGCCGGTCCTTCTCGCGGATCTCCTCGCGGAGCTGGGCCTCGGCCAGGCGCAGGCGGCGGATGCTGCCCTTCATCTCCTTCATCTTCACCTCCAGCAGCGCGATGATGTCGCGCTGCTCGTTCAGCTTCCTCAGCAGCTCCTCCGACGTGGTGCCCGACGACAGCGAGTACGAGTGGTCGGGGGGGCCGCCCTCCGCCGGGCTCTCGTCCGCCGTCACCACCACCGTCGTCACCGGCACAGGCACCGGCAGCCGCACGGGGCTGGGCCCGATGGTGGCGGCGGCCCCGAGCTCCACCTGCACCGTCAGGTCGATGGGCTTCACCTCCTCGGCCGCGCCCCCTGCAGGGGCCTCAGCGGCGGCCGCGGGGCCCAGCGAGGCGGCGGCGGCGGCAGGACCGGGAGCGGCGGGGGCGGCGACCGGAGCGGGAGCGGCGGCGGGGCGGGAGCGCCGGGCCCGCTGATGAGCCTTTCGCTCGTTGACGCCGCGCAGCGGGAAGATGGTGGGGACCCGCACCAGGTAGGACTTGCGGCCGCCCTGGAAGTGCTCGCTGCAGACGCGGTGGCCCGTGGTGGGCTGGAAGGTGCTGAAGCAGCCGCTGACGCCCGCCCGGGAGACGTTCTTGAGCCAGAGGCGCCGCAGCTCCTCGTCCTTGGGGAAGGTGTAGAAGTGCAGCGCCTTGTCGCGGTGCGAGTTGTTGTAGCAGCCCGGCACGCAGCAGGTGAAGCCCGGCATGGCCTCGCGGGGCGGGGGGACCCCCGCGGCGCCCGGGGCGAGCGGCCCCGCCGGACTACAGCTCCCACAAGGCCCGCGCGGCCTCCGCCGCCGCCGCCGCCTCCGCCGCACCGGAACTACGCGGCCCACAAAGCACCGCGGCGCCGCCGGAACTACCCGCCCCACACTGCGCCGCGGGCCCCTCCCGGCGCGCGCGTCTCGCGAGAGGCGGCGCGAGGCGCGAGCGGCCGTTACAGTTACCGGTGCCGGGCGCGGCCATGGCCGAGGGGAGCGCGCGGGGCCGGCCCGGGCTCCGGAGCGGCGGGACACGAACGGCACCGGCGGCGGGGAAGACTCAGGTACCGGGGGGGGACACAGGTGCCCCGGGCGGGGGGGGACACGAACGGCACCGGCGGCGGGGAAGACACAGGTACCGGGGGGGGACACAGGTGCCCCGGGCGGGGGGGGACACGAACGGCACCGGCGGCGGGGAAGACACAGGTACTGGGGGGGGACACAGGTACCCGGGGGGGAGAGGAGAGGGCAGGGGAGGGGAGGAAAGGAGGGCTTCTGTCGGGAGCGGCCGCCCCGCGGGGCTCTCCCGGCGCCTCTCGGTGTGAGGGACAAGCGAAATCCCCGGAGCAGGAGCGGGGCCGCTCCCTCGCCCTTCTTCGCCTTTACGCGTGGGAAATGGGCCGAACCCCTGAATGTCGCGCTCGCCGAGCGGCCAGGCCCGTTCCAGCCGCCGCCGCGGGGGGGTCAGGCCGGGGCTGTGCTCTGAGTGCCTTCAGGGTTTCGACTACTGGAGGGTTCCTGTGTTGGAACCCCCCACAGTGACACCCCCAGCTGAGTTGTCTCCCGTCCCCGCGTGAAGTGCCGGCCTTGTAAAAAAGAAAACGTGCATGATTTCTCCTCGGGAATTTGGAAAAATGTTGCCTGTTAGCTGGGTGGGATTGTCATTAGAAGGTGGAAGGTGGATGCTTTTGATGCTAAGATGTTTAATGATGAAAATATTGGTTTTGAATTGCTTGTCTCCGATTTCTGTCCAGACTAGTTCAAATGCAGAAAACAACAGTAATTCTCGAAGAAGAAGAAGAAGCTCCTTGGCGAAGTGGAGATGGAATATGTTGCCAGATCCTGACTATGACACACCACGGGTTGTGCTTAAGAGAGTCATCCACACCCGTAAGTATCTTCTTTTCAGTAGGACTGAGAACAGAAAGACAGTGTTTTGGTGGAGTTGAGAACAGGGCGTGTTCCTTGGTAGCCCATTATCCTTTCCCTGTTGCGTGGAACAGAAATCAGACCACTGTGTGACTGATTTATGTGAGAGAGAAATCACTGCAGCAGCAGCTTAACATGGAATAGAACTGTCTGCAGGGCCTTGCACTGGTGAAATCAGTCTTGAAAATCCTCTTCAAAATCCTGTTCACTTGGTCTTCTTATCTTGGTGACTGAGCATGTGGTGCTGGTGCTGCTTTGGCTGCAGGATCAGGTGTGAGTGACAGAGGATGTGCTGCCACCTGTCGCTGTTGGCTTTGTCACTGACAGCCTTCCCAGGAGCAGAACCCAAACAGTTTTCACCAGGTCAATAAATGTAATTTACAGGCTGTGGTGTAGATGTGGCACTTTCTGCTGCATTTTGGTGTTCTTGCTGGATTGCATTGTGGAAAGGAAATATTTTGGTTTGTTGGCAGATCCCCAAGTTTCACCTCTGGCACTTCAGATATCTAACCATGAAGACCCGATAACAGTTCCATCAGAACTCCCATCTAAGAGGGTTTCCAGCATGTAAGTAATTTTTAATTTTTTTTTTACTTTTATTACATGCCAGGTTTATTACAGGCTGCAGCTCCTGTGGTGGGACTGGGGAGCAGGATTTCTCTATTCATGTTTCACTGATCAGAATTGCATCCTGTCAGGTGGGGTTTTCTGAAGTGCCTGTCCAACTTTGTATTGGTAGGGGGGGATTGGAGCTGCCAAACCTTGCTGCTGAGGACACATCTGTCACTGTGTTCCACATGACTAAGAAGAGAAAGAAACTCAGAATTTCTGAATTTGAGAAAGCAGCAGAGGGACAACTTCCCCAGAAAGAAGGTAAGGCTACAGTCAAAAATTATGTGGGGCAGCACTGCCTTTGCTCTCAATTGATTTTCACCTGCTCAGTTCAGTTGTTGGGAGCTGCTCAACTGGGCAGTTTGTAGGTCTGGAATCCAGGCTGCAACATCTCATGCAAAGAGGATATTGGAGAGGGTAAACCCCGCTCCCCTCCATCAAATTTAAAATAAGCCTTTTTGAGCCAAGGTCCAGGCTGTGCCCTGACTGTACATAAACTTCTTGACTACTTTTGCAGCTCGGTGCTTTTTGAGTTTTTAAGTGTCTCCAAAGGAAGGAATCCCTGTCTTCCTTTCAATTCCAAAAACTTGAAAATACGAGCAGCTGCATACTTTTCATTGCAATTGTATCAAATAAGTTACAAAGCTCTTGTTTGAGAAAAGGCAATCTCGTAGTTTTGTAAAAGATAATGTTTTATATTCTGTTTGCACCAGAGTGTAACTTGTGAGGGTTGTAGCATGACTGGCCCTGGAGGTCCGTTGGGGTGTTCCTGTAGCCTGGTATGTGGAGGGTAATTTCTCAACTAATGTGTCACCAACCTTTTCTAGCTCAGACAACGCTGGAAAGCTCAATTTTGCTTCGGTGAGTTTAACCTAAAATGTTTTCACTTCTGGCTCCTAAATACAGCTGCTTTCATTGGTCACATCTGTAGCTGTGAAGAACAGTACAGACAGCTGGGTTTGTGATAAAGGCCTGTTTTAGCAATAACACAATCCCCCTCTGCTGATGGAATTTGAAGGTGTTGCACCACACACCTGATTTTCAGGAGCTGTGGCTCTGCACTGTATGCCCAGCTTGGCCTTGTATTAGTGGCTCATATTTCCAACAATAAATCAATACACAGTATACCTTAGAATACTGTCCCTGCCTGTAAATTGTCTCATCACACAAGTTGCATCTATGCTGTATTTTCTGGACTTTTAAAGCTTTCTAGCAAGTCAAAGAACTTATTTTCTTGTTTAGCCTGTGTTCTTTGCTAATGACCCTGGCCAAAGTCTGTGTGTTATTTCACTTTTCTCACTGCAGCCCCCACCTGTGGTACCACATAAGGTGCTTATTTGGGCTGCATTCTGTACTTTGTCTTTGTTAAACACTCTGAACTCCATTTTTGATTGGTCTGCCTAGAGAGAGGGTACAGGAGGTAATTGAGCATGGTCAGTCTCCAGGGGTCAAAATGTGTACAGTGAGAAACATCTTTTCCTGTGCTTTATGTGTTGCTGTCTTAGCTCCCATCTCAGAACAGTCATGGTATGTTGGTAGCTGTGCTTTGCTGCGAGTATTGAATACTAAGCAGCTTCTCAAACTTGTTCTGAAGTCCCACCACCCTGTTGTCATGTAGAGTACATCTTTACTCTCAAACATTTGCTTTCCTTTCTTTCTGTTCTTTAATTTTTTTAAATTTCTGACCCTTTTGTCAGCTGTAATGTTGCACTGTCTCAGGGAGGCTGTAAAACAGTCTGTTTTCTGACCTCTGTGATACACATCCTGATGTTGGGTGATATTATGAATTAAATCATGTTTAAAGACTGACATTAATCTTCAAGGTTCCTTTGTTGAACTCCTGGCTTTGTCAAATGTCTCACTCACTGTTAGTGCCATCATGTCTGTAGTCTGAGGGTAAAAGGGGAGTGTGTGATTTTGACAGATTATCTTTTCCCTCCTCTTTACAGATCTCTGCGTATGTCTGTTGGTTCCTTGATGGCCCCAGACACTGTTGAAAAGAGGGGTTTGCTCCGGAGGCCGAAAACCCACAAAGCTATTGACATGGAGGCTTTTGAGGGTGGAGTGGAACAGAATATGCTGAAGAGCAAAGGTTTCTTTTCTGTCATTACTTCTCTTTTGGGAGGCAGGGTGGCTTTTAGAAGCAGTTACTGAAGCGTGGCCTATACTTTACAGTTCTAAGGTTACTAACACATTCACAATAAAATAGTGTGATTTGGGAACCAAGATTAGAATGAGGCTCTGCCTCTGTAATTCCTTTGATTCTATGCTCTAAATTATGTGCTTTGCCCAGTTTGGTGATTTAAATCACGGGAATCATTTGGCACCGTCTTCATCTGTGGGTACTGTGGTTCTACAGATTTGGTTGGGAAAGTCTGGGGCACTGAAATGGGGTCATGCAGTTTCAGTGTTTGATCTGTTGAGGATGAATAAGAACTGGTTGAATGACTTGAATTTTGAATTATGCAAGTTTTTGTAATAAAGTGTGTCCCTATGACCTTGAACAGTTTTTCACATAAAACTTGTTCTAAAACTTTATCTAAACAGCACAGAACTGTCTTGTGGACTCGCAGTCCGCGTCTGGGATTCGAACAACCATAATGACCAGTGATGTGGAAATCGTGCTGAACAACACAGAGCTCTTTGTTCAGCCTCAGCTCCATGAACAGAGCCAAAATAAACTTTCTACTCCTGATCTCCAACTGTTGGGTTCAAAATCTTCAGCACAGAGGAGCAAGATTTCTGATGCAGCTGAAGAGAGAGCAAGGCCAGAGGTATCTGGTGTGGGCACAACCGAAGGGAGGACCCAGAGACACTCTAACAACTCAAGTCTTGATTGTGAGCTCGCTGACAGAATGACTCGTGTATCTCCAGAAACACCTGCAAACCAGCAAGAAGATCAGCGAGATCATTCCCAGCAGAGTAACCCAATGAAACAGGTTTCTGTTCATGAAGAGGAGGAGGTGGTTGGCAGTGAGTACTATGGGTTAGGACTTGGACTTAACAGGTATTATCGGAAGTCACAGAGTGGTTAAAGTAGGAAAGGACCTTGAGTTTATCTTCTTCAAGCCCTGTGCTCAGGCAGGGCCACAGAGAGCAGATTGCCCAGGACCATCTCCAGTTAGCTTTTACAAGTCTCCAGGGATGGAGACTGCAAACTTTGGGCAACCTGTTCCAGTGCTCAGTCATCCTCACAGTGAAAAAGTGTTCCCTTGTGTTCAGGTGAAGCCCCCCGTGTTCCAGTCTGTGTCAGTTGCCTCTTCTCCTGGCACTGGGCACCATTCAAAAGAGCCTGGCTGTCTGCCTTACACCTGAGTTCAGACACTTGTGTATATTGGTAAGGTCTGTCCTGAGCCTTCTCTAAGCTGAACAATCCCAGCTCTCTCAGCCTTTCCTTCTAGGAGAGATATTCCTTAGCTATCCTGTTGGCCCTTTCCTGGACTCTCCACCATATCCATCTCTCATACTGGGGGGACCAGAAGTGGACACTGAATTGATCACAAAAAATAATTTAGATATTATTAGAAAATGTAGATAGATGTGGAAGAAATCTCAAGAAGTTACTAGTCTAGGCCTTTACAGTCACTTGTCACAGCTAACCTCTTCATTGCCTTCTGGGCCTTAAAAATCCCTTGGATAGAGGCAGTCACCTCCCTGCTCACTCTGTGCCAATGCTTTGTGAGTCCTGTTGCTTCCCTGGTGTCTGGTACCTCTCTAGCATTTATTTCCCTGGAAATACCTTGTCCTGACTGTGTAAATGGGAACATGTTTTTCTCATATTGCTTGGACCAGGCAAAAGTTGTTTTGAAAGGACAAGGGAAGGGATCAACAAAAATGGTTTAGTTGCTCTGAGGAGTCCAGTGGCAGGCCTTTTTAGGACAAAGGCAGAGAAAAGTATGGAGAATGTGGAATAGGGAACTGGATCAAATAAGAGGAAGATGAGGGGGAGTGAGCATATCTTAAAGTTGCCAGAGTTACTAAGGCATTAATGTCAGACATTAATGGTGACCTAGTTCTGTTTTACCAAAGGACGCTGCTCTCAGTGTTGGTCCTCAGTGTGAACTGAAAAATAGTTGCAAGGATGTTTCCAACTGGTTCCTAAGATACAGTGTAAACTCTGCTTCAAGTTAGAGAGTTCTTTTAAAGTTTTTTCTTGTGTATCTTTCTCTTCCTGCTTGGTTGGTTTTTTTTACTTATCAGGAAAACTAAAGTTTAAAAGAGCTACTGGGGACACATTTATGCTCTGTTCTAGCTGTTTGTAGGTGGAACTCCTCTCTGTCATACAGAAGTTCAAGTAAATATTTGGGATCCCTAGTCACTCTAAATCGTTCCAGCATGTCTTTGAGAGAAGTTGTATCCCATATAATTGAAGACCTAGAAATAAGTGATACAGAAGAAGAGATGATTAATGCAGTGAATGGAGTGGAACCGGAAAAGCTTAACAGAGAGGGTAAGAAGTGCTTTCAGTGTTGCAAGGGAATGGAGTATAATCTGAGTTTTTCAGGTGATGTGCAGAGTAAAATGAGACTTCTTTGTGGAGTAGATGCTGGAGATAATTCAAGTCATATCAGAGACAGCATTTTTAGACCAGCTTTCTAAAAGTGGGCTGTGACTTGCTCATGTGCTTTCTTGCTGGTCCTTGTTTTGTTCACTGTGACTGCAAGTGGAGTAAAGGGTCCTGTGTTTTGGCAGGTCTGTAGTACATGGGAAGATGTAGAGCTCCCTCTTGGCAAGGAATACATCTGGCTAATTGCTCTTGGTTCATATACATTTTAGTGCTTTACTGTATTTATTTAAGCCATTTTGGCCATTATTTTTCTCCAGTAATAACCATCATCTTCTGCCCTTAAGCCAAGGGCTTGAAGGCTGCTCTCCCTTAAGCAATAAAGGTTGTCACAGTAGGCTGGGCCTTAATACCTCCTGTTCCTGTAAGACAGCAAGTCATGAAAGTTTCCATTTTTGGTTTTCTCTTTGCCTTGTTAAAAATGGTGCCCAGGTGCTGGGGCTGGCAGGCATTATCCAATCAATGCTTAAAGCTTGGGTAGGTGTGGACACAGGTTCCTGTATTCTGTTGAATTTCATTTTCATAGGAGGTATTGCTACTAGCAACAAGTTCAGAAATCTGTAAAAATTATGCTTCAATCTGTCAATAGCATCTGGTACTCCACTGTTACCCCAGCAGTGATCCAGTAGGGAGAGTCACTGCTGCCTGTCTGCCCTAGGAGGCTTAGTGTCATGTTGAGCTTTTATCTTCTGACAAAGCTAGTTAATATTTCACTTCACTCCAGGCCCTGCATTGGTGTGGTCAGTGCAATATTTTGATTAGTGAGATTGGTAGAACTGATTTTTTTCTCCACCTTTCCAAATTTCCTTGTCCTCTTCACTTGGGCTTGGAGCTTCCAAGGCCTTGACATGCTTGTACTTTTGAGTGTGAAAACTCCCAGTCAGTGAAAAGTGTGGTAAAAATCCACTTTTGCAGCCTCTGGTTCTGGACTCAGCCAAGATTTCTAAACCCTTCAGCAAGTGACAATACTATGGGAGTGCCCAGATTTCTCCAAGTAATTACCTGTGTGAGTTTGTGCTGGAATTGAGCTACATAACAGACATGTGGACTATAGATTTAGTATATAGGAAAAAGAAATAATTACTTTTTGGTACTTCAGTAGCTGAAGGTTTTAGACATGCAAGTCATGTGTCTATTTCTCCTCATCCTGCCTGCCACAGGCTTGTCTGGGATGGTTAAAACCACTGCTAGGCATTCTTCTCTTTTTTAATGGAACATATCTCTTATAAAGCTGTTTATTTATGAAAAATTGAGGAAATGAGGAGGAGAATCTGAGCACAAACTTCAGGTATTGTTAGACTTAAAGGAAAAGAAATTGTTCTTTCACACAATCACCAAAAGTGAGAGTGACTGTAGAGATGGCAAATCTGGAGGAGCTCTGCTACATGTAAGTAAAATTTCATTGGGATCTGATGTGCTCCCTAATTAGGTCACTGTAAAGCAAATGCAGGAAAGGTTGGGAATTTCTCAGCTGTAAAGGAAACTGCATCTGCCTCCCTTATTTTTACAGCTTATGGCTGAGTTTACATGTCACAGATAAATTTCAGTGGTTGTTAAGCTGTGGTTGATTGGGGATTTTTTTGTAGATAAGATGTATGATAGAATTCCCTATTTTAGCTGCAGAACGTGGTGAAAGTGCTGGATATTCTGAACACTTGGAGAAGAACCTGGCTGAAAAAGCAGAATTGCAGATAAATGCAGCACAGGACACCAGAGGCAAAACAGAAGAGGCTCCTTCAGCAGGAGAGGCACTGGCAGAAGGCAGCGTGGGACCCCACGGCTCTCCCGGGGCTGGTGAGGAGCCTCTAGTGCTGATGGTCATCCCTAAAGCCAGAGACCCCTCAGGCTGCATGACTGTCATCACTGCTGAGAGACAGACTTGACTTTGCATTCTGTCTGGGCTAAATACTGGGAAAATGACAAACTAATTTAGTCATTTTAAGCTGGAAGACTGCATTTTTCTGAAAGGGAAACCAAAATTGCACTGGCAGTAGTGTCACGGAATATGTAATTGCAGAAGGCATCTTTAATTTAGATTTCACTAGTTAAGTTCCAGAATCAGGCAAAGATTGATAAAAATTTGAAGACCACCTGAGTGTGTTGACAAAATGGAATCTCCCAAGTTACTTTTCCTACATTGCTGGGTCTTCTGTAGCCAACATTAGTGCAGTGAAGGTTTTGGTAGGACCTTTTGAGGTAAAAGTGCTTATTAAGGAACATTAATTTAAAATGAGCTCAGATAAAAATTTCTCTCAAATCTCATGTGTTTCACAGTACCAAGGATTCTTTTTCTGTGTCACCTCTGCACACTGAGATGCAGCAGAGGGAAAAGTCAAGGACTCATCACTGCTTTAGCTTATCTGGCTTCATGTAGCTCCCCTAATGGGAGTTAGGGAATGTAATTGCAGATGGGAATGTAATAGATGGCAGTGTTGTCAGGAATTGAAAGTTGGGTTTCATTCTTAGGAGTGCTTTGATATTTTGTCTATGGTACTTTTTTCAGTGCTGTATTTTTCCTTTTTTTGAAATCTAGAACTTGAGATTGACAGAGATGTTGGAGCTAAAAGTCTGGACAGGCATTCTGATCCTCTTTCCTCACCTGAAAAATCTGGAATTAATCTATTAGAAGAAGCTGATGAAGAAGATGTACTGGAGGACCAGGCTATCATGCTAGAGTTGGATGATCCAGAGGAAGAGCCTGTTGAGGATGAAACTGAACACTCTGTGGGTCAAGGTAAGAAACTTGCAGCAGTAACAGAGGCAGTTGGAGAAGTTTTTCCCTGTTATCTCTCCCTAGGCTGAGCAACAACAGAGGCTGATAATGTTGTTAACTGTTGAGCCCATCAGAGTCCAGGGGAAGCTGTTGTCTGCTTTTCTAGGGCCAGGTCTGGCTCATCAAGTGCTTTAGGGACCAGGATCATCTTGTACTTTTTGAGGTGAAGGTAATGAAATAGCACAAAACAGATGAAACTGAGCACAGAGGTGGGTTTATTCAGTGACACAGGGATATCCTCCATTCTGTTCTTCCTTCCTGACTTCTAATTTCATGCCAACTTTATAATGTCTTCAACCATTGAACTGTTGTTTCCACGGCCATTTATGTGACTTCAAACTTGAAACTTAATTTAGAACCCTGTGATTTTGTACATGTAGTTACATGTTTCCTTTCCAGGTAACAAAAAGTAGGCTCTCTTTTCAGAAAGCTGAGAGGAAGTGTCAGTTTCTAAGCAGTTTTTCAGACACTGCATCAGTCTGCCCCAGGAGTGCTGCTGCCTTTTGGAAGAACAAGTATGTCAGACTGAGTTCTCTTTGATCAAGGCCATGTTTGAGAATACCCAGAGTATGTTTTAGTGATATCTTTTGGGACTGGTCTTGAAGTCTTTTGAAGTACAATACCCCCTGAAATAAAAACTGAACTAAGGACATCCTAAAATCCCATTGCTAAAATTTCAGGCATATTCAGCTGTAATGAGAATATCAATGTCTGTGTGCATTTGTGCAGTGTGCACGAAGACAGAAGTTGAACTGACACCCTTTTGCCACAAGAAAAGCTGTAGGTGTTCTTAGGGTGTCTACAGTTGTGTGTCAATATGCTTATCTTGTACACAGCTGTATGAAGACATGGGAAGATCTGGCTGCAAATCTCTGCTGATAAGGTGGAACAGTAAGAGTAGAACCTCACAGGTCTCACTGGATAAGGATGGGAAGAAAAGAGGAAGAATTACGTGTCTGTCATAAATCTTGCCTCAGAAATCTCAGTATAACTAGTCCCTTTCCCTGCATCCTGCTCCCTGTCTCTGCAGTGCACAGAAATGTTTATTCAGGAGAAGCTGATGCAGGGAACCATAGTAGTTCACCCAGCCCTGCTTTCTCCAGAAGATTTATGACCCTTTCAGCTGGTCAGTTTAACTCTCAATAGCACCTGAAGCTTCTGGTAGTTGGGCTTGGCTTCTGTAACAGGACAGGTGTCTGAGCATTTAAGGGCTGTTTGGAAGCCGACACCATTACAGGCAGGCTGGACTGTTGGGGTGCACTCAGCTTGCAAGAAAAACGGCCAGGCAAGAGCCCTGTGTGACCACTCCTCTCCTAGACAGGAAGCTGCTCAGTATTTCAGTTCTGTTAACATTGTTTTCTTTCCTGCTCTCACTTGTTAAGTGAAGAATTTCAAGAGTGAAGTTAGACAGTGCAGACTAGACTTGGAGGAAACTGTTATGAGTAGTTCCCAGCAGAGAAGAGGTGAGATGCTGATAACACGAGCCTTGGCTGGAGGCAGTTCTGAAATCTCTGAACAGGGAAGATGCTTCTGGACTGGCCCTTGTAATGTGATTTTGTTGCTCATCTTGTCTCTGTGTTCAGGAAACTGCCACTGGTTTAGCAGGATGACAGAGGGAGTTACAGACTGAATTTCTCTCTGGTTAAAAAGGCTGCAGCTTCTTGTCAGCCAAGTCAGCGCAGTCATCAGGCCCTGCAGCTTGGCCCCGAGTGTGTCCCTACACCTGCCCAGAAGCTGGGCCAGCGTGGGCGCCTGGGGGGCCACCAGCCTGTGTGGCAGGAGGTGGGGGGAGTGGCATTGCAGCAACAGCAGCTGTGCCAGAGCACAGGCAGTGACACCGGACCGGCTGTGTGGGCAGCTGGCTGGGTTTGTGTCTGCTGCAGCAGCACTGGCTGCTGCAGGAGCTCTGAAAAGAGAGTTCGGTTCCTTAAGTACTTTTTCCCTCAGAGGTTTCCATGAAGACTCCCGAGTTTGTCCGTGCTGCAGCCCCCAACCCACTGCTGTCAACTCCACATCTTGCAAAACGTGCTGCTCCCAAGTAAGTCCAAGCCTGCAGTGCCCTGGCAGAAGTGTCTGGGGGTGTCAGTGTGTGAGGGGGGGAGCAGAGCCTGGCTTTGCCAGCTGCTCTGAGCTCTGGCAGCTGCCACAAGGAGTGATCAGTCCTGGAGGCTGCTGGAGCAGCTGAGTAAGGAGAGAATTATGTGAATCTTCCAGAGCAGATCTGATGCTTTCAGTATTTCCAACAAACATTCTTGCAATATCTTGTTGTGCTGAGGGAATACTGCAGGGATGCAGTGGAAACTGCAGTCATGTGTTGGAGAGAACTCCAGTTTGCTGACAGTCTGTTACTCAAACGTGCAGTCTCTCTGTATCGCTTCTCTCAAGGTCATGATGCCACATGAAGTGTTCACAACATGTCCCGTGTGGGCATGAGGGTTTTGAAGAATTGGGAGGGAGAAAGAATGAAGAGCAATAGGTAGTTCTTACCCCTTCCAGTTCAGCATAAGGTTTGATCAAACTCTGCCTGCTGTTCTCTGCCTCCTCTGGCCTTGTTCACTTAGTGAATTTTCAATTTCCCCTCAAAGGTCTCCCCTGCAGCTGCTGCAGCCTAAGCCAGTTCCAAAGAGATCAAGAACATACCAGAGCAAACCATGTGAGCCTCAAGTAGCAAAGAGTTTGATAAAGGAGATTTTTAGTCATTTTGTAAAAATGCCAGTGACCAGAGATGCATTCGCAATTGTTGAAAAATGGTAAGTAGCAACAAACTGCTCTTTCCACTCCTTAGTAGGTTTTTTTATGTTTTTCTTCTTTCTGTTCTCACCTGAAGTAATAAGCTTGTTGGGAGTGCTGCTGACAAGCTGACAGCCTCCCTTTTCCGCTGGAAAGAGTCACGGGCAGTCTGGTGAAAACAAGGGCAGAAATGTGCTGAGTGCTCTGGGTTGCTGTGTGAGTATCTGTGAGCAGCGGGGCCTTGCAGGAGCATCTGAGTTTTGTCACAACAGGTTGTACCAGTCACGGTCTTGTCATCATCATTCTCCATGAGCAGGATGGCTCTGGGCAGTGATCATTGTGCTGGGCACAGTAAAGGTGTCCTGGCTCTGCAGTGTTCCATTGGAATCCAGGTTTCTCAGCTTTTTGGGTCCACAGACCGTATTATCTTCATGTGTAAAATCTGTGGATTGTTTGAACAGTGTCACCATAAAAGCCAATAGTCTGCCCATCAGTGCTGATTTCTCTCTGACTGGTGTCAACCCCTGTTCCTGCATTTGTGGGAAGTGTGGGAGAGGTTCTGGTTGTCAGATGTGCAGCTGTTTGACAGCTGTCTTGGCTGTGAAGTTCCAGGGGGTCTGGGCTGAGAAGCCAAACTTTGTTCTTGGGGTGGGAAATTTCCTCCTCAGTTTTCCCTGGCAGGCTGTGACCTGCACAAGGAGCTCTAGTGCAACTTGCCCTGCAGAAGTGGGTGAGTAGCTGGTGCTCACACAATCCACAGCCTGAGTTGATATCCCTACTCATTCCTCCTTCAGCTCTCAGAGATACTTCAAGCAGCTAAGCAATGATCTGGAAGCTTACACCAACCATGCAGGGAGGAAGACAGTGGAGATGGCTGACCTAGAACTGCTCATGAGAAGGTAAAAGGAAAGTTCTTAATAACCTGCAGTAGTTTTGGTGGTGCCTTGATAGCCTGGTAACACCTGGTTGTTGCCAGGGTGGGCAGCAGCAATAAGTATTGGCACAGTAGGTGTTGTCTCCTGGGATTTACTCTGTGATGCCACTTGTGCTTCGCTGTTGCTTGGACTTCTGGGCTCGCTCGGCTGCCCCATCTCCTGCCTAAATTGACTTTGTCCTGTCCAAAATACGAGGGAATTGTTCTTAGCTTTGGAGCCCTCTGTAAGAGTCTGTGAGGCCTAAAACAACCTATCGCTCTTCATTAAAGTCATTACTCCAGGTTGTTACTCATGATCTGCACTGGAAGAGTTTCAAATGTGATTATAAAGTCACCTGAGGGATTGTGCAGGGCACAGCTGATGACATGGGCTCTTTGGGGGCCTCTGTAGGTAGAGCTGGTACTGCTGCTAAAAAAGAATAATCTCTTGCTGTCCTGTTCCAGAGATTTCATTTTCCCACCTGACAGGTGTGTGCTGAAGTGGGTATGAACAGGTTGAGAGGCACAATGGGTTGATTGGCCAGGTTTGAGGATTCTGTGCTCTTGTTATTTCACCTTTTTCTAAATGTCTTTATGCCTTTCTGCTGCCTCCTCAAGGTATCAGGAATTGTTGTTGGTTCATGCATAAGAACACTATTTTTGTTCCTTTCACAAGCAAAGTGTGTATAAATGATGCACTTTTTTCTTTCTACAAAACTGGGAGATGCTGATTTTTTCATGCCAGTCAACTAAATGGTGTACTGGAAAACTACCTGGCCTACACAGTTGGCAAATGCCAACCACCTCTGAACTGTGACTAAAGAAATCTGCTGAGTACTGAGCTATTTCTTTCAGTTACATCATTCTGTGTGTGTTTTCAAATGGTAAAATTTATCCTGCCGTAGGTGGCTTGTGAGTTTAAAAAGCAACGAGCCTCTGCTTTGGTACAGATCAATATAGATGTACATCCCCGTGATGAACAGGGGGAAGCTCTGTGGGAAGTTGTCTGCAGGAGCCCTCTGGGTGTGCTTCCCTGTGTAGGCAGCCCCGGCATCTGTGCCAGGAAACCGCCTGCAGAGGGCTGGGCCTTTTCTGTCACGAGCAGCCACAGCGTTTCAGCTGCTCAATGCAAGAACATCTCTGCAAGAAAACTTTACTCTGATACTGGGGGAAAAGACTTCACTAACAACTCTGTGTCTTCTCTGCTCTTCTCTTCTTGGATGAAGACAAGGGCTGGTGACAGACAAGATGCCGCTGCATGTGCTGATAGAGCGTTACCTCCCTCTGGAGTACCGGAAGCTCCTGATTCCCCTTGCTGTGAGTGGAAATAAAGTGACCCCCCCGAAGTGAAGGTGCAGCAATGGTTCCTGCAGGTGGGAAGATGACCTGCTCCCAGGGGCTGGCTGTGGTTTGTTCCATGTCACAGCTCCACGTGATCATGTTCCACGCAGAACCAGTTGGGCATTGACTGCCCAACGTTCTCCTGAGTGGAGGCAGGTTGTGCTGTGGCCTTTGCACCACCCTGGTGGTCTCACCAGCCCTTTTTACATGTAATTTGTCTTTCCGTAATTTTTTGTTACCTTGGAATACTTGTACAGCTCTGATAAATAAAATGTATGTATTCTGCATGATGCAAACACTGCTTATGCCAGTGAACTGAGAGGCTCCTGCATTGGGGTGTTCAGAATGTTCCTAGGAAGTGTTTAGCTGTGTTGATGCTCATCATGCCAACCAGGTGCTTGTGCTGGACACACCTGTGTGGTTTGTCTTGCTCAGCTCCCAGTGGGAGCCGTGGGGCTACTTTGTGTTCCACTGGTGGACCTCTACAGGTGGTGGCTGCACAGGGAGCTGGTCTGTGCTGGGCTCCCTTGTGCTCCTCATGCAGGGAGACAAAGCAGAACTGCTGTGTGGTTGTACTGCTTTCAGTGATCCCAAACCATGCTGGGAATGAGGTCAGACACAGCCAGGGATTTCAGGTACCAAGGACTGTGACTTTGCAAAACAGCTCAGAAGCTGGGAAAGAGTGGTGCCTGTCACATGTACCAGTCTCAGAGGGATGGAAATGAGTATTGAACTTTCTCTTGCATGATTTTCATCATCCTCAGTGTCTTTCTGGGGAGCTCTCAGTCAGATCAAGAGACAGCAGCTCTTCCCCTCAGTAGGACTCCAGTTGCTCTGCCAGTCACAGCTTTGGAACGGTGACAAGGGCCTGTTTATTGCTACAGAGACATGGAAGAAGAATGGAGACAGAATTATGTGTGTCATATACGTAAGAATGAACCCACAGTAAGAGTCAGCTCAAGGATCTTGTTTTTCTATCACCCCTGGCTTCACAGCAAGACTATTTTTTTACTGTAGTCACAATATATTAAAAATATAAATAGATTAATATACATATATATATACAAAGTCTAAGTATATACTCGCAGGTAAGGGAAAGTCCTACAGCATGCAGGGGAGACTGGGAATTGAATTACAGTATCTGAAATGGAAAAAATCCTGTCAGAAGTGGACTTGTGAAGAAAATGAAGAAGCCACCTCTAATGCCTTAACAACTGATGTTTTTAATGTTGTCTAAATGTACAAAATGGTTTGTGTTGTCTTTTTTGCAAAGTCACTGCTTCTCCTTCCCAGGGTCCCTTGAGACAGCTGCTCTCTGGGAGTCTGGAGGGAAGTGGGAGATGGACGTTACCTATCCCTTCTATTGGATGTTCCCATTGGCCAGAGCCAGACCCCCTTTGTTTCCTATTGGTGGATTTTGGATCCCTCCAAGGTCCACATAAACTCTGACCCTGTAGAATAAACTCCCTCTCTCTTCTCCCTCTCCTGTGGTCTCTGTGTGGCAGTGGGGGGAGCACCTTCTGTAGGTAACAGACTAAGCCCTGGGACCTGGAGAACCCACCCAACCATTGCAGGAGACCTTTAAATTCTTGATGGAAGGGGAGCCTATTTAAGATATGCTGCTGTTTTGCCCCTCAGTTTAAGAGCTTCTTACTGAGTTTTGGTATAAAAGACCAGGTGAGTGGGTTGTGTGTGTCAAGGACAATAAATACTAATTATGTAATTCACAAGGGGGCAAGGAAAACAGCTGTTTGGAGAGAGAACTGGCAATATAGCATGTTTTGGGTGGTGGTTGGGGTTCAGCAGGAGCCTCGGGAGGTTCTAAGCCCAGTGCCCCTTTGCTGGGTGTCACTGGGCACATTTCACACCTTGGGCTGATGGTGCCACTGCCACAAACAATTCCTTGTTCCTGCCCGACACGGGGGTTAAACACCCAAGGTTGGCCATTTATTTCCAATCTGTTGGGCCCATCCTGCGTGTCCCAGTGGGCAGAGCAGAGCTCCTTGGATGGAATCCTAACACGGTGATTTGGAATGTGGGCTGTGCTGAATCATCGGGTCCTGCAAACCAAAGGCTGTGGTTGTTTTCTGGAGTCCTGAGTGAAAATGATTTGGTGCCACCAGGACCGACATTCCCTTTAAAATGCAGTTCCATTATCCCAAATTACTTCTCGAATTTCAGGTAAAGTCCCGTCTTCACTTTCACGAGCCGCTCCCACCGATGGAATCCATGGCTGAGGTTGGAGCCAGAGGAGCCTCTGGAGCTGCACCGGGTCGGCCGCACCTCATTCACCCCTGCGCTCCCGGCTCCGCGGTGGCTGTTCCCGTTGTGATCTCCTGGCCCCTTCTGGCCGAGCTCGGTTTGTTCCCCAGTCCCGGTTTGTTCCCTGATCCCGGTTTGTTCCCTGATCCCGGTTTGTTCCTCCCTGCCGGTCCCGCCTCCCGCACTGTTTATCCGTCGCCATGGCAACGGCCCCGCCCTCAGGACCCCTAGCGCGCCGTCGTAGCTGCCCACGCAGCGCCTGACGGGCGGGCGCCGCGCGGCGGCCGAAACCGGCCCGTGCGCGGAGGCGGCCGAAGGTCGCCTGCAGGCGCGGGGCGGCCCTTGGGCCCCGCTGCGCCGCGGAGCACTCTGGGAGTGGGAGTCCCGCGCCCGGCGGCGCCGACGGGAGCGGAGCAGGACGGGACACGCCTCCCAGCGTGCAGCGCGCCGGAGGGCGGGACGGGGCTTCGTGCGCGCGACCTCTCGGGAGTTGTAGTCTCAGTGAGCGCCAGCGATGGGTCGGTGACCGCGGCGCAGACTACACTTCCCGTCGGGCAGCGCGGCCCCATTGTGGGCACGCTCGCAGCCCATTGGCTGTCGGCCGCGGCAGGGCCTCGCTCCCCGCCCGCTGACACAAAGCGGGGCCAAGATGGCGGAGGCGGGCGCGGGGAGTCCGCACGGCGGGGACGCGGCGCCGCCGGGGCCGCCCGAGGAGCAGGAGCTGAGCCGGCGCCTCCGCCGCCTCTACCCCGCCGTCAACCAGGACGAGACGCCGCTGCCGCGCTCATGGAGCCCCAAGGACAAGTACAACTACATCGGCCTCTCGCAGGGCAACCTGCGCGTCCACTACAAAGGTGCCGGGCTGGGGCGGCGGCGCCGGGTTCGGCCTCGGCCCGGAGCGGGGCGGCCCCGGCGAGACCGCCCCGCAGGGCCCGTAGGGCGCAGGCTGGACCGGCTGCGGGTCTGGCGGCCCCGGGGAAGGGGCCCCGCGGGCGGGGACCGGCGGGACCGGGTGAGGGGCGGTTACTCGGGCCCGGCGGGGCTGCTCGGGCTCGGGGACGGAGGCGATGGGGAGCCGGGGTTCTCCCCCGAGGAGTGTTCGGCCTTATATAACGCTGTGCAGAGTCGCCCGCCCGGGCCTGGGTGTAGCCAGACCGTCTGTTTACTCTGTTATCCGTCTTAAAAACCGGCCCAGAGGTCGGATGGCCTCGACTTGCTGCGTAATTGGGGCTCTGGCGCCTCGGGTTTGCACCAAAGAGCCGCTCACAGGCTCGTAGTGTGATGTTTTCCTTGCTCGCTATTGGAGCTGTTCTCCCTGCCCACCCAGCGGAGAACTGATTATTCCTTTTCCTGCCTGGTTAGTAAACACTGATGTCATTCCCCTCTTGTGTAATCATTTTTGTCTTCTCTCTGTGTACGTTGGTCTTCAACTTATGTCTGTGGGGAGGGGGAGAGGTGGCACTGAGAGTGTTTATCAGAAATTCCACTGTGAAAACAAAGGGAAAACAACAGAGCTCGTAGTGCAGGGGTTGGCCCTGGTGGCAGTGCAGGGTTGTATGTGCTGGTTCTCTAAAAAGTGTGCTTTAAATGGCTGGCTCCGTGTAGAAACAGATCCCTGCTGGGTTCAGGTGGCAGGGCTTTACATCCGGATGTGTGAGAGGCCAAATCCCCTCAGTACTCACATTTCTGTTCTTTCTTAGGTCACGGTAAAAATCACAAAGATGCTGCCTCGGTCAGGGCCACACACCCCATCCCTGCAGCCTGTGGCATTTATTACTTTGAAGTGAAGATCGTCAGTAAAGGTAGAGATGGGTAAGTGCCTCGTTCCAGCTCAGTGGCTGGGGGGGGTGTGTCTGGCAGCCCTGCTGGACTCTGACCTCCTTTCCGGAAGGGCTGGAGCTCCTGTGGCTGCTGGGGAGCCAGGCAGGTGCAGCACGGGCAGGTTTTGTTCCCCTGGTGAATAGATGGATGTGTGGAATGCCCTGGAAGCAGAGGCACTTGCACAGCTGCTTCCTGGCTGTGGGTCTCCAATTGGAATTGTAGTTTTTCCTCTTGCTGGCAAGGTCTGGTGACTCGTATTTCTGGAATTATGATGCCTCAGAAGTGGAGTGAAAGAGAAGAGAGGAACCTTGAACTTCATTTTGGGCTGTTAGAGAGGCATTGGCAGAGTGGTCACAGCACTGGGAAAGGCAATGAAGGGGCATTTCTGACAAGGCCTGGGTTTCTGCTGCAAGTGTAGGTGTAATTCTTTGTCATTGTAGAGGTGTCAGCCTGCAGTGAGTGGATGTCCCTGACACTGTTAATTGCTACAGGATGAATGTGGCAGGTGGAACCATCCGGAAGGAAAGGCCACACAGGAGGAGGGATTGTGACTAATTAATCCAGTCCTTCCAGTATAACATTTGAACTCTGGCCAGTTTAAGGGTTGTGGGGAAGGGCAGCAAATGTCCCTACTAGAAAACAAATTAAAATATCAAGTTGTTCCTGTTGAATGTTTTTGCTGTCATTGTTGAACTGAGAAGTGTCCTACTTGTAAGGGGACTTGCAAAGGATCTCCAGTTGTGCTGCATTTAGGCCTGTGATAATTAGTAGGTTATCTGCAGAGTTGGATGCTGGGCTGGATTCCTGAGAAATTCAGGGAAAGGACCATCTTTATACCTTCTCTTCACTGCCCTGGCAATTAACTGCTTGTCTGTTTTGAAACCCTGCCCTTGATTAGTTTATGTAACTGCTAAAATTAAAATAATTTGTAGTGAACTTCAAGACAATTTTCCAAATAAATCATATTACCAAAGGTCACTTAACATCACTTAATCCTTACTGCAGTCTAGATCAATCTTAAAGGGAGATAATGGAATTTTCTGCTTGTCTCCCAAGATCAGAGTTTTCTACATGAATGATCTATTGTTGTTTTTATTGTATTCTGTAATTACAGTGACTTTCCAGAATACTTCCAGAGACACAGAACTATGTAGTGTTCACACAGCAATCTGAACAGGAGCTGCTGACAGCTCACATCTGAACTCAGGGCTGTGGTGAGGCTTTGAGAGCTTCTCTGATGTCTCAGCCGTTTCTGTGCCTTGGTTTTTGTTCCTTTTTTTTTGCTGGTAGAGGCAAATCCAACTTTTACCTTGCCCATGGGGTTGCTGGGGATTTGTAGCTGTGAATTTCCACTGTAGCTGCCTGGCTGTCACTTGAGAAGGTGCTTTTGTGTCTCACCTTTAGCAGTTTGAATTGTGCCTGCTGGGGGCTCCGTGTGTTGTACTGGTGAGCTGTGGCAGAGATCTCTTGTTAGGAACCTCTCTCTTGTTTATTCCACCATGGTGACTACAGTTTAAAGGAGTGAAAGTCTGGACATCTAAAGAAGGGACTGAGGCAACAAAAAGTTTTCAAGCAGTGTAAGTGGCAGAGCATGTCCCTACAAACTCCACTGGAAGCCCTTTAGCAAAGGGAGAGAAATCTTTCTGAGCTCATTTCCACAATGGTTATTTCATGTGTAAAGCCTCTGCTCTAGAGAGAGTTACTTGATTTCTGCTCTGTGGGGTAGTGAGGTAAAGATCATGTGATGTTATTCCCTGTGTTTCTCCTGCTGGAATTCCTCATGGCATCTCACATTTAGGTTTAAAATGTTGGCTTCAAAACAAGATTTACTCAGAAAAGTCTGTGGTGCACTGAATTGCAGGAAGTGTTCTTGGAGGAGCTCTGGTTGATTTTGGTCAAAGCTCTCACCTTTCTGTGCTCACAGTTGTTAGTTCAGGGCTCTGCACTCTGTTGGATGCTGACACTTGCTAATAGACAACAGAAACTAAGGTTGCAGGTGAGAAATGGGATACAAGCTCCCAGTGGCTTTTAACAGAGATACAAGAATCCTGAAGCTCACAAGACCTTTTTGCAGCCTGGCAAGAGATGCTGCCGGTCTGTGACATGCGCTGACAAGAGGGTTCTTGGATTGGCATCAGGCAGTGCCAGTTTTGGATTGGTGTTGTTACTGTGGTAGTGAAACCTGAGCTATGGAGACAACTCAGTTGTCAGGACCACGTTTTTAACTCCTCCCTTGTTTTTCACAGGACTAAGGGGATTTAAATCCAGTGTGCTGTGGTTCTCTCCTTTGTTTCCTCCCACCACATTGTATCCTAGCAGTGAAAACACACGCCCTTGCCTCCCCCCAGTTTCTAGGCTGAGTTGTCCTGTGCTCAGTTTGCAAACCCCAGTGCTGGCACAGGGGGAGAGGGAGGGAGGGAGGGAGAGACTGCAGCAACACAGGCACAGGTTGCTTCTGACTAGCACTGCTGTCAGGAAAACCTCCTCTTTTACCTTATCTGTCTCCCCTGCCCTTTAGGGCACCTGCCCCATAGTGGTGCTTTTGCTACAGAAGCAAACAAAATGACTGATGAAAACTCTCCCTTTGCCATCACTGGACTTTTCTGCCTCAGCATCAGGGAAGTCCTTTACTGGTGAATATTTCAAAGCAAGTGCACCATCCAAAAGTCCATTTGGTGCGTGTAAGAAGTTGAAGTTTGGTCCCTTTTTGTTAGTTTTGGATCTTCTACTGCTGATGCACTGGGATAGAAGCACAATCCTGTGAGAGAAAGAAAGATGACTGAAACTTGCTTTTCATTTAATGGTGGTCATTTCCCATCCTGGTGGGTTTAGTCTTAATTGATAAGAGGGAATGGTTGTTTACTGGGTGTGATTTTTGTATGTGAGTTTTTGGGTTTGGATTGTTTTTGTTTGGGAGAGGGGAGGCTGCCAGCCTACCAGTGAAAAACTGTCTTGACAAGGTTTCTGGGTAACACACAACAAATCAGGTCTGTCAGTAGATTGATCTGTTGTTTGTGCTACTTTTTTGGAAGGGAGTTGGTTCTTATCCTCGAAGAGCAGAGCAGAATTTAGTTGGCAGACTTTGGTTCCAGCCCTCTTCTCACCTCCTTGTCTGTGCCGAACACACAGGGAGTGGTTCCACAGCACTTTGGGATGAGACATGCCAAGACTGTGGGTTTCTGCCCTTGTGTTTGTCATGTTTCTGCTCCTTCCCTCATGCTGACAGTCTGCTAACCTGTCCTGTGGGGAGCTGGTTCAAGGAGATAACTAGTTTAAAGCTGCCCACATCAAAATACTTAATGATGATTTCATCTACTGTCATCACTCAGAAATTGCTCTTTTTTTTTAAATTGAGGACTGTTTTTCAGGGTTCTGCTCCCTGATATTAATTGAAGGTGAGTCAATAAAGGGATGGGCTGAGCTGGGAGAGAGGGAAGGGTTGGATTACAGCAACCCTCATTTCGTTCCATTCCAAGTGGTGCTGAGCAGTTTTGTCTTAAGACTTGCTGGGTACTTAATTCCTGAGCCATTGTGTACTGGCCTCCTGAGTGTTGTCAGCTGGAACAAAAGGACAAAAGGCAATGGGTCACAAGTTGTGTTGAGTCAAATGCCAGCTGGACATAAAGAATTTTCCTCATGAAAATGGTTGTGTACCAGAACAGGATGCCTGGAGAGGCTGTGGCATCTCTGTCTTCTGATTTGCCTGGGGGAGCCCTCAGACTGCCTGATGGAAGTTTCAGAGTTATTTATGCTTTGCAGAAGGATGAAGAAGGAAGGTCCCGAGGGCCCTTCTGGTCCAGACCTCTCCATGATTCTGTGGATGGCTTGTTCCAGCATTCCTCAGATGAGCAGATTGGCATAAATGTCTGTGACTCTTCTGTTCCTGAGCTGCCACAAATAACTCACACTTTTATCTCGATGGTGTTCCAACAGTTCAGCCATTGCTGTATTTGAAGCGCTGAACTCTTGGCCTCTCTCTCTCTCCAATACAGTTTCTGTTTGCTGGTGATTTGTCAGCACATCTCACGGTCTCTGTTTCCCCATTAGACTATCTTTGCTTGGTAAACAGGAACACAGAGACACTCATCAGGGCAGGGCAGCCAACCCACAACTTAGAGGCTGTTGTGACTCAGAAGGACGAGTCATCTTTGTTGTCCTCTTTATGCCGGGGCAAGGTGAGCTGTCAGTGGGTGACAGTGCGTGTTCCTGACTGCCAGTTCGCTTTCCTGACTGGTTTTACCTCCCCAGCCACGTGCTGGGTTGTGATGGAATGTGACTGGGGAGGACATGCCAGAGGCCAGCCCTAGTGGTGCAGGGGTTCTGGATCATAGCAAAGTCACCTGTCCTGCAGCCTGAGCTGCTCCTGGGACAGGCACCCCAGCAGACTGTGGATTGCCTTTGCAATGGCAGTTTGCTGTCCACAGCTGCCTTTTCTGGGAATGGTTTGGCTTTGGACAGCTGCTTATTCCTGGGTACTTTGGTGTGCTGACATCCTGCAGCAGGACTGACCTCTCTGGTGGTGTCAGAACCACTGCCTGCCTGTGGAGACTCTGCTCTGTGCAAGCACAGCAAGTGTGGTCTGTGGGCAGAGGAGGTGCCAGGGCAGCCCAGCAGCTCCTCAAGGACACTGAGCCATCCCAGGAGGGCTGCTGAAAGAGCCAGGCTGGCTTTTCTTTTTGCCATGATGGTTTTTTGTGTGCCAGCGCTAGTGACTGTGTAATGAGCTGGATCGTGTTAACAGTCTTTGTGCTGGATCAGTCCTGGATAAAGTGATTTCTGCGTGTTGAGTGGGGAGGGGAAGACCCAGAAGGGGAGGAGAGGGAGGGTGGAAAAAATGGGCCATAGGGAGTGTTGTTATCCTTCTTCCAACACTGTTGCACAGTTGCTTTGAGCTATGCAGGCTGTTGCCCAGAGATGTTGGTCAGGGCTAGTGTGGGTCATGGGCAGTTTTCTGGAAGAGAGAGGAAGTAGTTCTTTGAGGAGCGTGTCTGAGGAGCTGATCTAGCCTAGTCCATACCATAGTTTGTTTAAAAATCTTCCTTTAGTCTTCATACACAAGTGCACCATAACCCAGACTTAAAAATAGCTTAGTTTCTCTCTGACTGAAAGGAAAAATAAAGGTCAGATGTGTTGTTTGGTTCTCAGTCTGTACATTAGTAACAAGTAATCTGCCCCTCTTCCCTGCTCATGGTTCTTCTTGCCAACTTTCCATTTCTCTTCAGCATATGGAGAGTGTGATTGCCCTGTGCAAATCCTTCTGCTCGTGTGCTCTGATGGTTCCCAGATGCCGACAGAGGCCTGGCCGTGCAGGGCTGCGACGGCATTCCCTGGTTATGCTCCGGACACCTCGGAGTGTTGTGCCTGTCTGGACGTGGCTGTAGGGACGATGAAGGGATGTTCTGTGGGACCTGAGGATTTCTGGTGTCTGCACGTGTTCTGTGATTCCTTATTGTTGCTGATAAGCCTGCAAATAATTAATTTCCTCCCCCTTTTTATTTTTTTTTCCATCCTGGTTTCCAGGAATCCAAAAGCAGCACAGACAGGGGGTTGTTCTTCTGTTTGCAGGTGTGTCTGCTTGTGTGAATTTATGCTGTTCCACAGACACTCATTTAAACAATCCAACACATAAATAAATCCCCCAAGTAGCTTCCATAAACAGTTCCTCCCTCGTAGCCATTTGCAGACAGGTCTTGCCCAAGCAAGTCCTGCTTGCTCAGCTGCCAGCCCACTGCACTTTGATGCTCTCGGGTGTGGAGATACTCATTTTCAGGTGTAGTCTCACTCATTTTCACATCAACTGGTGACATCTCACACTATTTGTTATTTTTTTGGTCATTGTTCTGCTAAACTCTTGAAAAAAGGAGTAACATTGAGAGCAGCTTTTCAATGTAAAGCAATCGTGAGATTGGAGTATCTGATCTGCAGTTGATAACTTCTTTAATTCCTCTTTTTTTAATCAATAAAGTCAAAACTTAGTTTTATAGCAGTATCATGGACCCATTAATTGTAATGGTAGAATATAATTTTGTCATTAAAATGATATGTGAAACAGAGAAATGAAATGAAAGTAGTGATGGTGATGTGTGGCTTTTTCACTTGTGATGGGTGCATTTTAGGTATGACTGAAGTCTGAGATTTCCTAAGTGTCAGGCTGTGCTAACTTTTTTCGTTTGTTTTCTTTTGGTTTTTATTTGGTTTGGTTTGGATTTTTGTTTGATTGGTTTGGATTTTTGTTTTGTTTTTTGTTCACCTACTTGTGAAATTCTGCACCAAAGAACAAAAATTTAGACAGGGGGTTTTTTGTTTGTTTTTTTCCTCCCCCCTCCCTCTACTATTTCTGAATATCTGTTATAGAAAGGGTAGGAATATGACAAAAGCAGCAAAATTAACATCTGCAGAATATATGTAAAGCATTATTATGCTTCAGTTCTTCAGAATATGTCTGCAGTTAATAAATCAAATCATAGAATAATGAGAGCTCATAATTTGTGTTCTAGACTTACAGATCTAAGGGATTCTCTCTTTAATAGTTGTATAAGTTGGATAACTTTGATAGAGGGGAAACTTCTTTCCTTCACTTGTGAAGCTCTGGGATGATGAACTGCTAAGGAATTTATTATCCTCTGTGAAGCTTTGACTCATTTTCTTCAGCTCTGCCACTGAAGCTGAATTGTGCTAATTGTGTTACATCAACTGCTGACAGATTCATCTGCTTTTCTAGGAATAGGGTTTATGTTGTACCTGTGGTCTCTGTTTCCACACCACAACCTTCCTGCTTGTAGTGTACAAGTTCTTTGTATTGGTGCTCTGGTCCCAGTCAAGCCTTTGTTCCTTGTGGAGATGTCAGTGTGTAAAAGATCTGTGAGTTTGGTCTGTGTTGCTTTGCCCGCACTCACCCGAGCTCTGACTCTCTGTTTAAAGAGAAACTATTCTTAATTTCATCCATACTTCTATCAAAACTTTGTCTGTTACTTTTTCTGTAATGTGCTTTCCCCATAATTAAAACAAAAGATATTATGTAAATATTAGAGCTATTTCATTGATTATTAGCAGGTGTTCCTTTCATAAGAATTGTTACCATGTGAGCTTAAACAGAGCAAATCAGCCTATAAGGATGGATGGTACCTGTTAGAGAACCAGCTACCTGGTGGTGAAGTGTTTTCTTTGGTCTTCTGTATTGCATTTATATTGTTCCCTGTGTTTTTAGTGAAGAAAACAGGGACTCAAACTGCAGTTTAGAGCTGACTATTGGCATGGACTGTACAGCAAGATCAGTTTCCAAATTAAACTTGTCATCTTTGTGTGACTGGCCTTCTTTTGGATGCCTTTCTATCAGGTATTTGTGGTAACTTTAGTGTCTTTCTTTACTGTTTTCTAAGCTTTGTTCATGGCAGGAAAAATGTCCTGTTGTTTAGACTGGCAGTCAGTCTTAAGTCCATTCAGTTGTGGAAACCTGTTTAACTTCCCTAATACATTTTCAGTGACTAAGCAGTGCATTTGGAAGTGAGGTTTGTTAATCAGCAGGACAACCTGAACAAAAATCCTACTTATTCAGTTGTGTGTAACCAGAATAAATAACCAGAGTGTGAGTATCAGTGATGCTTTGTGCTGTTCCCAGACTGGAGGCATCATTTGCCACTGACATGGTTTGTGTGAACTTTGTTGGGTATCAGCTGACCTAGAGAACAACTCAGCTGTCAAGAGTGAAAAGACTGAAGTTGCAAAACTAAGTTGGTGGATCACCTTTACTTCAGCTACAGCTGGTTTTGACCAGTGTGTTTTGCAGAGTTTGAGATCCTGTTGAATGTGCTGATGCTTGGAGTAGTAGATGGAGAAATGGGTTATTCTGGCTGGGTTCTAGTAGTGATTTTGGCCTGGTGGGGCTTGTATTATTCCTTTTCTTTCCTGAATGATGCTCAGGTCAAGTCTGTCTCTGATCTGTGTTTTCTGTCAGTGTTCCCTGTGCATGTTGTTCATCACGGGCCTTTTCCCTACTGACAAGGGACAGATTTGGCCCTTCCTACAGCTGGCAGATACCACTTGAACATGATCCTACAATTAGAAGGGAGCTGGGAATCTGATACTTTAGTCTATCAAAAATAGTTTTTTCGTTCTTCCCCTGTAGTTTTGTCACTATTTACTCATAAATAGCCTGAAAAGCTGGGTTGTGTTACCAGATTGCTGCCTCAGTTTTGTGCTGCTCACTCACCTTCTCTTCAGCTTCCTTCCCTTTCTGAGGGCTGATGTGCTCTGAGCTGCTCTGTGCCTCAGGATACTTGTAGTTGTTTTTAATGAGCTCTTAAAAATCTTATTTTCTTGTCTTTTATCTACTTCTTTTCAGCCTTGCATTATTTGTCTTTCCTGACCTCTGCTTGGGAAATTGGGATTCTTTCTGGAGCCCATCAGAGCTATTTCTGAAGCACCACCACAGAACAGCACAATATCCACAAATAAAACCAGAACCACTTCCACTCCAGAGATTATATTCCATTATGAAGTAGTTCCAAAATATTTATTGGTAGACTGAGGAATCAGAGACTGTTGGAATCCAGTATTTTATGTGCCATAAGTAATTTTTTTAAGCAGATGTAACTTGTTTTTTTACCCTCTTATAAAAATGTTCCCCTTCCCCCACCATAACTGCGACAATGTGGTTTCAAGTGGTGAATTGATAGGGGTTATCATTTCTCACCACTCTTTAAACCTGGCATGAAGTCAGGGCCCACCTCAGGCAGGAATGATAGTTCAGAGCTTTGCACAAGAGGCTCTGAAAGTGTGGGGTGTATCGTTCACCTCTAACTTAATAACTTACCTTGTTTATTTTAGACTTAACTGTGTGTGTTGAAAGAGTGGGGTGCAGGATAGCTGGGAGGACAGGATTCCTACCAGATTGGTGTGGTTACTAGGAAAAATTGCAGGATACTGGAAGCCTTTGAATCACAGACCTCTGGAGGAGTGGAACATGCCTTGTTTAACTCATGGCTCAGCTGGATTGCCTTGGCTGAGTCACGTAACAAAATGTCAATCCCGGGAATTTCTGCCACGTGTTCGTGTTAATGTGAGTTCACAACTGAGCAGGGAACAACTGCTTGGCCTACAAAACAAATTATTTAACATCTCTGAACTCCTCAGGTCTGGGCCTTGGTGCATGTGGGCATCCCTGGCAGTCTCTCCTTCCACCCCTACTGTGCCAGCGTGGTACTGGCTCAGGAAAGACGAGTTCTGGCCTTGTGGCCATTACTCAACCAGTGCTAAACCAGTGTATTTTTTTTCCCCTTTGTTTCCCCAACTTTCAGACGGGGTCAGTTTTCTCTGCCATGTAGTTAAACTTCACAGCCATTGAAGAAGAATGGCTTGGATTGTTCTACTGTTCTGACTTGGAGCCTTTCAACAGTTTAAGCAGTAAATACAGGAGGGACCACATTATTGTTCTTTCCCTGGCAGAGCCTTAATAAATCTGCCCTCCTGACTGTCAGAACTTGTGTTTGAGATGAGCACTCTATACCTTTATTGGAGAAACTGTGATAGCTTTCCTGGGTAAAGAAATGCTTCCTTTTTTTTAGAGTACACTGCCCTGGTCCAGGACTTAGTGCTTTCTTCCTCCTCCTGCCCTGCCTTTATTTTGCATGTAGCAATGCCTCCCAAGGGCTGTGTGCTTTCCAGGGAGATGTTCTTTGCTCCTGGAATTCTTAAAACTGAATAATATATAATACAGGTATACATGAGTTCTGTCACTGTGTTCTCCTCTGTTCTACCCAGTGAGTTCTTCACTCCTGCCTTGGAAAAGAAAAGTAGATGCAAATGATGGAATTTCAGTGTTAGGTACTTGCTGCCAAAGGGCAGGTCTGTTCTTAAGTTTTTCTGCTGGGTTCACAGGGATTTTTGTGGGTTGCTCACACAAAGTAGCTTTAGACTAGGCAGAAAACTCTTCTTATGTTGAGTTTTTGGCAGGCTCTCTGGGTATCATGTTTGCTCTGGAGAAACAACTTTTGACTCAAAGAATTGCTTCTCACATGGGTGGATTCCCCTTTTGGGACAAGCCAAGCTCAGCCAGTAGTGGCTCCTCTACTCATATGACTCTGGAATGCTTAGAACAGTCTCTTTTAAGAGATCACTTTGATTCAATTTAGGTCAGTCAAATGTTGTCACTCCTGTGAAATAACTTTTCTCATTATTTTTCAGATAATTCCTGCCCAGTGGCATTTGAGATATTTTCTACCTTTAAGACTTAAAATTTAATTTAGAAGCACAGTCATCATTTTGGCTTTCCATCTCTTCCAGGGAAAATCTTTTATTGACAGAAACAAAGAATATGTTGAGGTTTTTTTAAATGTACAGATTTGAAATGCAGACTTGAAAACATCTGCTCTTCAGAATCCACCACCCAGGTTGTCTTGGGAGCCCAAAGTGAATGCTGTCCTGTCCAGAAGTCCCTGTGCTGGAGCAGCTGCACGTTGGTGTTTGCTGCTGAAGTACTTTGTGAACTGGGGAGGGGAACCAAGAAGCTTTGTCTTTCTGAGCTTAATCTTACCACAGTCATGGTGCTGTATGACCTGGAGGGACTAATCCTGACAATCCTGCTGGTTGAGTGTGGAGCCAGCACCTTCGGACATGAGCAATTGCCACCAAGATCCTTCTTCCTTCTGCAGTGGCCAAGCAGAGCCAGGGCATGGGTTTAAGAGGCAGAGCTGATGTTGTGGCTTGTGGTAAGTGTGGCTGATTCAGTCACATTTTCAAAAGCAACCAGTGTTGCCTGGGCAGGGCTGAGGTGCAGTAGAAGCCTGGAAGAATTTGGTGCTATGGTAACTGCCCAGGCTGCTGGTGAGAAGGAACAAGACTGTTCTGACTGAATCACTAGCATGTGTCTGGGTTTATTTTTGTCAGGCTGCTCTGTTTAGAATTGATCTGATGCAGCATTTTTGAAGCCTCAGATTGAGTGTGGGGGGCAGTTCCAAGTATTTGGTGTTCACTGCTGAGAATGTGGTTTTAGGAGGCTACTTTTGCCTGGCTTTAGTCAAAGTATATCCCTTTATATACATTTATATCCATCACTACCTATGATGGATGGTGGATATAAATGTATCATTACCCCAAACCCTGAAAAAAGATTTTTTTTTGTGTTTGAAAGTGGTTGCTAACATCCCTGTGCATCCTTTTTTTAAGAAGTTCTTTGAATCCCTCAAAAAGAGGCTCCAATTAATCAATACACCACAGGGAGTCTGTCCACACCATTATGGTCCAAAACCAGGGGTGACACAGACAGGCAGACTATAGAGATTTATGTTGAATAATACTGAATATCATAATTGATTCATGTAAAAAAAAATCACCAAACCAGGCAGTAGTTTGCTGTTGATGATGCCCATAAATACTGTTTAACTAGTTTTGAATTGTTGCATCCACAAAACTGTTTTGGAGCATTTGGGATCGAGGAAGTGAGAAGCTGTTCTGCTCCAAGAAGTTCAGAAAGCAGCTGGTGCTTTTAGGGGTGGAGGAGTTGAAGATGAATTTTTTTTTCCTCCCAGAGAACAGAGTGATTTTTAGTCTGAGGCTTTGCAGATCTCAAAGCTCATTTCGTCCATTCCTTCTGATACAGAAATTGATAGTAGATGGGAAAAGGAAAGTAGCACCTTCTAAAACAATAACCAGCAGCCAAGTCTGTGACAGTTTGAAGTTCTGGAATTAAGCTGTGGGCTGTGGAGTTAAAACTCAGCACAGTGAGAACCTTTTTTTTTTCTATTTTAGGTTCTCTGCAAATTCTGTGTACAGTTCTGTAGCCATTATGGTCTTATTTTAAAAGTTTGTCTTGAGCTTTAAATGGGAGCGTAAGTTGAAAAGGAAAAAAATTGTGAGCCAGGAAGGCTTGTGGTCATGTTCCTTTTTTTTTTAGTGACACACTTGCATGGTGTTGTGTATCTAGGTTAAAGTGTAATTTTAAATTTAGAATTTGTTGAGTTGTAGTACTTGCTTTTTATAAAAATTCAGACTTCCAGCCCTGGTTTAAAGCTGTGTTGTCTCAAAATGGAAAGATACTATTTATGAGTTTTGCCCTTGGTTGTGTGTGTGGGATTTCCTGCTGTACACAAAAGAGGGAGGATGAATCTGCATAGAAAATAACGAAGTTAAGCAGGATAAGCCAAAGTGGGAGGTGACCTATTTTATCCAAGTTCAGTAATTACGTTATTTCCTCTAATTTCCAGTAGTTCCCTTGGCATTGCCAGCCTTGTGGTGCAACACAGTGCAGGACCCAGCAGGGCATGGGGGCAGAAGGGCAGCAGTCAAAGTGCTGCAGCTGAGCCAGGGATGTGCAGGGGTGTCCTGTCTGTGGAATTCCAGGTGTGCTGATGCCAGTGCAGAGGCAGGAGCAGACAGGCACCCTCAGGCAATAAGGAGAGAGAGACTTGGCCCGTGGCCTGTTGCCAGTGGAACTGTGCTGTGTGATACTGAAAGGAGGAATCTGACACCGCCACATGACAAAGTGGCTGCAGTTCTGTGGTGTTTCACCTTCAGCTGAGCCAAATAGATCAGGACATAAGAACCATTCCCTGTGCCAAGAGGCATGTTGTGCTCACTGAACAAAATTTGGCACAGCCAACAAGTCCAGAAGGTCTTGAGCTTGTTGGTGTGACCAGGTAAAGTTGGTGGGGATGGTTCTGCCAGAGAGACTGCATGATTTGCTCCTCAGCAGATTTTGCTGGGTGTTTTCAGACCTGGCAGTGCCAGGACTGAGCACTCTGGTGTTGTTGCACCAGACTGAGACAGTGCCTTTAATTGTGTGCAGGCAGTTTGGTACTTTGAATCACAGCTCCCCTGAGGCTTGAACAGTTGGAAGAGGTGGCACTTTTCACTGCTCTGTGAAGCAACACAGAACTGGAATGCAATTCTAGCTGTGGACTGGCATCCTGAGTGCTCCCACATGTAGCTGAAAAAAACCATGGCAAAACTACCATGTAGTAAGGAAGGCTGTGGGAGCAGAGGGTTCCAGACTGGGTAGGAATAAGGGAGCTGATTGCTAACAAGAACTCTCCTCTGCCACTGAGCTAAAATATGGCAAGGAAGAGCTGGAGCCCTGCCTGCAGTTACAGAGAACAGTCTTCCATATTGTGCCTGGAAGGATGTAAACATGTCCCCAGAATTGAGTTTATTATAGACATGTGTCACATGTCTGTGTGAAGCTGAGTTTTCAGATGCCATAAATGACTGCTTTGAGAGGCTCTCATGAGTCAGGGAGCTCATGAGGAAGGATAAAACTTCTGACTTGTGCTCTGAGCAGTGCAGAAAGTGTTCACAAGAAATGTGTGTTTAGAAGTTGCTCTCCAGCACTGGACATAATCACTCATGTTTGGTGACCCTTGAGGAGCTCTGTAAAAGGCCCCCAGACCCAACCACTTCAGTGTTCATCCAAAAACCCCACACCCAGCAACAAAAAAGCCAGAAAACAAACCTTATAAAATGAAGAAGCTTGTTTGGGAATGGTTAGTAAAGTCAGAAAGGTTTAAATCCTTTTAGAGCATAAAGAGACTGGTTAAGGTGACATCATATTGGAGGATCAGAAGGTGTGTGAACTGTTGGAGAGACTCAGAATGACCTGACAGTTGACATAATTAGACATGGATGAGAGGAGGGATACACACTCCAAAAGCTGAAATTTTATTCAATGAGCAAAATGGAAAGAATGAATTTTTAGGCTTAAAAAACCTGTAACTTTGGCCAAAATGAGTTGAGGGACATCCAGCTCAAGGTCTGTGTTCAAGGAGTACTTTTCCCTCCCAAAACATCAGGGGTGGGATGCAAGTGGAAAGTCTTGTCAAAGCGGTAATGAGGAGAGCTTTTTATGAAGGGCTCTGAAAAGGTAGGAATATTTAGAGGGTCACAATTGCCAGTCTTTTGCTTATAAAGGATTTTCCTTCCCAAGTGAGAGGTGATGCAGCAACAATGCATTTTGTCAACAAAACACATGCCAGTCTTTGGTTTTGAATGATAATCTGGTTCCTGTTGAAGGATTAGTACAGCAGTCTTACTCATCCATAAAACACAGGAACAAATCATTGGGGTTATCTGGTCTTCATTCAAGAGTTCTAAAGAATGAAATAGCTGAGCCATTGACTATGGAGAGTGACCCTTAAAAAGTCTTGATTACAGAGGAGAGATGTGTTTGTATCTTCTTTTTTTCCCCAAGGGATTCAAAGGAATGGGATCACATAGTGCTTTCTCCTAAAGTCTCTGCCATCCTTGAGATCTCTGTATCAGAACAGAACCTTTCTTTTTGCTTTTCTTCAAGTGAACACGAGGTTCAGGAGCTGAAGGACTCTGGTGGTGTGACAGGCAGCCACTCATCATGACAGGCAGTGTCTGAGCTCAGGTTGTGCTGCAGAGCAGGAACCAGTGTGTGCTGGGTGATCTCACCTCCTTGACCACTGGGAAGAATTCTGGGTTCAGGAGGTGTGATCAGGCAGGACTTGTGGGGTGTGTGTGAGCCTGAGGAAGTTCTGTCTTTCCTCAGCGTGGCCCTGCCAAGGGTTTGCTGCCTGTTTGCTCGCTCGGTTGGGCTGAGGAGGAGGGGTCTGGATCCTCAGGGAGCTGGTGCACTTCAGAAGTAGAGCATGTTTTTAAAAGAAGGAATTGACTTATTTTAAAGTGCTGTAAAACTGGGTTTCAAGGATTTTGAGATCCAGAAGGTCGTGCTGTCAGGATGTGGAGTGTACAAGAAAGACAAAGGTGGCTGTGTTTGTGGAGATGGTCTCTTCTATAGGACATGAGGAAACAGCCAGAACTTGTGCCAGTGGAGGTTTAGGTTGGATATTAGGAATAATTTATTCATGGACAGGGTTGCCAAGCACTGGCACGGGCTGCCCAGGGAAGGGGTAGGGCCATCATCCCTGGAGGGATTGATTTAAAAGGTGGGTAGTTGTGGCACTTGGGGACAGGGTTGAGTGGTGGGATTGGCAGTCTTAGATACATGGCTGGACTAGACAATCTTAAAGGTATTTTCCCACCAAAACAGTTCTATTTTGTGCTAATTAAAAGTTCGTAGGCTAAGATTTTATAAACTTGTGGATCTCTAAGGAGTAAAACTGTAAACATGAAAAAAATCAGTTACTATTATTTGCATATGGTGCTGACTGTGGCTGAGATGGGGAGGTCAAGGGCAGGGACAGTTTCTGCAAGGGACTTAAACCCACAGAACCTGAAGAAATGTAACTTTGAGGTCAAATTCTGAAACAGTATTTTCAGACAATTAAAGTTTTAGGGAACAGGTGGCTGAGGAAGCTACAGGAAGAAAACTAATAGGAGTGAAAGAATAGCAGGACTCTGTCTGGAGTGAGGGCCTGGCCCTGAGTAGGGCAGCTGTGGATCCAGGGGATATTAAAGAGAATCACAGACCATTCAAAACAACAGAAACAGAGGCCACAAAATGAGTGTGTGCACAGGTATTGCAGTGAGGAAGGGGAGACTTTGCTAAGGTTTGCCATGCCTTACTGCCCTGCTGGATGAGTGTAGAGTGGTTCTCATGGGGCAGAATAAACAATCCAAACTTGACACAAAAAACGATCTCTGAGCTGCCTCTTAGAGTGCAGGGACAAGTCCTGTCCCAGTTCCATGTAAGAATCAGCTCAATTCTTGTCTGCAGTCAAAGTAAGTGGAATAATGGAGATGAGGAGGGGGAGGCATAGAAACCAAAACAAAGATTGTTATACTGTTGTGTGTAATAATAGCTGTGGTTTTGTGTTGTGATGGTGCTGGGGGTTCTGATTACCCCCTGCTTCTCAAGGAGTTACAGAACCGGGAGTGTGGCAGGAGCATTAAGGGACAGAGATGACCTTCCATGAGAGCAATTGAGTAGACTGCAATTAGTTAACCTTGAGAAGAGATCTCTAGGGAGTGGGGTAGAGATGAGGACTCCAAAATCTTTGAGAAATTTGACAGGGAAATGCTTTTCCTCTCTCTTCTAATTCTAAAAAAAGCAAGTCCCAGGCAGAACTCACTTAGGCAGGAATTGAATGGGGGGAGCTGTAGGATGTTCCCTTTTCAAAGAGCTTGCAAAGGTTCAGAAAGTGCTCAGGTTGGCAGACAAAAATCTGAGAGGGTGTGAAATACAGAAAGACCACCTTTTGCTCAGCAAATTGTGTAAAATATTTGCTGAACAATGAAAGAGTGTTCTTGAAAAGTACAACTGTTTACTCTCCTGTGCATCCACTACCAGCTATTTCTGAAGACAGTTCATGAGGCTGGATAGGCACCTGTTCTCATATATCTGCCCTTATGTGTTATTTTTTACTCTCTTGTTAATCATCTATATAGATTTTTTTCTGATATATGGGTAAAAAACCCCTCACAAATACCAAGACAGAAATTAAATTGCTGATTGTTTTCCAGTCCTTTTCCTACCAATTACGAGCTAAAGAGTAACTGTAGTCAGAAAGCTGTCAGTTACTAAATGAGACAGACATTATGTCTTGGATTCAATAAAGACTTGAGTAATGGAAAATCTTCAGTGATTTTGTCATTCTTAAATAATTTGTGTCTGGGTTGGGTTTATTTTACTGCCAAATTTCTGCTGCAGGAAATCCTGTGCCTTGGTCATTCAGTGCTTGACTGATACTTTGTTTGGTTTTTTTGAAGGTACATGGGAATAGGACTTTCTGCTCAAGGGGTCAACATGAACAGGCTTCCTGGTAAGTCACTGTTAAGGTTTCTTTTGGATTACAGTCTGTTAAATGTTCATTTTAAATAAAGATTTTAATTTATATGTATGAATTAGTGAATGTGTGTTTCTGTTAATAAAATGACATGGCTATAATTGTCTTATGTCTGGAAGTTTCAAACTGTTGAGTTATCCTAAACTGAGCTACTGGTATGGTCAATGCAGCCATGATAATTTTAGCAGATAATAGAAATTAATACTAAACTAATGAGTAGTGGGTAAGATGATAAGCTTTCAGACAGGCAAACTCATCTTTGCACCTGAAAAGTAAGTAGGGAAATAATTTTGCATTTAACCTGTGTATTCCACTTGACAAATATACATGAAAGAATCTAAAAATGACAGGAAAACTGGCCTGTTGGATTTGGATTGTCTCTCTTTTTTCCTTCTTCCCACGGAAAAACTATTTCCAGTTAATGTTGCTGCTGTTGTTTGAAATGTGTGTTTTTAGATTAGCCTCTAAGTTGGTTAAGCAGCTTCTTTTTAAAAATAGCTAGTTGGTAATCTTCCTTTAACAATATCCAATTCATTGTGTAAAATTATAGTTTCTAGACATGTAGTGACATAGTGACTTCTGTAGCAGGAATTCTTTCAGCTGTGTTTGAAAATGGAAGTTTGTTTTTGGTAGAAAGTGAATGTTCTTGGAGTGGCAGTGGATGACAGCTGGTTCCCAGTGGTGGGGGCTTTTTTTGGCCGTGGGTGGTACTTCTGATAGAGTTCTTTTAAAGTTGAAATCTGTGTTCAACTCTTGTTATTCATCTTGGCATCCCCAAGGGAGAATGTTTTGTGGATGTCCTGACAAAAGGAGGATACCAGAACTGTCCTGGGGAAAGTGGTTTCAGTGGCACTCGTGTTTAAAGAATTAAGGTCACAGGTCCTTATCCACTTGGAACTAGAGCAGGGAAGGAGGAGGGCAGGACACTGCCAGTTTTCCAAGTGATGGTTGGTTGCAAAGCAGTTGGGAATGTCAGATATTGAAGTCTGTTTTCAGTCCTGCTCCCTCTGCACTTTCTCTCCCCTGATGCTCCTGATCCAAGTGGGATGTGCCACCTACAAGGCAAAGCACGAGTCCCATCATCTCTTCCCATGGCTGAGGTGATTGGAAAAGGGGTTGTTTGGCTACTAAGGGACCATTTTCTGTTCAAGAAATGGCTCTCTGTGTAATGTGTAATGGAAAGATGGGTGGAATTGACTTACAGACTTGGCCTGCAGATGGGATTTAACCCGGGATTCTCCTGGGGTTGTAGCACAGATACACGTGCAACACAGTTCAGTATAACCTGAGATGGGATGTCCTGAATGTCCTAGCTGTGCTGTCCTGAAACTGAAAAGCCAATGTAATTTCTTCTTTTGTTTTCCCTCTAGAGACTAAAAATTAGCAGAAACACTTCTGATAAACAGCTTTAATAATGCCCAGGAGTTACACGGGCCAGTATTTTGTGGCCAGTTTGAGTCGAAGTGCCTGTACACACCACTGTTATTTCTAGAGTGCATGTGGTGAACATGGAATTCTTTCAGTAACATAAAGCATCAAGTGGACTTGAGACTTCAGATAGTGCTTGTTTAGCAGTGAATTGTACGGATTTGATCCCATGAACTTGTTGTTTGTTTGATCACGTGCAGATTATGCTGCCAAGAGTCATTCTGTAGTCATGGTTAGGTCAGTCTCCTATCAGCTGTGTAAAATTAACTGCATGGCTCTGTATTACAGCTCAGTAATTATCTTCCTGGCTTTTGGAGAATGAGTCTGATTTATTTTTTTAGTATATTGTTCAAGTAACTGAAGTGAAAAACACATTTCCAGGCTTAATTGTTACCAGGCCCTTCACAGCACAAAGTGAGAGCTCACAAAGCAGTGACAGGCTTTGGAGTCTTGACTTGGCTTCATGTCAGAGTGTAATTTTAACTTTCTGTGACCTGAAACCCTGCCAGGTTTGTCTCCTTAGACCCTTTCTAAGTGACTCCTGCTATAATGGGTTGGCTTTCACTCAGTGTGCTGCCAGGGCAGTCTAGAACCACTGCAAGTGCTGGTTTGGAGCCCAAAGTCTGGTACAGAGCCAAAGTTGGTCTCTTACTAGTTCCCACTTCCAGTGGCACCCTGGCAGTCCTAATTTGAAGTACAGTCTTGCTGCTGGGTTCCATCTCAAACTCCTTTTGCTCCCCCTGAGGACAAACACTTGGGCCATATTGAGTTCCAAGTCAGGGCATTTGTGCTTTATGCCAAATTTATTTTGGCTTCAGCCCAGCTGGGTGCTGATGGGGGGTAGTGCTGAGCTACTCTGGTTAGAGTAGCCTGAGCATTCCCTTAAACTGTCTCTCTGTGTTGGGAATAAAGGCTGCTTTTAACTGGAGAGTACCCTGTCTGTGTTTCACTCAAGGTTTCTGTGGGCTGTGCTTTGAAATTCAGTCAGCAGGTCTGAAATGGTTGTGAGATTTTTGTTGCAGTGCTGACTTATATGAGCCTGGTGTCTCTTGATTTTTTTTAAGGAAATGTTTATTAGTAAGTATTCTTTCTGCTTTAAACTGGTGGCTTTTATTGAAATGTCTGCTCACTTCTTTCACCACATACAACTTTTTTTGCAGGAACTCAGCATTTTGGTAGTTGAAGATGAAATTACATGTTGCAGCTGAACTGATCTCAGTCTCATCAAAGGAGAGAAACCTGACCCTTCCCTCCCTCTGCCCCATCTGCACAGTTTGCCCTCCCTGGTGCAGAGCCTTGGTGTACTTGTCCCCTCCCTGGCCAGGTCAGCTTTCAGGCCAGACAGGAACCTCCTGCTTTTCTGCTGTGTTGGGACTGTGACAGGGTGATGCCCTAACTCATGGGGCAATGCTCTTAGCTTTGCATCCTGCATGTGACATCCCAGTGTCCTTTATTATTATTTTTGTTTGGTTTTTTTTATTATTTAACCCTCAGTTCAGTAAGTTCTTCTGAGCCAGCTGAAAATGGGTTGGTGGTTTGGTACAGGTTTCACTTAACCTTCATAAAACAGAGAAGTGTCCTGTCTTTAATATGAATGAAGATGTACATATTGGAGATGATTCTCCCCAGCATGTGATGCTCTGCATTGGTTCAAGTCCTTCATGCTGTTGAGAAATAACATTTCATTTGTTCAAGCTCTTTGAGGGTAACCCAGAAGAGAGGGAACGGGAGGGATGGTCCTCTATGGGAGCAGTAAGGCCTTAATTCAGTCTCAGAAGTTGTGAAACCACACCCTTAGGCATACCCTGCTTCAGTCTCTTAAACAGCATAGGTAGGATCTGACCAATCACTTTTAGAGACTTTAAACACCCTCTGGTTAATAACTGACTTGCCCTGCTATGCAGCATTGCACATGCTGAAGGGAGTGCCAGCTTTGTCTCACCATTCTTTGGGTTTCAGAAACCTTGGTTGTTTTTTCAGCTTACTTTTCAAACAAAAAGATACTGCGTGGCTTATTTACTATCTGCCTGCTCCAAACTCTCTGTTAAAAGAACAAGCTTTCAAACTCAAGAATGTTTTGTAGCTTTGAATTAGTGTGCAGCCAGGTAAGTCAGGAGAATTTGGTGTACAGAAACCTGCTCCCTGTAGGGGTTTGTCTTCTGGGACTGTAGTGCCTTAAGCCAGGTCACCAAACCAGAAATGGTTTGTCCAGCTGTCCTGTGTCACTGTTCAGCAAAGGGTCCTTGTGAGGGACCTGTTTCTGTAAACATGAGAATAAAATAAAAATGAGCCCTGGGAATTAAGACTTCCCTGTGTTCTCCCTCCTCTGTGAAAGCCATCCCTCCTCCTCCATAAACCATCATGTGGACTGGGTTTCCCATTTTGGCTTTGTTTGGAGGTCCCTTCCTTTCCTTCATATTCTTGATTGATCCTCTTTCTGATAGGTTTCTGTTGACATTTATAGGTAGGACTTTATTTCTTTCCAGCTGACCTTGCATGCTGTCAGAGCAGGGACAAGCAGGGGAGGCTGTTGGGGACTCTGCCTTCCTGTTCCTTCCTTTGAGAGAAAAGCGTTACTTGTTTCTTCCCCAGCAGTGTTCTGTTCACAAGGGTGTTCAGGCAGGTGTGCTCCCCTCTGGGAGCAGCCAGGAGAAGGAGGCTGGACAGATGTGTCATAGAATCACAGAATATCCCGAGCTGGAAGGGACCCAAAGGATCATCGAGTCCAGCTCCTGGCCCTGCACCAATAAAATTCTGATGGGAAGGTGTTATTCCTGGTCAGAGTTGGTGATGGGTTTCTGCAGAGGCTCTGGCCTCAGATTTTCAAACTTCAATTGGAAAAGGCTTTTGGCAGCCTGATCTGACTCTGAAGTTAAACCTGTTCTAAGTGGGAAGTTTGGCTAAAGATCTCCAGATGTTCCTTGTAGCCAGTTTTGGGGTTGGGTGTGATTTTTTTTCCCATTTTTTAAAATTTTGTTTCCTATGATTGCCAGGGAATCTTTCTGTTTCAGAGGTGTTTAAAGAAGTTTTCAGCTTATGCTCTGGGTTGTCACTGGGACTCCA
The DNA here is from genome assembly GCF_047495875.1 of Pithys albifrons albifrons. Taxonomy (NCBI): domain Eukaryota; kingdom Metazoa; phylum Chordata; class Aves; order Passeriformes; family Thamnophilidae; genus Pithys; species Pithys albifrons. Next base: position 15,148,101 of record NC_092469.1, on the reverse strand, counting down.
CTGACAAATAAAGGACCTCTGCTGTAGGACTTAGTCCCAGTGGTAAATGTAATAATTACAGAAGATGAGGCCTCACCAAATCTGAAGTGAATTCAATTATCCATCAGTCTTACCTGACAGGTGTGTGTCTAAACCAGTCTTTCATTATTTTTCTGGCAACTTCTTCCAACACTGCCCTTGTATTGGAAACGTTTCCTGATGACTAAGTTGAATATCCCATGTAGTCTGTTCATTACTCTTGGATCACATGGAGGTAGAGAATAATTAATTTCTTTCCTCTTTGTAGCTGTATACATGAAAACCTCTATCACTGCTTTGTGGTCTTCTGTCCAGATCAAACATCTCTAGCTCTTCACCCTGACCCTGTTTGTTGTGTTTTCTTGATTAGTGACAACTCTTGTAGAGCTTTGCTGAACATTGAACCACTGGATGATTCACAAGCACCAGTATCTTATTTCTTACAGTAAAAAAAAACATTAAAATTCAGAGCAAGTCCAGGAAAGTGACTCTTATCAGGTCTTGCAAACGAGGGCAAAGGAAAATCCTTGCCAAGCTTTCACAATTCCTAAGGATTAAGCAGAAAGGGGAGGAGGGGAAGGAGCTAGATGGTTACCTGGGAAAAGGCCTTTGGCTTCCAGAGCAATCAGCAAAAGCCTTGGAGTGTGGGATTAAATATAAGAACAGTATGTGGCAAACAAACAGTGATTCAATCTGTTTTTCCTCACCACACCAGCAGTTTGGACACACAGCCTGATTTTCTGTGTTTTGAAGTAATTTCTATTAAGTTTGTTTATTTATACAGTTGATGAAGCTGTGTCTTAAAGTACCTAAAGGACATATTTGTCCTGCTGCAAAGTTCTTTCAGAGCTATCCTTAAAAACAGTTGTCTGAAATGGCACGTGGAATTCCCATACAGGGCCATAGCAGTCTTAGACAATGGTGCTCACATTTCCTTGCCCCTCTCATCAATACAGCTCAGACGAAACTTCTCTTCTGCTCTGTTTGCTGTATTGAAGAAATAGAGCAAAACAAAGGTTTGCTTTTAGTTCAGCTGTAGTTTTAATTATGTGGTCTATCTGTATTGCAACTTGTTGACACACAGGAGGGCAGGTGAGTGGAAAGAAGGGTGAGAAAGCAGTGACAGTCCCAGCTGTTGGCAGTGTAAACTCACATGTCAAGGCAGATGTCAGGCTGAGGTAAAGTTCCTCATGGGTGATGCCTGTTGAGTGTGTAAGGAAGTTTGGAGCACCGGGGAAAAACTGAATTCTCTTTCTCCCCTCTGTTAGTACCTATAAGGAAGGCTTAATGCTGAAAAAAAGTATGGAAACCTTCAGTTTGCCTCCCCCTCGACCCTGGTTTTGTGTTTAGTGTTGCTGTGGCTCTTCCTGGAGAACTTGAGGCCATTAAGGTTTCTAGTTAAACCTCTCAAATTATTCAAGAATGGCTGAAGGAAGCCTTGTGATTTCTTAGAAGTCTGAGTACCTGGTTTTACTGTGTTGCTTGTGGACTTGATTCATCATTTAATACTTTTTGTGGCAGTTTGGGTCTGTTAACATTCCTTCTGCTAGGCTGGTAATGACAGTACTGCCTATATTGAGTCCTACTGAAGTTTTTTAATGAAAAGTTAGTGTGTGACCCATCTCTGCTGCCACTCCATGTTTAAACCTTTCCCCTGCTATCCAGGAGAAGATCTGACTTGTGGGGAATTTTATTTTATTTGTGCACTAAATATAACCCAGACTGAATAGTACCAAAATCCTCGTGTTGGCAAGGAAATAAATCACTTATTTAGTACCCACATAAATTATGGAGTACAGCAATTTTTGTATATCAGGTTAAGGAAAACAGAGGGTTAAAATACCTTTTAGAAAGAAAGAATAAATAAATAAATAAATGTGCATTCCCCCAAAGTGGTTATAGAAACACCTCCAGGTGTTGGTTACACATGCAGTGAGTCCCTCAGCTGGCTGTGCCAGTTCCTTTCCACAAAACTTGCTTATGCTTCTGGTACCCTCTAATTTATCCTATCAAACCAGTTTGTGGGGCTGCCTGTGAACTGGGTCACGTAATTGAGTTAATAATAATGGGTGGGGGGCACTGTGTGATTTTGGGGCTGTCATTAACTTGGATCTATTCACTTCCCTGGCTCATCACACGGGTAGTGCAGGTTGAAACAGCTCCTTTGTGAACGTTTATTCTCTGGAAAAGCCTGGGTAACAGTGTAACACCCTTAGGAGAGCTGAAAGCAGGACACAGTGGTCTGAGGTTGTGATAGAAACAGGTATGACACTCACCTGAAAACCTTAGTTAAAGACTGAGCATCCCCTCCAGTTAACAGGTACCCTGGTCATGGAGACGTTTTAACAATTATTTTTTGCATTGAGCTTTGTTTCATTCATTCATGCAGTAAAACCTTGAAAACAAATGTTCGTGAAAGCATTTGCTTGTTTTTACTCTCACCTGCCCAATATTTTGTAGTTCACATAATCAAGGACTGAAGGTTTGTGAAGCTGCTGAGCTCAGAAGGGTTATTTGGTATTACCAGAAGGGCTTGTGTTGGTAGTGGCAATGCTTGGGCTGTGGAAAGTTAATCGTGAGGAAAACTCAAAATATGGGTGATGGAGGAGAAAGATATCTTGGGAAACTTCTGGGCCAAATGCCTTCTGGCTGTGTCTGGCTTGTGGCTGGTGATCTGTTAAGGAGGCTGTGATGTTCATGCTGTGGTTATTAACACCTGAGAATAGAATGGGATGAGAGCAGCAACAGAAATTGTGTCAGTGGAAGAAGGAACCCGAGACCAAAGGACAGGGATCTCCTGCAAAGCCAGTATGTTGTAGGTGAGTACAGTGTGATCTGAAGTAGAGGCCACCAGTTCCACTCACCAGTAAATCAAGGGGGATGCTGTTAATGATGCCCAAATCCAGAGGGACGTGGAAGATCCCAGCAGAGAGAGCCTCTGACCTGCAGGGATGGCAGGAGGGGGGACGTGACTCTCCACCTCTGCCCTCCCAGGCTGAGCAAACCCTACAGGTGGATTTTGAGCAAGATGCACTGGAGCATCTAGGAAGGTGTCCTGGTGTTAAATGGAGATAACTTAGGAGCAGTTAGCAATGCCAAAAATCAGAGGTTCACTGGAAGCTGAGGAGACAAAGCCTGAGAACTGCTCCAGAAACTTCACTTGGAGCCTTGTTGCTGACTTAACTCCGTTTTGACCTGAAAACATAATTTGTACCGATGGAAGCCCATTCAACCTAAGGCGACTGAAGGCCCACACCAAGACCCTGAATCACCTTGTCCGTGAGCTGCTTTTTGCTGATGATGCCGCCCTTGTTGCTCACACAGAAGCAGCTCTGCAGCGCTTCACATCCTGCTTTGCAGAGGCTGCTGAGCTTTTTGGGCTGGAAGTCAGCCTGAAGAAGATGCAAGTTCCCTACCAACCTGCACCTCAAGAAGTCTTCCATCATCCTCACATCACCATAGGCAATTCAGAGCTTAAGTCAGTCCAGCAGTTCACCTATCTGGGAAGTATCATTTCCTCAGATGGTACGATTGACAAAGAGATAGACAACAGACTAGCAAAGGCATACAGAGCCTTTGGAAAACTCTATAAAGGAGTCTGGTCCAATAAACACCTGAAGAAAAGTACAAAGATTAGTGTCTACAGAGCCATTGTACTGTCTACTCTTTTATATGGGTCTGAATCCTGGGTCATCTACCGCCACCACCTGCACCTTCTTGAACGCTTCCATCAGCGCTGCCTCCGTTCAATCCTAAACATCCACTGGCCTGATTACGTGACCAATGTGTCTGTTCTTGAACAGGCAGGGGTCAGCAGTATCGAGGCCATGCTGATGAGAACGCAGCTGCGCTGGGCAGGGCACGTCTCCAGGATGGAGGATCACCCACTGCCTTCCAAAGATTGTGCTCTATGGTGAACTCGCCACCGGCTGCTGCAAGAGAGGAGCCCCGAAGAAGAGATACAAGGACTCCCTGAAACAACACCTCAGCCTTGGCCATATTGACTGCCACCACTGGTCCACTCTGGCCTCCAGTTGGGATTCATGGAGACACACCATTGACAACGCTGCTGCTTCCTTTGAGAATGCACAGAGAGTCAGTCTTGAGGAGAAAAGACAACGCAGACAGAACCGTTCCTTGCCAATGTCACCCAGGGAGACGTTCCGCTGTGCCTTTTGTGACTGGGCCTGCCTGTCCCGTATCGGCCTTTTTAGCCACCAGCAGCTTGCAGCAAGCGTGGGTAGTGCCCTTCTCAAATCTTCGTTCGCGAAGCCTGGCCATGATGATGATGATGACCTGGCTTCAACATCCAAAGAGGTTATCAGTAGGTTTAGAAGTGGCAGATTTAGTGCTGCACTGTGGGAGAATTGAGAGCAAAGTGGGTCAGTGTGATGGTTCAGCTCTGGAATTAGTGACTCCTTTTGTGCAGAATGGATTTTTGGAGGAATTCCTCACCACTCGAGAGCTTGTCTGGCTGGATGAGACTTGTGGCACCTAAAACGGTGGTGGATTCTAAATACACACTGCCAAGAAAAAATACATAATAACAGATTTAAAATTTCTGACCTTTGTAAATCAGAACCTTTTGAATTTGTCTACGAGTCTCTTACATTTGTGCCAGTGGAGTTTATTTAAGTGAATCTCCTGGTTGTCACCACTGGCTCTACTTTTATTTACATCTTCAGTTGTGCTACCCTTGGTTTTTCTAAGTTAAATTGAAAGAGACAGTCCAGAAACACAATTGGTGCCACTGGTAACTACTCAGTCCACAGGACAAGACTAAGTAATACAGAATACACAGCCCCATTTGAAAAAAACTTCTACTGGAGGAAATGTCCTGAGACTGAAGCTGGTTGTTTCATTCTTGACTCTGCTCTTACTGTGCTGCACCATCTGCTATTTTCAAAATAGCTTTTGATTTCTTTTTAATCAAAATGAAAGTCATACTAAAGGAATTAATAACAAATTTGGGCTTCCTGTAATAAAAAAAAAAGGATTTCCTTTGAACTTCAGCTTTCACATATTTTTAGTGTAAGATTTTTTTTCCCATATGGAATTGATTTCCTGTTCAGTGTATGTAAAATGTCATCATAGGAAAGTAATCTGAGAAACACTTAATTTCTGTTAATTCTGGCACACATAATTCATTATATGGTTTCTTTTTCCATCTTCACTCTCAATTCTATGTGAACATGTATTCTATGTGTATATTTTAATGCACTGTGGCTGCCCTGCTGTGTCTGTGTTGAGGAATCAGGATCTCTGAGTTCCTCTGGGATTACTTAACTCACTATCATCTTTGTTTTCTGCTCCTGCTTTTACTCTCTGCAGATCAGTAAACAGCCTTTAAATTTTTTTTTAAAGCTTTAAAATTTAGAACCTGTACGTTTAAATCGAAATTTTTAAAGGTCTCAAAATTTTATGATCCTTATTAAAAAACTAGTTCTGTGTAAGTCGTGTGTTTACCTGTGGTTGGCCTGTCCACTCCCAGTCAAGGTCTGCTGAGCTCCTTTGAATTGCTCAGTTGTCTTCTCATCCCATGTCAGCTTCCTCCTTTTTCAGTCAGTTTATGTGCTGAGTTTGCCTGAACTTGTATGGAAATTCCAGTTCGAATATTGGAACAGATTTGTTGCATGTGCTGTGGATTCATTCATATCCCATCTTTGGCCCCCAGAAGAACTGCAAGTTCATTCTTTCACGTTCTTCAGTTTTTCACATGTCATTCGTGGGCTTTCTGACAAAGTTTGGATTTAAAATCCCTATATTTTGAAGATATCAGAAGTTAAAACTTACTGGTGTGTGATGAAAAGAATTAACTGGGTGTACTGTGTGTGGGGGTGCATTTTGATATGGGAGGGGAATGCTGTGGACTGACTTGGTGTACAAGAATGGCTGTGATGGCTTTGGTATAAAATACACATTGAGTTATGTGAATTGATATTTTAGATTAGGGCATTTGAATACCCTGACTCCAGATCAGTCGTTTGTTCCCCTGGTGGCTGCCACAGCCTCTGTCCCCACACACTCCCGTGCTCTGCGTCCCCCCTGGGGAGTGCTCTGCGTCCCCCCTGGGGAGCTTATCGTGCACTGAGCTGGGCACAGCTTGGTGAGGTGGGATGTGTTAAAACTGAGCCTTCTGCTCAGGGCTGATACTGGGTGAGCTGCCAAGGCACATCTGGGAGCTGGACAGATGTGCAAGTTCGCTGCATGATACGTGCTGAGTGACACCAGAGTAATCAAGTCCTCAGATGAGGTCAGACCTGATGCTGTCAGGTGTGTTCAGAGCTGGAGAGTAACAAAAGGAGCTCATGAACCACAGAATTTGGGTTAAATTTAATCTCATGTTTTATTTATGGCTACTTATATGAAGATTAGGATTATATAAAGTAAAGGTTCCTGCCTTTTTCCTCTTCGGACAGACTTCAGTTCATGTGTTTGCTTGTGTTGATTGTTGATGGTGCAGCCAGAAAAACTGCTGCAGCTGTTTGATTGGGATTTTAGGGTAGTGTTAGGTTTATTCCTTTTTCCTCTTTGTCTTTTCAATTAGACTGGCTTTGAGCACAGGGATCTCAGCTCTGACTGGAGGAAGGAGACTGAGGCTCCAGCTGAGCTCTCAGTAGCCACACTTCACCCTGGAGTGTTTGGGAAAATGCTTTGCCACATCATTCCAGTTGAAAAGCTTGAATTAGTATTTTGGGGCAGTAACTCTGGCCTTGGAAAATTAATCAAAGTCTTTCCACTGGCTTTTAAGTGCTCAGGCATCAGTGTGGGTAAGTGTTTCTTATTCCAGAGTTATGGCTGTCCTTGGCTTTTCCATGCCCTGATTGCTGTGCCTCATCTCCTTCAGAGATGGGCAGGCCCCTTGTAGAAGTTCTACTCTCTTCTCTCGTGCAACATGTTCCCAGAAAAGTGTGACACAGGTGCACAGGAGCCTGTTTTTGCATGGAGCTTGCTGTCTGCCAGCAGCTCGTGCTGGGTTTGTGCTGTGTGAAAACAGTTTCCACAGCAGAGTGGAGATGGCATTACACAGTGGGGTTTGGGATGTGGCCTTCACCAGTGTCACAGGTTGCATCTCCAGCTGCAGCATGGATTACAGGTGATCCAGGTAATCTTGGTGACAGTGAAGAGTTGACTGGCACTTTAGAGATGGCAATTTAGCTGTCAGCACAAGTTGTAATCATAGCACTGCTTGTTTTTTGGATTAGAACAAATTATTTAATGTGGGAGTCTCTTGCATAAAGGGTAACACCAACACAAAGCTCCATTTCACTGTAACTCAAACTGATGGGTAGCAGCAGTTTCTACCAGTGGATAAATATGATCCTCTTCAGAAAACACTGTTGCTTCACTTCAGTTGATGTGGAAAGTATTTGTGGAACCTCACTTTAGCATCTAGAAGACCTTGTTGCAACCTCTTACCATGTGCTTCTTTCTGGAAGACTTCTCTCTCCGTAAGGTTTTGTGTTTAGATAAATATTTTTTTGTTCATCATTTTCTTAGCTCACTAAAATCCATTTTAGGGATTGTTTTTAATAGCAGCTGGACTCAAGCCCCCTGCATTCCACAGTGAACTCCAACATTGCTTTTGGCTGAGTCACTGAACTGCTCTGCCTCCATGTCTTTGTAAAATGACTCTTGCCCATTACCTGGCAAGGTTTTGCTGGAGGTGTCTTAATGTTCTATAAATGCATGTTTGCCCATCAGCTGAAAGTAGAAAAGTTGGCCTGTAAATGAACATGTGTATTATTTAGTATGATGAGATTGGAAGCTGTGTTAGGTGATGATAAGCTTTTCATTCTAATTAGTTCCTTAGCCCTTCCATGTAATAGGTGAGGAATTTTGCCATTTATCTGACTTTTCCATCCCTGTCCTGTACTGTTTTGCAACCCTGCTCTGCTCCCCACCTTCTCCAGCATGGTTTGTAAGGGAATATAATGGATATAATAGTGTAGTGGTGACCTGATCGTGCTGGAGAGCTTTGCCTTTGTCCATGGAGCAGCCTGTCCTGTAGCTGTGCTTTGACATGATGTGCACTTTACATGGCTCTAAGTGGCTTGTAGCACATCTTGACCTCTCTGGTGTAGGGAGGACCAGATCATGTTCTGACTCTGGCAGGAGATGGACCCATCAAGCTTCTAAGTTAGGAGGACCTGCCATCTTTATTCATTCAAGGAAGTAGCATTTTTATCTTGATGGCTGTATTCTTTGGTAAGGTACATGGTAAGTAGCAGTGAAATGGATTCACTAACAAATCTCTGGGACTGGTGGAACAGACCTTTCCTGTTGAAAAGGTATTGCCTGTGTTGCAGCCATCCAGAGCCTTCTGGTTTTGTTACTCTCTTTATAAGCCAATGGGTAGTGTCACTTTATGTTATTGTGTAGATTGTGGTCTGCTGTTGTTTTGAAGGCTGGTTAACATGCAGTAGCTGTCAAATGGTAGGACTTGCTGATCTGGTCTAAAAATCACCCTGCCATATCAATATTGTTAGAAAGGGAATTTTGCAGTACTACTTGCTGCTTGTAGTCTCTGGTAGATCAGGCAGTGCTTGTGAGCATCCACATTCTGCTGGATCTCCCAAACTCTTGCAGGCTTTTTAAGCTGTCTTTCTTGGAATCTTTTTGATCTTTGGGTCACTGTGTCCTTTTCTTCCTGCTCCCTGTTAATTTGAGAGACACTGTGATTCTTTTTTTTCTTTTTCTTTTTTCTCTCTCCTCTGGATTCTTGCCACACAAGTCTTGCTGTGAGGATTTGGTCTGAGCTTTGTCTCTTGCAGTTGCAAGTACTCTGTTGAAAAACACGGAATAGCTTCTGAGCCAAAGCTACAGTCAGACCTGCCAAGAGTCCTGTACTCTCTGATTAGGATCATCTGCTGTGGCTGTGCAGGGGCCAAACTGAATCTGCTTGATCTGCTGGGAGCTGGGGTGAGAGGGAGGCCACGAGCTGCATTCCCTCCCTGGGATGTGTGCAGGGGTGTGGGGCCCTGCACCAGGACCTTGTACAGGATTCAGGGTAATACTGGGAAGATTATGGGACCTGAACCCATCCAACCTTTACTCGAGGAAGTTTATGCTCCATGGGGTGGAGTGGTTTTATTCTCTGCACATGCAGGGTTTGTTTGGCCTTGTACTGCATTCAAAGTCACTTTGCCACCCTGTAGAAAAAGTAGAAGCTGTTACAAGAAAGAAAGTTTGGGATGTTACTAACTAGGGCTTCCTCATATCCCGGTGTCCCTGGATAAGTGGGCCTTAGGGGCTTTTTTTTTTTACCCTTGACATGTTCTGGGCAGATGTCCAAGCCCTTGAAGTTGTGCCAGGAAGATGCTGTAATGTGTTAAGCACGTTGTTCCCTGGTCCTATTCCTGTCCTGCAGCTGGTGTTGTGACTGTACCTAGACAGTTGTTCCGTGCCAGGACCATGCCTCCCTTACTCCCCCCACACCGAATCTATAACACAGGTTGCTGTGGCCACTGAGCAGCTGTTTTTGTATGCTCATTATGGAAACAGATGTATTGCAATACTCATAGTTGATTTGATTCTAACGCATGGTTGAACAAAGGAAAACAAAGCGACCCCCTTGCTTTCACCCAAACATCTGATGCATGTGCAGCTTCCTATAATTTGGTGTAAATGCTGTAAAATTGAATGACAGGTGAGATGCTGCAGATACTTCTTGAGGCAGTGGAGTTCTCATGACCAGGCCATTTAGCTTCTGAGCACCAGGTCTTGTTCAGCCTTCCCTTGGCTGTGGGCAAAGGCCTGCATTGGCTGTTCTGGGCTAATGTGCTCCAGAGGCAAATCCACTTGTAGAGCCACATCCACTGGAAGATAGTGGAGGAGTCAACAAAGGGTGGTTCTGCTTCTGCTGTGGTAGTGGCTTCTGGCTCATAGTTGCTTTTGTCCTGTCCCTGCTGGGGCTGCTCAGCCCAGGACATTGTAGAAGCAACATCCTACTTATGCATGCACTATATTCCATCTGTTCAGCCTCTGTTTAACATATCTTCCCCTCCACTGGCATCATGCTCTGCTGTTGCAAAGACCCACAGCTGGCTGAGCACCAGCAGCCTGCACAGCACAGTGCATGGAAAAGGCCCTGCCTCCAACTGGAACATGGTCCAGCAATGACTCTGCTGCTGCCTCCACCCTCCACATCCCATTCCCCAAGCACTGTACAAGCAAAGTTTCTACATCTGTTTCTGCTGGACTTTGAATTCAATAAATCTTATTAAAATTATTTTGTTTGGTTTATTTCAGTGTGTTGACAAAAGTTCTTGTCCCTTTGCAGCTCGTGTTTGCACACCACTTGCCCTGGCACGGGCAGCTGTGGGAAGCTGGGATTGCTGGCCAGAGGAGTGGGAAGAGGAATGCCACAGGCAAAATACTGGATGAGAATAGGGAGGGGAGAAAAATGAAAAGTATTTCAAAATACTGAAGCGAGAAAGCAGGTACAGGTAACATTTGGAAAGCCTAGAGCAGTCACTGGGGTCAGCCCTGAAGAATAAGCCTCCAAACTCTCACATTACTCAGGATATAAAGACACAAACCCTATTAAAAAATCTTTGGTTCTTTCTGAGGAACTTCCATCTGCTCTTGATGTGGCCAAATGCATAGTGCACCATTCCTTACTGCCTCAGCTGTCCCAGGTTTCCCTGATTACAGGTAGGTTACCACTGAGTGTGTGGTGAGCAAGGCCTTGCCCTTTGCAGCAGCTTCTGCACCAGGTACCCACCACACTGAATGTGTGGGCTGAGCTTCGGCAGAACATGTTTCTTCTCTGGAATGTGCATGTGCAGGGAATGGTCCATGCATCAGTGATGTTCATCTGTCTGCCAATGTTTTTAGCCCAACAAGAAGAGAACAGGAAGAGTCTGATATTCCAGGCTATAACTTACTGGAAAAGTATATTTTCCATGATTACTGGTCCTTGCATGTCAGTCCTTTGGTGTGTCATCAGAGGGGGGGCTCAGTACAGATCACTGTGTGTTCTGCCTTACCTGTTCTCCTTGCCCAGTGGCAAGTCTGAAATGTTTGAACCTTTCTGCATAGGGGAGGGTCATCACTTTGCTTTCTTCTCCATGCTGTGTGAACGAAGCATCAGCCCAGAGAAGGCATAGTGAAAATACTGCCCTTGGTGACCTCCATCCTGCCTTGCCTTCCATCCTCTGTATGAGGGTTGAGCAGCATATTTGGTTTTTCTGAATGTGTGATGTAACTGACACCAGTTTTGCCCAGTGCCTGACAGAAGTCCTGTGTGTGTTGCTGGCACTCTTGAAGCAGAAACATAAAATACCATGTTATTTCCACATTACTGAGAGCTGAATGGTGTCCCAGCCCAACAGAACTCACTCGCTGCTTTATGAGACAGAGCCTGATCTCAGGTACAGAAATCCAGTTCTGCTCAAAAAGTCAAAGGTGAAGCAAGGCTGATGTTGAATGGACAAGCTGAATTTGAGCAGGAGTGGGTGTAGGACAGTCAGGAGTACGTCTAACTCCAGTGCTTGATTAAGAGTGACCATTTATCAGTTGATCCTATAACTGTGTCCTGAAGTAACTCAAGTCTTTTGTGCCACGTGGTCTGACATTGTGTAATTCTGACCAGTTTACTGAGCAGCAGCAATGGAACTTGCTGTTCATTTTTTTTCACTGTTTTGGGATCAAGGTAGTCGGCCAAGAAGATCAATATATCAGCTTTTTCTTGTTAGCAGGCCAAACAGAACCTCAGTTGGCTGCTGAACTCATAAAAATGTCCTCCCCAGCCCTACTCGTGGCTTCTGTTTTTCTTTCTTCACGTTTACTGGTTGCACAGTCTGAGCTATTCTGTGTCTTGTTAGTAAATGTATATAAATATGTTTTGGGTTTGGAGGTTGAAGGGATCTAATTTTAACCTCTTTTTGCTCACTGGCTGCTGAGGTCCTACCTGTAGAGTGGTTCTGATTGTATGTTGGCATGTTCATAGTGTTCTTGTCTTCAAAATGAGCTGTAGTGAGAACAGTCTTAGTTCTTTGGATGTTGAGGTTCTGCTTTGACCACTGCCATGGGCTGAGTGGCCAAATCCTTTCTGTTCTCTGCCTGTCTCCCCTGCTTTTGTGCTTTTGAAGAGAGGATGGGGAAGGGAAGAGAAGGAAGGAGAGAACTGTGTTAGCTGGACCCTCCAGCCACTCGAACTCACTTGATTTCAGTCTATAGTATGGTCTGTCAGGAATCCCTGACCTGCATTTTATAAGAAAAAGTACATCTTCCAATTTTGTCCAAATTTCTGCATCTGTGCTTGCATTTGAGTATTTTTAGACTTAGCCAATTGCAGGTAAGTGTGAAATGTCTGTTGTTCTAGAAATCAGCTATAACCTAGACCGAAACAGGGCATTATTTAAACCCACAGCCTTGTTGGAAGGAGTTACCAGTCAGAAACTGTTCATGCATGGGTTCTCCCAGGGTTGTCTCAGGAGCAGCTGCCTGCACCTCACCATCCCAGGGTGGGCTGCTGTAGCTGTTGAGGATTGTGAGCCACTGAGAGGTGCTGGGGAGGAGCTGTGGGAGGGAGCTGAGGCACACAAGAATCTGTGCAGAGGCAGCACTGTCACAAGAGCGGTGATGCACTTTGGAGTGATCACAGTGGCTTCATGCAAACATCAGTTCAGTGGTAACAAGGACAATAAAGGGGGAAATGCTGGGATTAACTTGCAGAGGGCTAAGGAACAGTGCAGAGAGCAACAACAGCCTGTTTCCTTTCTTCATGGGGCACCTTCATCTTCATTCTCACAAGCAACACTGTAGATCCAGAAGATGTTCAAATGATGATGGTCAGAAAAGTAGGGAATAGCTAAATTAGCCAGGAGTCATCAGCCTGGAAAAGGGATGATTATGGAGGATTTTGTAGTCTATATAATGATCTGTGTTCTGGAGAGACAGAATCCATAGTTTGCCAACTTCTTCAGTGCAAGAACTACAGGATATCCAAGTAGTAGGAGGCACATTTTCATGCCATTTGCAGTTACACTGTCAAACTTCTCACTGCAGGATACAGCGAATGGTGGGAGTGTTTATATGTGCTTAATGGAGGATTGAACAATTGAATGCAAACAAAATCCTTTCAGGAGTATTGAGTGAACAGAACCTCTGTCTGGCTCAGTCTGTGCTGTGGTGGCTGGAAAGGGGTAACACTGTTCAGTTAGAACATGATAAGTGCACGTCTTGTGCCTCTGCTGTCTCACTTTTTCAAGAGCATCCTTGTCCAGGTTGATCCTATATCCCATATGGACAGCTTTTTTAAAAGCATGTGGATGTATCATCCAGGCCACAGCAGTGACTTCTGGAAATACAAGTGGCACAGAGGTTAAGGTGTCCGGAAAATTTTCAGATGCAGGTGTGGGGAAGACATTCAGGGAGTCATGGGCCGTTGACTTAAGTGTTGGACTCGATGATCCTTGTGGGTCCCTTCCAACTCAGAATAGTCTGTGATTCTGATTCGGTCCTTATTAAGGCACTGCTGGATTTTGCAAGGAAGAAGCTGTTGAATCACTGGAGGCACAAATAGTGTCAAGAGGTTGCAATATCCCCGACCCATTACTAGGTGGCGATAGCAAATTGTTAATGATGCAGCAAAGGCCCAAGTTTTAATCCATTTGAAGGAAAGTTGGAGCCTGTGTTTTCAAAATACATGTGATGAGTTACTCCCCATTCTGCTGCTAATCCAAGATAATGCCAAACACTTTTGACAGGGATATGCTATTTAAATCAACAGGCCTAGATAACTTCAACCTCAAAGTACTGGAAGTGTTGATTGTTATTTTAAAGTCAGATTAGGAAAGTTCAGAAGATTGGCTGAATGACTTGTATGCCACTGCCCTCATGTTTATTCTGGACTGAATTTTAGAAACAGGGATACATTATTTGATTAATAAATAACCTAATGTTAGGCATATAATTAATGCCACTCAGCTTATGTTTACAGTGAGTACAGTAAGTTCTCTCAAACAACTCTGGCTTGTTTTTTTAAGATGACCATGGTGATTTGATAAGGCTGACAGTCTGGATTTAAAGCCCTTAGTGTTATGTCCAGGTTCAGTACTGTACAACATTTGAGTTGAAAATAGTGAACTCTGTGTATTCTTATCAAAGTGCTGGGTGAGCAGATTTCCTTAACTGGTGATAATAGTGGTTTTCTGAGGAGAGCAAGACTCAAACCAAACTTTCCCCAGGCTCTGGTGCAGTACATACCACGTCTGTCACTGCCCTTAAGGCCTTTATTCAGTTACTTCTTGTTGGAGTTCATCACTTAACTTTGGTGCTGCAGCCAGAGCCAGTTGAGGCACAAGTCCTACAGGAGCAGAAGGAAGGTTTTTTTCAGTAGGATCAGTCATGATCTGTAGGTAATGAAATCTTTTTATCTTAATACCACAGAAGCACCAGTGTCTGCACTGGCACAAGTATTCACTGAGATTGTCCTCGTGGTTGCACACGCTGTTGTATTTCTGATGGGAGCCTCACTTGACCTGTGATGTGTAAGGGCTTCCCTGCTTAGATGTAGCTGATGACAAGTTCTTGTTAAATGCTTTGTAATGACAGGAACTTTGTGTTTGGATTGCATTATAAGTAGCTTAGGAGATAAATTGATTTATCATCTGAAGTTACCAACAGCTTCATTAGAGAAGTTCTGAATCAGCACCCGCGTAACAGGCCTGGCTTTAGGGAAACTAAAATGATCTGTTCAGTGATGGCAGCAGAGAAAATAAGATAGTGTAAAGGAGCCAGTGTTAAAACCTCAATATTTCAAAGATATTTTTGCTGGCTGGAGTCATAGCAGTGGAAGTTTGACAATGGACTCTAGAGCCCCTATCGCTCCCTCCTTTGTTTTGGGAAGTTGATTTGGCAGAGTTTTTGTGCTTGCTGAGGGTGCTACTTGTGCTGCTGTCCCTGTCCCTCATGAAGATGTGAGACAGCAGTGGTGCTGCTGTCAACAGCTTGTTTGGAGCTGGTCCCAGGGAAGGCAGAGCTGACTTGTGACATCTCAGTCGGTTCCTGTGGATGTGTGGGATTTAATGGAGGAAATGATTCACCATTTCTAGGCTTGGAGTCCTTCATGCCTTTCATTCCAAAACTTGGCTCTGAAGTCCAAAATCTTGGACCATGGCATGTTTCAGTCTTGCTTCATTCCCTGACTTTCCCACTGCACTCATTTGATGTGGTGCAATAAACAGAGGGCATCAGGCACACTGTGAATGTTTTGTGCTTTTCTGGGAAGTCCTGAGTGTGTGGGTGCTCTGATGATAAGATACCAAAGTGCATGTAGCTGAGCACCATTTTACAAGATTAAATTTCAAGTGGCCTCATGTTGTTGGTTTTGTAGGAAGGTCCTGGCTCACCGAAGAGCTCCAGCTCCACCTTCCCAGGGCTTCACTCTGTAGTTCACAGGGTGCTCAGTCAGTTTGTGCCTCATTGCAGGATATGCACTTTGTGCTTTTTAACCCTTCTGCTCTCATGGTCTTTGTGTTTCCTGTGTACCAAAATGTACATAGGAATGTTTCCCTTTACCAAAACCAGTGGTCTACATTTAATAGATTTGCAGTACCCTGAGAGCTGTGTAAGGTCAGCAGATGATCAGAGCACCTTCTCTTGCTTCCCTATGGATCCAGCCATGCCATTTAAAACACAGATGGTTGTTTTTAATGTTGTGCCTGAGTTTTTGATAGAAGTCCATATCTCTGTGAGATGTGGCTTTGATTGTGCAATTCATAGGAACACTCCAAAAAGCTGGGAAAAAATCCTGATTCTTCTGAAAGTCTTAGAATAAGGCTTTCTGCAAACTCTGGTAAGAGGAGTGTTCCTCATGATTCCTTACCTGCCATAGCTGTCCACCCTGGGCAGCAGGGACGACTGAGGGTGCCAGGCAGGGGTGCCAGGTAATAGTAGGGGCAAGTCAAGGTGCCAAGTAGGTTCAGGTGACATTTCCTGAGTCACTCTGTGGCCACAGCCATGGAAAGCACTGTCCTTTCTTCTGCAAGAGGGAGACCGGAGTCCTGGAAAGAGAAGACTGATGCACTGCCTGAGGAACACTTCAGGTTTTAAAGGATGGAGCAATCTCTCTTCTTTGCAATAGCTGCCTGTTACACCTGGAATTTATATATGTAAGAAACTCACAGAAGAATTTTCAACAGGATTGGGGTAGAGAGAACAAAATCAGGAACTCCAGGGAGGCCCAGAGAAGCTGTGGCTGCCCCATTTCTGGTGGTGTTCAAGGCCAGGTTGGACGGGGCTTGGAGCAGCCTGGTCTTCCAACCCACATCCCTCTGTGATTCTATGATTCTGTGAACTCAGAATGATAATTTGCTAGGGGATAAAGAAAAGAACAAGTGGGCAGGGGGCAGTCCCTGAGCCCAGCTGTAACCCTTGGCACAGTGTTACTGGCAGAAGAAATAAAGGATTTTAGTATTAGACTTGACCACTTTGACATTTGAGGGCTGTGTCTCAAGCATTCTGCAGAATGGGAAATGCCCAAAGGAAACACAGGAATCCCTATCAACTGTTAGAAGGGAAAAATGGATGTAAGAATGCAACAATTACCTCCATCCATCCCTTATGCCTGTGACAGCACTTACAGGCAAAGCTACAACTAGCTGAGAATTATTTTGTTAAGTGCTTTTGCTGGCAGATTGTACCCTTGGGAAACACAAATGTTTTACAAAAAGGAGTTTGTTTCACCTGAGGCAAGATAAAAGAAATACAAGGGTGTAATGATTTTTAAAACAAAAATCTTTGTCAGAATGGCTTTTGACACTTTATTCTTTTTATTATTTCTCATAAGGGATGAGTTTGAAACCCAAATAATGCATTATGATTAAAGACTATTAATTTCTTTTCAGTTACTGGTGTGAAGATTAGTACTGAGATAGAAGAAGATTAATATTGGGATGAATCAGGAATGGGAGTCAAATTTTGAATCTCCTACAGAAGATTGTGTCCTGAGAGCTGTAGCTCCATGCCATCCTGCTGAACTGGCTTCACTGCTGTCCTGTCCTTCTGTCTTGTCTTTTGCAGGATGGGACAAACATTCCTATGGGTACCACGGAGACGATGGGCACTCCTTCTGCTCCTCGGGGACGGGGCAGCCCTACGGCCCCACCTTCACCACTGGAGATGTCATTGGCTGCTGTGTCAACCTGATCAACAACACCTGCTTCTACACAAAAAATGGCCACAGTTTAGGTAAGTAAGGAAAGGTGTTTTCAGGAGAGGGGTGCTCTGGCCATGCCCTCACTTCTGTTTAATACTTTGCTTGTATTGTATCTCTTGGCCCACATCTCTGAGTCAGGTGTTAAAAACAGGAGAGAAAAAGAGCACCCAGCAGCAGTCAGGAGTTGTAAATTGGCTTCAAGACAGAAATATGTCCATCAGGTAAAATGCTGCTCAGTTTGTTCAGGTAGGTTAGGTTTGCAACCCCAGCTTCTGCTGCTTTCCTCTGTCACTGCACAGCAGGTGTGATGTTGGATAAGATGTTTAATGGCTGGGCAACAAGGGAATAAAGAGGTGGGAAGTTTAATTAGTGTGTTGTTCAACTACCTACAAAGCCACTGTCATGATGTCTTCATTTTTAAAGGGACTTGCCCATCTGAAAGCCTTAATGGTCTGAGCATTCCCAAAGCTAAATATTAATTCAGCATAAGAAATTTTATTTCAGCACTGCTCAGTAGTTTGATTCATTCCACAGTTGTTTCAGTAATTGCCCTAAAGTTAAGGACTTCAAACTTCTGCCCAAATGAACCTCACAGATGTTTTCCAGTCATCTGTTGTATCTGATTTGTCTAAATAGAAACTTTAGGCCATTTTTACCTGAAATACCTTTCAATTGGGTGACATGTTCTCCACCCCAAATAAATTCTTGCCCCTTTTTTGGGGGGGCGAGGAGGGGGGGGGGTGTCACATAAGACAAGCAGACAGTTTTTATAAGTTCATCTCACTTTTTGCTGGGATTCATTTGGTTTGGCAGGGAGGGATGAGCACTGCTTTCCTTTGCTTCTCCTTGCTGTGTCAATTCAAGATGAAGAAGCTGGTACAAGAATACCCTGCTCAAAACACTTAAAAGATCAAAGTTGTTTGAGTTACTGGCTGGGCTGAAGGAGGGAGCGGGATTGGAGTGCAGTGACTGGAGAGGGCACCATTTCTGGTGAGCTCTTGGGAAAAATACTGGGCTGCCTGGCATTAGAGATAGACAGACATGCTGGAAAGAGTCCAACAAAGGGCTGCCTGGATGATGAAGGGATTAGAGCATCTGTCCTAGGAGGAAAGGCTAAGAGAGCTGTGGCTGTTTGGGCTGCCTGTGTCAGTCCAGTAATAGTAAAACAAGTAGAGACTTGAAAGCAACAGCTAAGGGTACAGAGCACGAGCTGTTGCTTAGAGATGAGACAAGTTCATACAACAGTGACTGAGGTGATGAAATAGTTAAAAAGATTTCAGAAAATCTATCCATTTGGTTGCTGTCCTTGATTTTTAGTATATATTTACATAGAAGTCCTGTAGGGGGTTGTGCTGTGTCCCTCTGGACATTTTCTGTTGTTGGAGCGGGTGGTTTTCCAGCTTCACTGTTTTTCAGCCTCACAATGCTGTTACTTTTCACCACAATGGAAGCGTAAGAGTCAGGAGGAGGCCAGGTCTTCTATTTAATGAATACAAATTTGTTAATTTGAAGTTTAATTTCTTTTTAATGATCAGGAATCTGCACAGCATAAGCTGTGTTGGTTGAGAAGTTGTCGCTCGCTCCTTTTCTGTTCCGTTTCCACGACCATGTTGTGCCTGAGTGTCTGGGCAGATGAAGCCAAACAAAGAGCCCAGTTCAGTAACTTCTGTGTTGCCTTTCATCATTGCTACCCTCTCATTCTCTGCCTCGTGTCCTGCTCAGAGATTTGTTTTGTTTGAGACATTCAGAATTCTTTACAGCAGTGAAGTGATCTTGTCTTTCCTTCTTACATTTTAGTGCTCCTTTTCCTTCAAAGATGGGGCTTTTTTGGATGGAAAGCTTGTGTTTTTCTAATCTGACACTGAATAACTCCTTGGGGAACAGCCTACCCCAGTGGTGAACAATGCCAGTGGGAAGAAACAGGAAAGGAAGGGAGTTAAGTTGAACTGTGCTTAGAGAACAGCATTAGGTATCAGCATTGCTGTGCCCTGGGTGTTCTCGTGGACCCTTCAGACATCCAGTGCACGACATGAGCTGTCTGAGAAAAGGACAGGTAGGAACTGCTGAGCATTCACAACTGGCTCCTGTGTGTACCAGCTTCTCTTTGAGCTGTGGTAGCATAATGGTTGTAGTGAGGGAGGAGAGATGGTGTGGTCAGAGGAGACAGGGATGGAAGTGCCAAGGAGCAGCAGACCTCAGTCCTTGCTGGGTGACCCCACAGGAGCTGCAGGAACATTTGCTGCATTTTTACAAAAGTGGAATGCAAACCTCATCCGGGAAGACTGTTGTTTAAGGACCAGTAGTGTCTGTGCCACTGAAAAAGAAAAACAACATTCAAGGGAAGTGCTTCCTGTGGAATGCTGAGGAGAGGAGCCCCTTGACCATGGCTCAGAGTCTCCTGGCTGTTACACAGCATCTCGTGGGCACAGGACAAACAGATGTGAGGGAGGAGGTGAGACAGGTGTCAGCAGAGGAACCAAGACCAAATGGAGGCAGAGGCAATTATTTATTTGAAAGTCAGAACACTTTTTTCGCTGGTGGAAGGATCTCTGTGAACATCTTGAATTTTTCATGATATTTAGTGCTAACTTCAGAATCTCACTTCTGTGTTGTGTAAACCCAAGGTTTACCAGGAAGGGGTTGAAAGTGTATTTTCCTGATGTTCTCTGTCATGAGGCCTCTGTAGCTGTCTGTGTCTCCTCTTTGGAGGTGAGGTCATTGTGTAACCCTGCTACAGATACCAAAAATGTTCATGAGACTTATCAGCCCCCTTGTGAGGCCAGTTAGCTGAAGACTAAGGTTTCAAGAGTTTTAATTTGCCTTGGTTTTAATGGAATTACTGTGGCTTTGTCTTTCCATTTCTCTCTTCACCATTTCAGTCCTCTCCTTTTCATCTGTTAATTAAACACCCCCTTTTTGTTTTCCTTGCAGTTTCTTCTGTTGCTTAACTGTTATCTTCCATTGTCTCCATACTTTTTCATTTAATCAGATCCATCAGGAGCACTGTATAAGAACTGTTTTCTTGGCCATCACAAATTCTGGATGTTCTGTTTGGAGCTAAGTCTTGAACTTTGTTTGGAGACGTCACATGAAAACTGTTTGACATCGTATGTAGTCTTAATTCTCTGTTCTGGAAAATGTCTTGAATGTCTTCTGGCTGCTGCTGAAATGCTGTTGACAAGTCCTGAGCAGAGTCCTGGCAGTAAAAAACATAATGAGATGTGGCTAGGAGTGTGGTGAGAATGAATTAGGAGAGAAAGAGGGAGGAATGTTTGGGTTCCAGCCATTAAACAGAAAGTCTTGGACCAGGACATGAGCGGGGGATGTGACTGCTACAGGTCTCTGGGTTTAAGTGGATGAGTTGGCTCAGGGACTAATGTAGGAGTGTCTCAGATTTCTGACTTTGACAGCAGACCAAGGTAAATGGAGCAGCAGGGCTATAAAAAGAGCATGCAACCCTCTGAAGTCTTGGCATAGAAAACTTCCTGTAGCTTGAGTTCTAGTGTAGGCTCTTGGAAAGAGCAAGTTAACCTGTAAAGGAACACACCCATTCTCTTAGAGACCAAGAGAAACATAGTGAATAATGAAGAGATCAGTTGTCATAGAGATCCACAGGTGACAGTCCCAGGGTTAACAGATTTGTCCCCAAAGCTTCAAATGAAGTTTGCAGAGAACAAGAGCATTGGGTTGTTTAAACAACACTTCAGATTAGTCAACGTTACATCATACAGTCCTGGAATGGTTTGGGTTGGAAGGAACCTTAAAGATCATCTCATTCCAACTACTCTGCTGTGGGCAGGGACATCTTCCATTAGATCAGGTTGCACAGGGCCCTGTCCAGCCTGGCCTTGAACACCAGGGGTGGGGCAGGCACAGCTTCTCTGGGCAGACCACTGGTGCCAGTGCCTCACCACCCTCATTCACTTCCAAAAAGAACAGCAAATATCAGACTTGGCTACAGCCTTTCTCAGTAAGAGCAGTTTTGCCCAAGTAGCTTGGTTGGATGATAAGTGTTTCCAAGAGCTGTGTGGGTTTCATGGTGCTCCTCCTCAGCAGAAAGTTGGAGAAGTACTCAAGTGTTTGACAGGGTGACATTTCCTAGTCTGCTCTTTAGGGTGCCCACCCTACTGAATGTGTTGGTGCTTACTGCAATCCATGAGCACTGCTTAAGGGTTCTCTGGATCATGGTTACCTAAACCAGACGCTGGAGGAGTATCCTGCAATTCAGACAGTGGAGTGCTGTGGCTGATCCCCCAAATGCATGTTGTCTTGTGCAAGTTGAATAGGGAAATGTCTTGTGAGGACAATGGCCAGCCGTGAGGGAGACAAGACAATTGTTACTGGATGGAGAGCAGAGATGGGCCAGGAGGTCCACGAACATGTTGTGTGCATGTGGACGTTTGTGTGTTTTAGTCATGGAAAGGTGGAAATCCTTTGATTAGATGGCAGGTGAATGTGTTGATCACATCGTCCTCCAGCCCTGAACTTTGATTTAATGCCTTTATGTCACTGCCTTGGTGATCATATTAACACCATGGACGTAGAGGAGAGGCGGCTCTTCACACACTCGCTGTTGCCTCCTGACCTCTTGAGTTGTCCAGTTCTTATGTCCTTAAATTTATGAAGGTTGTTTTAAATTCGATCCAACGTTTGGAGGTGCTGCAGAGAGAGAATGCAGTTTAACTTTCAGCTGCCTGGTTGGAGCTGTGATTGTTTCACTCTGTGCTGTTGAGTTTGCTGCAGGCAGGTGTGTAGCAGTGCAGATGCAGGATGAGCTCTAAGCAGATCTGTTTGTGAGTCCTGTGGCATAAAGCATTTTATTGGTGTAACAAAAGATGCAAAACATACATTTGTCTTACTGTAAAGGCAGTGCAATACGTTTATTTATAGAATTGTAGAGTAATTTTCGCTGGGAGGGATCCCTGGAGATCATGCATCCAACACCCTGCTGAAAGCAGGCCCAGCTGGATCATGTTACTCAGAAACTCATCAAGTTTTTACTGTCTTCAAGAATGGAGGTCACCCAGGGATTTTTTTCTGGTCCCCTCACTCGGTGCTTGACTGCATTCATACTCAGTTTTTCTAATCAGAATTCCCCATGTTGCAGCTTGTCTCTGTTGCCTCCTGCCACCAAGCATCTCTGGGAAAAGTCTTTTCCATACCCTGCTCTGAGGTAGTTGTGGGCAGCAAAGAATGTCTGTCCTGATGTTCTCAAGACTGAACAGTGGATTTTCCCTCAGCCTCTCTTTGTCTCGCTGGCCTCTGCTGGCTCACTCCAGTCTCACTGTGACTTGTACTGAGGAGCCCAAAAGTGGACATCACACCCCAGTGTAGACTCACAAGTGTTGGAAGAGAAGGGGAAAGTCCCTTCCTTTAACCTACACTCTTACTAACACAGCCCAGCTCTTCTCTCACTAATGCAACTCAGGATGTGGTTAATCTCCCTCACTGCAAAGATCCAGCCCAGCAAGACCTTGAATTCTTTTCTTCTTTCCAGTCAGGCCCAGTCTGTCCTGTTTTCTGGGAATGTTACAACCTGGTGGCAGGACTCTGCAGTTGTTTTTATTGAGCTCTGGGAGGTCTGTGCTGGATCATTTCTCCAGCTGTGCCCTGCAGCCTGTTGTCCACACTCCTGTTTGGTGACAGCTGTGAGCCCGCTGAGAGTGCACTGCATCCCATCATCCAGGTCATTAGTAAAGACATTGAACTGTATTGGCCCTGCCATCGATCCCTGAGGGGCAGCTCTTGGACTTTGAGCTGCTGATCACAACCCTTCGATCCTGACAGTCCAGCCAATTTTCCACCCACCTCATAGCCCACTCAAAACCCATCTGCTTGTCCATGTGCTGGAAGTAGCTTCCAGCCATCCAGCTGCAGGAGCTGGGCCACCTTCGGCTCTGAGTGATGCTGGGGGCACAGGAGTGGACAGCAGGCTCGAGGAGACTGTCCTCACTCTGGCATGAGGATAGAAACAAACTTCCATCCAGCTGAGCAAAACAACAGCAAAGTGCAAAAAAGGTCTGAGTGAGGAGCAATATCTGGGCAAAGCGATGAGGTGAAAGAAGTGCTTACTGAGTATTTTCCTCAGCCAGGTATTCAACATCACCTGTATACACAATTTTTGTTTGGGTTGTAGAGATGGTGCTCAACAGACAAGGTCCAAACTGCCAGGATGTTCCTTAAACCATATTGGCTATTTGCCAGGGTATTATTTTAACTTTATTGGCCGTTTATTTAGTAAAATATTTAGGCTTTCTTTCTGAGAGTCTGATTTTGGATCCATGTTATATTGAATAGAATTATTTGTTTCCTATGTTGCCTCCTAAAACTGGTTTCAATTACCATTTCAGGCTGATGGTTTGCAGAGCTGTGCCTGGGGTAGCCTGACTGCAGCTGAGTGTTATCTCTACCCAAAACACTATTAACCATCCTAAACATCAGCAGCCTGAGCTTAACTGCCTCTTTTCTGGCATGCCATATGTAAATAAAAATGAAAACCGTACCCTTTTTTTCTATTTCTTACACTTGGAAGTGCAGCAGCAGAGCTAAGGATGCAGCTGTTCTTCTCACAGTGTTTCTCAGTGCTCCTGTTGCAGGGCTGTTCCCCAGCTGTGATGCAAAGTGTTGAGTCTCTCTGGCTGGTAAGAACTAGTTATAGCCTAAACCAAAGCATTGTGACACTAAAATTCTCTTTCTAAGGTCAAAGTGAGTCTTGAAAACTAAGTCCTTCATAGTAACAGAGGGAGAAGCAAAGGAAACAGGAGCTGCTTTTAAAAAATTCAAATTTTGGGGAGAGATGTCAGAAACCTTGAACCTTTCTTCAGATGCAAAACTGCAGAGGAGGGGACTGGGGAGGGAAGTTACCTCTAAATACATCAGGTGGTGAAATGCAGGTCAGAGCTGGGTTTTATTGAAATACAGTAATGTTTTGTGTAGGCAAGCAGGGAAAAAATCCTTTGTCTTTAATTCTAATATTTTTCCCCCCACAGGTATAGCCTTTACAGACCTCCCTGTAAGTACACCTATTTTCAGTATTTTAACTAAAGATGCAAACAGAAGGGAGGGGGAAGAGTGTGGGGGTGTGATGTTTTTTTCTGTTTGATACCCTGTAAAAAACTTTGTTAACACACATTACTGAGTGATGTGGATGCTCCTTTTTCTGAAACTTCCTGATCCTGTGACTGGGTTTGTGGACTCCTCTCATCCCTCACCACATCTAAGAATATGTTGCTGCTTCTCCTGGAATTAAAGCAAGGATTGTATTGTGAGAAGTACTGGCCAGCACTCCGTGTCCACCTTCCCAATGGGATTTAGGGCTGTGCAGATCTCTCCCATGTCCCAGCCACTGCCTGCACTGAAGGACGTTCCGGTTATTTGATTTGCCTTTTCACATCAGCTCAGTACAGCTCTTTGTTTTTGTTCATAGGCTCTTTGAACTTGGTAATGTTGTAGTGTGTTCTAAACTAGAAACTCTGTATGTGGCTTTGTTTCACAGCAGTTTATTCACTTGGTCCAAGTAGTTTATGAAAGTAGAAAAATATTTTGCCTGTCCATGAAGATTAACCTTTTGGAGTGAGGTCTTGTGACAGCCTTGCATCCATAGGAAGAAGTCACTTCTGTGATATGACCCTTAGGTTTTGGTACTCTTTTCTTTCCCTCTGGCTATAGATTGCATTAGGAATCACAGGTTTACCATATTCCTTCAATTTTTGTCACCACTTTGTCTCCTCATTTGGCTGGACTGCTTTTCTTCCTGTGGCAGGAGGCATCCCCAGTTTGGACTAGGTAGAAAATTGCTACTTAGGCTCTTGTCAATCAAAAATATCTGTCCAACACACATACTTAGTCATCAGCTCTAGTGTTATCATAGAGCTTCCCAGCACAGGTTTTGCAGGCTGAAATTCTCTGTCCTGCTTAACTATTAATCCAGGAGTGCAGGGTGAACTGACATACATTTATATGCACTTGTAGGCTGTTCACGCCGATGCTGAGTCTCTGTTAGGAATAGTGGATGAGCCATTGGGGAAGCAGAGCAGACAGAAGGGCTTTTGCAGCAGTGAGGTCTTGCAAGGCTGCTGAGATTGAACCCAAAACCCTCCTGAGCCCAGGGCAGCTCCCTGTCCTGCTGTTCCTTGGTCTGGCCAGATCCCCTTACAGGATCTCAGGCCCATCTGTCTGTGTCCTGTGCAGAGAGATGTTTTAGTGTGAGACTCAGAGAAGACCTAGTCAGGTGGGTTTGGGGATCAGCTATTCAAATGCCTTGTAGTGGAGTCTCCAATGGTTAATTGGTGCCTCTGTGCCTTTTTCAGCCAGTTTGCTGAGCTGTTTTCTGTGGAAATCCCCTTCTGGCTTTTACAGCAGCAGCTAATCCATGACACTTTTTCTGGGCCATGAAGGAGAACAGCTGATGCCCTGTAGGCCTCCTGCTATTGAGAATTACCCTTCATGAGATAATTCCTCTTTAAAAAGAGGATAAGAGAAGCTTGTCTGGGTCATGTCACCCCTTAACTGTGGATGTGAGCCAGGATGGGAGACTTAAGCCTCCATGTGGATTTTGGAAATTCCTCTCCGTGTGCTAAATGGCTCTGGTGCTGTGCTGGCAGCTTCATCCTAGGGATGCCTGCACCCAACTTCATCATTCTCTTTTCCAGTATCCTTCCCTTGGATTACTGCCTTCTTCCTTCACCCTTGCAGATGCTGATGTATTCCATATCCTTTTCTGGCCCTTTTTTCTCCTTTAATTCATAAATTCTTGGTTGTTCCAAACAGTTGAGGTTACCACCTTTGCTGAAGAAGAGGATGCCAAACCCAAGGCAGACTTCTGTTTTATTTCAAGTATAATGACGATTGTCAGAGGCTTGAGGTAATAGGGAATTTGAAGCTGATACAATTTGTAGGTGGGATTTTTTTTTGCTTTATTACAGCACTGTGATCTAGGCTCAAACACAATATCCAGTCAATTATAAGGGAAAGAAGGGAAAGCATCCATCATAGAAAAGAGATGGAATGTAATCTGTGTTCTTCACCTGCTAAAGCTGCAGTCTAAAAATTAAACTGGAAACAGGAGTGGGAGCAGAAAACTTACCTGAGTGACCCGTGAAGTGCTCTGGTTTGAGCAGCTGCACACGGATTTTTTGGCTGTGGGTCCATCTCTCATTGCTGACCCCCCAGCAGGAGCTATAGGTGAGAGCTTCTCCTTGGTCCTTGCCTATGTATGGGATGTTGGAGCTGACAGGCAACCCCCGTCAGTGAGAAGCCTGGCATTAAGCCCCATTACTTCCAGGCTTTTTAAACTTAAATAACGTTTAGGGTTGGCATGTCAGTGAGATTACACGAGGAGTTAAACTGACCCTTCAAAACAACACCAGTTTAGAAATGGTTTCCTTGAAGTTCTTGTTCCAGAATTCCCCTTTCAGAGGCAAATGGTGAAGACAGTATTTTGCAATATTCAGAGTATTGGGAAGCTAAAGTGGATACTTTAAGTTGAAAACCAGAGTCAGACATGATGAAACATACTTGGTTTGTCTTGTTTCAGTTTCCACTAAAGAGTGTTTGCATTTGTACAAAAATACAGTAATGAGAAAAACCACATTTTGGCTTAGCACAGACTAAAGTTAATACCAGAATACGTGCTTGAAATAGAAGTGAATTCCCACAAAGGGAGTTTTCTCCTTTTTTACCAATTTAAGTCAGTCCTTAGGCGTAACTGTTATTTACACAAGCCTGTATCAGGTCTATCCTGTCTGGAGGTTTGCCAAAAGAAATAGGAAATATAAAAAAGCAGAATGTGGAAGAGCCCAGGGTGGGATTGCAGGAGTGCAAAGGGACAGAGGAGTCAAAAAACAGGTCTAGATAAGCAAGGGAGTTGTGAGCAACTGGCCACCAATATAAGGGGCAAGAGGTGGTCCAAATATCCTGGGGAAGGTTTGCCTGAAGAACTTGGCAGGAGAAGCACCTGCCTGGTCAGTGGGCTCTGGGATCATCTCTCCCTGCATCTGGCAGGGTGCTGGAGATACGTGTGGTTCCCAACAGCTGCTAAACAGAGAGAGCACATCCCACATGTAAGAAATGGAATTTGAACTCTGAGATGATTTTAGAGAAGTTGAGGGTAGGCAGCTTCCCCTCAAAAACTAACATACCCCAAAGTGACTGAAAAATGCATGATATCTTGTAAATTGGTGTTTTTCTCCTTCTAACTTCCAAGTGCTTTGGGTGTCTGATTCAGGTTTTGGAAGTCCTCAAGTTCATAATACTAAAAAGTTGATAAAAGAGTCTGAAGTATGGACTGTGGAAATCTGATCCCTCATTAGAGATATTTCCTTGTCAGCCAATTTTGAAAGAATAGAAAGACTGGTTTTGAATACACCATTTCCTCTGGTAGCTCTTCCTGTATTCCTGTGTTCTCTTTGCACATCTCTAACCCAGTGACTTCTTTGGTGTGAGAACAGGAAAGGAGGAGATGTGCTGAGTCAGCAGTGTTACCATCATCCTGATTTCTGTTTTCACTTTCCAGCCTGTATTATGGATTCATTTCTTTCCTTTGTTTTTTGAGATTTGATAATTTTAAAAGTAGAGCAGGTTGGTCAGGACCTTACCCAGTTTTGAAAATCTCTGAGCACAGAGATGGCGCAGTCTCTCTAGGAACCCATTTCAGTCCTAAATCATCCTCATAAGGAAAAATTTCTTCCTTATGTCTCATCAAACTACCCCTGGCTTCAGCTTTTGCCCATTGCCTGTTCACTGAACTCTGAGAAGAATCTGTCTCAGTCTATTTTATCACCTCCCTTTTGGAAATGGAAGACTTGCTGTTAGATTTTCCCTTTTGCCTCTCTTCTCCAGGGTGGTTCCCTCAGTCTCTCCATGCACTCCCACCCTCTGACCATCTTAGCAGAACTTGCCCAGTGTCTGGTTTCTGTCTGTGTCAGTGTCCAGTGTCTTAGAGCAAAGTGAAAAAAACCCAACATCAAACTGTTCAGGAGTGGCATCAGAGGTTTCTTCCCAAACCCACTGGCTCTCAGCAGATGCCCTGAAGCAGAGGATGAGTGAAGTTTGTGGTGCAAACAGAAAAGGCGTTTGTTCTGCACAAAAGTAACATGACAGTGAATGGCACATGCTCTTGAAAAATGTGATCCAGAGTGATGAGAACCAGGCACCCCTGTACCTTTTCTGAGGCTCTTTCTCTTTTCCCAACATATAAGTGGGCTCAGGGATTCAATTTGTATCCACCACTTATTCTTAAAACAGTGTGAATTCAGAGAACTTCTAGACAGACTTTGACCACCTATTTTCAATTAGATACCTTTGGAAGCTGAATTATTGGCTGAATTTTAGAGGTATTTTCATGGTTGTAACCTTTTTTTTCCCCCATGTCCTGATGGTGGCTCAGAGCTTCCATTTGGATCCGTAGGCTTGTTCTTAAAATGAAATCTGTCTGTCAGTATATTTTTTTGTGTGGATGGCTTGGGATCTTGGGATCATCAGAGACCCAACCTCAGAGCTCCCCCACCGTCCATTCCCTTTGCTTCAGGGATGTAAAATATTCAGGTAACAACTTCCAAGGGATAAAAAGAGTTCAGTTGAAACAGCAGAGAACACATAGGTCTGTTGATTGGGATGATGCACCTTTCATTGATTCTTTATATTATATTAAATATATAATATTACTTCTTATGATATTAATTATTATCTGCTGGCTCTTGAACTTTGGTAGACATGAGCAGAAAACTAAGCCAGGAGTGCCCATCCGCAGAACAGTCACAGCCTCCATCACAGGCTGTTGGGGATTGAACCTATTGTTCTGATTTTATGCAAAACCTTTTCATAACTGCAAAATAATTCACAGGGTTCCTTGAGAAGCACCTAAAGGGCTTTTGCCTCTTCCTATTCTGTTATTTATTTCAATTTAAAGAGCAACTCTTTTGTCTCAACAAACCACGTAACTGGACCCAGAAAGAGAAAGCTGCATTTAACACAGGTTTCTGTTTTCTTCCTTCCCAGTCAAATCTCTACCCTACAGTGGGTCTCCAGACTCCAGGAGAGATCGTGGATGCCAACTTTGGGCAGCAGCCCTTCGTGTTCGACATCGAGGACTACATGAGGGAGTGGCGGGCGAAGATCCAGAGCACCATTAAGCGATTTCCCATAGGAGACAGGCTGGGGGAGTGGCAGGCCATGCTGCAGAAGTGAGTCCCTGCCCTGCTGCTCGGCTTCTCCCACTTGGTTAGGCTTTCAGTGCTAATTTATCCTCTCCTATGGCAAAAGTTGCCACTCAGTGCATTTTGCTCAGATTGTTCTACCCTCTGTTTTGTTGTTGAATAGTCTTTCCTGTGTATTGCTGCTGTTTCAAATGTAAAAGGTATGGGAGAAGTTTCCAGCCAGAGACTGCATGAAAGCTTGTAGGAATGGAACAGCACACATTTTAAGGTGATGCACTGGGGGAAGGGGAAGGGAGAGGACACCATAAAAACTCTAACACAGGAGAAAAGCCAATATGTAATTCAGCTGAACTTAAAAATGAAAGAGCAGGAAATAGCCTAAACCAAAGGCTTCCAAAAACTGAAAGCACATTAAACACTTTATAAATTCATGAGTATTGAATGCACTTGCCATTGCAAAAAGGATTGAGTGGAATTTGATGAGAACAATGGACAGGAGTTGTCAGAGGTCAGGAGTATCTTCTGCCTGAAGACACATTGAGGTGCTGGAGTGTGTCCAGAGAAGGGCAATGGGCCTGTGTAAGGGTCTGGAGCACAAGTCTGATGAGTGGCTGAGGGAGCTGGGGGGGCTCAGCCTGGAGGAAAGGAGACTCAGGGGGGACCTCCTCCCTCTCTACAACTCCCTGACACAAGGGTGTAGCCAAGGTGGGGCGTGGTCTCTTCTCCCAGGTAATGAGTGAGTGATGGACAAGAGAAAATGGCCTCAGGTTGCACCAGGGGAGGTTTAGATTGGACATCAGGAAGAATTTCTTCATTGAAAGGCTGGTCAGGCATTAGAATGGGCTGCCCATAGAAGTGGTGGAGTTACCATCCCTCAAGGTGTTCAAGAAGCAACTGGACATGGCACTCAGTGCTGTGGTTTAGTTGACATGATGGTGTTTGGGCAAAGGCTGGACTTGTTGATGTTGGAGGTCTTTTCCAACCTTAATGATTCTATGATCCTGTAATTCTGTGGTCTTCAAACATAAAAACACCTGCATTGGATGAGTGCACTGATCTGTCAGCCTTAATTCTATGAATACATTAATAGATTCCTGCAGCGCTTGAGAGTTTTTTCCTTTTCTGGTAAAACAGACCATTTTTTTCCACTCTTTTATTTAACTGAATATTTAACCACATTGGACTTTTCCTTTTAACACATTGTAACACTATTTTTTAAGAGGCTTTGATGAAAGACCTTGTGAAATACAACTAAATGCACTACGAAAGTATCCCTTTTTTGGCTGCTTCCAGCTCCTTTCCAAAAATGGGACCAAATTAGAGAGCCGTGACCTCCCTTTAGAGGAGCTGTTGATTCTGCTGCAGCAGGACCAGTTTATCCCTGTATTTGTTCCTCATGTTCTCCATATTCATTTTCTCTGATATGCATTGTGGAGGTGTCAGAGTCACTGCTCTGGAGTTCCTCACAGGGAACACTACAAGGGCAGAAGCTCTTGGATGTAAAAAATCTTGTAAAAATCCCACACCTGCTTTCAATGTTACGTCTAAAAATTATCGGCGACTCATAAAATATGTTTTTCTTCTACTTAAAGTGGCCAAGTTGAACGTGTACTTTGAGCTGTGACTTGACTGGGTTTATGCCAGCTTCGACTTGGAAGCCTATTCTGAGATTCATCATGACAAGCTTTCAAATCGTGTGCTGGCTTTTTAAATTTTGTTAAAATCCACTGAGCATTAACATTTGCTTGCCATGTCCTGGGAGGGCACAAGTGTGTTAAAAATGGTCAGTTCAGAAAGATGTTTTTATTGTGTTTTCTGATGGTGATACTACCTCCTCCCTCCCAACAGTTTCTAAAAATACAAATTCAAAGTGTGTTATTGTTTTTAAAATCAATGTTGGCAGTCATTAGATCAAAGTATCTGTGAATGTGTAGAAGTCGTAAGGACATTCAAATACAAAAGATATAATTGCTGGCAAAATAAGTGATGGAAGAAATTCAGGACCAGAATCTTTTTTTCTTTTTCAGATGCACTTGAAAGCCATGAACCTCTCTTGAGATTCAGATTTGTGTCTGTGTAGGATGTCACGGGCAGTAACATAGTACTGAGACCTTACAGGTGACCCTTAGACAGCAGTTATTAAATAAATAACTACTGAATATGCACTGAGAGTCTCAATATTTTAAATTTTTTCCCCCGTAAGGTGGATTTAGAGCCTCCCTCATGCTTGCTGAGGACCAGGTACCCATCCTATAAATTTACACTCTTTAGATGCAGAATTAGGACTCTGGTTATGTCCTAAGCAAGCTGAGTTTGTCACTGAAATTGCAACTTTTGTTGTGTTGATTTCTTTTCTTCTCCAGTGTGATGACTGTGCTTCACCAATGTCTCTTCATCTCTTTTTATTTTCTAGTATGGTTTCATCATATTTGGTTCATCATGGGTACTGTTCAACAGCAACTGCCTTTGCCAGAGTCACAGACACCACAATCCAGGAAGAACAGACCTCAATAAAGAACAGACAAAGTAAGTCTCTGTGGTGGTCATTCCCAAAGGTAGGCACAGTGGCCGCGTGCTCCCTGCAGAGGAGTGGAAAAGTCAGTCTGTGACAGCACAAAGCTGTGACAGCACACACTGCTGACTGTGGGTCAGTAGAGCTTGGGAGCCTCTGCTGGGAGCACTTTTCCCATGATCACTGCATCCCCTCCACCCTCTGCCATCTTTGCCTGGAGAACTGCCCTGTTCTTTCCTTTGTCTGCTCTGCTCTGCCATTACCTCAGCTGAGGTCTCTGTCCCCCAGAGTCCCCTTTGGGTTTGAGCTCTTGACTGCAGGCTGTTGCAGCAGGGACAGTGCTGTAGTCAAAGGGACCCAGACACATCCGTCTAGTTTGACTTGACTGCAGCTCCCAGGGCTAAGGACTGTCCCAGTCCCTCTGTACATTTAGATTTCAGGTAATGTTTTTGCACACGGAGGTTTTTCATATTCACAGCCAACATGTTCCGCTCACACTAGGTGAAGAATTTGTATTCTGTGTCTGTTTTGGTTACTGCTGTTCCCTCCCAAGTGGCTCATCTCTCAGTTTGTAAGGCTGACAGTGCTTTTGGTTGCTGCACAATAAAGCCTGCAGCTTTCTGCTGCTGTACCTTTATTTTAAGCTTTTTCTATTCACAGGCTCAGACTGCAAAGTCACAGAACACTGGTGTGTTTTCTGCCTTCTCCTGGCTGTTGAACACGGGCTACATCCCACTCTGTGCATTTCCCTTCCCTTTGTAAACTGTTTTCCGTGTGACTGTTACGTATCAGGAGCACTGTGCCCCTTTGTGGCTCACTCTCCATACATTGCATGTGCTTAGCCAGCATTTGGGTTCATCTGGGGACTCTGCTTTTAAATAACTTGTAGTTGCTGCCTGTTAGTGCTGATGGGCTTTGTGCTTTCCAGGTCATGCATTATGCAACCCTGACCCAGCCAGTGTTCTGCTGCTGTGGGTTTAGCTGGTGGAGCCTCACAGGAGGCACACGAGACACTGGGGCTTAAATAAAAGGTGTGAGGAAAACACAGACGGGAAAACAAAAAGAGGGGAAAAAAATGAAAGAGAATGACAGCTGTGAGAGTTGCCAAACAAGGCAAAGCAGAGAGCTGTCAAAAGCAGCAAGACTTAGAAAAGGACTCTCAAGTTAAAAACAGAGTGAAATGAGAGCTCTTATGTTGGTGTGAGAGCCACAGTTCTGGTTCCAGCTTTCAGCTACAATAACAAGCAAATAGACACTGAGAAGTGGGATCCAAGACAAGTCATTGTGGTTTGTTACTGGGGATTGTTAATGAGGATTTCTCAGGCTGGGCTTCCAACTGATCATGGTTTGCGAAAGCCACAGCCTGTTGCTGTCAGAGCCTCTGCTTGCAAAGCATCTCACAGGCCATTCAAGAACTTCCCTCTGTCTTTTATAAGGAGTGCTGGAAAAACTGCAGTTTTAGTTTTAAGTACATTGAGTTTGTATCTCTAAGTATACTTAGAGAAAAAATAAAATGCGAATCAATGCAGAAGAGCAGCTTCTCTGAGCGTTCAGGGATGGGATCTCAAGATAAGTCTGACACTTGTGTCTTCTGACCCCCTGAAGGAACATACATGAGACATGAACACCCAGCATTATAAGTGTCTTCTGCCTTGTCTCTTTGCACCTCCTACAAGTGTACAACTCATCGAGCTGTTTCTAGCTTAGTCAATGGCTGGTTCTTGGAGCCAA
The DNA here is from genome assembly GCF_047495875.1 of Pithys albifrons albifrons. Taxonomy (NCBI): domain Eukaryota; kingdom Metazoa; phylum Chordata; class Aves; order Passeriformes; family Thamnophilidae; genus Pithys; species Pithys albifrons. Next base: position 15,114,518 of record NC_092469.1, on the reverse strand, counting down.
TTTGACTCATTGCAGGCCAAGCTCAGATTATTTCTCTGGGAATACCTTGAGGTGAGACTTGTAGGAACACAGTTTTGTTGGTATACTTACTTCTGCTTTGAGGTAGGGATATTGGGGAAACGTTACTGTGCTGTGGTTCCAGCCCACAGATCCTCTAAGAACGCTTGTCTTATCTGATGCTCAGCCATACATACACTTCCAAGAGTGAACCAGCCAGAGGATGCAATGTGAGGGTGACCTGGGGGCTTCTCCCCCAGCAGCCTCCTCATTTCCATCCAGCTGGCATGTCCTGCTTTCTTTTCCATTGCTGCAGAGCTCTGTGACTAAAGGACTAAAGTCTCAGAGCACCCCACCCCAGCTCACCTACTTCATCCTACAAAACCTGCTCTTGGTGGTTTTTTGCTGCTAACAGATCCTCCCTCATTTGCACAGGGTTTTCCTGACCTGAATCCGTAATACACAAAATGTAGTCCCCAGTTCTCCCAAGCCCTTGTGCAAGGTGGTAGTGGGGAGCTGGGTGGTATATCTGAAACCGCTCTTCTGGCTGTTCCTGTGGGCTGGTCCTGTGTGTCACCAGATCTCCCTTTGCTTTCAGGAATACAGAAGTTAGTATTAGCAGGCAGAGTGGGAGAGGCTATAGAAGCCACCCAGCAGCTCTATCCTGGCCTCCTAGAACATAATCCCAACCTGCTCTTCATGTTAAAGTAAGTATGAATAGCTTTATACTCCCTAATGCTGAAATGTGCAAATGAAGGGGAGAGAAGAGTCTGTGCAGCTGCAATGCCGTGATCTGAATTCGAATGAGACCCATTTGGGAGCAGGTGGGGGAGGACACAGACAGTCCTTTGCACAGTGCTTGTAGCAACACAGATGTAGCCCTTTTATTGCTGCTCAGACCCAGTATGGCTTTTCCTCATGAGGTCAGGCAGAAGTGGATGAATTTAGCTCTGCTGACTGCCAGAAACCCCTTCACAGGTGGACTTTACTTGTCTTGTGGAGAACTTGGATCTCTGGAGCAGTGGCAGTCACTGTGGAGGTTCCTAGAAAGGCAGATGTCTCTGGGACAAAGACTAAAGGAAAAAGTGTCCCAGTTCTCCCAGATGTAGGGAGTGGCTCTCCCCAACCTCTGAGATCTATGAGGACAATTCCCAGTAAGGCTAAATGAGTAACTGTCCTCACTGTCACTCTGGATATTGAATTTTTTATTCTTCCTTCTCTATTTTCCATTGGCCACCAGTATTTTTAGGTTGATGAAGTAGTGAAGGAACTATGATGAATGACAGATTTATTATTTTCACCCTTAAAAAGTAAACCTCCACAGATGAATTTTGGAGTTCCTGCAGAGGAGGTGAAGGTGAAAGCTGTGAGGGATCAGTTTCTTCTTAGCACATTGGAATTAAATTTGCCTTTTGGGAATGTCTTGACATTTATTAACATTAAAGTGCAATTTCTGAACTCACAATACAAAGGCATCAGGAGTCTGAAATGTCTTTTTGAAAGTGAAGGAGTTTAACTCCTTTGCAGTTTCTAGGACTTCTGCACTCAGGGCCTAAGGAAGCCTTAGTGCAGAGCATCCTGGCTGTCACGCACCCTTTTCCCCTTCTTCCCTCCTATGAAATCAGGTGTCGGCAGTTTGTGGAGATGGTGAATGGCACAGACAGTGAAGTGCGTTGTTTCAGTGCCCGCAGCCCCAGATCCCAGGACAGTTATCCCGGGTCCCCCAGCTTGAGTCCCAGACATGGATCAAGCAACTCACACGTTCACAGTACCGGTAAGTGTGTTCTCTGTGTCTCCCAGGGAGAAGAGCAGATGTCCAAGGTGGGTGTGGTTGTGTATAACATCACCTGCTACTTTCTGTGAAATGCTCCTTTCCTTTCTGGTACCCAGCTGAGAGGATGTATTGTTAGCATGGGTGTTTCTATACTCTTGCAGAATTGTTTTTGCATTAGTTATTTTCCACAATTGTCTGCAGGGCAGTGTTTTTTTTCAGAATAAAGCTTTTGAAAGCAGCCTTTTAGTGCAGCCACCAGTGACTCGATGTCTCACTGATGCAGTGGTGAGAGGAGGCCAGGAAAGCAAAGCCTGGGGCCTGCTCTCTTTCCAAACTATTGACTTCACAACAGAGTGAATATTGTCAGTCTGGTCTTATTTTTCTTTCTTCTTGGCTTTCAGGAGCAGATAGTCCAACCTGTAGCAATGGAGTCATGTCCACAAAAAGCAAACAGAGTCACAGTAAATACCCAACACTGAGTTCATCATCTTCATCTTCCTCCTCCTCTTCCCCCTCATCTGTGAACTACTCTGAATCCAATTCTACAGATTCTACCAAATCTCAGCAGCACAGTAGTACAAGTAATCAAGAAACCAGGTATTTTTAATCTCTGGAGTCACCTGAGGGGCATGAGATGGTGGGAAAGGGCTCAGTCTGCTTTCTGGAGAGCTAGAAGGTCATCTATCCTGCCCTTTTGAACAATATTTGCTATCTACAAGGTCACTACTATTCCCAGCAGACACAAACCTGTTCCAGTTTCCCTTCTGTGGCTCAGGCTTGGAGGCTTATCTGAGCAGCTGTGGGTGGTCCAGCAGAGTGGTGCTGCCTTTGCTGGAGTGTGAAGCAGAGTGAGCCAGGGTGAGAACCAAGCTTCCTTTGGGCTCACCCTCCATGGGGGTGTTGCAGAGCTGTCTGAGGCCCCAGTGGAGCACAAGGTGTCCTTGTGAGCAGAAGAATCTCTTGCTAATTGCAGCTGGCACTCAGTGCTGCACTGAGCATGGCTGGCAGGGCAGTTTGTATTCTCAGTTGTGACTTCTTGAGAGCCACACAGCATGTAACTGAGTGAGAAACTCTTGTTCAGACTCAATTTATATTTTTTTTTTTATATATCGGGGAAGATCTTCTCATCGTTTCTGTTAATCAGGACTTAATTAGCAGTCTCAGTCAGCCTGCTGTCTTGAGCATTTAAGTGTTCTGTATTGCACTCTTTGCAAGGACTGAGGGCTTACCATAGCCAAGATTCCCCTCCTGTGCAGTCTGTTGTGTATTATGTGTTGTCTGGCTGCTGTTTGCTGTCCCAGGGATGAACACTTCCTGGAGGGAAAAGGCAAAGCACTCTGCACCTCGATGTATGACAGGCACTTTTGGAACAGAAACCTGTTTCATAAATTGTCTTCAGAAGCCTGCAACATTTTTTGCTATATTGACTTAGACCATCTGGCTCCCTCTAGTCCACCTGGCACCTTTCCTGGTCTGCTGGCCATTGCTGGGCACCATTTGGCAAATGAGCTCTTAATTTCTTCCCTTTCTAATTTAGACATCTAACCTTTCTTCTGTCTTTTCGCCTCAGTGACAGCGAGATGGAAATGGAGGCTGAGCATTATCCCAATGGAGTCCTGGAAAATTCATCCACCAGGATAATGAATGGCACCTACAAACATGAAGAGATCTTGCAGACGGATGAGTCCAGCATGGGTAGGGCCTCAGAGACAGGAATGGTAAAGGGAAATGGAAAGAGCTGGTATCAAGAGTTAAAACTGTGATTGGATGGTGGGGAAAAGAATATGTACTTTGGGCTTCTTTTCCCACCCAGTGAATGAAGTTCTCAAGCTTTCATGGGGAAAATGAATCTGTCCTGGAACTAAAACTAGGTCTGGCTTTTCATAGTCTTGCAGCAGTGCTGGTGACATTGTGGAGCAGGGAAAGCAATAGAAGTCCAAGATTTGTTCAGTGCTGGTCATGAAATCCAGGTCAGAGCAGTCCTGGCAGAAGTACCAGCTGGGGAGCAGATCTGGGCTGTGCCAGGCTGGCTGGTGCCCAGCTGCAGAGTGGCCTCAGCACAGCTGGGCAGCCATGACTGTCCTGTTTGTGGGTGCTTTAGCCTGGAGAGGGAGGATGAATCAGCTACACTATCTCTGAAACTGGGGATTCCTCCAGTTATAATGGATCTTGTGGCTACTAACACTGGGAAGCTGGTGGTGTTGGCATCTCTGACTGAAAGTTTTCTGAGTCCAGCCAGGATTTTTTAGACCCAGGGGGTTTCTGTGCTGTGTATGTGTATTAAAGGGATAAAACTCCAATACAGCTGAAGTTGCAAGCTCCCAGGATTTTATCAGGAGACTTGATTTCTAGGTAGTCCTCAGGCATTAAACAAACAGAGATCAAATTTTTCATGTACTTACCAGGCACTGTGAAAAACCCACTACTGGCTGTTGTAGTGCAGGAATCACAAAAATCTTCCACTGGGATAAGCTTAGAGCAGAGAGCAGGTACCTGCTCCAGAAGGGGAAGGAGTCTGTGGGTATCATGACACACAGTGGGCATTGGTGAACAATGAGAGATGATTGTTCTTCTCCACTGCCTTTCCTCTAGAAGACAGCTGCCCCCAGAGGCAGCTCTGTGGAGGCAACCACGCTGCCACGGAGAGAATGATCCAGTTTGGGCGGGAGCTGCAGATCCTGAGCGAGCAGCTTTGCAGAGAATATGGGAAGAACACCATGCACAAAAAGATGCTTCAGGTAAGCCTGGGCCTGGTGCTGCATTGCAGCAGTTCTCTGGGCCAGGACTGGGGTTGTGGGTTCCCTTGCAGACTTTGGGTGGCCCCCACTTCTGCACCTGCTGAGGAAGAAGGGGCCTGCATGGGGATCAGAGGTCAAAACATGAATGTAGAGCATCTACACCCAATTCTCAGCACAGGAGAGAAGAATTACAGCTCCTGCCTGCTTTCCTGGAGCAACTGCATGCTCTTCTTCTCTCCAGGTGACACTCTACCTGCCTTCCTGTGCTGGCTCCCCTGCCAGGTGAAAGGGGCACCCTCTTTAATTCACTCTCTTGATGGCCCAGTGTGTTCCTTTGCTGCCAAGAAGAAAAGGGCTATTTCTTTTCAGGAGGTAGGCACCTGTCACCGTGGTGCTGGCAGGAGGTGCCCCAGCTGACAGACTTGGTGGTTCTCCTGTGTGTTTGCAGCCATGCAGGACCTCACTGTGCCTCTCTGTTCTCTCACACAGGACGCCTTTAGCTTGTTAGCTTACTCAGACCCTTGGAACTGCCCCGTTGGCCAACAGCTGGACCCAATCCAGAGGGAACCTGTGTGTGCTGCTCTCAATAGTGCTATATTGGGTAAGATCTGGTTGCTATGGGAGCATTGCCCCTGGACATACCTGCTCTCAAGGGCTGTCCTGTGGTGGGCAAGACTGAGTGTTAGGGAAAGTTCAGAAATACTTGTGTTTAGCTTTGGCCTCTGTTTCTGTGCTGAGGACTGTCAGGGCAGTGATGCAGGAAGGGAGGTGGGAGGGAAGCCTGCAGAGAATGAATCCCCCTGATAAACTCTTCTTTTGGCTCCCTTCCTTGCATCTTCCTCAGTGCTGCTTCCAAGGATGGTCTTTAGGATTTTCCTCCTCTGCTTACAGAAGAAACCAAGATGTCTTTAATGCATTTCCTGCCTCTCTTCCTTTGTGTTCTGAACCCCCCTGAGTCATTTTTCAGGCATTATCAGGGCTCTTTCCCATGCTGTATGAGTTGGCAGAGTTCAGTAATGGCATCATCCTGCTCTGTTGCAGCACCTCATAAGTGAAGCTGTTTTCCATAGTTACCTTTGAGTTCATGCTGAACATGCAGAGTTAAATGAAGGGAGGGTTTACCCCCCTTCAGGCAGCAGACAGAGACTGGCTGCCTGCAGGCCAGTGTTGTAATGGGGCTGCCTTGTTGCTCTTATGGTCTTAACTGCTAAGAGAACCCTGTTCTGTGCAGAGATCTGGTTATAGGTTGGTTTTCTTCAGCTACCAAGGCAGCTCCCCTTTTTCTGGTGTCAGTAGGATGGTTGGGAGCAGTCTCTTGCTCTCCTCTGTGTCCTTGAAGCTGAACATTTATGCCTGTTTTTCCATTTTTCTTAGACAAACATGTTCTGTGGCTCAACAGCTTGTTGTCATTTGCTCTCCTTTCTTGGAGCTGGTGTAGTAATTGCAGTGGCCTTCTGTGATGGAATTCTTGGGCTGCCATCAGTGAGTTGCTGTGTTGTTACTGATCCTCTTGGCATCTTCAGCTACAGAAAAACTGATGGTGGAGAAATAATGAGGTTATGGCCTGCCACCAGTTTGCAGGAAAGGGATTGATTCATTCTAGGCAGGGCCCTTGATCCTGTCACTAAATCATGTCCACTCAGTGTCACTGCCCAGGACACTCCCCAGTCTGGGGTAGCTCAGTCCATCCACAGCAGCCAAATGCTGTCCACTGGATGGATTCTCTGTCTTGGAAACACATGCAGGGCTCCTGTGCACAGTCTGGCTCACTGTGCCCAGGTGGATTTCCCAGGGACTCTGTGCATCTCACACTGAGTGTTCTGGGGAAAGAAACAGCTTGATGGACAGACCCATGAGGGCTCCTGTTCTGACTGAGTAGAGGAACAGAAATTATATGTTTTGGGAAGGAGAGTCCCTTTCCCTGGCAGTCAGTGGTTGTTTGTCCAGTGCCTGAGGAGCAGGGACAAGTTGCTGAGAGCTGTCACCTGGGAGACATGAAAGATGATGTCTGGACATACTTCATCACACAGGTCTCAAAACACCTTGTCTTGCTCAGCTGAGGGTTCCCTCGTGCTTGCACAGCGAACGTGCAGTTGTAGAGATGCAGTGATGAGTGAAGAAGTTTGTCCAGGGCTTGGGCTGCTCTGTAGACTTGCACCAGTGGGAGAGATGGAGAGCTTGTATCTCACTTGGTGCCAGTTTCTCCCGCCTTTCCTTATTCTTCTGTGCTTCCATCTCTCATGCTTTGAGTGTTCTCTGGCAGACATCAGCAGCAGGAGCTTCTTTGCCTTTTTATTGCTCTGGACACCACAGCAGCACCTTCTCAGAGGCCCTGCTGTGCTGTGGGACGTGTCAGGAGTGGTGGGGCATGTGGAGGGGCAACACCACAGAGCTGGTGGTACTCAAGGAATATCTTCTTTCTAGAGCCAGCACCTTCTGCCCGGGATGCAGGGCTTGGTGCCCAGTGGGGACTGAGAGGGACCTGAGTGCAGGTGAGCTGGCACACGGCCAGGCCTCCTCTTCTAAACGGATTTCTCTGTTTGCCCCCACAGAATCTCAGAACCTGCCAAAGCAGCCCCCACTGATGCTTGCCCTGGGCCAGGCCTCGGAGTGTTTGCGGCTCATGGCTCGCGTGGGCTTGGGCTCCTGCTCCTTTGCCAGAGTAGACGACTATTTGCACTAGCCACAGAGCAAGATGGAGTTGACATCGTTGAGTGCTGCCCTTCACCCTCCGTTGCTGCCACTCTGCACCACCTCGTTCGATAGCCTGACCTCCCTGCCACCGACACCCCTCTAGCACACACACACACTGCCTGTGAAAGGATTGAGTGAGTCCCTCACTGTGTGGCTACTCCTGACCCCAGGAACAATTGGCAGACCTCACCTGTGTCCCTGCCATTGCTGTGGCTCCAGCGGCACTCAGTATTTCACTGGTTATTCTAATGTAGCGCCTTCTGATGTAGGGATTTCTCTTTGTTTTGATTTGAGTTGTTTCTCATGGTTCCACCAATATTTTATCTGGAGAGTTTTGCTGAGCTGGTTTATGCTGATTTACTGAGGAAGCTGATCAAGTTGGTGACAGCTTGTTCTTTCTTTCTCCCTCCATCGTGCACATACACCATCATCTTCTGTGCTAGTTATCTGAACTCTTCTCACAGTGGCAGTTCAGAGGGTTGTTTTTTTTTTAATTTGAATCATGTTTATTAAAAAGGTCTCTTCCACCTCCACAAAGTCATTGATGTATTTATTGCCCACAGACTGAGTCCCAGACATGCACATCATACAACCAACCCTGCAGGAGACCTGCTGAGGTAGGTCCAGTCACGCACTAATGGTGGGAGTTGGAGGAGCCTGGTCCTTCACGGTGCCTCTCTTAAGAGCCCAAGGCTCTCAGCCTTGGCTTTGTGAGTGGGAAGAGTAGAAGACTTGACATTGCCTGTGTTAGTGGTTGTGCTGTAGAAGTTTCTCTCAGCCCTGAAAAGTAGTTAAATCCAGCTCTCCCAGCAGTTGGAGGGACAGGGCTGATGAATAGGAAGTCATCTGCCACTGCATGGGTGGAAGCAGGTCGTGTGAGCCTGCCAGAAACATCCATGGGTGCTGCCCCACTGGGCCAACAGTTTTTTGTTAAATTAACAAATCCCCCTTTTTCTCCATGTAGGAGGGCTTTGTCACTAAGAGTTGGTAATGACAGTATTTCCTGCCCCCACATCCTAGTAACACTGATCTAAATGAGCACTTTTGAATTTTGGAAGTGTCTGAGAAACCTGTGCTGAGCTGTGCTCACCCTCTCGAGTGGGACATGCTGGGATCAGGTTGTGGGTTGGGGTCCATACCAGCTTTGTCAGGCCTGAGCTGTTCAGGATTTTAAAGTTTACTAAACTAATTATTGAAGTTTCAGGCCCAAAAGAGACCAGCAAGGAGCTGTGGATGAGTAACCTCCAAGTTAGATGGACTAATATGTCTGTGCTGTGGTGTGTGTCAGGCCGAGGGACTCCAGTGTTACTGAGCATTCAGACCACCTGTCTGTGAGTGTTTCTGAGCCTGTGCTGGTACCTGGCGAGGCTGTGGGCAGGACTGTGTGCTTTGCATCCTCTGCTGTACCATTAAGAGATGGCAGGTTCAGCCTGGCTGCATGGCAGGAGTTGCAATCCTGCACCAAATGAATTTTAGGTCAGTAGCTCTGGGGAGGACCCAAGGGAGCTCAAACTGAACATGAATTTTACTGCTGTTCTCGATTTGGGGTTTTTTTGAAGGATCAAAGAAAGATGAACACTTTGTTCTGAGGTTTGCCCTTAAAATGGAGGTTAGGCCGTGCCAGGACTTGAAGCAGCAAGAGAGCTTGTGTGCCACTGAGAAGGGAAGGTGGTGTGTGACCACTGAGCTTTAAGGATTTTCTGCATTTGCAGGCTGGTTTTGCAGCTGGCACATGAGGTCTGGAATCAGGCAGAGCAGGGGTCAGGTGTCTCCTACACTGCAGAACATGACTGTGGCAGTGAATGTGCAGATGGTGTTGGAGGTGGTTGGGAAATGCTATCCCTGCCTTTTGGTGAAGGTGTACAGTGTGTAGGGGCAGTGCTAGAGCCGTGGTGGCCTATGGAAATGGGCAGCAGGAGGTTTGGAGATGGCAAAGATACTTTGGTCAGATCAACTCATAGAGTTGGAAAAAGCAGAGGGAGCTCTACCACAGCTTTCTTGTAGGGAGGCAGAGGCAGAGGGCTGCACTAAGCAGAAGAATTTAACTTGCAGGCTTCTGTTTCATTGCTGGGGAGCAGCTGATGTGCCTGAAAGCTCATCTGTTGATTTTCAGCTCTGCTTGTTGTCCTGCAGATCGAAATCACCCCAGCCTGCAGTCCTTGCCTTCCTGCAAGTGCAGAAATAACTCAGTGAGCTTCCTTCCTGAAGCCTCTCATCCCAGATGTGCCAGGGCTACCTGTCCCAGCCCACCAGACCCCAGAGCCTGAGGCTGTGTGTGAACTTGGCCTGGAGAGATTCTCCTGCAGGCTCTCCATTCCTTAGGCCAGGCTTAGGGCACACTGCCAGGCTGTGTGTGGGAGCTGAGGCTGGAAATACTTGAGTACCTGACTTTGACAATTTCCTCTGCTGTCAGTCACTGTTTAGCTTGCAGCAGTCTGGCTGCAGTCAGACCCCTCTCATCTTTGTAGCTACACAATCTCTGTCTGAGGGTTTTGGGTTCCTCCTCCCTGTGGTTTCTCTAAGCCCTATCTCTTCATCTTGCATCATAGTAATGCCCCACTTGGTCTCTCAGCAAAGCTGTGCTGACTGTCTTGGGGCATCTTTTTTTTATTTTGGTTTCCCTTTCATTACCAAAAAAACCCCAAACAAGAGATGTTCCTAGATATCTGGTTATTCTGGTGCCAAGAAATGTGTGATGAATGTTACTTGGGGATTTTTAATTTATTTCAAGTGGTCTGGTGGTTTCACTTCTGGTTTCTGCTTGTTGTGCTGAGATTCTGACTAAGGGGCCATGACTCAGTGTGGGGAAGATAAGTGTGTTTGCAGTGTGTGGTGGGGTTAGGCCTCAACCTACTCCTGATTCCTAGATAGGATTTATGACTTGATTTTCCAGGTTGTAATTCAAAGCCTCTTGCCTTTGAAGCTCCCTGGCTGCTCTTTGATGGTTCATGTTGGCTGAAACTTGGTTTGGATTGTTGCAGTAATTTTAAAAAACAGAACTAAAGTGAACTGAGGTCTTTAACATTGAATGTGGCTGTACACAAAACCAGAGGCTACATGCAGTTCAAAAACTACTTTTATAAAAGTGATTTGGGATTTGTTATTCCAAGTACCTCAAGCAACCTGGTCGCTGCTCCCAAGAGTCCTTCAGTACTGCCGTGTCAGTGACAGTAGCGCAATTCCCTGCCTGTTTGTTAAGTGGCCTTCTGAGAACAACATTTTGGGAACTCCAGATGTGGAGTCTTGGTTAAAGTGTCCCTCAGGGGTTCTGTGGAGGAATCTTCATGGAGCTGAATTGCATCACCAGGCTCTTCTCCCCATGGACAAGGCCTCGTGATGTTCCCACAAGCAGTGAGTGAGAGCATCAAGAATACATTGGGAGAACTTCAGAGTGAGTTGCAGTGGAGTAGCTGGGATAAGGGTTTTGGAGAGGTGTATCCACCAGTCTGTGACCATCTTAGTGGCCTCTCCTGGATGCATCCCAGTTAGTGGAATCTCCCCTGTAATGGGAGAGCCAAATCTTGTTCCTCTTAGTTCCTGTTCCTCTTGGAACCATCTTATTCCAGATGATTCTTCTGGATGTTCCATGAGCCTATCCCAGCAGGTATTTAACAAGAGCTAATTCAAGACTTCAGTGTGCTCTCAGGGCCAGCTTGTTTTGGGACTTTTTACTGCTACCATCTCTCCGTTCTTGCTTTTCTGCCTCCCACAGTCCCAGTATTATCCCAGCTACATGACTACCAGTAGTGGTATCTGCACTACTGGGTGCAGATCTGGGCATGATGGTCCCTTTTTGTCACCACACGGGATCCCATCAGCCTGCAGCTGGTCTGGCTGTGGTGCTTCTGCTGTTCTTTGAGTGTGATTAGGAACTGAACCCTTCCTTGTATGCAGCCAGCAGAATGGAGGGACTCCCAGGTGAAGCACTGGACAATGTGCAGCATCCAGCTGTTGAGAGGAGGTTGCCAGAAGATGTAGCTGTGACTGGTGTGGAAAGTGGGACCCTCCAGGAGTATCATTCCCTGTAGTTACCTACACCTGAGAGCTTCCCATATGCTTCCTTATTCCTTCTGGTTTTTTACAGTGACATCTCAACCTGTCCTCAAGCTGTGTCCCTGTTTTTCAATTTTATAAAGGCATCTTTACCATTCTTTAAATAGCTTTGTTCTTGAGTCTCCCTTGAACAACTGGAGCAACCAGACCTTCTGAACTAGTTCTGGGGATTGAATATATAATTTTCCACTTTGGGCATCAGGGATGATGAACCATCTCCTCCTTCAGCAAAGCAAACCAGGTTGGATTGCTGCTGTGCTTTGGTACCAGTCTCTGTTAATACATAGCAGGTGTTGCTTAGATGCAAGTTCCAGGGTTTGCTCTGCTGTTGTGGGTTTGAGTGGGAAGGTGAACTGTGGCAGCCAGGCTGTTGAGCAGTGTGTAAATGCTGTGAGGCTGTGTGGTGTACCACATGGGATCAGGAAGCTTTTCCCATGGAGAATTAGAGTGCAAACTTGAACTGCCCCAGGGGTAGCAGGTGGAGAGGGTGGTCCATCATGCTCCAGTCCTGGGTGCAGTGAGGGCCCGTGGGGCTGGTCACAGCCTGAGAGAAGGAGCACCTTGAACAGGCCCTGGTCCATCAAGAGTGCCCTTTGCAGAAGGAGCAACTTCCTTCCAACCCTGCTGGTCTGAGAGCAGCCTGAGCGGTGGGTCAGGGAGGGAGTAGGTCTGTTTTAAAAGCTGGTGTTGGGTCTCCAGCACGTGTTTGTCCCAAGGTGTTTCTGCAGAAAGGCTTGGGAAGGACATACCAGGGGACTTGCTGGGTGCTGCTGGGACCCTTCTGCCCCAGAGCAGTGAGTGATGGAGGGAACTGCAGTGCAGCAGCTCTTACAAGCCAGAGATGGCTGTCAGCCTTGTCCCATCTGCTGTGTAGGGCAGAGAGCTGGAAGAGGTGTTTCCAGGGGGCTGGGAGGAGCTACAGCAGATTTGAGAGGAAAGAGGAGCAGTTGAGAACCTGGAGCCAAGTTCCATAGGAAGCACTAGCTGCTCTCCACCATCCTTCCCTGCAATAAGAGGTGGCAGGTGATGGACGGCTGATCATGCCATGTCTGTCCCTCTCCCCACATCACACACCAGAGCTCAGAGCCCGCAGCTTGAGCTGTTGCAGTGTCCAACAAGCTGGGGAATCATCCAGACTTGAGCACCACATGTCCTGCCAGCCGTTTCATTTCCAAGAGGGAGGCTTAACTCTCTCCTCCTCACAAGAAGCCCACAAGTCCCATGTGGGATTTACACTCACATCACCACAGAAAGATCCTGGAGGCCATGCAAACCTCTGGTCCTTGCTAAATATCTCCTGGCCAGGCAGACACATTTTCTCTGGTCCAGGCACTTGCTCAGACATTTCTGCTCAGAGGACTTCAGCTGCATCCTTCCTCCAGAAGGGATTTTGTAGGCTGGGCTTCTCACAGTCTCAAACTTGGAGAAAGGTAAAACAGTAGCAGCTCTGGGGATAATCTGGATTTTAAAGAAAATTCAAAAAATACAAGTATGGCAAATTCCAGACCAAGGACTCTGCACAGGTGTTGGATTGGGATTGGGATTGTCTCTCTCAGTCCTGCCTGTGGATGCTCTTCATGGCTCTGCAGCCGGGGCAGGCAGGAGGAGACTCCGGGCACCTGAACCTCTCACATGCAGCAGGGCAAGCCCCAGGATCTGGCCACCACACAGTGAACTCTTCTCTCCTGCTGGTTGCTCAAAACTCAGGTATGAAATGCTCAGCTGGAGCATGGGGTGCAAGGTCTCTGCAGGTTTCCCACCAGCCCTGGAGGAGCGGCTGATGCCGGGCAGATCTCCCTGTGCCACTCCAGGCTTCTCATCGCCTTTGGAAAGGAGTTTCCTCTTTGGTACAACATTGGCTCAATGGACATTACACAAACTGTGCACATTGATTCAGTCTAAGCTTAGTATTTGTGAATTAAGTTATCTGATGCTTCGCATGAAAACTTCAAAAAGGGGATTGGGGGGGGATTTTAACTTGAGAAAAAGCCTATGAAAATATACTGGAAATATGGTAAAATCGACATTCTGCTGTATATTGACAGAATTATTTTTATTAAAATACACATCCATGTGCAAGAGCCAGCGTGGAGCCGTGTGCTTTGTCAGTCTCTGCTCGCCAGGGAAGGTGATTGCAGAGCCGGTGCTGTCGGCAGGTCATGTCCGCTCTGACAGGGGATGCACAGTCCATGAGGTGTTTGTGCCCCAGCATCAGATTCTGCTTCAGCCTTCCACCACTGCTTCATCCTGCGGTTCTTAGAGTTAGCTGGTAAAAATGTCATTGGGGATGTTTTCCTATGCCATTCAGTATCCTAGAAAATACAACCCGGCTGTGTTTTCTAACTGAGCATGAAACATTGATGGGAGTTTTGGGCAGTTGCCACATTCCTTGCCTTCACCTTTGAGGTTTTCCCATGTGCATTTGTTCCTCTCCCATGAGATGATGTACCAGCAGCCTGGTGTGACTATCTGGGATCCCACGCTGCTCCCACCTCTCCCCAGCCCTGCAGAGGGACAGGCAGCCAGGACACCTCTGCTCATCTGCAGCGGGTCATGTCCTCACTGTCCCAGCACTGTCGACATTGTTTCTCATCTCCCTCGGGTATTTTGCAGTGCCCACCAGCACATTTGGAAGCTTACAAGGTGTTAAGGGTTTGGTAGATCAGTATCTTCTCCCAGAACCCTCCACTTATGACCCCTTAATTTTAGAGCCCCTACAAAGCCTGTGGGGCTGCAAGCATGCTCTGAGGATGTATAGCCTTACCTAGGGGGTCAGGGTAACCTCACCTCTGTGTCCTTGACCTGGGTGTCAAACCTTGGCTGCACTATCACATTCCCAGTGAAGCACACTGTGGCCAGTTTGCTGTCACAGCCCAGAGAAACACGTGCTTGTGGCAAAGATTGTTTTCAGTTGCACCATGCCCTGGGCTTGCAGGATCTGCCTCTTGGGCTGGAGAACCAGGAAAAATCCAGAGAGCAAATTATGGCAATGAGTCTTTATTATAAATATTTGTTGCACAGGCACAGCCTGGCAGAGCAGTGACAGCAGGAGGAGCTCGGTGGCTGGTCCATGGTGCTGTGACACCTGATGCTGCTGGGGTACAGGCTGGCTCCCTGCAGTGACAGTGCCCACTGCCACAGCACACTCTGGAGCAGTGCTGTGAGCACTGTCTGCTTGCTCCAGATGCAGGACTGGATGGGCAAGTCAGATAGTGGATGGATTTCATTTTTTCTTTTGAAGCTTTTTGATGGCTTTCTTCACCCAGGGCTTCTTAGGGTCAGCACAGATATCACCGTTGGCAGTCACAATCCTACAATGAGTTAGTGAGGAAGAACAGTGAAAACATGAGCTGTGAGCCATTCCCTTCCCATGCACTACTCCCCTGCCTTTGTGCATCCCCATCCTGGATGGAGGCTGGGAGCCATCTCCAGCAGCCCATGCCCCCCTTGATGGTGCATGTCTGAGTCTTCCCAGACCACTGGCATTAGCAGAAAGCACCAAGACATATTTTTTCCCCTTTGCCCACCCCACAGAGCTGCTTTCCTACCACAACTCCCTCCAGGCACATGGTCCTGGCTGGGACCGAGACATCTGCAGGGTGAATGGGATGGAGGAGCTGCTCCAGCTCCCCACCATGGCAGGATGAGCGGGAGGCAGTCCCTGGGGTACTCACACAACTGCAGGCATCGAGCAGTCACTGGGTGTCATGTAGTAGCTCTGCATGTGTCTCATGGGTTTCTGTGCATAGTCAAAGCAGCAATCGATGGGTCTGACGTGGGCTGTGAAGGGAATGGAGGGATGTTTTAAATACCTTTTGCAACTAATTGCATCGCCAGGCAATGACACTGCAGGATATGGAACTGTGGAGCTTCTTGGGACCTCCTGCAGCATCCTACAACAAGGATTCCCTTCATGGCACCAAGCACAGGACTGGGACATGGACAGTGGGGAGGAGGGGAACAGCACAGGACCCAGCACCCCACAGTCTGTACTGCTGCAGCCACCAGAGTGCATGGTGCAGTCAGGGTGCTCAGTCTGGGGATGAGATTTTGGGGGTTTCCAAGGCAGAGGCACAACTTGCAAAGTGTTTTGAGTGTTTTGGGAGGCTCCAAGCAGCTGCTTGTGCTCCCCCCACTGTAACCACTTGGTCATCCAGCTGAGACCTGGGAAATGGCTGCCAGAGTGTCCCCCAAGATCCTGCAGCATCTCCCCAGAGCTGAATTCAGTGAAAGCACCCAGCACCTTCCCCATCCATCCATCCATCCATCCATCCATCCATCCATCCATCCATCCATCCATCCATCCATCCATCCATCCCGGGATGTGCCACCCTGCCCTGACCATGGGGTTGCTTCTCCTGCCAGCAGCACCATTCCCACTCCCTGCTGGGGTTTCCTGCCTGACCTCCCCAACAGGACGTCTCCAGTGGGGATTCCAAGCCCCGACCTGCAGTGGTGACCCTTGAGGTTCCTCACCTGTGGCATGGTGCAGGGAGAAGGTGAGCAGGGTGAGCAGCAGGACTGTCCTTGTGGTGAGCATGGTGGGTGTGTGAGGGCTCTTCCTCCGTCCTTTGTGCTGCCCTGTTGGGTGTTCGTGGCTTTGGCTCTCACTGCACCAGAATTTATCCTCTGCATCCTGCCCTCTCGGACCACTTTTCCAAAAATTTCAGATGTATTCTAAGAAGCCTCTTCCCAGGAACAACAAGGTGGTTTCATTTATTTTTGGGATACAGTGGTGGATGGAAAAGGTTGAGGAGGAGGAGGAGGGTGGCCACTTCTGCTTTCTGCAGAAGAGCCGTGACACTGTGAGGGACTTCCAGGAGGCTTTGGGGGAACTGAAATTTACTCAGGAAAACATTAAAACCATTTTCCCATGAAGGCAGAACATCAAGTCCAATGCTTATCTGTTTATTTCTAACAGGAGAGACAACCCACAGTCTGGGCAGGAACAGGTCATGAATGGGTTTAATTGGTTTGGCCACATTGTCAAAGGCAAGTGACTAATGAGGCCCCTCCAAATCGGCCTCCCCAGCCACCCTGGCCATACAGAAGGTGTTGGGTTAGGCAGTGAGGTACTATGGGATGGGATGGGATGGGATGGGATGGGATGGGATGGGATGGGATGGGATGGGATGGGATGGGATGTCAGGCAGAAAAAGCCACACTGGACCAAACTAGCAGGGACACCAGAGCAAGGGGTGGCAGAGATGCTTTTGGTGGGTTCAGGAGATTTTATAGAAGGGGAACAAATGGGGCAGTGGCAGTGGGGTGTCTGAGGACAGTCTGGGTCTGATCACAAGTCTGAGCCCAAGTGTTGCCTCTGCCACCCACATGACCACTGGGATTGAAATGGGAGGATCAGAGGGATGGACCTGCACAGACAGGTCATTTCTGCAGGGAGATGGGACAAACCCTACCACAGCCGCAGGAGAGTCCTCCCAGACCCCAGAGAGGACCCCAAGGGCAGGAGGGGCAGGTGGCACAGACTCTGACAGCAGCACCATGGAGCACTGGTAGACATCAGCTCAGCTTCCATGCAGGGAGGACAAGATGCAGCTGTGATCTGCATGTGGGGAGGGGATGAGGACCTGGAGGGAACCCACACAGGATGATGGTGAGTGGGAGCACAGGAGGAAACCTGGCTGTCACCTGGGGATGAGACAAGCCAGGGCTTCTCAGAGAAGAAAGGTGGAAATGGACTTCCTTGAAGATTATCTCATGTTTGCATGACTTCTCTGTAAGGAGAAAGGAGAAGGAAACAAATCAAATGTGCTGAAAACTCTGGTTCAGAAGAAATGGTCTGCAGGACATGGGATCAAGTGGCCTGGCATGGGGCAGGGTGGCTGTGCAGAGAGCTGGGCATGGCACCACTGGGTGCTAATGCCACTTTCCCTAGGAAAGGGGTCTGCAGGGAGAAAACACCTGACACACAGCAGCTCCTGAGTCCTCTTCTATGGACTCTCAGTCCCCACTTAGTTCCCCTGCCCTCCTTTCTGCAGCTCCTAACATGTCCCCGATGTACAGACCCTCGAGCCCAGCAGGCACCAGGGTCAGGCCACCTCCTGGGCATTGGTTAAAAGCAAAGGGCTGTAATTAAGGGAGAACTGAACTAGTGGCTTTTTCCAACCAACATCTGGCACAGAAAATCTTGTGTGCCAAGCCCTGGGCTCCCTTTTCAGGCTTAACTGAGGCACACAGTTACTCTTCCTTTCCAATAGCTAATTATTCCTGTCCCCAGTCCTATCAGAAGCAATAGTAGATGTTTTCATTATCTGCTTTTCATAAAGCAAATCAGTGCATGTTGGGTATTTGAAGGCCTGGAGAGGCCCCACAAGGCTCTGGAGGACTGGGCTTCCCTCTGCGTCCCTGCCCCAGCAGTGAAGTTTTGGGTTTGGATTTAGTTTTCTCAAGACTCTTCAAAACTGCAGCGACTGGGGTGCTCCCAGCAACCTCCTGGGCCATTCCCACAGACTTTGTTTCAGGTGTGGAGCTCTTGGTTAGGTAAATGCAAAGGCAAACAGCCCTGTAGATAGAGGAAAGGAGATGGGTTGTGTACAGGATTTTATGAGTTTCCAAACCACCTGCAACCTCACTATAATTAATAGTTGAATAGAAATTTTTTGACTGAGGAAAGCCCTACTTTAGAAATTAAAACGGGTAGGCATGGACAAAAAAACCCCAAAACAATGTAGAGATGGGAAATATTCTCTGACTCATAAAGTCTTTTGGGGTTTGAGGAAGTAATCATAAAAATTAATAGTTTACAGGAGTACATGAACCCTCTGCATATGATAAATGCCAGTGGAGCTGTGCTGCATCCCTGTCACAGCTGTCAGGAGAGGGCACCAAGTCCAAACAAACAGGGTGACTCCATGGTCAGAAGGCTCAGAAAAGATAAAGGCAACGGCTTAAGGGGCTTCCTCAGGTTGAAGCATCTTCTGGTGCACCTACAGATCTCCACCTGCTTCTTGGTTCCCAGTGTGTCAGGGACATCCCTCAGCTCTGGGTGGGTTTTGCCTCTGCTGTGAAAGCATCTCTGAAGCTGCTGCAGCCAAAATCCTGTTCCCCAGGAGCTGGGGGTGCTGACAGCAGGGATCTCAGGGTGGCTCTTGCTCAGGGACTGGCTGAGCATCATCCAGCTGGTGGCAAGTGATGGATCTTTTATCACTTCGTGGATTTTCTGGTGGGTTTCTTTTTTGGAGTTGATTCCCTTTTTTTCTTTTCCCCCTTACTGAAGTGTCATAGGGAAAGGAGGAAGGGGAGATGTTCAGAGTTACAGCATTTGTCTCCCCAGGTCACTGTCACACAGTGGAGCTCCACTGGCCATGGCCGAACACCTGCCTGACAGTGGGAAGGAGTGAATGAATCCCTTATTTTTCTGTGCTTGTGTGCACACCTTTTGCTTTATTTATTAACCTGTCTTTATCTCAACCCACATCTTTGCTCACTCTTGCCCTTGCAGTTCTCGTCCCCATCCCAAAACCCTGGCAGGGATCACTGCTGAGCTCCCAGGGACCCTGGCAGGGGTGGGATTTCCAGGGCTAGATGTGCATGAATCCCTTGTCTGCCTCAACATCCCCTGTCTGTGCTCCCTGCCCAGGGAGACCTGCAGAGAAGCCCTTCCTCTGTACCCAGCTCAGAGACACCACAGCCCTGGGGCAGACGTGGCAGCCAGGCTGTGCTCCTGCACAGGGCAGCACAAGGGAAAAGCTGAAACCTCCAAGCCCAAAACTGGTGGCAATTTTGCACCTAAAAGCCTTCAGAGGAGTCTTCAGCCCCTTTGGGTCATGTTGAAATGAGTACACAAATGCCCTGCCCCCACACAGTGCCATCCATCCCCTCCTGCCTGACCCAGTGAGACACAGTGGGAAGAGCCCCCACCCCACGCCAGCCCCTTGGCCAGCTCCATGCCTCGACCTGCTGGGAGCAGCACAGTTGTGGGGCCTGGAAAAGAAAGGACACCACTCTCTAATACCATGTGAAGTAAACTTTATTTTATGACTGTGATCAGCAGGCAGGTGCTGGCAGGACCAGCAGCATTCCAGGAGCTGGTGCCTGGCTCGTGGATGTAGTGCAGGGCTCTGGGGAGCCAGTGTCCTCCCCCAGCAGCAGAGACCTCTGCAGCCCCTTCTGGGAGGATGGCTATAAACCTTCCTTTCCACCAGGGTGTTTGGTAGCCTGAACCAGGGCACCCACTCTACATCATGGAGCACGAGGTTCTTTCTTTTTCTGAAGCTTCTCAACTGCTCTCTGTACCCAGGGCTCCTCTGGGTTTGCACAGATCTTGGTCCTTTTCTTGGTCATAAATCTGCGAAGGTTAAAGATGAAGCTTTGTGAGAAATCACAGCTATAATCCCACTGGTGCCCATGCCATCCTCCCTCTGCTGACTCTTTCTCCATTCCCTTTGTCCCTCCACGCTGTCCCTGGGTACTTGCTGTCCTACAATAAGCTCATCCTGCAGCCCAGCACCTCTGGAGCCTGTGCAGAGCCTTCAGGAGCTGCGATGGACTCGTGTCCCTAACTCTGCCCTGTAGAACTGCACAGATCATCATGCCCTCCCCTCTTCATGCTGCAAAACTATGGAGGCTACAAAGACCTGTCCCCAGATGGGATGGGTGAACTGAATCTGTGGTGGCCCAGGAGACAGCACAGCAGTGGGGAAATTAGCAGGACTTACACAATTGCTGAGTTAAAACACTCCCTGGGAGTTAAGTAGAAATCCTTCAGGTTCACCAGTCGGATGGGAGACTTTACATAATGGAAGCAGCACTCAGATGGAGCATAAGGGGCTGGAGAAGACAAAGAAAGGTGGTAAACACTGGCTCTGGAAGGCAGTCTGTCTTTAGAACCTTCCCCCGTGACAAGGTTGATGCACACAACAACCCCCAAACTCTGCAAATGCTGCCATGAGGACCCACAGGTGCCTTGTTCCTTCATTCCCTGCATAGGAGGATGCTCCAGGTTATCATCCAGCACCAAAAGCTGTGCAGCAGCTCTGCCAAAACCATCCAGCCCCAGAAGCAGTTCCCATCCTTCCCTGTACCCTGGGATGTGTCACTTTGCCCTGGCCAGGGGGTTGCTCCTCCTGCCAGCAGCACCATCTCTGCTCCACACTGGGGTTTCCAGTGGGGTGACCCCAAGAAGTGGTGGCTCAGAAGGTGCCTTACCTGCACTGGAACATGGTGAGAGTGAGAGGAGCATCACAAGCAGCAGGACTGTCCTTGCAGTGAACATGGTGGCTGTGGGAAGGCTCTTCCTTGCCGAGTGCTGCTCTGCCTCTTTAGAGGAGCTCAACTGTGAGCTCAGGAAAGGAGGAGCTGCAATTTATCCTCTCCACCCCTCCCCACATCAGCCCTTTTCCGAAGAATTTGTAACAAATTGAAGGAAAAGGTCTACTACCCTGTGTCCTGACCCGTGGGGATTTCCATGTCACATGGGATCACTGGGGTTATGGTCGGAGTCAATACCTGGAAAGACAGCAAACTTTGTCAACTTCTGTATTCAGTGAGACAGGGACAGCCAAGAGGGAAGTGAAATCTTTTTCTGTGGAGGTATGAACTCAAGAGATCCTAAGCTGTTGGAGAGGTGAATTATGGCAATAGGAAAGGCAAAGCTCAGCGTTCCATGTAAAGTAATCTTTCAGCCCCACATTTCACAAAAGTGCTGGAGGCAGTTGGATGGCTTCAGAATTCCTGGAAATCATTAAGCAGAAACATGGTGATTGCCACTGCCACCAGCCTTCTGTGGCTCAACAGCTGCAAGTTGTCAAATACTGGCAGAAATTGTATCATATTCCATGCTGTTTCTATGGAGAGGAACAAAAATCCCTGTTCATAGCTGGGAGGTGTGAGGTGCAAAGAGAAGGGGGGGTATAGTCGAGTCCTTCCTTGCAAATGGGACTGGCTTAGCCCTTGGCTTCAGGATAGGGCAGGAGTCAGCATCAGGCTGAGGGGAATGGAGGAAAAAGTTGGTGTTCAAAGTTTTTGGGTGTCTTTCCACTATCTTATGTCTTTCACAGCCTTGAGGCACCCCAGATCTCTGTGT
Organism: Pithys albifrons albifrons; assembly: GCF_047495875.1. NCBI lineage: Eukaryota > Metazoa > Chordata > Aves > Passeriformes > Thamnophilidae > Pithys > Pithys albifrons. The sequence goes on along the minus strand of NC_092469.1, from coordinate 15,093,217 downwards.
TAACCTGGGGGGCAGCTTTTCCCCCCTGTACTGGACTCCCTCAGACCTTCTGCAGGTTCCTGTCAGTCATGCTGAGTCCCTGCTAGGACATCGTTTTTCCCCATTCACTCTTTTTAACCAGGCTCTAAGTCGATGCAAGGAGCTGCAGAGTCCCATGCAGACTCCTGGGGCACCACAGTCCCCTCTAACACCCTGTGAGCTACTCAAAGGCCACCTCAAGCTCTTCACATTAGCACCCCCCAGCCACCCTCTGGCGCAGAGCACTGTGCCTGGGACTGCATCATCCCTGGGTGCCTTTTAAAAGGCTTGGGAGAAAATCATCCAGTGCTGAGAACTGCTCTGGTCATTCCCCTGTCTCCCCAACCCCAGCTTCAGTCAGACACATCTGCTGCTGAAGGCTCAAGGAGCCCAGGGAGGTATGCCAAGGCTCTTTCCAGCCCAGCAGAAATTATTAAACATGTACTTATACTCCTGTAGCGACTGTGCTGGCTCAGCTGCTGTGGAGAGATGGCGTCCCTGTGCCTCAGAAGCATGACTTGGTCCAGGAGGAGCTGACATGAGGCCACCCACGCTGTGCAGCCATCCAAGGGCTACAAAGAAAGTGTCTTGGTCCCACAACCCTAAGGACAGTGCCATTCTGCCTGGGCTCAACCCACTGACTCCATGTCTCTCTGAGCTGTAATGAATTCCTCCAGCACTCTTGCTGATCCCTTGACACATCTTTCCTTTCTCCCACAGCTTTGTCAATGTTCTCTTCCCCTCTCAGCCACCTCCCCATCTCTGCCCTGCCCCAAGCTCTCTTGCAGCCTCAGGTGCCTCTCCAGGAGCCTCTCCCCAAACCAGGCACAGATGGCATGATGCTGTCATACCCCTGGCAGACTGGGGGAGTGCAGGCTTCCCTGCAGCCATGGACCAAGGCAGCACACAGCCTGCCCAAGGCCTGGACACTGATAGATGCAAAAGAATTTTGGGGGTGGATAAGCATATTCTGCTGCAAATCCATGACATGACTCCCTGTGGCCTGGGGTATGCTCTGGGTGGGCTCCCAGGGCCACCACTGCTCTGAAGTGAGGACACCTCATGAAACTTCTGCAGAGCTGTTCTTCCTTTTCTGGCAGAAGGTCTTGCCAAGGATGCTCTGCTTCCCCTTTCTCAGGTTTTCAAGCCATGTCTGTGGAAGCCAGATGATTCACAACTCCATGAAGACCTTTTGATGTTTCTTCTTTTGGAAAGGGAAAAGCTGATGTGCAGACATTTGTTGATACGTGCTGGAAAGCCCCACTGCTGGCCCAAGTTTCCCTTTCACTTGAATGGACTCTGAACAATTCACTTGTTTACATAAAAAATGAACAGCATCCTATTTGTTCTGGAAGAGGAGGAGGGAAGCTGAGGGGACACTGTGCCAGCAGTGTCAGTGAGGAGAGAAAGGAGATGGGCAGAACAAGCCCCACACTGGAAAATGGGGTCTCAGTGGGTGACTGAGCACACCCAGCTGTGCTGGAAAACACAACCACGTGATCATCATGCCCTTGGGAAGGCACAGGCTCTGCACTGCAAGAGCAACTGGACTGCCAAGGCAGGAGATTTGGTTGAGCATCACCTGGGCATCACCCAGTGCCTAAAACTGTCCCCAGGGAGACAGTTGGGTGCGTTTGAAGTAAGTTTTTTATGTTTTCTTCTGTTCTACTCAGTGTACTTTGAGTCTTCTCCATTTACAATATGAAATGTTCTAGTTTTGCTTCTTTTAGAGCCTCAGCTTTCTGAGTGTAAAGCCCTTTCACGTTTCCTTGGGGGACTCACCCAAGAGTCTCCCCAGCTCCATTTCGAAGCTCTGGTTACTCAGGATACAATCACAAACAAAAGGTGATCCTCTTACTCCTTCCCGGAGTCAGAGCTCACCCTTGACTCCAGGTACAACCATGCCAGAACCTACAGCCTGGAAAGACACTCTGAAATGAGGAAAATGAGAGTCTTTTCCAAAGTCTGCTTCCTACAGACAGACACTGGGGACCACCAAGTACTGTAAGCTGGTGATCCAAGATGCATCCTGTGCGGTAAGTCCTGCCCGGAGCCACGAGACAGGGAAGCTGCAGGAAGGCTGTGTCCAGGAGCCCTTCCCCAGGGCTCTGTCTGCACTGATTTACTGGGCAAGCTTGTCCACTGGCACAGGGACAGAAAAGAAACCTCCTGTGGCCAGGCAGGAAGTCCTCGCCACTGTGGCCAAGCAGAGGCAGAGGTGGATGCACGTGAGTCAGAAACTGGAAGGGCCACTTGCTAAGAAAGACAAAAAACAATCTGATGCCAATTTTCTCAAACACACTGAAAAGGAAACATTTTCCTATTTTTATCCGATGAGATTAATCAACTGCCTCAGGGTTAAGTGAGGTCCTGGGGCGTCAGGGAGACTCTGTGCTGGAGAGGCTTCGGTGCTGGGTAGCAAACAGAGGGAATGATGCTTGGTGAGGACACAGCCTCCTTTTCTCCAACCCAACCTTTTCAGAGCTCCTGGAGTTTAAGCCAGCAGTAGAGAGATGCTTCAGTTCAGCTTTTAAAGTGAAGTTGTCAGAGAAAAATTGGACATGAAAGCAATTCCAGCCCAATTCTTAGCGATTTAATTCTGAACAGGGTTAATCCAGATAATTCCAAGAAGGCACTAGAATAAGTTATGAATTTGCCTACTCCTTAGCATTTGACTGTGATAAAACTCTAGCAATCAGAAAAATAAGTGCAGTTTAAAGAATATGATGAGAAAGACATGTTAAGGTCCCTGGATGCTGTCATGAGAAAGTGTTTGTGATGGCTCTGTTTGGAGTTAGCAAGTGGCCATCACATCCCTTCTTGGAGTGTGCCTCACTTATTTCTATCTTTTTCTTTTCTCTCTCTCTCTCTCTCTCTCAATCTCTCTCTCTCTCCTCTTTTTCTAATTATTTGCTTTGTGGCAGAATTTAAGGGTGAATTCTGAAGGCTCAAGAAATGAGTCTTCCTCCATCACTCAGGATAGTCATTGAAGGGTTATGATCTTGCAGAGTTCTGACAACCTTCTGTGCTACACAAGGGGAACTTTGGCAACAAAAGTACACCTTGCAGTGACGTGAATGGGGCACAATCCCTGTCAAACTGGAGATTAAGCAGACACAAAGCCTGGCAGAACCACAGCCATGCAGCCAAAGCAGCTGCCCTCAGCTTCTGCTGAGCCAGCAACGTGAAAGTGGTGGTATGTCAGCTCGACCAGAGGCTGCCCCGAGGACGAGAGCTCTTGTGCAATGTTTCATAGGAAAACCACTGTGCCATCAGGGACAGACATGAGATAAACCACAGCCCAAACCCCAGACCAGAGAGGATGGATGTGGCAGTGTCTCTGCTTCACAGGAACAGCTGTGCACATCATGCATTGCTTTGGAGAGAAGTCAGAGCTTGGAGAAGATAATGGCAGGGGTGTCTCATCCCCAGGAGCAGTGAGAGGGGACAAGGCAGGAGCCAAGCGTGACCCTGGCACAAGCAGCATCCTCACTAGTGAAGTGAGAGCCCAGAGGGTCTGATCACAGGGCAGAGCACCAGGGGCTGGTTACAGGCTCCATCAATGGCCCAGCCACACCAGTGTAAGGAAACAGATCCAGAATTGTTTTAGGAGGGTTGTGGGAATCCACCCAGCAGGAGCAGGAGATGGGGACAGAGACAGCAGCAGAGGGTCCCATCCATCCAGGAGATAACATACCTACAGCATAGGTCCAAGGTCTGTCCACGAGACAGGCCAGAGCCAGGACATCAGACCAACACTCACAACACGCTCAAAGCAGGGACCACAGGCTCAAGCCTGAGCTTAGATGGGGCTCCCAGTCCTTGGGCAGAGGGTTGGAGGTGTGTGTTGTGGGGGTGAGTCCACTCATGGATGAGGCTGGTCAGGATGGTTAGTGCCAATTAGTGCCCTCAAGGCCTGTCACTGTGCCATCTGATGGATCCTGTGGGGACATGAAGGCATGAAGGTGAGCCGGTGTAGAGTCCCCGTGACTACTCCTTCTCTGACAAGGTCAATCAAAATAGCTGGCTAATGATGCAGTGGAGATAATGTGGAGTTGTAAACCAAAAAATGTGGGTCAGGAAGGGGTGAGAAGGGGCACACCATGACCATGGGTTCCCCATTTCTTGTGGGCTGCAGGGAAACTGCAAGGCAGGACACACGTCTTTCACACTTTCATTCTGCACATATGTGCAGAATGCAACCCTTGTCCACCTGAACACAACAGGTTTGGCATTAGTTATCTCCTGCTCCAAATGATGCACCTGAGGCAGCTCATGGCCCCCCAGGGGAAGCACGGGAAGGTGTGGGGAGGGACACCCTTGGCACAAGGTCTTTCCCTGCTCTGTCGGACACAGAGACAGCAGCAAAGCCAGCGAGTGTGTGCCACCCCAGCCCAGGGACGGGGCACCCAAAGGCTCCCGCGGAGCTCCGGAGTCTCAGCCCCCGAGTGGCCCCGCGACGGCGCCCGCGCTGCTGTCGGAAATGATTCATCGGCCAGGGCTGACCTGTTTGTACAGCCTCCTCCTTCCTCGTCCGCCCTCCCCCACAACAGAAGAAAGAGAAGGTTTTCACACAGTTTCGTATCCTCCAAATGACCTTTCGGCCTGGTGACTCATCTGCGGGAAGTTTTCATTGATTGCATCGACCCAGCAAGGCACGGGGCAGGGACGCGGCCGGGATGAAGCTCCAGGAATACGCGGGAGATGCTCATCCCTGTCCCTCTTGCTCCTTTCAGCTTCCCGCTCCAGGCAAACCCCAAGGCGCTAACTTTCATCGATTTGCCTTTCGCACCACTCCTCCCCAGAACCAGAGAGGAGCACACAAGGGCAGCCCAAGCCCTGGCTGGGGTGGGAAAGGTCCTAGCTCAGCCTTTGTTCTCTTGCCCTGTTACAGAACAGACTTGGAGCCTGATGTTTGTTGTCTTTCAGTTGCTGTTTGGCCATAGCTTTGAAAAAACAAAGTAAAACCCTGGCTCTTTGTTTTCTGTATTGAACTACAAATCCCTGTGAGGAAATATGTTGCATACAAACTTCTGGCAAGACTGAAACCCTTAAAGAGTGAGGAGCTGGAGCAATAACTTGGCCGCAGGCAGCTGTGCTGGCTTTGCTGTCTGTTGGTGATGCTGGGGTGCCCTTCGTGGTGTTCAATCATCTGTATCCCTCTCTGCAGGTCCCAGGTTTGGTAACCCAGCCCAGGACTCACTCCCCTGAGGAATAAAGTTTTTTTAACATAAGGATTTATTTAGTTCTAAAAATAAAGTACAGCTTATATATCTCATGCACACACTCAATACACAAACAAATCAGATCTTGTAACAGTTACTGTGCTCAACAGCAAATAGTATTTTAACCCCAGAAACTGGTGACACCCACAGGCCCTGTCCTGCACCTGCATTCACCTTGTGTCCTCCAGGACTGCCCATTGCACAGGGAGGAACAGAGGTGTACCCCCGTCCTGGTTTTAGCTGTCCCTGTGTGGTGTAAGCACCGTCCCAGCTCATAGCCCAGGAACAGGAGGATGGAGCAGGGGGAGCACAAGGACGAGGCCAGGCTGAACAAGCAGGTCCTCCTGAGGAGTTCCAGTGGGACCACAGCAGCTGGAACACAGTGGGAGCTGACCAAGGAGCTGAAGAAAGCAGTTTCCTTACAAATACCATGGTGGGACTGTAATGGTTTTGATCCATGGCTTCCTCAGTAACTAGGTGTAACTAAGGAAGCAGACATCACAAGTATTCCACACGTGTTTTCCACGTAACAGAGGAGAAGTTTAGTTTTCTTTCTTCCAGGGAGCTGGGTGTAGGAGAAGCCTGGATGGTCTGTTCTGTTCTTGTGGTGTTCCTGGCCCAGGACGTGGGTAAGATCGTTTCATGCCCGTTCTCCTTTAATTGCATTTGTCTGTTTCATGTGTTTTGGTTTGGTTTTGTTTCTTCCTCTTTTCTAGGTAAGAAGTGTTTGGGTTTTTTTCCCTTTTTTCCCTTTTCCCTTTCGCCTGGGGGTGGGGCCTTATGTAGTGTGTACACATTGCATATATGTGGTTGCAAATGTCAGGAAAAATATAATTTCTTTTTAATTCAGTTCAGTTTCTTTTGAGTTCTTCTCTTTTCAGTTTTTTTTCCCTTTGCTACAAGGACTCAGGGGGGAGGGAGAGGGCAGTCCAAGGTTAGTAAGAAGCTAAGCCAAACCTGAGACAGGGACTCCAAGGGATCTGACTGATGCACGTTCCTCTCCCCAGCATCGCTCCAAGCCAAGGACTTCACCTGTAGCCAGACAGGTGCCCACTCCCTTTGCTGAAGGGCCTGGAAAGTAATCCAGCTCCCAAGGACAAGAAGAATCCATCTAAGACCAGCAAGAAAATTGACAAGGCACAGTGTTTTCCAAGGTCTCAATTCCAAGCAGCTCATTACACACATTCAAAAGGCTATAAAACTTTACTACAAAAATAACATTTTAGTGTTTTATATAAAAATGCCACATACAGCATTCACAGACCCTGACTGTGCACAAGTGGGGTGGATGTGGAGGTGGCACTGACAGGCCTCTGATTTACCCTCCAAGAAGTTCAGTGCCAGCCAGTGTCCCACAGCTGGGCTGCCCAAGGAAGGAGTTCACCCCAAATACAATTAAACTGATTGCATTTCATACTTGCAAAACCCCAGATGAAATTCATACCAAAGTTTAATAAGGGCTTTCAGGATCTAACCACAGATAAAACAAAGCTTACATACAGCAATGTCTGGATGTGTAAAAATCCATATCAACTTGGGTTTAACAAAAGCCTGGTGCTGTTACGGTGCTTTTCTGGTGATCAATGCTACCCAAGATGGAAGAACTAAAATGCAGCTTAAGTGTGAACAGGCATTTGTGCCTTTTTTTTTTTTTTGGTGGATTAGCAAATGTACTTGTATCTAGAGAGAATATGGGACCAGAAGGATTTTACATCTGCTGTGGTAGAATAATTCCTACATGACTAAATCCAGAATTGTCTTTAGCTCCTCCAAGAGAGTATTTCCTGGTTTCTTTGCTTGTGGAAAACAGCAAAAATGTTCCAATGTTATAACAGGGTTAGCAAAATTATTGGGTGACTTCTTGTTTACTCCCATTTGCAAAGCCTCATCTGCATTATCCTGCCCTGGCGTTGGATGCAGCTGGACAGGGCACATCAGCTGGCAGAAGGGTTTCATTGCATTGATTTGCCAAGAACCAGGTCTCAGACTACACCTGCAAGAAGAAATGCCCACAGCTGCTGAGAGGAAGGGCCTGATTTCAAGGAGATCGATTGTGGGTTACCATCTTCCACGAACATGAGATCCACAGCACGGACCTTCAGTGCCCCAATCAGACTCAGTCATGGTCATCTCTTTCTGAAAAGCTGGGCTATCATCCCTTGTACCTCCAGCAAGAGTAAGTAAGGAGAGGCAGCACCCAGTTGGCCACCAGCTCTGGTCTTGGTCTCACAGAGCAAAGACCCAAATCACAAGGAAGCTGCAGAGAGTTTAAGTGCAAATTGTGTGGGATTGGTACCAAGATTGCTCAAGGTGGCTGAGTCCAAGTCCAGCAGGGTGGGTGAGTTAGTGGCTTCATGGCTTGGCCATGATGAATCACAGAAAAATTCCCAACAGCAATTTGAGAATTCAATTCTGCCTACCACCTGGCAAACAGGCACCAGCAGTGGAAGAACAGCCATAGCCTTGGAATGTAACAGTGCCAGAAGAAAAGAAATGCCTCAATTATTTCCAAAACACTGTCATTGGTCAACGAATAATTAAATACATGGTTGGACATTCTGCTCTGGAAAAAAAAAGTCATTTTTCTCTGGTACTTTTACTCCCTGCCTGACTTCCTACTGGTGGTCACCTGTTCAGCATAAACAGCTTTTCTGCAGTGACACACATATAGTTTAGGCCAAAAATGTTCATGCTGTGAAGCATTCAGATTACTTCCAGTGGATAGACATTGTTTTGATGTTCTGCCTTATGGTAGAGCAAGCCCTGTACCATCTCTCTTGATGATTCTTCTGGTTTGACTCCAAATTTCAGGTACAGCCATACAAGAGCAACACTGCAAATCGTCACCCCAGTTACCACAGAAACTGGGATGACAAAGTGCATTTGAGGCACTGACAAGAAGCTGGGCTGAGGCTTGTCTGTGGTTGTCTGCATTCTGGCTTGGCCTTGGAATGCCTGGCCAGCAAAAACTAATGTATCTGAAGGCTCTTGCTTTTCTACAGGTGATGAATAATCAGATGTTCTAGTATCAAACCCATCTGCAGAGGAGGCAACAACCTTGTTGCTGTGGTCAGAAGCCCCTTTTTCTACAGCAGTGATGGAGTTTGGAGTAGAAATGGAACTAGTCTCTGGTGGAATTGGCATGTCTGGGGATGTCGGGAAGTCTACACTGTCCAGGATGGAGGGGGGATCTGATCCAGAGCTGCTGGAAACAGTGTCTGGTGCATTGGCTCTGGCACTTGTAGAGTCCAGAGATTCATTTGTAGAAAGCACAGGTTGGTCTGATCCCTTAGTAGGTGCCACTGGGTTTTGAGTTGCCATTGAATTTGAGTTAGGAGAAATTGTGTCTCGAACATCAGTGGGCTGGCTGGAGTCCATGCCTGCTGCAACAGTTGTTGAAGATGTAGGAGAATTTAAGGAGTGTCTGTTTGCTTCTGGAGTGACCTCAGAGTGCACAGCATCTTCCTGTATCACGGGGGATGATCCTGCAGGGAGCTGGGTGCTGTCCTGCCTGGCTGCTGACTTGCTGGACACCTCTGTCCTGGCAGTAGGAGCATGTATTCTGGTTGTGCCAGACCCTTGGAAGAAACCAGTTGGAGCACTGGCTTGAGATGGAGCTGTTACTGTAAGACCAACGTGTTTCTGAAAACCACCAGGCTCTTCTGGTGAGATGGCATCACGTGGAAGTGGGGAGGCTGTGGCCTTTTTTTGGTCCAATTTCTCTATGATCTTCTTCACCCACGGAGCATTTGGATCTGCACAAATTTCCTTAGACTTCAGAGTAGTAAATCTGAAAATAAAAAGGGATCAGTTAGCAGATAAAGAACACTCTGGTTTAGGTGATCAGTGCCATGGGGGATGTGCATAGACATGCAGACAGCAACACAGACTGTCCCAAGCCCAGAGCAAACACTAGTTGTTGGCTGGATGATTTGTTTCAGGAAGGGCAGGTGCCTCTGAGATCTGAGTGAGTGAAAGGCATCTGAATGTGAGTCATGAGTGAAGGGGTTTTCCCTAGGAAGTTTTCCCTCTTTCAAAAGCATTGTCTTGATGCTTGGACAGTTTCCCTCCTGTGCTCAGGACAGAAAGCTCTGCAGGCAGCAGCTGCCCAGGGCCAAGCAAGCGTGAAGGCAAAACCCTCTGAGGTTTGGCCCACTGTGTGATGTGAGACTTTCAAAGGTCAGTCCAGCAGGTTCTCTTCGGAGCCACCCCCTGGGCTGCAATAAAGTGGTGTCAGTGGAGCCTCAACTTCAGGATAAGCTGAAAACAACACTTATCCCAGAGAAAAAAACCCTGAGCTTTCCTCATTTCCAGACAAGCTTACAAGTCTGAATCTGTCTTCAGAGAAAATATCTGCTTTCAGAGGAACACATGAGCTCTCTCTATCTCTGCATGCTTTCCCTGCCTTGTTCTACAAAGTACATCCCTCAGTTCCTTTCCCCATCCATTTACCTTGATCCTCCTTGGAAGCTGCTGGTCTTTAAATAGGGGGAAAAACCACCGCCCTTCAAATAAACACCTGTTTCCAGGCCTCCCTTTGTTCCAAAGCAGGGGCATTTGCTGACAGGCTCACTCATGGCTGGTGGTGGGGCAGCACTTACATAATGGCTTGTGTCCTGCAGCTGGGCTCGGTCCGGCGGTAGCTCCGGATCCGTTTCTCTGCTATCACAGACGTAAAACCACTGCAGTGTATTGAACATTTCAGAGGTGCTTTGGGTTGCCCTGAAAGAAAGTTTTCAACATATTAAATGCTGACTTTTTATTAGGGACTATAAAAACTAGCACTGTTTCTTTTCCTCTCTTGGGCAAAGGAGTCCAAAGCTTGCCATGAAAGTTTCCAGTCCCTGCTAAACTGAGAGGAAGACAAATCCCAATGAAGACAAACCAAGATTGTTTGTAGCACCCACACATATGATAAGATGCCCAAAAAACTGAGAAAAAAACCTCACAACCGCTGTGAGAATTGTGGGGCTTTTGGGACAGAGTTGCAGCTTGTCTTGTAGGATGTGCAAGCACTGGCTGGAGGTCCTTTGTGCAAGCCCTTGGACCTGCAGGTTCTCTCCTTTTTGGGTCATGGGAGGACCCAGCACAGTGCCCAGAAGACACTTTTTTTTAATCCTCAAAAGACATGTTGCAACCCTCACCAGAGGGCTCTAGGTGCAGGATATGCAGACCAGAGAGCAGGATGCTTGTCCTCTCCTTGTTGGGATAAGTCTGATCTCTTCCTCCTGCAGGAGTTCCCCTCCAGGTGAGCATCCTATCTTGCCTCTCTGCTGGTACAGTCTCTGAATGCCACCTGGGCTCAGAGAAAGGGCGCAGAGAAAGAACCTTTTGGTGAATGATGCATCACTCCCACAGGTATCTCAACACCCCAGCTTCCCAAACACACCTTTTACATTTCCACTGAAAAATACGGTTTTCATTCTGCAAAGTGTAAAAATAGAACTCCAAGGGGCAGAGCAAGTCTCACCACTGGTGACCCTTCATGCCTGAAGCTACCTCCAGCCTCCCACAATAGGCACTTGCCAGGTGAGGAAGGTTGCACAATGCATCTGGCCAACTTGTTCCTGACATCCCTGGTGGCAAAATTTAGAATAACAAGTCCTGATTTATCTGAGGCCTTTGTGAAGAAAGGAACTGGCATCTGTTTTCAATCAGGCATTGTCTACAAAATATTGCCTCAGATTACCAAATGAGTTGGGTGAATTTATCCAATTGGGAATGACCCAGACACCAGATACAAGAATGAGTAACACTACAGGAGCACCCTCAGCTCTTTTGATGCTGGTGAGCAGAGCCAGGCAGTGCCAAGGCAGGCAGAGGGTTCCTGGGGCAAGGTAAGCTGCCTGGTGTCCCTGTTGCCCACTTTTCCACAGCCATCCCTGGGCAACCTGGTCAGAGGCATGAGGAAAAGGAGAAGTTCAATTCCCAGCTGCCTGTGCTGTCCTCACTCCTCCTGTCTGGTGCCAGCAGGGTACAGATCTTAAGGGTTCTTTGCCCGACTCCCTTTCCATGGTGGGAATAGATCACACCTCAGTCCTGGGCAAAGTTCAGCCTTGCCTGTGGTGCTGAGAGCCTCTTAGACAGCCTGGCACACATCCTGCTGAGCTGCTGCCTTGGGCAGCTGACGGCGAGCCCAGCCCCAGCAGAGGTGAGCCCATCACCTCCCAGTTCTCTGACCCCGCTCAGCACCACAGAGCATACAGAGATCTTTATCCAGAGAACAGGACAGCATTTCCAACCTATACACACATACACACACACATTGCAGGTAACAGCCCCCACTCCTGCCTGCAGGAGACCAACACCTTCAGGACAAGGAGCCTGTATGGGCACACACTCACATCTGGCCAGGCTGCAGTCTCCCTGCCATGTCCCCAGGGGACATGAGAGAAAAAAGGTAAAAGAAGTACATTTTTTTTCCCTAATACAGATCATCAGAAGTCCCTGTGACAGTCCCCATCTGCCCAGAGGAGTGACAAAAGCCATCACCGTCCTGCTGGGATGTCCCCGCTGCCAGGATTGCTGCCACAAGCTTTCCCCCCACCCCTTCCCAAATCCAGCCTGATCCTGCTGTGAGACCTCCTGCAACCCAGCATTGGTCCCTCGGTGCCCACAGCCTGATCCGGTGCCACCTTCCCCCTCCCGCAGCCCCATCCCCATCCAGTGCCACCTTCCCTCTCCCGCAGCCCCATCCCCATCTCCTCCCTGGCTGTTCCCGGAGCCCGGCGGTCAAGCGGAGCTGTGCTCACCTCCAGCCAGGGTCACCAGGCACAAGGCCCTCAGCACCAGCAGCATCTGGATAAAGGCAGCCTTCATGTTCCCGTGGTCGGCAGTAGGAAGGGCACGCAGAGAAGGATTACTGCCAGTATTTCCCTTTCCCGACTGCTTATTGCATCCTTCGGACCAACACAGCTGCTGCTGCTCATTCCAGGATTATAAAGCCCTGAGATTCGGGTTTCAGCTGTTATTCCGCTCCCTCACACGTGCCTCAGGATGACGACAGGAGGCGGAGGGAAGCGCGGGACAGGGGAGGGAATACCGGCTGCTGGGGAGCTGGATGGCTCCCGGAATTCCCCAGCTCCACTTCATCAGTTTTTCTTAGCGCAATTACTCAGGCAGGGGCTTTCAGGAGGGGGCTGATCCATCCTCCTCTCCCACCAAGGTCTCTCGGCCAGATAGGCTGCGCCAAGGCACCGCTCTCCTGAGGCTCTGTAAAGCTCTCCCCGCCTCCCAGGATGGCTCTCTGCTGCTCAGTAAGCTCATTATTGACTCCAAATGCAAAAGCAGTTATTCCCTTCCTTTTTGGCAGCCATTTTATAATAGCAGCATTGGTCTTTAGGCCAAAAGAGGTGGAATGTGCTAATCAGGATTAGGAGTTCATCAGCCGTACTGTCAGCTCAGGGCAGGCTGACTCTGTGGAGCATCCCCAACAGAGGGGCAAGCAGGGACCCCCCAACTCCCCAGGCAGCTCCTGTGCCCTGGCCGTGCTGTCTGCAGAGTGGGCCTGCTGTGACAGCCCTGATTTTGATACACACGGGGTCTAGGCCATGAGGGTCTTGCCACTGCTGAAAGCAGGAGCAGACAGCAGAAGACCCCACAGCTCTGGAAGGGCCAGGCTGGCTGGGACTTCCCGGCACCAGCGCGGAGCCAGGTCTGAAGCGGACATACCAACTCTGCAGTCACATCCTGCACCTTTACTTTCTCTTTCAACTCAGGTCCCAGCAGAATACATAACTATTTTCTTCTGCCAGCTCCCTCAATTGAAAGATGAAGATAAGATTGAGTTTGTGCCTGCCCTGTATTTCCCTATGCACAAAGTTTTCTTAGGGCTGCTAGGATTCTGGCATCTCTGTCCTTTTGGAAATTCCAATAGTTACACTTGGGATTTTATTTTCAAAAAGGGAAACCCCCCAGGTTTCCATACAATGCATTTGGTGAAGATCCCAGCCTGTGACTTCAGCCTTTGCTTATACTGTGTTAGAAGAAAAAACCCATTTCAAGGAAATAAAATAAAAATTAAGAGTTGAAATTAAGTCTGTTTGATCCAGCCAGAACAAAGCATGCTGCATCTTTTGGGATGTTTTCTGACCCCTTCCCCAAACAGTGTTCTCCCAGGCTCTGCATAGATTTACAGGAAACTTTTATTCCAGAAACTGGCATTGCCTGAAGCCATCAGGCACCTTGGCCGCTGGAGGAGATGGCACAGGACACACATGCTCACATCTCCCCTGAAAAACCAGGTTCGGGTTCTGAAAAGGATTTGCTGCTAGGGATGGAAAAACAGGAAGGGTTCTGGCATGCAGGTAAGTGGGAGGGCGAGTCCTTTGTTTGCCAAAGGCATGAGTTGCCACAGGCACTGTTGTTTTAAGGCACAAACCACCCTCTAGCAGATAATGCAGCTGCTTTTCCAGTGCAGACAGGGCTGGAGGTGTTTTACCTGGTAGAGGAGTCTGCCAGGACACCCTTGGAAACTCTCTTTGCTTCCAGTGGGCTCAGCAGCTGGATTTGGAGGTGGCAGCAGCACGAGCAGGAGTGTGGAGGGCAGCTGCAGCCTCAGCATGGCTCCATGGGACACAGCGAGCCTTCAAGTGCTGGCAGCAGTGTGGGCCTGAGGCACCAGCAAACCCCTTGTCTCCCACCAAAAACAGGACACAGAGACACAGTATTTGGCTCCAATGGGAGCAGGCAGCTCCAATGAGCAGTGACAAACCTGGGGTGCAGCTGGCAGCAAACTGGTACCATCGTTCCCAACCCAACTGGCACCATCGTTCCTATACCACCCTCCCATCCCATTGCACATCTGCTCCTCCAGCACACCAGCACCAGGCCCTTACTGCACTTCTTTGAGGTCTTGCAGCATTGAAGAACCAAAGGTCAGAGTACCTGCTGCATCCCAGGAGATATTCCTGCTGTAACTAGTGATAAACCATAGGCATTGTGTCTATCTGACAGTAAAGGATCTTAGAATTGCTCTGAGCCCATCTTACCTACAGCCAATTTTAGCTTCTTTAGTGACATCGAATTGTCTGAACACTTGCTGTTGTCTCAGTTTGATTTAGTTTTGCTTTAGTTTCCAGGAATGGGAAGTAGTTATTCAGGGTCTGGGTCTGTAGGTTGAATTGTGATGTGGATGAGGGCAGGCAGGTGTCCTCCTACACCAGCAATCCCAGTCCACAAAGATGAATCACAGCACTCAAATGGTGGAGTCTGCAACCCTACAAGTCAGGGACAATCAGCTTTCAGGGAAACAGAGCAGAAAACCGAATAACTGGGAACCAGAGAGCATGGGCTGTGCTAAAATAATGAATGAAAACAGAGGCCAAGGCTGAAGAGGAAGAGAGCCCTGACGAGGAAGAAAGCCTGCCCACCATGAATGCCCATATCCTTCCAGTGAAACTGTGGGCTGGAGCAGCCCATTGCAACCCATTCCCATTCTTCCTCAGGAGGCTTCTTGAGGTTCCCTTTCCCACCAAAGGCTCTCTGAAGGGGTGTCATAGCACCAAAGAAAAGCAGTATATACCAGGAAGAGGGTTGTTTTTTCCCACTCATGTAACCACAGTATGACTGAGGAAGGACCTTAGGCTGACTGCAAACACAGACAACAGAAACTCATGAACAAACATATGCCTGTGCACCTGCCATCGAGTGTGGTCAGAGGGACGAGGCACGGGGCACTGTCCACCACTGGGGTGGTCCTGCACCTCTGGGTGCTCCAAGACAGCCCCAGACAGGACCCTCAGCACCCACAAAAGGACTTGGCTCATTCCAGTTTGGTCGATGCTGGAGTCTGGGGTCTCTGGGTCCAGTTCCTGCTCTGCCATAAGGAATGTTTTGTACCAGGATGGATGTCCTGCTACTCAAAACACTGGTTATGCTGTGGAGAAGGGGAGAACAAAGTCAGGAGTGGATGTTAGTGACAGCAAAAGGCACATTCCAAAGCCTGATCTGATGTCATACCCCTAACCTTTGGTTGTTCAGTGGAAACCATTACCCAGGAATTTGGCTTATTGCTTTAAATCACAGATATCACAGGTCAAAGGGTCAGATCCCATCTTATCGAGGACAGACAGGGAAGCAGCTCCAGCATTTCCCACCCACCACAACTTTGCCAGGCTATTCACAATCAGGTGCTCGAGCTGTGCACAGAGTCAAGGTTCTCACAGGTGGGAGAAACATATGACTAATGTTGGGGAATTGCTTTTGAAAGTAAAAAGTACTTTGACCCTGCAAAGCTTTATATGTAAGATGATATATAAAAAGAACATGGGCTGTGTCCTAAACAAACAGGAAAGGGCCCCAGAACATGTCCTGCCTCCTTCAGGGAGGGAGTTTCCATTCTGGAAATTTATGCTCCCTGGCTATTTTGGTTCCTTGTGCAAGAAGGGCTGTTTGTTACAGTAGGTTTGCATTCCTTGAAATCAGGTGATGACCACAGAAAAAGTAAAAGTCTGTGAGAGATAGAAGCCTGTATCTGACTTGGAAGAAAGATGCCAGACAGGATCAGATGAGAATGCTGATGATTTTCACTTCATGAAAAGTGGAAATTCTGTTCGGGAACTCCTAAGGCTTCAGGAGTTGGTGACACTGGAACAGGACCCGGTAACAGGTATTGACAGCATCCTTTGCTGCCCACAATATTGCCCATGATCTCCATCCCAGAGGGTGCTGGAAAGAGGCAGCAGGAATGCTCAGCTTTTGGGAAGACCCAGCCAGTCTTGATGCTGCAAGAGAGAACGACTGACACCTGACTGGACATACCATGAGATTCTCTTTCCCCTGATAAGGCTCCCAGTCAACTCATGGCAGTTCCTCCTTGCACTACCCTCGTTTCCTCAGTGGGGTTGGCAGCTCAGCCACCACTCTGCCACAATCCCCCTTTTTCTCAGCCCAGGAGCATGAGTGAGGGGAACTAAATCACCAGCCCAGCAGCAGAGCTCCCATACTCACGAGGGCTGGGCTCCTTTCTCAAGGAATACAGAGGCAGCAAGGTCTGTGAGCTAGGACTGGTGGTGCACCTACTTACTGCAGATGAGGCCAGTGTGTGCAGGAAATGAGGAGCAGTTGTGCGGGGCTGTCTGCAGTCCATGTCTCTGCAGGGGACGGAACAACTCCGTATTTGGAATTACTGACAAGTCCAGGGATTGTTTAAGAAAACGGCTTTATGTAGAAAATGTTTTCAAAAATAGCAGATCATATCACACTGGCTTTCACTTCTCTGAACACAATGCCTTCCTCCTTTGCTATGAGTAAGAACAAATTCAGGCTCCAGCACAGAGTGCAAAAATTGTCCTATGCTAATATTCTGTATTTTTCCACAGTGAAGCAGCCCACAGCTTCCAGTCAGCATTCCCAAAGCAGCCAGGCTGTGGGACACAGCTCTTCTCCTGGCAGCGTCACACCTGAGCTGCAAACTGTTGGCTGATCCCAGTGGGACATTGCAGGGAAAAGTGCATAGCTGCAGTGAGAACTGTTGTCTCTCCTTGGCAGCTGGATCAGCCAGGACTGAGAACTCATTCTGGTCCTGTCCCACGCAGGCTGCCAAGGGCTGCACCGGCTGCTGCAATAAACAAGTTTGAAGTTGTTTGAAAATACAGTGTGCAAAGAAACAAACACGGAGCTGTTCAGTCGGCAACATGCTTCAGCTCTTTCTAAATAGAGAAGAGTCACTTAATCCTGCAGAGCAGTGCAGCCACTGGGAGCAAGCTCTTCCCCAGGGAAGGGAATGGGGAAGGCTCTTGTGGGGAGATGTGCCTGGATGGCACAGGTGAAACCTTGGCAGATATTCAGCTGAGGGGAAGAAGCTGCTGGGACTCTGCCAGAAGGGGCTTCACTGAACACACCAAGCCCTTGGCTCCTGCTGAGCCCCTACAGAGCTTGGGAAATGTCCTGATGTTGCAATCCTTGTGTGTAGCTGCAGACCCTGAAGGCCACAGTTCCATGAAGCTGGCATGGTGAAGGAGAGACACATGATCCTGCATTCAGCTCTGTGGCCCCCAGCCTAAGACGGACATGGAGCTGCTGGAGCAAGTCCAGAGACCACAAATATTCTGAGGGCTGGAGCAGCTCTGCTATGGACACGGGTTGGGAGAGCTGGAATAGTTCAGCCTGGAGAAGAGAAGGCTACAGGGAGACCTTAAAGCCCCTTCCAGTACTAATAGGACTACAAGAGAGCTGAAGAGGGACTTTTGACAAGGGCATAGAGTGACAGGGTAAGGGGGAATGGCTTCATACTGACAGAAGGCAGGTTTAGATTAAATATTGAGAGGAAATTCTTCTCTGTGAGGGTGGTAAGGCCTTGGCAGGGGCTGTTCAGAGAAACTGTGGATGCCCCATCCCTGGAAGTGTTCAAGGCCAGGCTGGATGGGACTCCGAGCAACCTGGGATAGTGGAAGGTGTCCCTGCCCATGGCAGGAGGGTTGAACTAGATGGCCTTTGATTGTCCCATCCCAAACTGTTCTGTGATTCCATGATCTGTTGAAGGGTGGTCTCTCACTACTGCCCTGCTGGGAAGAGAATAGAGAACAGCAGCAGGGCTGCTCAGAAGGGCAGGACAGAAACCACCATGCATCACCTGGAGACCACAGGTGCTGCCAGAGCTCTCTTGGAACAGGGGTGGCTGTCCTGTGCTTTGTCCCAGGGTGGTACAGGGGGCTCTCCCTTTGCATCCTGGAAAAGGGTCCTACCAGGGACCTTGTGGATGCAGACAGAAGATGGGGAGCAGCAAAGTGGCATGTCTCTGCTATTTCACTTCTGCCAGAGCCTGAGGCCAGGCAAGTGCCTGCTGTCCTGGCTGTGGGAAAGGGTAAGGCATGTGCCTCTTTGCAACAGCCTCAGTTACTCTCCCCTCATCCCTCCATCCCACGACAGCAAGGGCAGCAAGTGCCTGTGCCAGCAACTCCTTGTCCTGGTGGGGTCCTTCTGCTGGCAGGAACAGCCAGATCCCAGCCCCAGCCCTTTGCTTGGGGTGCCATGATTTCCCGTCTGTCGCAGAGCCAGCCCTGCAGCCCCATCCCGCAGCATGCAGGGGCCTGCACAATCACAGCCTCTCCACATGCCCTCTTCCCACTTCTGCATCCAATGTGTCTGCACATGCATGCTGACAGTACCTAAGAAAGGAGCTTATCAGAAGGAGTTCTGTTTATTGCCTTCTCGGAAAGGCTCACCTCTTCCCATCTCCTCCAGGCAGGAGAAGGCTGTGTGTCTTCCAACAGAGGCTGTGGAAACAGTTTGACGTGACCTTATCATTAAGCCATGATGGTGGGTGAAGGAGAGACCAGAAAATCTGTCTCCAGGGTGCCCTGGGGCTGATCCCCAGCAGTGTCTTCATGACCGATGGTGGCCCCTGTGAGCCAGCCCCAAAAGCAAATGCCACATGCATTTATGATCTGATAGATGTGACTGTGCTGGGGCCATTGGCACCCCCAGGTTTCAGGTGAGCCCTTCCATCCCAGCAAGTTTCCTTTAGAAAGGGACATCACAGCCTTCCAGACCAGAGCTGTCACCCCACTCATTCTGGTGGGTCTCTCTGCCAAGGCTTGGCCATGGGCGCAAGTGCTGAGCTCCCACCAGTGCCCAGGGACACACTCAGGCAACAGCAAAGAGCCCCAGGAGCCCACATGGCTTCCAACATCCAGGGAACCTTAACATGAACCAGCACAACAAACACACAAGGGCTGGGCAGGAAAACAAAGCCAGGCACACACATTCCTGCTCAGGCACTTAACCCTTTTCAAGCCTTACTGGTTCAACTGAGAGACCAAGGAGTCACTGAATCCTTTCCCTCTCTCCAACCCCAGCCTTTCTGCACCATTGTAAGAACAGAGTGTATCCTCCTTCTCTGCCTCTGCATAGAGCCTCCACACTCCTGGGGATTTCAGCTATAACCCTAACTAGTAACCTGCTCCCTCACCAGTGTATTTAGACGACCAGAGTCAGCCTGGCCCCAGGGCAGCACACTTTTGCCTTACCCAGGCTTTCTTTCTGGGAGCATGACAGCATCACACCTGCCCCACCATCCAGTGCAAGAGCTCCTTAGGCTCCTGATGCACTGTTGTGGCTGTGGGTGTGTTTTTAGGGTCTTGTCTCCTAAGAGCAACAGCCTACAGATGCCAACCCTTAGCATGTTTGTGTTGGCTGGGAATAATTAGAAAATAGGGTGCTGGGCACAAGAGTAAGATAGATTCCTACCCTGGGCTATGATTCCTAATATCAACCCGAGGAGGTAGCACAGGAGAACTGAAGAAAGAAGAGACATGTCTGGGATTCAAAATGCTATTTGGAAAACAATTCCCTCCTAGGACAGAGCTGATCTCAAACCAGGGCTGTGAGCGAAGGCAGTCCTGTTCACACCTGTGCGCCAAAACAAAACAAACTGTCTGTACAAAGAGCTGACGAGCAAGTCTCGTTTCACTGACCTGGACCACAGCCCAGAGCCCTCCCCACAGGCATCCTCCCTGTCCAACCCCACACACTTCCAGAGAACTGCAGGTTCACGCCTTCCAGGCCACTGGGGTGAAATTTAGGGACCAACTCAACTGCAGGCAGTAGGTCCCCTTGAGCTGTGCCAGAAGGAATGGAGTAGCACCAGCAAGTGCTCGAGCAAAGGCTGTCTCTGGGAGAGGTGCAGGGCAGTGGTGCAGGTGAGCCCTGTGAACTCTGTGGCCACCTCCAACAGGCATCCCCTGAGAGGAAAGACCCCATCAGAAAAGGATGTGCAGCCTCCCCTGGGCACTCACCAGATGGCTGATAAGGGAAAACCCCACCTCTGCCTGGCCAGCAGTAATGGCCCTTCCACTGCCCTGCCAGCCCTAAGGTGACAGGGGCCTTGAGGAAGTGACACGTGTCCTTTCCTGCTCAATGAAAGGGTCCCACTCGCGCCAAGGAGCTCCCACCACACTCAGCCCACGCCCTACCCCCGGACTGTTTCCTGCAGTTTCCTGAGCTGGAAGGGGCTCTGCCTCTTGCTGCAGCAGAGGATGCCATCGTGCAGCAGGCATGGTTTCCTTGGCTAGAAATCGCTGCTTCCATCCTCGAGTTCATGAGCAAAACCCAGTCCTATTTTAGTGTTCCCATAGCATGAGGAGATCCCTCAGCAGGCTGCTGGTAACTAGGAACTGGTAAGGGTGAACGAGGGCTCCCAAACACTGGACACCTCCAGAGGCTGCTATTCTCCCACAGGGCGGGAGAGCGATCTCTGGGACAAGCTCAGTCCATGAAGCCACCAGGCTTCTGCAGATCCCAACCAGGAGCTGGACCACACCTGGAGAGGCCACGAGGAGATGATTTCAGCGCTGCTGTATCATTTCCTGCTTGATAAGACAGAGCCTGTGGTCACAGATAAACATTCTTGCTTTGAGGACACCGGGATTTTCACTGCAGGACAATGGGCTGACTGAAAAGTTCAGTCTGGCTGAAGTGTTGGCTATTTGTCTCTCGGGATGTTTTTTTCCCTTTCCACCTCCACTCCTCCAAACCCCCCTCCCCCCCCTCTTCACTTCACCCTTGTTTGGCTGCTCTCCCACCTTGATTTCATTGCAACAGCTCATTCTGAGCTCAGTTCCTTCAAGCCGTACCCCTGGGCTGACAGGGCAGGCAGCTGCAGGCAGGCTTCTCTGAGTTGCCAGCTAAAGAATTTCAAGGAAAATACATTTCTGGGAAAGGGTTAAACCAAGCCCCTGGGAAGCTCATGACCTGCAGCAGCCTTGGGACACCCTCTGAGGCTCAGCAGGGGCTGAGGAGGTTCCAGTGGCAGCAGCTTGAGGTGGGATGTGTGACCAAGACCATGTGCCACCATCCCACATGGCAGATGTCCTGGCCCCTCTTCAGTCACCTAGCAGGCCTCACTTCTGCAGAGTATGTATTACCACATCTCATAGAAAACCAGTATTAAATACACCGCAGAGAAGCAGCAGGAACTGCTGAGAGGCTGCTGAGAGGCTTTGTCTTCTGTAGAGAAACCTAAGCATTGCCTTGTGTGCAAATGGCCCATGTAGCAAAGGGTTGACCTCCCTTGTCCCCTCACCAGGACACCACTGGATATTTCTTTATAATAAATACATAAGCAGGTGCCCACAATGAAGGTTGTGGTGTTCCAGCACTGACACTGACTCACACTTCCTGCAGCAGAGCAGGAGCTCAGGAGCAGAAACACAAGTCGTACATTTAACACTGGCCCTTACAAGGTGATTACCACACCTCTGTGTGCTGCCAGAACTCCCTGTTCCTGTGCAGGGCTAAGAGGTGGCCTGTGCCTGGGGGTTCCTGGTCAAGGGCCTGTATTTCCTCCCCATCCCTGCTCTTGCCTTGTGGCTGTTTGCTTTCAACCCCATGAAAGAGGAAGGAGATTCCCAGCAGGCCCATATCCATAATTTCCCATTCCTCTGTCCTCTCTCCAGCTGTTTAACAAAGTCATTGAGGCAGAGATCACCCTGCAGAACCCTGGGAAGATGGGATTCACCTACACGGTGCTAAACCCCAGCAGTACCACTGCAGACTGCCCTCTGCCTGGTGTGCCTGTGCACGGTGAGTAGCTCAAGGGATTGGCCCCAGCCCTGTGTTGGGTGGCCCAGGAGAGGGTTAAGGGAAATAAGGGGAATAAAACCCTTCAGACAGGGCTGAAAGCAATTGCTTCTGGGATCAGAGAAGGTCAAGCAAGTGCTCTCCTAACAGACTCCCCCGTGGCCTTGGCCAGCATGTGCCACTGGCTGGAGTCACAAACACGTTGGTTGCTCCTTGGACCTGGACTGCTGAACTCTCTGGCTGTGCTGGCACAGCACTTACTCCTTGTCCCTGCCTCCCCCCTGCCAGCACTAAGCAGCACTTAGGCATTCCTTGCTTGGGCTTGAAGCTCCTTTGCCAGAAAGTCTCACAGCCCCTGTGCTACTCCTTCACTCCTTCCAGCTTTGCTGCTCTGCTGCAGCTTTGTGGGGCAGTGGGGAGCCCCTGGAGGAGTGAGGCTGGAAGAGCAAGGAGAGGAGTTTGCAGCATCCCACCGTCCCAGCTTCTCAGTCCTGCCTGTGTATCTTTGAGCCTAAGCAGTGTTCCTGTCTTTGGCCCTCTCTGGAATAGGAAGTGGAAGCTAGATTGCTTTCTCTTTATTTCATGGCTGTCCCCTCCAAGACGTGACACGCTGGTGCCCCCTTCCTGCAGCATCTGCAGACACAGCTCTGCGTGGGCCGTGCAGTCACAGCTGCTGTGGCAGCATTCTGAGTGCTGGCAGCTTGGCAGGGCTCCCTTGGGCTGCAGCTGTGTTGTGTGCTGGAGTGAGAGCTCAGGGGGCTGAGTGGCAGGATCTGCCCCTCTCAGCTGCTTCTCCCTGCAGTGGGAATGGGAGTGGAGAGCTGTCCAGCCCAGCATGTAGGGACAAGCTATGTCCTGTTACCCAGAGCCCAGTTTGCCCTCAGCTTGACTGGTGAGCCCAGCCTGGGGCTTGGACAGCCCTTGTGGAAGCCCAGAGAGGAGATGCCCTTCCTGCCATCACCCTCTTCCCTAGATCTCATCCTAGTCTCTCGTCCTGTGTTTCCAGAGATGTATGTTTGCAGGTGACTGTGAGTCTGGATACGTTCATGCACTCTTAGCAGCTGAGCTGTGCTCTGACCCTGTGCACAGGGCAGGCTCTGCTGGGGAGTGCAGCCTTACAAGCCCTTGGAAGGACACACTGTACCCTTGAGTTGGAGGGTTGAGCTTTTGTGTCCAAGGAAGTTAAAGGTGATACCATCTGATGTTTTCTTCCAGATGAGAACCTGCCCTCTCAGCCTGTCTATTACCTGAGCCATCCCCCATCAAACCTGCTTTGATGCATTCCTTCCCTCTCCTCCCATCCCTTCCAGGATTACATTGAACCTGGCAAGGAGCAAGTCCTGAAAGTTTATTACCTGCCAGGAGTACCAGGATTCTTTTGCAGGACTTTCCAGGTGCAACTGGGTCACCTGGAACCGGCAGAAATCTTCCTAAAAGGAGAGGGGATCTTTCTTAGGATCTCTCTGGACCTGCCCTGGAAAATCAAAGGTTAGCACTGCCTGTCTGCTCCCCAAGAAGGTTCCCTGGTTTTCTCCCCCATAGGGCAGCACACCCCCATCTCCAGCATGCCTGGAGATTGCAGGGCTGCCAGGCCAACACTTGCCCCTCCGGTGTCTCCCTGAGCCTTGAGCAGAGGAGCCCATGTGGGCTTTGTCCCACTAACCATCCTGCAGATCTTGCCAGCACATCTGTCAGAAGTTTGGAAAGATGATGCTAGACAGCAAAGCTTGGGAAAGCTGTAAGAGAGACTTGTAGGCCATTTGGCAGGGTTGGATTTGCATGGCATTTCAGGGGATGAGATGCTCCTCTCTGAGGAGGAAGACAGCTGAGAATCAATATGGGCATTCAGAGAGGAGCAGGAGCATCCACTTTCCATAGATGGCTTGAGGGGTTTGTTTCTGGGAGAGGCCAGTGTTGGGGAAGTGGGACTGCTCAGCTTAAGTGGGATTGGCAGTGTGCCCACACTTCCATTTGTGGATAATTTTTTCCTTCAGGAGATGAGAAATACGAAAAGATACAGACAGAGGCAAAAGAAAACCTGGTAGAAGACAGGCAGAGTGTTGCAGCAGCTGTTCTGCCAGAGCCTGCATCCATGGAGCCACCCACAGATGGCTCTGGCATCGAGAAGCAGCAGCATCCACTTACACCAGGTGACTTGAGGGGTTTGTTTCTGGGAGAGGCCAGTGTTGGGAAAGTGGGACTTCTCAGCTTAAATGAGATTGGCAGTAAGCCCCAGCTTCTATTTGTGGAAATTTTTCTCCTTCAGCATATGAAAACTATAAGGAGATGCTGAAAGAGGCAAAAGACAAGCTTGAAGAAGATACACAGCTTGATGAAGCATCTGCCATGTGGGAAGCTGAGTCCATGGAGCTGTTCAGGAATCTGTCCTTAGCGCCATCCATGGGGCCATCCATGCAGTCACCCATGGCCCCACACATGGCTGTCTCTGTCACTGAGTCTGGCATCGTGGTAAGAACAGCTGCTGCCCCATTTGGCACATGCCACCCTCCCCATGTCACTTGAGCCCCTTGCACCACACAGCAGCTTTCTGGTGCCCTGCTGGCACTTGGGACCTCCCTGCCAGAGGCCATGACCATCTGTGAACTCGGCATTGGACCAGGGGCTGCCCACCTTTGGTCATGGTCTGTCCTGGAGATGCACCAACTTCCTGGCTACCTGTGGGAGAGATCATGAAGGTTGTGCTCAGGAGATGAATTTGATGGGGCTTTGAAGGAAATGCAGGAGTTTGTTACCCTTGGAAGCCCTGCCAGGTGATTTGGATGTTGGTGAGGTGGCAGGACTTACCTAGGCAGATTCCCCTTGCTCCTTCATGAGGCAGCACAGGCACAGGAGGCTCCAATTCAGGAAGAAGATGCTCTGCAAAACAAGACCTTCTCATGAATCTTAGCAGTGTTGATTATATTTATCAGCACTGCTTTAGGGATGATTCTGGTTGCAGAGCAGTGAAGATTTCCTGTGCAGGCAAATTTTATTCCAAGGCCCTGAAGCAATTTCAGGGTTGAGTTCTACACCAGGCTAAGCAGTTTCATTGAGACCAGTGAAGGCCCAGTGGACTTATCTATACTGGCCTTTCATATCAGAGGAGCTGTGACCAGTGTCCATTTTAAACTAATTTTATTTTCAGGTCCCACTGGTAGCTGACAAATCCTAGAACCTGCACTCCCTCTGACTTCCTGAAGTCACAGGCCTTGGGTTTCATGGGCTTGAGTTGAGTTTTTACAGCAATGAGTACAGAATTATCCACTTTATTTTGCATCTTTGATCCATTTGGACGTATATCCAGGCTGTGGTTTAAGGACTGTCTTTACTCCTCCTTCCAGAGTTGAGCTGCCTGCATACATCCTGAACATGGGCAGTGTCATTCAGGGTAATGTTGAGAGACACACCGTGAACATCACCAACACCGGGCTATTCCCAGTATCCTGTTGGATCGATCAAAGTGTCCTGCGTGGAACAGGTAACCAGTGCTGGAGAGACTTCTCGTGGGCTTCCATGAGAGGCCTTGAGGCAAGGCTGTGCTTTCCTCAAACAGCGGCTCACCGTGTCTAAGGGATGCTCAGGTGTGTCTCCTCTCAGTTTTCAACCAGAGAACAGCACAGCATGGGAGAATCTCAATTGGAAAGTCTCCTTTGAAGAGCTCTGTGCAGCCTTCCCTGAGGTGATGAAAGAATGGCTGGAGGTGCTCAGTTAATGGGTTTTGAGTTTACCATCCAAGGTGTACCTTCGAGGCTGGCTGTGAAACCTCTTTCTCCTTGAGTGGTGGGTCACAAGAGAAAAAGAGCAGTAGCTTCTCGAGAGATGCAAGAATGGTATTTGCCAGAGCTGCCAGCCAGGACACCTGTGTGACCTTAACATGCTTGTGACACATTTCATGTTGTTTGTTTAATCTCATCTGCTTTGTTTCCATCTTTCAAGGTTTCAGTGTGAGCCTGGACCAGGTGCAGTGCCTGCCCTACTGCAACACCAAGAGGTTTGAAGTGCTTTTTGACAGCAACAACGTTCCATTTGGAGAGGTGGATGTGCTCCTGCCCATCAAGGTGACACAGCTTTTGGGGCAGGCAGCAGGCTGGGCACAGCAGCAGATGTCACCTGGATTCTCAGTTCAATTGTCTATCCTACAGGTAGCAGGAGGCTCCACAGTTCACATCCATCTCTACGTTACTGTGACTGGGAAGCACATCAAGAGAGAACAGGCCTCCCGCATTCCATGGATGCACTTTGAGAGACTCCAGAGACCTGATGGACTGATCAGCAGAGTGTCATCTGACTTTCCTTATCAAAGGTGAGGGCACAGCTGAGGTCTGTGGGTCTCAGCAGGAGCTGAGGACTCTTGATGCACCCAAAAATCAGATCCTGTGGCTCTCACTCAAAGGTGCTTGAGAGATTGGGTTGCTGCCCCAGTGATGAGGAATGCTCACTCTTTTTCAGGAGTGATAGCCTTGCATCAATCAGTTGCATGGTCCCTGTTTTTCCAGTTAGGAAAGGGAGGCATAAGGGTTTGCAGGGGCCTGGCAGAGAGCTGTAATGCTGAGCACAGAAAAGGGGTTTTGCTCACAGCCTGGTGTCCAGCCTCCCCCAGGGCCTTTTCAGCTGAGGGGCTGTGCTCGAGGGTGCTCGTGAGGGGCTCGTCAGAGAGGTAGGAGCATTATTCCCTGTTCAGAAGTTGGAGGAGCAGCAGCAGTGTTCTCTTTCAAAGCTGCCTTTACTTGTGGCTGCCCACCTTCCAAACTTTGAGGTTTCAGATAAACACTGCCATCATCAGATTGGAAGAGTTGTGGTCTCAATTAAATTGTAGAATTTGGGGTGTCTTCTTTTGTGACTGAGAGAGGCATTTATAGTGAAGTGTTCAGACCTACACAGTGAACAGAGTATTTTGGAGTCAGTGAAGGAGCAAAGCAGCAGCAAACTCCTCTTCATTTACTGTGTAAATAGCAAGAAAGGCAGCTGAACTGGTGAACCTCGTGAGTTCCAAATGCCCTTATTCAGCATAGCCCTCATTTCTTTTCCTCATTGGTGCATGATTCTATGAAACATTTCTCTCCTCTTCTGAAATACAGAAGTTAAGCAGGGAAATTGTTATTTTCCATAGATCATACAGGTATAGAAATGTAGGTTAGAAATCTAGAAATAGGTTACTGTCCCAGGATTTGAGGAGTCTGGAGGATATCAAACAGCCAAACTTGATTCTTCACAGAAGGGCAGGTTACTTCTGATGCTGCCCATTAAAGGCAGAGGTGGGAACTCCGGAGCAGACTGGGAGATCCCTATTCCAAATACGGTTGCCAGACCTCATTGGAGGTCTGGAAGTGAGACTGTCAGTTCTGCTGTTTCTGTCAGGATTTCTAAGGAAATCCTAGCCAAAAGACAACAGAAATTCTTCCATTTGGTTGCAAACAAGATGCCACCCATTTGAGAAGAAGACCACCTGGAGCCAGGGAGGCCCAGAGGGATGTAAACCCTTTGGAAGTCACCTGCTTGCTCAGGGACAAACAGACTGAGGAGCAAGCCTGGAGCAGGATTTACATCCATCCACAGGCACTATCTCCCACACCGAGAAGTGGTGTAGAATATGCTTTGCCTGTATCTGTACCTGTATGGTTGGACTGACACAGTTTCTTCTTCAGTACAATTTTAGATGTTCAGAGTGCCCCTGAGAATAGAGAAATAGAAGAGGTGGAGTCAGCCTGTAAAGAATTCAAGACATCAAGTTTTGGACCAGTTGAGTGATAAGCTGGAGGACTGACACTGGCCCACCTCCTTTACCAATAAAGCAGGGTTTATGTTTTTGTATCTCTCGTAAAGAAATCTGTGAATGCTGAGCTATGTGGCCAGGCATGGTGCAAATTTCATGAGATTCTGTGCAGTTTTGCTCTTTTTTCCAAAAAAAACTCTTCGCGTCACGCCCCCTTCCCTCCCCTCCAGGAGTCCATCCCTCCGCAGTCCATGTATGGTACTGTGCACGCTGATTCGAAGTTACTCCATCACTTCACTTCTTCACTGCCTTCTTTGGGCAATTTCTTGATGCACCATCAACGCTGATTGGCCCATCCAGTCGCCCTATGAGGCCCTACCACCGGCCGCACACCTGCTGGGACTGCCCCTCACAGCCTGCCCGCCAAATCCGCCTGTCTGACCTGCATGTGGAGAAATCCTCCACCCCTTAAAGGGCCAGTTCCGCTTTTCCAAAAAGCAATTAATACAGAACCTTTTAATTCAACTGTTCAAATCAACCAAAACCCCTTCCTTCCACACCTCCTACAACGAACCCTCTCTTTTTATTTCTCACAGTGTCAATGTCACAGCCGGCTGGTTGCGGACTGAGTAGTGATCAGCAGTTAACTACTTCTTTTTGTTAATTGCTGGCATGGGCAGTTAGTGGCGGGGGAGAGAATTTACATAATAATCCCAAACTACAACACACAGTCACACCAGCAGTTCTTCGGCTGGATAAAGACCTTGCAGGTTATCCACAACCTCCAATTGGCCTGTGGTGGTTCAAGCAGATGGATGGGGTGCTATGGCTAGTGAGGCCTCACAGAGAAGTGGCAGTTACCGGTCCTCAGGTAACAGAAATTACCGGTCCTGAGGTAACAGAAATTACCGATCCTCAGCCTCCTCACCAGTTTGAGAAGCGCTGGCTGAGGGAGCTGGGCTTGTTCTTCCAGGCACACTCGCTGGCTGAGGGAGCTGAGCTTGTTCTTCCAGGCACAGTCGCATCAGGACAGCTGCTCTTGCAAAGTGACACAGCCACGTGGTATTTATTTTCCTTCCGTTTCCATCAAAAAACTTATTAATAGAGATTTGGTTAATAACTCCAGATAATGGGGGCCCAAAAGTAATGGGAAGGGGGGAAGGTGAGAAACACCATCAGGCTCTGGTGTGTCTCTGTGGCTTATTTGCACCCACAGCTAAGGGCTGTTTTGACTCAGGGCCTGCCTGTCCTGGGGCTTTATATCTATGAATCTTAACTCTGCCACTAATGATGATGGTTTAATGATGAATCAGGGTGGGGAGGCCTTGTGTTCTCCACTTCTGGAGAAGGAGGCCACAGCCTTGAGACACCAGTGTATCCTTTGGGTCTGCCATGAATGGGATTCTGGATTTGATAGAATAGAATCATAGAATCACTTGGGTTGGAAAAGACCTCTGAGATCATCAAGTCCAACCCTTGGTCCAACTCCAGTCCATTTACTAGAACATTTCCAAAGTTCCATTGCTGCTCCTTCCAGGTGAGCGGAGACATGGCCAGTGGCACCTCCAGAATGGCTTCTGGATCCCAGGGCAGAGTGGGGAAGCCTTGTATTTCAAAGCTGGTCAGAAAGTCAGAGAAGCCTGTAACTGTGAGTACCCATTGTGGCCAGGGAGGATCTGTGCTGAGGCTACAAACTCCTCTTCCATGTCCTTCTGGGGTGATTTTGGTTTTAGTTTTAGCCAGGCCTCAGTTTTAGCAGGCCCAGGGAATCTGAGGTAGATTAGAGGGGACAAACATCACCTGACTTAAGCAACCAAAGAAATATTTCATACCAGATGACGCAAACTGAGATATAAATACAGTAGAGTAGGAGAAGTTTCTCAGTTCCTTCATAGCTGTGGTCGCAGTAGGACACAGTGTGCCGTCCCAGGAGGGATAGGATGCCCATGCCCAGCACTGGCTTACCTCCATTTTATCTTAGGGAATTAAAATGTTTGTTGTTAGTCTTTCTCTCTGCTTAGGTCCGTCCCTCTGGGGATTGAGTTCTCTGGAGTGAGTTGTAGCTAGAATGGTGGGATTTGCATTGGATAGCAAGTGGGGAGGTTTTTTTTTTGTTATTTCTAACTTGTGTAAGTTGGTGTTATTATTGTAGTTTTCTTTTAATTTTCTCCTTTCTGTATAAATATATAAACCTGAGTTTGGCTGTGATCACAAATTATTCACCAGTGGCACTTGAACAAGAAAAGCCTTTCTGAAAAGGGCATTTCTGAGACTCTTGCTGGTTTTTTTGCCTTCCAGCTGACTCCCTCTGCCTTCCAGAAGGAGATGTCTCTCAGCACCAAGCAGAGGCTGGACAGCATTCAAGAGATGAGACTGCCCCAGATTGTCAAGCATCAAGACAGGAATGAGACCTCCCATCACAAGGTAGCATTTTCCTGCCCTTTTCCTTGCTGTTTGATGGGCTATTTGAAGAGGGTGTCAAAAGACCTGCTCAGCTTCAGCCTGATCTGTGTGGCCCAGCAGCTTTTCATCAGCTCAGAGCAGAGGTGGGTGAGCTGCTGTTACCCCAGTGTGAGCTGGGCAGACATTACTCATTGAGAGCCTGCACTTCACTGGGGATCAGTGTAGGATTCTCATTCACGAATCTTCCTCCCAGCAGCTGAACCTCTCTCTGCTCTCTCTTGCCTCTGCAGTTCTCGGCAGTTGACCCAGACCAGACTTTGTTTCAGCCTTTCCCATCAGAGGTGGTATTTCAGAACTACGTCCCACACAAGGTCTATGAGGTGCCAGTGATTCTGAGGAACATGGACAAGGTAAGTGCTGGGATGTGGAGGTGTAATAGAGAGCTGGAAGAGGAGAGAGGTGTAATTTCTGTGTGGTACAGCAGAGCACATGACCTGCTGCAGCACATCCAGAATGAAATGTCTCAGCACCTCTGTTTTACAAGATGATGGAAATCTACCCATGCTGGGATTCTGCCCTGGTTTTGGCTGTGTGTTGGTGGTATCTAACCCAAAGGACGTTTTCTTTTTTGTCTTTGCCAACATATAAACAGTGAATTTGCTCTAGTTGTGCTTCCTCAAGTTTAGAAGGACGTTTGTACTAACATTTCTGCCAGACTCAGTAAAAAATAATGAGCTCGTACAGCAGCATCTTCTGACTGTCCTGTAAAGGGGAGGCATTGTATGAGCTGTTGATTCATCCCAAAGGAATTAATTCTGAACTGAGTAAGACCTCAGTCACTGGATAGCAATTGATAGGCACAACCTGGGCTGTTGTCTGGCTTTCCATCACTTTGGCAAGCTGATTACTCTCATCTTCTGCACCAGCCCTTCCTGGTAGTGTCCTGTACTTCTCTCTTCATGTTTGCTTTTACTCCCAGTAAGGCCAGAGTGTCTGGTCTCCCCACATGACTCTATCCCCATAGCTGGACTGCCCCACTTCAACCAAATCAGTTAGAAGGGAAATTTCCCCCCCCCCGCCCCAGGATAGCACGTGCTGTTTTGCCTTGAGGTAGCACATTTGCCCTCCAGAATGGGGCTGCATGACTGTGTGCAGGCAGAAGCAAACAGGTCTTTGGGCTTGCTGAATATGCAGATGATTTGGTTCAGGTGTTCTGCCTCTGTAACTGCTGGTGCCTGACCTGCTCAGCACTTCCTTCCAAGCAGGAATTGCACTACTGCTTCTGGCTGAGCTGCTTTTGCCCAGGCACCCTTGAGAATTATGTGACTGTACCTCCAGAGCTAAAAGTGCTTTGTAATTTGGTTAAGGAAGGATGTCACCAGACCATAGCCAGGTGTCTTGTCTACCTGTTTCCACAAGTGGAAAGATCATTGTTCTGTGTCATTCCTGCAGGTTCCTCGGCTGGTGAAGGTCATCATAGAGAGGTCACCTTATTTCAAGTTGGATGGCCCCAGTGGTGTGTACCATAAGGTACCACCAGGCTTGTGCTCTACTTCACGCATCCTCTTCACCCCTGTGGAGAACACGGTGAGTCTGGAGGTCCCAAGACATCAGTGTGTTCAGTGGAAAATGAACCTGCAGGGCTGGATTCAGGACAGAGCATCTGGCCTTGGTTTTGCAGAGCTCAGCTGGTTTCAGTGGCATTGCACTGGATCTAGAACTCTTTGCCCGTGGTGAAGATGGGGATAAATGTTCTGAACTGAGACTGTTTCTTTCTATGTAGGATTATTGCCACCAGCTCCTCTGTGTCACTGAAAGAGAGGAGTTCATTGTACCAATTCAGGCCATTGGTCCCCGAGCTGTCCTGGACTTCCCTGACCAGCTGGACTTCTCAGTCTGTCCAGTCAAGTACAGCACCCAGAAGACTCTGCTGGTTCGCAACCTTGGTAACCGGGAAGCCCATTACCAAATCAGCACCCAGAGGTAATGCAGCTCATCCTTCTTTGTGCAAAACACTCTTGGGTGATAATGGAGTTGGTAAAGAGTAACAAAAGGAACCAGATCAGGATCTTCTGAGGGCTGGATCTACCTCAGAAGTAACTGGTTTTGTGTTCTGTCTGTCTTCTGCTGGCTGTGGTTGGTTTACTCCTTCCTTACACAAGTGAGCTGAAGTGAAGTAGACTGCAAAAGGAGTACTATCACCAAATTTCCCGCAAGAGTCCTGATCTCTCCCTGTGTTGTAGCCCTTTCTCTGTCATTCCGGCCATGGGAACTCTCAACATTGGCAACACCATGCAAGTGACAGTGGAATTTCACCCTCTGCAGGCCCGTGATCATTCTGCATCCCTGGTAGTGCACTACGACACCGGTGAGTGCTGGGCACTGCACTGGCTGCCTTGCTGTACACACACAGCAGTTGGGATGTGATCAATGTACTGATCCGTGCAACTGCTCATACAGCTAAAAGCTGTGCAGTTTTCTTCTGTTACCTGGTTTCCTTTGTTCCTTATGTTTCTCTCAGCAAGTGAGCTCAGCAAAGATTCCCCTTTGCTTTGTACCAGGTGAAGATACCCACACAAGCCTTCATGGCTCAGCGGTGAATGTCCACATCAGGCTGGACAGGAATTCTGTGACAGTTGACAAGACTTACCTCTCATTGTCAAACCACAGCACCGTGATGATCCACAACAGGAGCAGTGTCATAGCCCGCTTCCAGTGGAAGGCTTTTGCTACTCAGGAAAGGGAGGATCGGGAGAAGGAGAGGTAGGTTTGAAAGATGCATTTCAGTGAGATCCACTGCCCAAGGGTAAAACTAACATGACCTCAGCAGGGTGTTGGTGCCTTTGAATGGTTTAGGACAATTAAACCATCCCTGGCATCAGGGCATGTGTCCCTGGGCTTCAGGGAAATGGAGCTCAGCACTTCCCATTCCAGTTTCATCTATACTCCAGCTGAGGATGATGTTTTGGAGGGGAAGGGTTGATTGTAATGACTGGATTTCCTCAGAGAGTAAATTAATGTTTGTGGAGCCACAAAGCACTGTGGTCCAGAAATCCCTGGGTTACAGGGTGTCCATGAGGCTGAGAGTGTCAACACCTGCTACCTGGGACTGCACTGAGCAGAAGGACTTCATATAGCTCAGGTAGCACAGCTGTTCTGACACTCTCTGCAGTTCCTTCTGCTCCAGCTTTGATAAGATGGCAGGTTCCTTTCCAGTGCTGTGCAGGGCAGGGGGCTTTGTTGGCCCTGATAGTTGAAGCCATCCTGCTGTAGGATGGTGAATTGCTCTGCACTGTCCCAGTTTCCAGCACAATGAAGTATTTCCTTAGAGGACAGGGAATTTGGAGGTGGAGGGTTCTGCAGGGAAGGCAGAGCAGCACAGGGCTTGGATTTGTGCAGCATTTGGGCTTCAGCAACCTGTGTCTTCATGGTGGTGAAAGATGGGGCTGATTCTTCAAAGGGTGCCTTTGGGGAAGCTGTGAAATTCCTCTTTCAGGCAGCAGAGACATAGACCAGGGGTCTGAACTGGAAATGACGGTTAAAAACTTGGGTGATTTAGGGCATCCTTGTGTGACTTTTCAGACTTGGATGGATGTGGGTATACAGGAGGTAGATTGTCCCAGAGCTGATCAAGAAACTGCCTCAAACTGCAGCACTTTTTAAGGGTTTCTGAGCAAATAAAGTTCAATGTAATTAGGTCAGAAATGCCTTGCAGGCCAAAACTAGTTTTCCACTGTTCTCTATTTAATTACACAGTGTCTGACTTCCATGCAAGCTCAGTGTGTTAAAAGAAAATCGCATTACCTTCTTTGGATACTTCCCTGGACCATTTCCCCATTTCTTCCTACCTGCCTGACTTAGCCTGGCCCCTGAGTGGTCCTCTTTCCCCTCAGAAGCAGCCAGGTTTCCTCACAGTTAACTTCAACCTGATCTTTTCCCAGTTACATTTCCTTTCATGCCAGTTTGTGTCTTAGACTTTGACCAGTCCTTCCTGACTTGCAATCTTGGGGATGGTTGTGGCTCCAAGGTTGCTGTCCTGCTATCAGAGCAGCTTTTGAGATCTCAGAGCAGAGAGGACTTTTTCATGAGAGGAGATAGTGCAGGACCCTGCAGTGGGGTGGAACCCAAAAAGCCCTGGATGATGAGGTCTATCCAGGAGTTTGCTGTGTTTCCCTCCTGGAGGACTTTCTGGGACGTCAAGGTGGAATCATTGTCTGTTGATGGAGGTAGAGTTGAGTTGCCCATCTCAGTGGCTGGAAGCCCTCCTTGTGTCCAGCACTGTAGGTCAGCCATGGAGAAACAGTTCCCATTGCACTCCACAGGGAACCAGCCAAAGCGAGTATTTTTGGTGCTGGTGACAGTGTTTGCCCGAGGCTCTGTCTGTGTGCAGCTGGTGATGTCCACGACTGTATTTCCTTTCTAATTGTGTTTGAACTTGGCTGGGGAATGATCTGTGTCCTGCTTATACTGCACTGCCTCAATCTGCTCCATATGGAGCTTTCACTTGTCCCCCAGTTGTCACCTGCTGGCTCTTCTTGGCCAGGGGACTGGACCGTGAAGGAGGGACAGGGACCTGCCAGCTGGGAGACAATTGCTTCATAGCAGTGCTCCCTTCTGATCTTTCAGACTCATCTCTTGTGATCTTTAAACACTACACTGATTTCTGCTGCAGCTTCCAAGTAAGGGAGACATTAAGAGGTCTGCAGACAAGGCCAAAATGAGGAAAAAGAGATGGTAGTTCAAAGCAAGATTTAAAGGTTTGTATTCAGAGATGCTGGTCCTGACTTCTTTATTGTGTGATACTAAGCAAAGTCCCTTCCTCTCTCAGGGCCTCTGCTTTCATGCATATAAAACCTTGACTGTCACTGAAAGGGTGTAATATCTTAATTTATTTGCTTTGAAAGTGCTCTGGGGTGCTCTGGTGGAAGGCAGTGTAGGGAACAGGACAGTTGGAGTTTGCTTATCCCTGTAGGTACGAAAGGAAAGAAGAGAGTGATGCTGGTAACCTGCAGCTGAAACCCAGATTTTTCCTCCCTTCCCAGGGAAGCCCCACAGTGGGTGTTCCTTGATCTTTATCTACCTCCCCTGATCAGCTCTGTGGTGGGAAAAGCCAGTTGAAGTGACTGATTCTTCCTCAGCTATGGCAGTGGGTTTGAGCCAGGAGACTCTCTTGAAGGTTGTTGTCTTTCAGAATCTCTCCTGAGTTTGTAAGTATCGAGTAAAATTACCTGCTGCACCCACAGAAAACAATTCCATCTGGAATTCTGTGCCTCGTGGCTCAGGGTCAGCCCCTTGCTGAGGAGCTGCTGCTGGTCCTCCCCAGGTGCTTTCCTGCTCCTGCTCTATCTCTGCAAATATGTGGCCCATTAAATGATCCGCTGGGTTTGTCTCTCCCTGTGGCTGCAGGCTGTGCCGCCAGCTGTGTCGGAAGGAAGAGAGCCAGGCAGGTGTTTCTATGAAGTGGTGCAGAGTGGACACCACTTGCCAAGAACGCCTTTGTCTTCTCTCCCACAACTTCCAGAGCGAGAGGGCAAAGGTACAAGAAGATCCTATGCTGTTCTCTAGTGGCATTTTCACTATTGAGCCAGTGGTAAGTGATAGCTGAGAACTGTCCTTTCTCCTCCTCCTCCCTAAGTGAGGTCACTTGGCAGATCCTCATCTCAGCTGGCTTGGTGTGCCAAGAGAGAAGACACTAGGTTTCTGGTGATGCTGGGAGAGCTTGTTGCACAAAGCATTTCTGCCCTGCAGGCTCCTAGCAGGCAGCAGGAACCTGTCTAAATCTTCCAATCTGTTGTATCAGTGTTATTGATAAGGTTTGCCCACTCTTTGCTCATCACTGATGGTCTAAATACAGTCTTGCAGGGCTGTGGCTGGAAACGAGAAATGTGATGTTTGAAGATGAAAGTTTTGTTGTCTTCTTCTGTTTTAGGAGGGAGAGGTCTGGCCAAATTCTTCAGCAGAAATCAATGTGATTTTTAAACCCCAAAAAGCCCAGATCTATAAACAAACTGCCTACTGTGACATCTCAGGTATGGCTCCTTTCTTCTGCCTCTCTCACCCACAGTGAAGGCAAGGTGCAAACTCTCTTCCAGCCCACCGGGCTCCCATGTAATTGGTGGGAAGGATTCATGGTCAGCAGGGCAGTGCTGGCACATGCCCACTGACCCTGTGGCTTCCAGGGAGTCTCATGTGCAAGGCCAGGGCTCAGGATACCTGGCCGTGGATCACTGATTCCCAAACAACCCAAGCAGGGCAACATCTAGTTACATGCAAGCCTTGAGGTAGTCTGGGAGTTAGAGGAACCAGAGCTGGGCAAATGATGTGTGTTGAGAAAGAGATTCTGCTCCTGAACAACAAAATGTGGGATAATATAGGGAATTACTGTACTGAAATTAAAATCTCTCCCCAGGTCGTGAGATCAGGTTGCCGCTGCTCCTCATAGGGGAAGGCCTCGGGCCCCAGCTCCGCTTCTGCTTTGAGGAACTGGACATTGGGGAAGTTTCTGTCCTAGGAGTCCACAGATATGAGGTGAGCAGCAGGGTTGAGGTGTATCCTGATGCTCCTGGGACAGCAGCAAGCCTTGTGGACATGCGGAATTTCTGGCAACTCAGGCAATTGTGATGCTAGTCAAATTTGTGGGGTTTCCTGGAATGTGGATCCTTTTGAGGAAGTCTGAAAGGTATGTCCGTTGTTCATGAAACCCTCATCCCTGCTTTTTGGCCACCTGCCTTGAAGATCAGCTGGGAGGCTTTCCTGCAAAACAACTCCTTGGCATATGAAAGCAACACTGGGTCAAAAAGTGGAGTGTTCAGAGGTTTTTGTTCCTGCCCCAGACTCAAGGCACCTTTGTGCTTGGGCTGTTCAAAAGCAGCTGGAACAAACTGGCTGCATTTAAGGTCAAGTCATTTGCTAACTGTTTTCAGTCAAGTACCTCCTGCCTGTTCCTAGGGGTCAGAGGGAAGTTGTCCAGCCTCCTGGCTTAGCACTGGCCCTCAAAAAGGGCTTGGGAGTGCTTTTGCTTGCTGACCAGTCCCTCACCACACTTGAGCCATGGTGCATCTCTGGCTCTAGAAAGAGCAAAGCATTCCTGGGAAGAAAGCAAAGAAACTTTCTACATCTTTGCCTCAGGCATCTTCTACATGCAATAAACTTGTTGGCTACAGTAGAAGCTGAACAGGTCCTGCCCTTGCTGGTGTTGGGCACACCTGGAGCAGCAGCAGCTCAGTGGTGATGAACTTGTAACGCTGCAATGACCTGTGTTGGTCTTAGGGCCGGGTCTGAATGAAGTTGGTGACACGGAGCAGCTCCTCTGCACTTCAAGTCCAAGTGGACTGCTCTGTGTCAGTGGGATAACGCCAGAGTTACTCTGGTTATGTGAATTTATTGCTGCTTTGCATGAAAAGGAGCAACTGGTCCCGTTGTACTTTTTGGCTTCTGCCAAGCAGCAGCACAGAGCATCTTCTGCTTTTTATGGATGTTAATTATTTAATTTGAAAACAACTCAGCCTTCTGTAAGAGAGGAGATTCCTAATGTATTTCCATTTTGCTTTCATGCTGCTGCAGGCGATCCTGTGCAACAAAGGGCCTGTTGAGGCTCCCTTTTGCCTCATCCCTCCAACTTCAGCCAGGGGCTCCTGCTTCACCTTCCTGCCCCAGCAGAGCATCATTGCACCGGATGGGCTCCAAGTCATCCAGATTTCCTTCCGTGCCACCATCCTGGGGAAGTTCAAGGAAGAATTCTGGTTCAGTGTGACTGAATCCCCTAAGCCTGTGACCTTCACTATCAGGTGAGAAGGGCTCTGGGAGGTAGGTGGGCATGTCAGTAGCTGTCTCTGGGTTATCCTCTCCCACCTACCTCATTTTGTGGTGGAGCAGAGAAAAAGGGTGTTGCCTGAGGTCTTAGTCTTGGCTCTGATCCTGCCATCCCCTTAGTGTGGGGATGCCTGCTTGCCCAGTGAGGGTACCCAGGAGCTGGAGTGACTCCTTCCTCTGGGGATGTCCCTTCCCCCTTGGCCACGACAGGCAGTGGGATGGCATCAGCTTTGGACAGTAGCTGCTCTGGGATGTCCCACCTGCACACCCAGCAAGGCTCCCAGGGCTTTGGCAATGGGCCAGCCTGGGTGATTCTGCACCAGAAGTCATGTTTCTAAAATCCCCTGTTAATAATCCATCCCAAATGGGCAGCAGCAGCCTCACATCATCTCTCATGCCCCTGTGTGAGCTGTGCTCCTGGCTGTGCTGTGAGTGCTCTGGTGCCTCCTTTCCACAGCCAGGAAAGACATGATGAGGAAGCGGGAAGCTCTGCAGCAGGGACTGTCACAAGGACTCAGGCATCATCCCATGGGCTGGTGTCATTACAGAAGATAATCCTTGCCAAGCAGAGGGGAGAGGTGGAGAAGAAAAGAGAAAAAAGATGATGGGAGAGGCAAAGCTCACTTCTCAGAACCTCAGCAGCATGAGGGCTTGTCCCAGATAGCTGGCTGGCTGCTGATCACTTGCTGCCTCCTGTCCACACAGATGCTGTGATGAGCACAGGGTAGTGGGTTGATTTGAAACCCATGGTGGCTCTGACAGGAGCTTTTATCCATTCATGGGGTCATGAGACCTGAACCCTTTGTAATTCCCTTTAATCAAGCCCTTGCCTCCTCCACCTTTGTCCTTATAGGGGCTGTGTTGTTGTACCAACTTTCCATTTTGATGTACCTGCCCTCCACTTCGGTGACATCTCCTTTGGTGAGTGTGCCTGGGATTAGGACCACAGTGTGAGAGATCTCTGTGTTGCTGAGACAGAGCACTTGAGCCTCAGAGCATCCATCCCTTGCGTTCCTCCACAGCAGCCTGTGCAGTGTGGGGGAGATGTCCCTGTTTGTTGGGTAAGGTGAGACATGGTTCCAAACTGCCATTCTCAAAGCAAGCCTCAGGTTTGCCTCCAGTGAAATGGGCTGTGAGTTGTCTACAAGCTCAGTCTGGTTGCCCCAAACCAGGAGATGCCTTAAGACTTCTGCCTAGAGAAACTGCATTAGGGTGCTTTGCATCATATTCTAGTTCCCAGTTTCCTCCTCTCTTACTGTAGCTTCTCCTCGATGACAACTCACTGCTTTTATACCTTGAAAACAGTGGGAGTGTAGATGGAGTTAACAGGAAGTTTTACAGCTTGAATTTTCAGAGTAAATGGTCAGTCTGGGTGCACACTCATCAGAGAGAAATAACTGGTGCTGGTTTGGGGCAGGTGAGAGAGCTCCTCCTCGTTAGAGAAACTTCTGATGTTCAGAAGGGCTAAGAGTGGGCATTTCCAAGGCAGCAGCAATCTGGGAGCAGCATCAAAGGGAACTAAATGACAATTTTTCCTCACTGAGCTGCTCAATGAGCTCTAGTTCAGATAAAAAAGAGCTAAACTGTAAGCACAGTTTTATTCTACCAGAATATTCCCACCAGTAATCACGAGATAATTGGTGCTTACATTTCATTTTTCTAGGCTTTCCTCACACCTTGTCCTGCCGCCTGACTACCACCTCCCTGAGGCCCATGACCTTCAACCTCCGCATTCCTGAGGATGGCTTGGGAGAGCCCAGCACTAACAGCTTTGCTCAGATATCCAGCAACACTCACCCATCCTGGGGAAAGGGAGCTCAAGGTCTCATGAAGCCAAGGGAATTTACCATAAAACCCTGCAGAGGGACCATCCGCTTTGGGCAATTCCAAGATATCCAGGTATGGATCCAGCCATTCACGCTTCAGCAGGTAGAGCTGAAGCTCACTGATGTGTGTGAGGGTGTTTAGCACTGCCAGCTTTGAGCATCATGTGAGTAAGAGATGTGCCCTGGTGTGAGGTCTCTGTTAGCTGAGTCACTGGGGATGTTCCTGAAGGAGCACCATTTTGTTTCCAAAATCATAAGCTGAAATCCTGTACCATATGCTCAAGTCCAGAAGCCATTTGTGTGTTCTTGAGTGCAGTTTCTTTGATTGAAAGCAGCAAAGGAAGGATGGGGACAGAAGGGTGGCTGTTGGAGGGAGAGATATTGTATAAATTCCTTTGCTTTTCTTCCTGATCTCTTGTCTCCTCTCCTGGGGAGCAAAATGAGTTGTATTCCCTGCGGGGATCTTCAGTGGGGACAGGAAACACTCTGCAGCCATGAACTGCCCAGCATCTTCTCAGCCACGCTTTGCCCTCGGCTTCCTGATGTAAAGCTGAGCTCATTCTGTTCAAGTCAACAGATTTTCTCTGCATTTATGTCACTGTAGTCAGGTTGAAAATTGGGCCCTTAATTTGAATACAGTGGTGAGTAAAGCATTAGTCTACTGGTGCTTTAATTTAACTTACCTGTGCCCTAAGAACTGCAAGGTCAGTTTAACAAATCTGATATTGCCCGAAGGCTTTTGTTGCACCCAGAGATTGTGCTGTACACATGGACCAGCAGAAGAATTAAGTAAAAATCCTTCCTTTCATTACAATAGAATAAGAACTGGAGGACACCATATGTGGGTGATGAGCTTTTGGGAGTGAGGAGTTATTTGCTGCTCTTCTCTTCCACCAGGTCACCCTGTGTTCCAACACCGTGCAAAAATATAAGATGGAGCTGGTGGTGGATGTGGATGATGTTGGCAAGGTGTTAGCACTGCCTGTCAAAGCCAGGTACCAGCACTGTCCTTGCAGCTGCTTGTTTTTCCTCATGCACCCACCATTGCCTTGAACGGGGTTTGCTGGCTGCTGCTCCAAAGAAGAAGACGACTTGTTTAATGACCTTGTTCTACCCAGCTAGATGTGAGGATAGCAGTGCTTGGAAAGCAGCCTGTGGTGAGAAGCACCCCTCCTCACAGCCAGGCATGGCCCTGGGCCTTTTTCTAAATGGAATAGGAATGGCATTAATGATTTGCCTGGGTTTTCGTGCTTGAAGTGTAATAAATTTCCAAAGGGCCGCCTCTCCTTCTTCCTGCAAGTGGTGGGTTTGTGCAAGGTTGCCACCACACTGCAGCACTGGTTTGGGACTCAGCAGTCTGCTGAGGGCTGGGGTCTGGCTTAATTAACCAAAGCATGTGCCAGTGGGAAAGGGGCTCATGGCAGGAGTGGTGAAGTAAAAGGAAGGCAAGATCTTATGAAGGGGAATATAGTCCTTGATGTGGCAGGTGAGCTCAGGTTTTGCTGCTTCCCACTGGCTCTTTGAGCATTAATGTTCTCAGACTTGAGGCCAAAAGTTGTTCTTGTTGCAGCCAAATTCAGTCCTGTTACGCTGCTGTGGGTGTCAGTTTAATGACAGGAGGGATGCCGTTCCTTGGTGCTGTTCCCTCTCCCAGGCAGAGCCATCAATTCAGTGCCTGGGCTGCAGTTTTATAAAGCAAGTGCAAACAGGGACAGTCAGTGTATAGACCTGTGGGGTGAAAGCCCAAGGGAGCTGTAGGAACTGGGAGAGAGTGATAGCCCACTCTGTATGGTGTGTGCCCTCCACTTCTGGAGCAAACAGCTGAGTTTTCAGGCAGGGCAACAGCACTACTGGGGATGAGGGAGTAATTTTTACTGAGACACTGTAGTCTTGTGTCCTTTGAGCCTTGGAGAGAACTGATCCTCAGTGGGAAGCTCCTCCAGAGGTCATGGCTCACTGGGACTGTTGCAGGAGTCCTTGCAAACCTCCTTGGGCAAAGGAGGGACAAAGCTGCTGAGACAGCTCTAGAACAGGGCACATGCTCTGCCTGGGCACTTGGAAGCCTCTGCAGTGCTGGGTCTCAGGGTCTGCCCCTCCTTGACAAGAAGTGTTCAAGTGAAAAGAAGTTAAAGGTGATCTGTCACTGTAGGGGTATTAAATGTCTGTTTGACGTGACGGATGTGTTATGCTCCATTTCACGTTCACTGGGGGTACAAGTTCTCCATTCTTTCCGTATCTCTAATTCCCTTGAGGTCATCTCTTTGCCCAGATGTGTCGTTCCTCCACTGAGAGTGCTCAACCCCACCGTGACATTTGGACGATGCTGCCTAAAGGTCCCTTATGAGAAGATCCTGACCCTTGTGAATAACAGTGACTTTTCTGGATGCTACAGAGTTCTTCCTCAGGTTTGGCACCTCCTCCTCTCAAATGTTATTGAGTTCTTTATTAGAAAAAAAAGGGGGGGTTGGATAAGACCTTGCTGGTTTCTATTCAAACCTAAAGGTTTGCTGAGAACAGGAACCTACCTGAAGACAAACTTTAGGAAGCAGTTTAACCTCTTAGGGAGGCAGTTTATATTCTAGTATTTGGGGTGTTTTCATGCAGGAGAGCTTAGAGGGTTGTTAAAAGCTACTGCAAAAAGGCTGCCAGCACAGGGATGAGTGTCTGTGGATGCACTAGCTTTTGGACCCCCTCAGGATGCTAACCCACTACAAGTCCTTCATCTTGTTTTGTGCCTTTCTGCTTTCTCCTGGGGATTTTTAAAAGTGTGAGTGAATTGCTGTTGTGATCAGTGTTAAAGACTTGGAAGTTTCCTCAGAAGTCCCTCTGAAGCTGCATTTGATTCTGTCCCTTCTAGGAACACAAGGAAGATGCTGCTGTGTGGTACTCCAGCCCTGTGCCATGTGGAATTATCAAGGCTCACAGTTCAGTGGAGATCCCATTTATACTTGAAGCCCAGTTGTTGGGAGAGCATGACATCATTGCTGAT
This sequence comes from Pithys albifrons albifrons, assembly GCF_047495875.1. Lineage (NCBI taxonomy): Eukaryota > Metazoa > Chordata > Aves > Passeriformes > Thamnophilidae > Pithys > Pithys albifrons. The sequence continues at coordinate 15,050,710 of NC_092469.1, read as the reverse complement.
GTTGCCGTGTTTGGGAATGAAGAATCCCCACTGGTGAGTGTGAGGAGAGACGTGTGCCTTTGTGTGACTCTTCCTGATAGGGAGTAAAATGTACAGGGATTCTTCCAGAGAAAGCAGGAACTTCTGATATATGGCTAATGTAGACAAGGAAAGCAGGGGTTGGTGGCCTAAGTAGCATTTATGCCTAGAAAAGAGGAAGTGTGGAATCCTCACGGGTGGTAATCTCAGTGTCTGACCCAGCATATAGTTATGGATATGGGAGTTGGGATAATACTCCCAGTGTGAAGCCCAGACCAGTCCTAGGTCTCACACTCTGTTGTGTTATCAGATGAACAAAGTGCTGCTTCATTAGAGCTGTTGTTCAGGGGCACACAGGGACATCCCTGAATCCTGCTAAAAGCAAGCACTGCATGTGAGACCACGCTGAAGGGATGTTCTGTGCAGAGCTGGACTGAAGCTTTGCTGAAAATCAAGTTCTTCATGTCTGAGTAATATCCATCATACTTCTTCATCAAAATCCCCAGCCCAAGACACATGAGTTTCCACAGTGCTTGCATCTGGAGCACAGAGACTTTGGTTGTTTTTATCACTAAGCTTGGAAATGAATGAGGCAAAGAGGATTCAGGCATACACCACTACAGCAGCAACTACAAAATGTAGGCCCTGTCGGCCAGGGCTGGGTACCCTTTTTTCCAAAACTGTCAAATGTGGCACTACCACCCCACTGACAAAGCCAGTGGTACTGCAAGGTGTGGGTGTGTGTATGTAGCAATAACACTGATGGCAAAGTTCACATCTTCCTTTATTCCCATTCCCTGGGTGCCACATTGCCTGTAATGCTGGTGAATGGGGCTTTCTCTGTCCCTTCTAAGAAAACTGTAGATGAAGGGTTTGGGGTTTTTTCATAAGCCCTTTCCTCAGTGAGGATATATTGCATTGTTACACACTAATTGAAGCCAGCTGGCCTGGGTATCCTCCAGGTGCTTCTCTGCTCATCTCCAAGGGTTCCGCCCTGCAATTGCTGCTTCTGTCCCGCTGTCACCTGGAAGCAAAGCTGGCTGGTGAGGCACAGCTCTTCCCTCCATCTTCTTCCTGAGCTTTGGGCAGTGTCACCCAGGCTGCAGCATTTTGGGACTCCCTTTTCCCAGAGGTTTATCCTCATGGCAGGGCTTGAATTCCTTATTTTTGAGGTACCAGCCATGGTACATGATTTTTGGCTTTCCCTTGCACATAGTCATGTCCTGTAGGGATGAGTATTTCTGGATGTTGCCGTTTCTGACTCAGTTGTTTCTGACAGCTCTCAGTGCTGTTCCCTTGAGTCAGGCAGCACTGAAGGTTTTACATCATGGGGGCTGGTTTCTTCTGTGGTTAAATCATACTCTGACCCCTCCAGTGTATCATCCAGCAGCTTCTGGGTGTTGGGAGTTTTAAGCATTCTGGTCCTGTGTAGGAGTTGGGGTATTTGGGGCCAGTGAAATCCAGCACGACAGAATAAATTCTCCTGGGTTTCACTGGTGTGAGGTGGTAGTTTAGCAAAGGGATCCGTGTTCCAGCTCCCAGAGTCTGTGCCAACTCTGCAAGAAGAAACCTTTTGGGTTTCAAATTATCAAAAGAATGAATACTGCTTGAATGATGTAATTACTAATTAATGCCTGTTACTTGCATAGTATCAGGACATAAGCACAGAGTGGAGGCAGATAATTTGCCTGATCTCTACTTTGAAGAGCCTGCTTTGCTTCTGACTTGTGCTGGTTTCACAGGTGTAGCTTTAGGAATGTTAAAGAACTTTTAGTGTCCAAGCATGGCTGTGTGGCAGCAGAAGCTGGGAGGGTGGTTTGGGACAAGGTGGAGACGTGAAAGGAGTGGGAGCAGGCATGATGTAGAAGTAGGAGAGAGTGTGGAGGAAGTGGGAAGAAGCAAGAATGGGAAACAGCATTTGTTTGTTTGCTGATAATAGACGGGAGCATGTGGCTTTCAGATGGGATCACTGCAGACCCCACACTTGCTCCAGGCCTTCTGTTTCAGTCCACAGCACTGAAAACTTCAAACAGCCATAATTATTCCCAGTTTAGGAGTGCCCTTAGAGCTGTTGAAGCTTTTCAAACCTTCCCTGTTGTGTCTTTTTTTGATCTTTCCTACCTTCTTCCTGGAACAGAAAATCCACTTAGAGAGCATTGGACAGGGACCGGTTGTCCATGTATATCCAAGTGAGATCAACCTCGGCACTATCCAAGTCCTACAAGACATTTCCCAGACTCTACACCTCTCCAATCAGAGTGTCATCCCTGCAGTCTTCCGGGCAGAGATGGTAAGTATCTGTGGGGCTGTTTTCCACTGAAAATGACTGCTCAGTAGCAGCCTGTGACTTGTTTTTATATGCAATGTTTCCATATCACTCTGTGCAAGATGGTCCATCTGAGTGCGGCAAGGGGAGCCCTGCTCTGGGGGTGGTTTTATCTGGGGCAGCCCTCAGTGACATAGTTTGCAGAGGGGTTGGAGCAGAAATGAGTATTGGGGTTTGCTCAACCAGTTTTGCAGAGTTATCCTTTGGGCTCTCAGCAACATCCTCCAGCTGTGTGGCTGCTGTGGTGGGATTCGAGCAATCCTGGCTTCCTCTGGCCTTGAGCCTTTGTACAAACCCAGCTCTGTTGTCAGGAAGTCAGGAGAGAGAAAGTAGCTTCCCTTGGTGCAGATTCCAAAGAGAGACTGAAGGGGGAATAACCTTCTCCTGAGGAGGAACATCCTTTGGGTTGAGCAAAAAGTGAATCTGTTAAAAGAGGGTAAAATACAGGTTGCATAAGCTCTTGAAGAGTTGCTGTTGCCAGACACTGTTGCTTAAATTCAGAGAAATGAAACCTTTATGGTTTTTACCCTCATCTCTTTAGTCCTTCCATTTCTTGTAGCCCACAGCAGACCAGGGTCCTTGGTTTCCATCCTAAGTCTGTGTTTGGTTTGTCTTACAGGCTGGCACAAGCTCACGTTGGAGGACTGAACCCAGTAAAGGAGTGATCCCTCCCAAGACTGAGGTGACTGTGAGTGTCACAGCAAACCTGGATGGCACAGGGAAATTTGAGGATGAGGTGAAGCTGTTCATTGAGAACAGCCATACGAGCGTCATCGCTGTCCGCGCTGTGGGCATTGGCACCACAATTGTCACCGACAAACCATTTGCTCCAGAGCTCAACTTGAAGTCTCACTTCAGGTAGGATCTCTCTCGGCTCCCACTTCTCCCTTGGGCTCAGCAAGGAGCAGTTTTGCTGGAGTCCTTCGGGCTAGATCTTCTTCACTGCACAAGGTCCCAGCTCTCTTTCCCTGAAGCCACAAGGATTCCTTTAAAAGCATGTGATGGCCATTTGAGAGTCATTAGATACCCTCAAATGCCATCCAAATGGAAAATGGGTAGTGATAAACTTTAGGGGCAGCCAAGGCCTGGCTGTGGATGAAGTCAGGTGGCCTTTTCAGTGGAGATTTTAGCACTGAGTGTGCAGTCAGGGAACACCATCAGGATGCTGAAGCTGGGTGACTGCAGGGAAACAGCAGCTCCTGTGACATTTTCTCTTGCTTCTCTTCTAGCCATGACATTTCAATGTCATTTCATGACATTTTCTCTGCTTCTTTTCTAGCCTCACTCCCTGCCGGTATGAGTTCAAATTAATAAACAAAGGACGACACATCCATGACCTGTACTGGACCACAGAAGGTTTCAGCATCTTTCAGCAGCATCGTGCCACCAAGGGTAAAAAGACTTCCCAGAGCCTCAGACCTGTCAGCCCCGTGTTTAAGCTGGAACCACCACAGATGAAACTGATGCCAGGCCAGACTATGGAGATGGTGCTGGAAGGCTTCTCCAACACTCCCCAGGTGAGGTTCCCACCAAGGGCTGAGCCTTCCCCATCAGATCCCCTGCCCTGGAGCTTCTCCTGCAGCCCCTTGACATTTGCCTGGGATAAGGAGCAAGTGCTTCCGAGGAACTGTTTTAAGGCCATGAGTTTCCATGGCAGCACCAGTTGCTTTCTTTGCTGGCCACCATCCGTTGCTAAGGCTTTTTTGTATTTCCATAGTAACCAAACCCCAACTTATTGATACCAAAACATGGGCTGAAGGAAATAATTATTCCTTCAGGGAAAACAGGAGGTTACCAGTGTCACATGCTGAGACAGAAAGGAAGAGCAGAGAAAAGAAGTTACACTTAGACTAAGAGCCCAGGCAGAGAGTAAATGAAACAAGTGCCAAGTGCACTGGGGAAAGTAGAGAGTAAAACAAAAGCCCTGTGAAGGGAGGGAGTGTCTGGGAGCAGCATCACTTTTGGTCTGCAGACAAACATGGGCAGAGGGCTGGTCTAGCCCTGAGTCCTGGAGAAGGAAAACAAACACAGTGTGTCAGCTCTAAGGATCAGTGTGATGTCCCTCCACATGGAAAACTGTTCTCAGGGATCATTACAATTGGCAGCTTGACTTTTGCCAATCTTTCTCTTACTGCTTGTCCTACTCTCTCAGCCAGCCCTGGTGTCCCAAGGGCAGCCAGGTCTTGCATCACTCTTGGAAAGCAGCTCAGAGGGGGAGATTTTAGCAGAGTCACGGTGTGTTCCTCTCCCTGAACCTTTCTTTCCAATGGAAATACAACTCTGCAGAGAAGCTGCCAGCTATCCCTGGTGTGCATTCCCTGGCTCCAGGACCCATGGGAACAGATATTTAAGTGAATGTGGAAGGAATTTGTACAAAGCTCCTGCTGATTAGCCCTTCTATCACCTGTTTCCTTAATATAATTTAATTTCTTTTAGTCCATTCCTACAGCTTTCTATATAAGCACTATGCTTAGTGATGGCACAATTCAAAGCAATCATCATTTGGGGCTGGGATTACTACAATTGTAGGCAGCATGTGGCTCATGAGTGCCTTTTGTGGATATTGGGGTGCAGAGTTACAGGCATTTCAATGCAGAACAAACAGGGTGCAGCACAGAAAGAAAAGGTGCTTTTGAGGAGAGGAGTGTCTGTAACTCTGTGGCAGGAATAGGGCCTGTGGGTGGTGAGCCAGCATGGGGTGTTTGCTGCTTGCCTTGCCAGCACCCACTGGTGACAGTGACCTTTGCATGCAGGAGGTGAAGGAGCGACTGCTGTGTCATGCCCTTGTGGGGAGAGAGAAAAGAAAGAGACTAATAATGCAAGTGGATGTCACCTGTGAGTTCGTTTCTCCCACTGTGCAAATGTCTTCCAGAGCAATCCCTTTCCGTGTGGAGAAGGTAAGTCTCTGGATTGCATCCTTTAACAGCACGTAATGGCATGGCTGTTAAAACAGCTGGAAGGTTAGAAACTCTCAGAAAGAGTAAATAGAATTGTATGCACTGGGGTTGAAAAATGAGAAATGCATTGGAAGGGAAAGGGGGTGTGTGGCCACTTGAGGTTGTTTTGTCTTGTCTCCTGTTTCTGTAGCAACCCAGTGATGTCCTGACTCTCCAATACGAGCCTCTGTCTTTAAAAAACACCTGCTCCCTGCCACTCAGCATTGTGCTGGACTTGAAGAAGCCATTCCTTATCTGCAATGTGGACCAGCAGCCCCTCTCTGCAGATGCCTGGGTGAGCAGCCAGGGACCCTCCTGCCAGTGGGGTTTGAAGACGGAGGGATGTGGTGGTGCCCTTTTGTTGGCCAGTCCTTGAGTCGAGAAGCTTATTCTGTAAAGTCAGCAATGGACTGGCCTGAAGTGAATCAGCAGAGCTGCAGAAGGACACAAAATCACATCTGAATTGGGAAGACATCCTGGCTCTAAGACACAAGGAGCAGGCAACTAGACCTGGCATGCCATGCAGGAAAGGTGTCTCCTGGAAAGCATCCCAGCTCTCCAGCAGCCATCCCCTTGTATTGCTGCCAAGCACAGAAACGTGGGCCTGAGAAGATCTCAGACCAGAGTGTGGTCAGTCAGACCCTCACTGTAAAGAAATGAAGGGAGAACTGAGAAGCCCACACTGGGGTCACACTTTGAACCTTTACTGTTTCATGCTGCCAGACCTTGGGACTTCATCACATGGGTTATTAATACTATTCATCTCCTTGCAGCCCATGAAGCTGGAGGTAGGGCAGGAGCTTCATCTGTGCATCCAGTTTAACCCAGCTTATAAAAAGGATTTGAACAGCCGGGTAGCAGTGACGACACTGAACATGCGGTTCCTGGAGCATCCTCATGAGGAGCAGATCTCCATTCGGGGAGAAGTTTACTTCCCAAATCTCCATATCCCAGCCAAGGCCCTGGACTTTGGCTGCATCATGAATGACACTGAACAAGTGCGTTATGTGGAGATGACCAACTGCAGCCCAATTGCTGTCCACTACCACTGGGCATTCCAGACAGGCAGCCAGGTAAACACGATAAGGTATGTGCACCTTTGCCCTCTCCTTGAAGCTTTTCTTCCTGGTGTCCTGTTGGTATTTTGGAAAGACCAAGGCTGTTTGCCTGGGATCTGACCAAGTACTTTTGAGACTTCCTTCTGCAAATAACAACAACCAGCCATGGTCAGGCTGGATGCTCAGGGAATAGACAATCTCTGCCAGTTTGACACTGGCTGGAAACAATGTCCTCCAGCCAGACTGGGGCTGGAAGACGCTCCCAACACTTTTCACACAGCAGTAACCTGGAGTCCTGCTTTATCTCTGGAGCTACAAAGCCATGCATAGGCACTTGAACAAGCAGATCTATAATGTGACCACTTTTTCTTCCCTGCCAACCCAGTTTGTTGTCCTTTCCTATGAAGAACCTACACAGGTGCTGCCACCAGAGTGCAGTGCTGCTGTCGCAGTCTCTTGCTGCTGCTTTGTTATAGCCCTCATAGTGTTTTCCCCTGGGAAGGAAAGCTGGTGGGGAAAACTGATTTCTCAGACATCCATGACCTGAGGCAAAGAGCACGTTGGTGAAGGGAGTTTTCACCTGTTAAACCACATATTACCTTCACAAAGCAGCTCTTTGATGCTTGACAGCAATCAGCAGGTTCTGCTGGAGCTTTAGGGATGGCTGTAGCTGTTGGTGGCAGCCCTTGTCTGAATATCCCTGGGAAACAGCTCTGGGCTGTGCTTTCCAAGTGCAATCCTATGGCAGTGCTGGGGCACATCTAGAAACACCTTTGTGGTAGTTCCTACTTCCATGCCATCTGCAGAGTGCAGAAGTCTGGTCTGGGCAGCTTCCATTACAAAAATGAACATTTTTTCTATAATGACCCAGGAAACCAAGCCAAGTTAACCACTGAAATGCTGCAGTTTCAAGGAGCAGAGCTCACCCAGAAAAAGTTTTGTTTAATGAACTGGGCCCTGGCTCAGAGGAGACAACCCTGTAGGGAGCTGAAATGTTGTTTTCCAGGTTCACTCCTTCACCATCTAAATTCAAACCCAAATCGCCAAAGGAGAAGAGAGACTCTTTGGAGTCCTCAGTGTTGCCAAAGAGTCATTTCAGCACTGAAAGTGTGGAGGACCCAAGTGAATCCCTGGAAACAGTGCAGGATCCTGCACAGCAGGCAGAGAGTTTGGAGGATTCCCTGGAATCAGAGGTAGATTTTCTTGTGCACCTATTGCTTGTGTTGCCTCTCACAGCTTGCCACTGAAAAGCCATGCTCGTGCCAACCTCATTTTTGCTGCCCTGCTGTCCTGTGCTCTGAAAGTGGGCTGGGCAGCAGGGCCAGTGTCTGGACATGGAGTGTCTGAGGAGGGAGAAACAGAATAGTTTTCCTCAGAGAAGCCCACTCAGATGCTACAGACCTATACCGAATTTGGGATTTTCGAGCTTATTTTCTTTACAATGTAAAATGTGGTTTTTATCTGCACCATGATGAGAAGGCTTCCAGTTTTCTTCCTGTATCAAGACATGCTGAGTCTTGATCTCCATTTGCCCCTTCCCAACCCAGCTAGAATGACTTATTTTCACATCTCTGCCTTGACCCAAGAGCCAGTGTTGCAGTGACAGCCCTGGAGCTGTCTTTTGTAAAGCAAGACTTTGCAAAGTGGCTGCCTCTTACTCCTAGCATGGAAAATGGCCTTTGGTCTGCTGACCTGCCTGGTGAATCTTGGTGCTTTGGAGTGGGAACTGGCCCCTTGTTCTGTATCATGTGGTACAGAGGCTGCTCGTGGGGTAGTCAAAAAGGATGTAAGGAAGCCTGGGAGTTTGTGAGAGTGCCAGTTAGCATTAGGTTCAAGGAGAGGGGTTGTACCTGCTCACAGTCGTTTTAACTGTGCGTGGTTTTTCTGAATCAGGAGAAACAATACCCATTAGACCCAAATAGTGCGGCTGAATGTTCTCAGACAGAAGCATGAGATCATCTTTATTTCCTGGTTGCTGCCATGTATGCACAAGTAAACCAGGGAGATTCCAGTGGCTATCCTAGAATCCTGGTTTGGCTTGGAAGGGACCTCAGTTTTGCTTGGAAGGGACTTTTCAAAGATCATGCAATTCCACCTCCCTCTGCCTGAGTGTTGGGGGCATCCAGTTGTCCTGTGCAAACTTTATTGTAGGAAGTGCAGATGGAGCTCTGTGGGTGGGCTTGGACCAGCACTTGACTGATAACATGGACATACCCACACTTGGTTTGTGCCCAGGTCCCATTTCAGCTGCTTCTGGTGTGGTGAGGTGGTGGAACCTGCAGCAGAGTGATGTTGCTCAGACCAGCCAGCTGCTCAGTGCAGCCCATGGTGCTTGTTTTCCAGGTACTGCCATCCCCTACTGTGGAGCCTCAGAGCCCAGAGACAGGATTGAGGCAGTTTGTGGAGGTGGAGCACCCTGCCTTGGGAGTACAGGAGGTAAGTGGGAATCTTCTCACTTCAATGTTTCCAGTGTGGAAAGCAGTTCTGTAGGCCCCACTCCCACTGGTGGCTCTCAGCACTGCTCACAGAGGGTCCTTACATCCCTGCAAGCCATTGCAAACCACTGCTGAAGCAACTGGTTACTGGAGGGGCCATGTGGGGACATGTCTTAGGACAAAGGACACCCTGTGCAGCACCTAGGGAGGGCATTTCTTCCCTCGTACCTCATCAAGTGGTTAAATAGGAAATTTTTGCAGGAGCTTTTGCTGTAGCACCATAAGAGAGCAGCATGTAAAGCAGAGTTAAGGAAAACCTCAGGAGTCAGGTGAGCTGAGCTGGAGTCCTCCCCCCAAGTCCAAGGGCTCTCACCTCTTATTCTCCTGTTTTTCTGAAGGCAGTGAAAGTGTTTTCAAAGGCAGGTTCTGCAGTGGAGAGAATTTCTTGCTACCAGCAGACATCCCAACCTACTATAATGTAGTGCATTAATTAATGCATTGATTAGTGAGTATGGGAGAAGATTTTCCCACTGGTCAGTGGCAGGGGTGCAGGAAGCAATTAGGATGATTGCTTCTATGTTTGAGGAGAGGCTGCTCCAGCTACATCTGTCCTTTGCTCCAACTCACAGCTGCTCTTCTGCATCCATTTCCACCCTCAAAGTCTCAACCTCTCCTCCCCTGCTCCAGGTTTTCGATATCCTGCCAGTGTTCGGTGTGCTGCAGCCAAGTCAGAGCCAGCAGGTGCTCTTCACCTTCTTTGGCCACAGCAACATCATCGCCCGTGTCACGGCGCTGTGCCACGTGGAGGGGGGCCCGAACTACGAGGTGGTGCTGTGTGGGGAGGCTTCGTGCCTCACCTACCACCTGGACATCCAGGAGATTGACTGGGGGCTGCAGGTACCACACCCTTCCCCTGGCAGAGCTGCTGTTTTGGAACCATCACCAGCAGGTTGCTGCCCACCCCAGCCCAGGGCTCTCTTCCCTTCCCAGCTCCTTTGTTGGCTCTGGGGCTTTGAAGTGTGACCTTTGAGGCATATGTCCAGCATCCATGCTGGTTGTTAATGGCCATCTCCACCACACACACCCACACGTACACCCCACCACCAATGTTGGGAATTTCTCCTCTTCAAGGGGCCTAACGCTGCCTCCTGGGACAGGCAGGATCCCAGTGCAGATGTCCAGAGAGACTTTTCCCTGAGACAGCCCTCCACTGATCTGCTCCTAAAGCTTGATCTTTAGTTCTTTTCAGTTAAAAGCCCACAGATATTTCCAGCTTCTGGCCCTGTCCATGTTGCCCTGTGTGCCTCCTTTTTGCCTATTTGCTTGCCAATACTTGCATAGAGGTGCCTTTTCCTCTGGAATGCTTCCATGCCACCTCCTTTGTTTCACCAGGCTGTTGGTGACCCCTGAGAGTAAAGAGGGCCTGTGTCCCCTGGTTCATTTATTCCTGGCCCTTACAAGGTTATTACCACACCTCTGTGTGCTGCCAGAACTCCCTGTTCCTGTGCAGGGCTAAGAGGTGGCCTGTGCCTGGGGGTTCCTGGTCAAGTGCCTCTATTTCCTCCCCATCCCTGCTCTTGGCTTGTGGCTGTTTGCTTTCAACCCCATGAAAGAGGAAGGAGATTCCCAACAGCAGGCCCATATCCATAACTTCCCATTCCTCTGTCCTCTCTCCAGCTGTTTAACAAAGTCATCGAGGCAGAGATCACCCTGCAGAACCCTGGGAAGATGGGATTCACCTACACAGTGCTAAACCCCAGCAGTACCACTGCAGACTGCCCTCTGCCTGGTGTGCCTGTGGTTGTGCCCAGCACGGTGAGTAGCTCAAGGGATTGGCCCCAGCCCTGTGTTGGGTGGCCCAGGAGAGGGTTAAGGGAAAAAAGGGGAATAAAACCCTTCAGACAGGGCTGAAAGCAATTGCTTCTGGGATCAGAGAAGGTCAAGCAAGTGCTCTCCTAACAGACTCCCCCGTGGCCTTGGCCAGCATGTGCCACTGGCTGGAGTCACAAACACATTGGTTGCTCCTTGGACCTGGACTGCTGAACTCTCTGGCTGTGCTGGCACAGCACTTACTCCTTGTCCCTGCCTCCCTCCTGCCAGCACTAAGCAGCACTTAGGCATTCCTTACTTGGGCTTGAAGCTCCTTTGCCAGAAAGTCTCACAGCCCCTGTGCTACTCCTTCACTCCTTCCAGCTTTGCTGCTCTGCTGCAGCTTTGTGGGGCAGTGGGAAGCCCCTGGAGGAGTGGGGCTGGAAGAGCAAGGAGAGGAGTTTGCAGCATCCCACCGTCCCAGCTTCTCAGTCCTGCCTGTGTATCTTTGAGCCTAAGCAGTGTTCCTGTCTTTGGCCCTCTCTGGAATAGGAAGTGGAAGCTAGATTGCTTTCTCTTTATTTCATGGCTGTCCCCTCCAAGGCGTGACACGCTGGTGCCCCCTTCCTGCAGCATCTGCAGACACAGCTCTGCGTGGGCCGTGCAGTCACAGCTGCTGTGGCAGCATTCTGAGTGCTGGCAGCTTGGCAGGGCTCCCTTGGGCTGCAGCTGTGTTTTGTGCTGGAGTGAGAGCTCAGGGGGCTGAGTGGCAGGATCTGCCCCTCTCAGCTGCTTCTCCCTGCAGTGGGAATGGGAGTGGAGAGCTGTCCAGCCCAGCATGTAGGGACAAGCTATGTCCTGTTACCCAGAGCCCAGTTTGCCCTCAGCTTGACTGGTGAGCCCAGCCTGGGGCTTGGACAGCCCTTGTGGAAGCCCAGAGAGGAGATGCCCTTCCTGCCATCACCCTCTTCCCTAGATCTCATCCTAGTCTCTTGTCCTGTGTTTCCAGAGATGTATGTTTGCAGGTGACTGTGAGTCTGGATACGTTCATGCACTCTTAGCAGCTGAGCTGTGCTCTGACCCTGTGCACAGGGCAGGCTCTGCTGGGGAGTGCAGCCTTACAAGCCCTTGGAAGGACACACTGTACCCTTGGGTTGGAGGGTTGAGCTTTTGTGTCCAAGGAAGTTAAAGGTGATACCATCTGATGTTTTCTTCCAGATGAGAACCTGCCCTCTCAGCCTGTCTATTACCTGAGCCATCCCCCATCAAACCTGCTTTGATGCATTCCTTCCCTCTCCTCCCATCCCTTCCAGGATTACGTTGAACCTGGCAAGGAGCAAGTCCTGAAAGTTTATTACCTGCCAGGAGTACCAGGATTCTTTTGCAGGACTTTCCAGTTGCAAGTGGGTCACCTGGAACCGGCAGAAATCTCCCTAAAAGGAGAGGGGATCTTTCTTAGGATCTCTCTGGACCTGCCCTGGAAAATCAAAGGTTAGCACTGCCTGTCTGCTCCCCAAGAAGGTTCCCTGGTTTTCTCCCCCATAGGGCAGCACACCCCCATCTCCAGCATGCCTGGAGATTGCAGGGCTGCCAGGCCAACACTTGCCCCTCCGGTGTCTCCCTGAGCCTTGAGCAGAGGAGCCCATGTGGGCTTTGTCCCACTAACCATCCTGCAGATCTTGCCAGCACATCTGTCAGAAGTTTGGAAAGATGATGCTAGACAGCAAAGCTTGGGAAAGCTGTAAGAGAGACTTGTAGGCCATTTGGCAGGGTTGGATTTGCATGGCATTTCAGGGGATGAGATGCTCCTCTCTGAGGAGGAAGACAGCTGAGAATCAATATGGGCATTCAGAGAGGAGCAGGAGCATCCACTTTCCATAGATGGCTTGAGGGGTTTGTTTCTGGGAGAGGCCAGTGTTGGGGAAGTGGGACTGCTCAGCTTAAGTGGGATTGGCAGTGTGCCCACACTTCCATTTGTGGATAATTTTTTCCTTCAGGAGATGAGAAATACGAAAAGATACTGACAGAGGCAAAAGAAAACCTGGTAGAAGACAGGCAGAGTGTTGCAGCAGCTGTTCCGCCAGAGCCTGCATCCATGGAGCCACCCACAGATGGCTCTGGCATCGAGAAGCAGCAGCATCCACTTACACCAGGTGACTTGAGGGGTTTGTTTCTGGGAGAGGCCAGTGTTGGGAAAGTGGGACTTCTCAGCTTAAATGAGATTGGCAGTAAGCCCCAGCTTCTATTTGTGGAAATTTTTCTCCTTCAGCATATGAAAACTATAAGGAGATGCTGAAAGAGGCAAAAGACAAGCTTGAAGAAGATACACAGCTTGATGAAGCATCTGCCATGTGGGAAGCTGAGTCCATGGGGCTGTTCAGGAATCTGTCCTTAGCGCCATCCATGGGGCCATCCATGCAGTCACCCATGGCCCCACACATGGCTGTCTCTGTCACTGAGTCTGGCATCGTGGTAAGAACAGCTGCTGCCCCATTTGGCACATGCCACCCTCCCCATGTCACTTGAGCCCCTTGCACCACACAGCAGCTTTCTGGTGCCCTGCTGGCACTTGGGACCTCCCTGCCAGAGGCCATGACCATCTGTGAACTCGGCATTGGACCAGGGGCTGCCCACCTTTGGTCATGGTCTGTCCTGGAGATGCACCAACTTCCTGGCTACCTGTGGGAGAGATCGTGAAGGTTGTGCTCAGGAGATGGATTTGATGGGGCTCTGAAGGAAATGCAGGAGTTTGTTTCCCCCAATCCAAGCCCTGCCAGGTTTACAGACCTTAATGCATCAGCCTGACTGCACCCTGGGACTTTGCTGGCAGTGGTCAACTTCGAGAGGCACCAGCTTGGTCGGTGTTCCCTTTTCAAGAGGGCTTTTGTTCAAGCTGCTTTGCCACTGTTTAGAGCAGGCAAAAATCTGGAGCTCTGGCGGGTTTCTGGCTTGTCTCTCTGTCTGTCTGGCCCCATCAGCTTTTGTAGCAGTGGCTGGGCAGGCAGAGATGCTGGAGTTACTTCCCTGGGGATAAGGTCCTGGCTCAGCAAGCAGGAGGTGTCACAGACACTGAGCAGCCAGACAGGAGGACCCCATACCCTCTCTCAACAAGAGCAGTGTGGGATCCTTTTTCAGATACAAGCCTAGGCCTTGGGACGAACCCTTGCCAACTAGCCACTGTCTTCTCTTTCCTCAGTGGGACACTTGGCTGCAGATGGAGATGGAGAAGATGCTGGTAGAGCAACATGCTCTGGAGCTGCAGAGAATTGTCACCTGTCGTCCCCCGGAGCACAGGGTCTTTGACAGGTCCCTTCGTCAGAGGCTTGTCGAGTGAGTAGGGACTCTGGTCCCATATCTCCTAGTGCCCCAGGAGTAACACCCAGCAGTGCTCCGTGCTCCTGAGAGCTCCTTGTGTCTTCAGACCTGGGAATAGCCAGGGATTTCAAAAAAGGTCCAGCCTCAATAGCTGTGATGTGCTCCCTGTGAGCAGCTGAGTGTCCTCCCTTCCCCAGTGCCACGCTGAGCTTTGGAGCTGCTCAGCTCCCCACAGGTTGTGTCTTAATGCTGAAGGGGCCCAGAACAGGCTATCAAGCCGTTCCAGGCAGCACAGACACCATCCTTGCCAACAACACCAAGCTGCCATCTTGGTTCCAAATAACAGAGCACACTGAGCAAAAGGAGCAGGGAATCACACAGGTCACCAAACCCTTGGAAACCCTAATCAGGTGATTTGGATGTTGGTGAGGTGGCAGGACTTACCTAGGCAGATTCCCCTTGCTCCTTCATGAGGCAGCACAGGCACAGGAGGCTCCAATTCAGGAAGAAGATGCTCTGCAAAACAAGACCTTCTCATGAATCTTAGCAGTGTTGATTATATTTATCAGCACTGCTTTAGGGATGATTCTGGTTGCAGAGCAATGAAGATTTCCTGTGCAGGCAAATTTTATTCCAAGGCCCTGAAGCAATTTCAGGGTTGAGTTCTACACCAGGCTAAGCAGTTTCATTGAGACCAGTGAAGGCCCAGTGGACTTATCTATACTGGCCTTTCATATCAGAGGAGCTGTGACCAGTGTCCATTTTAAACTAATTTTATTTTCAGGTCCCACTGGTAGCTGACAAATCCTAGAACCTGCACTCCCTCCGACTTCCTGAAGTCACAGGCCTTGGGTTTCATGGGCTTGAGTTGAGTTTTTACAGCAATGAGTACAGAATTATCCACTTTATTTTGCATCTTCCATCCACTTGGACGTATATCCAGGCTGTGGTTTAAGGACTGTCTTTACTCCTCCTTCCAGAGTTGAGCTGCCTGCATACATCCTGAACATGGGCAGTGTCATTCAGGGTAATGTTGAGAGACACACCGTGAACATCACCAACACCGGGCTATTCCCAGTATCCTGCCGGATCGATCAAAGTGTCCTGCGTGGAACAGGTAACCAGTGCTGGAGAGACTTCTCGTGGGCTTCCATGAGAGGCCTTGAGGCAAGGCTGTGCTTTCCTCAAACAGCGGCTCACCGTGTCTAAGGCATGCTCAGGTGTGTCTCCTCTCAGTTTTCAACCAGAGAACAGCACAGCATGGGAGAATCTCAATTGGAAAGTCTCCTTTGAAGAGCTCTGTGCAGCCTTCCCTGAGGTGATGAAAGAATGGCTGGAGGTGCTCAGTTAATGGGTTTTGAGTTTACCATCCAAGGTGTACCTTCGAGGCTGGCTGTGAAACCTCTTTCTCCTTGAGTGGTGGGTCACAAGAGAAAAAGAGCAGTAGCTTCTCGAGAGATGCAAGAATGGTATTTGCCAGAGCTGCCAGCCAGGACACCTGTGTGACCTTAACATGCTTGTCATACATTTCATGTTGTTTAATCTCATCTGCTTTGTTTCTATCTTTCAAGGTTTCAGTGTGAACCTGGACCAGGTGCAGTGCCTGCCCTACTGCAACACCCAGAGGTTTGAAGTACTTTTTGACAGCAACAACATTCCATTTGGAGAGGTGGATGTGCTCCTGCCCATCAAGGTGACACAGCTTTTGGGGCAGGCAGCAGGCTGGGCACAGCAGCAGATGTCACCTGGATTCTCAGTTCAATTGTCTATCCTTCTGCAGGTAGCAGGAGGCTCCACAGTTCACATCCATCTCTACGTTACTGTGACTGGGAAGCACATCAAGAGAGAACAGGCCTCCCGCATTCCATGGATGCACTTTGAGAGACTCCAGAGACCTGATGGACTGATCAGCAGAGTGTCATCTGACTTTCCTTATCAAAGGTGAGGGCACAGCTGAGGTCTGTGGGTCTCAGCAGGAGCTGAGGACTCTTGATGCACCCAAAAATCAGATCCTGTGGCTCTCACTCAAAGGTGCTTGAGAGATTGGGTTGCTGCCCCAGTGATGAGGAATGCTCACTCTTTTTCAGGAGTGATAGCCTTGCATCAATCAGTTGCATGGTCCCTGTTTTTCCAGTTAGGAAAGGGAGGCATAAGGGTTTGCAGGGGCCTGGCAGAGAGCTGTAATGCTGAGCACAGAAAAGGGGTTTTGCTCACAGCCTGGTGTCCAGCCTCCCCCAGGGCCTTTTCAGCTGAGGGGCTGTGCTCGAGGGTGCTCGTGAGGGGCTCGTCAGAGAGGTAGGAGCATTATTCCCTGTTCAGAAGTTGGAGGAGCAGCAGCAGTGTTCTCTTTCAAAGCTGCCTTTACTTGTGGCTGCCCACCTTCCAAACTTTGAGGTTTCAGATAAACACTGCCATCATCAGATTGGAAGAGTTGTGGTCTCGATTAAATTGTAGAATTTGGGGTGTCTTCTTTTGTGACTGAGAGAGGCATTTATAGTGAAGTGTTCAGACGTACACAGTGAACAGAGTATTTGGAGTCAGTGAAGGAGCAAAGCAGCAGCAAACTCCTCTTCATTTACTGTGTAAATAGCAAGAAAGGCAGCTGAACTGGTGAACATCGTGAGTTCCAAATGCCCTTATTCAGCATAGCCCTCATTTGTTTTCCTCATTGGTGCATGATTCTATGAAACATTTCTCTCCTCTTCTGGAATACAGAAGTTAAGCAGGAAAATTGTTATTTTCCATAGATCATACAGGTATAGAAATGTAGGTTAGAAATCTAGAAATAGGTTACTGTCCCAGGCTTTGAGGAGTGTGGAGGATATCAAACAGCCAAACTTGATTCTTCACAGAAGGGCAGGTTACTTCTGATGCTGCCCATAAAAGGCAGAGGTGGGAACTCTGGAGCAGACTGGGAGATCCCTATTCCAAATACGGTTGCCAGACCTCACTGGAGGTCTGGAAGTGAGACTGTCAGTTCTGCTGTTTCTGTCAGGATTTCTAAGGAAATCCTAGCCAAAAGACAACAGAAATTCTTCCATTTGGTTGCAAACAAGATGCCACCAGTTTGAGAAGAAGACCACCTGGAGGCCAGAGAGGCCCAGAGGGATGTAAACCCTTTGGAAGTCACCTCCTTGCTCAGGGACACACAGGCTGAGGGGCAAGCCTGGAGCAGGATTTACATCCATCCACAGGCAGTATCTCCCACACCCAGAGAAGTGGTGTAGAATATGCTTTGCCTGTATCTGTACCTGTATGGTTGGACTGACACAGTTTCTTCTTCAGTACAATTTTAGATGTTCAGAGTGCCCCTGAGGATGGAGAAATAGAAGAGGTGGAGTCAGCCTGTAAAGAATTCAAGACATCAAGTTTTGGACCAGTGGAGTGATAAGCTGGAGGACTGGCACTGGCCCACCTCCTTTACCAGTAAAGCAGGGTTTATGTCTCATGTGAAGTAATCTGTGAATGCTGAGCCATGTGGCCAGGCGTGGTGCAAATTTCATGAGATTCTATGCAGTTTTGTTCTTTTTCCTAAAAAAGCTCTGCAGGACAGAGAACTGAATTCTGTCCACCCCTGTGAAGCACCTGGAGCTTTTATAGTCAGTCTCAGTCACTACTTGAAGTCCCACCATGTTCCTTGCCACTGGAATTGGGTGGCTGATGCTCTAAACCCATACCATGAAGCCAATGACACCCTTATGATGATCAGGGATGACCATCTGATAGCAAAGTTGTTGTCTTGGTGGTACTTTGTCCCAGATAACCCTGAGGATTGTGGCAGACTAATAGAGAGAAGCCTCTTGGTTAGGTATGAGAAGTGACAATACTGATTATATGGATGATTATGATTAAATGTATTGCTAATACAGTAATCTAAATATTGCTAATGCAATATACAAGCAGAAGAAGAAAACATCAGACCAATCACCTTCTGACCTTGTTGTGCCCCAAAGCTTGAGCCTTCCAGCCCAGAGTGCAATGTGTCCTTCTGAGGGCTCCTAAGGCTGCACCCCCAGCAGAGCCTGCCCTGTGCTCAGGGTGAGCACAGCCCTGCTGCTAACAGGCTTTGCTCTCTACCAGCAAGAGCCAGGCTGAACAGAGAAAAGCTCTTTTACCAGCTAGTTTGTAACTAATCTCATTTGAATACATGATTTACCTCATTTTTATAAGATTCCACAACTTTTTACTTGGCATAGGCAGGGCTGTGCCCCTTCACCTGCAGGGACAGGTTGGGTGAAGAAGTGGGTGGCCCTGGAGGTGGAGGCAGAGGCTGAGCAGCACTACGGCAGTAGCTGAGACAGTAAAGAGAGCACGTGTGCCATCGTGGGAGCAGACAGGCAGTGCTCAGGTTTGCCACCAGGGCTTGGGAGCCTTCAGGGCTGGGTTAAGATGCCACAGTCACTATGGGACAACCCCTAAGCCGCCTTCCAGGCTCAGCCCTGTGACCTCAGTGAGGACTCCTGTGCCCCTGAATCCTCCGTGGTGCTGCTTGGGGTTTTGGGGGGGCCCAATCCAGGCTTTTTAGACCACTTACCATTCACAAGGATTTATTTGAAGGTGTTTTTCTACCACCTCACACCTTCTGTGCTAACTTTGCTCACTGCAGGGAAGCTGAGTGATTACTTTAAATAAATTGTCACTGTATAGCTCTTGTGAGGAGAACTAAAATTAACTTCAGGACCTGCAGTTCTGGCTGTGGCTGACCACGTACATTCCCACACAGGGCCCCCAGGGGGGACACCCTTCTGGGCCCCACTTTGGAGTCTAACCCTGTCCCAGAGGGTACGACCGTGGACCAGAGGGGTCCAATCCCACCCCAAAGGGTACGATACTGGGGCAGAGGGGTCCAATCCCCCCCCAAAGGGCTCCAACCCTGTCCCGGTTCCCCACCAGGAACCGCTCCCACCCCACCCCACCCCTCCCGCTCCGCCACAATCCCACAATGCTCCGGGGCGGCGCGCGGGCCCCTTCCCTCATTCAAATGACCCACCGCGGGCGGTGGCGCGGGGGCTGTCGGGAGTTGTAGTTCTTCACGCCCCGCCCAGTGCGCGTCCAGCGGCCGGCGGGACTCGCCGTCCCGGCATGCCGCGGGCCCGGGCGGAGCGGGGCGGGGCGGGAGCGCGGGCGAGGGAGGCTGAGGGGGCTCGCGCCGCGCACGGGGCCGCCGCCGCCGCCATAGTGGGAGCCGCGGGTGAGTGCGGGGGGCGCGACCGGGAGCGGGGCGGCACCGGCACCGCCCGCGCGGCAGCGCCGCACCCCGCGCTCCCCGCCATGGGCCCGCGGCCCGGCCCCAGCTCCAGCCCCGGTCCCGCCGCGGGGCGCTGCCGGCAGCCGCGGGCCGGGCCGGGCCGGGCGGGGCGGGAGCCGCCGGCCGGAGCCGTCCTGACCTTCCCCGCCTTTGAGGCGCCGGCAGCGCGGGCCGGGAGGGGCGGCGGCACAGGGAGCCGAGGGGCTGAAGGGGCCCCGCGTGTGGGTGGGCGGGCTGAGGGCGGCGGCGGCCCCGGCACAGCTCCCCGGGGGAGAGAGGGGCCTCGGCCGGACCGGGCCCGGGGCTCTGATCGCGCCGGGGGTGACCGGGAGGTGCGGGCTGTGCCCCCCCTGCAGCGCCGGCGGGCTCCGGGCACTGCCGCCGCGACCCTCCGAGGCTTCTCCTCGGCCTGGTGCCCGCCGGGGGTGCCGTGCTGGGCTCGGTACCGCAGGGAGTAGAGCTGGACTGGGGAACCGGGAGCTGCGAGGGGGTCTGTGCAGCGCAGAAGGTGCACTCGGTTGTGCTGCTGCCTCGAGGTTTTTTCTCATGTTCTTGCTGTTCTCTGTCTTACCAGAAGGTTGTGCGAGGACTGAAGTTACCTGACCCGGTTGAGTCTTTGTCACATTGAAAAGGAAGAGTTCATTCTTCCTTGGAGTAAAAGTAGCCAAGTGCATGTGCTCAGTGATCTGCTGCGACCGTCTAGTTTTTCACTTTGAGTTGCCAGTTTCCAGTATGATCTGCAAGAGATCATTTTTTCTTCACCCTTCTGGCTGTTGTCACTTTTAAACTTAAAAAACAATCAAAACCTGGAAAGGTGTCCAGTAGCAAGAATCATGTGTTGCATTCAGTTAATATGAGATGGCTTTCTGTAGATATTTAAGTTGCCAAGATGCTGTTCTTGCAATTCAAATTTAACTTGCTGTTCAAGGCAGGCTTTTATAACGCTTCAGCTCACTTGAAGTCCATAATTTCCAGTGTAATTGTATCTTTTAGCGTTGTACATACTGTATTGCAGTTGAACTGATTGCAGAATTGTTGCTTGAAAGTTAAATCTGATTCCTTAATCAGCCGCTTTCTTAAATTGATACTCTTTTGAGGAGTTGTGCTCAAGCAACGTTTGTGTGTGGTAACTTCACGTTTTCTTTTTGTTTGTTTTTAAACTCCTAGATATTGTGGCAATTGTGGATTTTAAACGTTTTGTTGCTGTATCTGTAAGATAAAGAAATACACGGGTAGCCGTTCTCCCTTCTGTTATTTTAACTTGTGCCTCTGTTATTTTAAAACTAAACAGTCTTGTATTCATCCAGGGGAAAGGAAATGTGGCCTCAGCCTTGTAAACTTGAATTCAGTTTTTGATTTGCTTGAAAAATACTGGGGAAAAAAGGCAGTTTTGCAGCACTGTGGCTTTTGCTTAACAACAAAACATTATGTCTTCCTCTCCAGTTGTGTGTAATGTAAGTCTGTATATTTGAAAATCCTCCTGACTGACTCTCTGACCCTTGGGCTGTCAGGCTGCAGTTGGGATGAGCATCCAGCTGCAGGCACAGGGAAAGCTCTCCCAGTCCTCCCCATGTGGTTTGTGAACTGGTGGCCTTACACTTGCTGACGTCTCTAACCAAAAAACTGTACTTCACATTGGCATAATTCCCACATTAATTTGTTTTAGTGAAGTTGGAATAGAGGAATAAAAAGACTAAGGAGAAAGTACATGTATTTCCCAGAAGGAAACAATCTGCACCTTGTCACCTCGTGATTTTTAATTCCCCCTTCTCCTTTCCATCCTTTTGCTGTTCACAAATTTAGATTTCATTATTTTCAGATCTAGAAGTGTAGTTAATGTGATTTCTTGCAGAGTGCAGCCCATGGCAGGAACTGGGTAGAGGTCTCTGTTGAAATCAGTAGTTTCTGATTGGCCTGGAGCTGTGGTTTGCAGAGGTTTGGCCTCCATGGATCAGTCAACTACTGTGAAAATACCTGAGAGAAGCACTTTTTTCCTTCAGTCTCTGAATGTATGAATTTGCTTCTCAACTGGAAATTTCATAGGTTTTGAAACAGAGTGACCACTAAATTGGCATTTGTCAGACAGGTACAATGTATTGGAGATAAATGGCTGATGATTCACGATGTCCCTCAGTAAATTCCAGTATTTCCTCATCCCTGTGTCACTGCACTCTGCCTGGCCTGAGCTTGTGTAGTCCAGAGAAGGCTCCAGCAGCTTCATCGTGGCCCCAGCCTCTGTCAGGCCATTATTGGCAGAATGGAGCCAGGCTTTTCACAGGGATACCCAGTGGGAGGACAGGACACAAAGGACTTAAATTGGAATATCCTGGTTGGACACGGAGAGCTGCCCTCTGCATGAGGGTGGTCAGGCAGTGGAACAGGTTTGTCCTCCTCCTTTGAGCTGGAGGAGGTCCCTTACAACCTGCATTTTTCTGTGATAATTTGCATAGTTTCTTCTCTTGTGTGTGTATCCTTTGCTAAAGGAGAATAATCTGTTATCAAGTGTTGGTGGAGTTGAATCGATGACCTGTTTGAGAGATTGGCTAGTCCTGTGGCGCTGGTTCCATTGTGTTCCTAGAAAGTGCACGCTGGAGGCACTCCTGTCTTTGCAAGTTTTAACAGCAGTAAAAAGAGATTGCAGGAAAAATAGTCTAAAACTGTTTGCTGTTTTAGTTTTTTCCCCCACAGTCTGAAGACTGCTCACTGTTTAATCTGAGCAATCTAAAATATCTGCATGGTAGAAATTGCAGGAGTATCAGGAACCAAAACAACCGAGAGCTCTTCCATTGTCCGTATTTACTGCTGTTAATCAGTAGTGAAGGGTGCAGCAACTGACGGTCTGTACAGGGTTTGCTGTGAATTCACATGGACTCCTGCACCAGCAGCACCTGTTTAAAGACTGTGCTGGTGCTCTCTTGTTAGGCTGATTCTCAAATCCCCCTGAAAACAAGCTTGAATTGGATCTCAAGATGAGTTCAACATCGGTGGAGTGGTGTGTAGGACCAGCTTTAATATTCCGGGACTGTGGTTTATTTATGTTGGGATTACTTGCCAAATAAACATAGTCATAACCGAATAATAGAAGGCAGTTTTCTCCACTGACATATTAGAATGTGTTGGTTTGAGGTTTTTCCTCTTTGAATTCAGTGAGTTTTTTCGTGCTGTATTGTAGAAAGATTTTACTGACCTTATTTGCCTGTAATGGTTGTTCATTGATTCTTTGAATACAGCTTGCTTTTTAAATGTGGCAATCCCTGGCAAACCATCTGTGGTTTATTTAGCAGTTTATATTTTACCATTGCTTATACTTTTGTTGACTTTTTCAGAAAATGCAGCATTCTTCTAGAAGTGCAGGCTTGCCATGCTCCAATTCAAAATTACTTCATTTTTTTAATTGATAGCAGCAAGCTTACTTCTGTCTGTGCCTGATAGTGCAGTAAAGCTGAACTGCTGGTTGAAGCAATTTTTTGTCCTTTCTTCATGCTGCAGAGATGTGACAGTAGCCCACCTGCTCCAAATGTCACTGGTGCTTGTGTTTCAGAGAGGGCAATCTGTTTGTTTACTTTTTCCAAGTAAAAAAGTGGCTTTTCCTCAAGTGACACCTCTGAGTAGCTCTGACAATGCTGCTTGAGGAGAAGGATGGACTCTGTCCTGCAGCTGACTGAGAATCATCTGCAGGGTTGTTTCATTGTTTCTTGCTTGGGAAGGAAGCAGTGGGAGAAGGTTTTATCCAGACCTGTGGCAGAAATGGGTCTGTTGTGGACTGTGTTCCCCTCAGGAGTTATGGGCAGTGTTGGTTGGCTCGTGCTGATCTCTCATGCTCGGAGCTAAGGCAGAGAAGGAAGAGGGATGAGTGTAGACAGGGACACCAAAACTGAGGCAGGCAGTGGAAAAGATGCTGCATTTTTTGATTTTGTGGACAGAAAATCTGCTTCCTGAGGCCAGTGTAACACGAGTTTTATGCGAGGTCACTCATGGCCCGTGTGAAGGCTTTTCTAGGCCTCTGTCTGATACCCTGATACATTTTCCTCCTCTTTGCTGGGTCCTGCAGCCTCACTTGGTATTGGTGCCATCTGCCACATGCCAAAGCCGATACTTGGGATGTTGTGACACCTTGTAGGATGAGAATTGTAGGAAATGTGATGAGAGATGAGCAGAGGGATGGAACTTACACTTGATGTGTCAGTGTGTGGCTTGGCAAAGGTATTGGAAAATTTGATTTAGATGTCACTGTGCAAAAGTCCCCTGCAGAGCAGCAGTCCCAGTTCTTGCAGTGTCAGCATGTACCTGTTGGAGACAAAAGTTGCTGGGACCTTCAGTTTTGTGTACTCTTACTTGGTTTCAGCTTCTGCTGGGTGGTATTTGAGGTGGGGATAAATTCTCTAGTATGAGCAGATTCCAAGAAACTGAGTGAATAATGTGAGTTAAAGTATTGCACCCTGTGTTAGTAGCTCAGCTTTGCTGCTCTGGTTTTGTGAAGAAACTGTTAATCAAATGGACTGTGATGTTCTTAAGTGAATGTGAGGAGGTAGGTTATGTTTGAAGTGACAAAGTCAAGCAAATTAATTAGCTTAAGCAAATTATCTCCTTTTCCGTGGGGAATTAAGGTGGAATATCCGGTAATACACATGCACAGTAGTAACTTTCAGCAGCGCCTTTAAAAGGACAGGTATGCCATGTCTTACATGCTTTCCAGCTTATTGAAACTTCTTTTGTCTGGCTTTATATTAACTGAATATTCTTGTCTTTGTAACCAAACTTTGGGTGAACCATGGACAGATTTAGCTGGATTGCTCTGAGACATTTCTGTGTTGTCCTGGTGTTTGACAACATCAGAACATGTGCAGTCCTCGCTTTGCAATAGATCTTAAAAGCCTTTTATATTACATCTATCTTGTTAAAACATTGTACTGATAAGTGTATCACTATGATCTTACATGGGTGGTGGCTCACTGAAAGGGATTGGGCTTGATGAAACAGATGATTCCCATCTTGTTCTTTCTTTAGGTACATCTCTAAGCTTCTTAGACCTGTAACGACAGGCAGAAAACAGGACAGTGTGGAGGAAAAGCTGACGAATCAGAAGAGGAAAATAAAAAACCTTTCCAGGCAGAGAGAGTGTTCAGCAAAACCATATATGACTGGCACAGGAAAGACAGTAAGGTTGTAACAAGCAAATTAAATTAGTCAAGGATCATTAATTTCAGCCACATCTTTTAGCTTGTTCTCATTTCTGACAAAATCAACATTATAATTGGTCCAGTTCATGCTGGTCTTTTTATTTATTTAATAGTATTTTACCTACCAAAATACAGCTACGTTTTTAGGAGGAGATAGCCAGCCAGCATACTAATCTTTGAGTTTAGAAACCATAATTCTACTTTTCATGTTTAAAATATGCATTCCTTCATTTCTTGCAGTCTCTAAGGCTTCCTTACAGTTGTAGGATTGAACAGGAGGCACCTGATGCTTGAGTGAAGCTGTTGTGCCTTAAGTGACTCATGTACATCTTGGTCTTGGGTTTGTGTGTTGGCACAGTGAGCTGTTCAGGGTGAATACACATCGTGTGTGTGTGTAAATTTAATTTAGCAATAGTTCACTTGCTTTGGCTTCAGGAGAATAAGCTGGTGGTTTTCCTGTGTCCACAACTTCGTTTCAGTATGAGGTGTTCGACTGTTGAGCATAAACACTGTCAAGCAGATTTGCACTTCAGTGTTTAGGAATTATATCTGATAGCGATTGAATTCATGGGTTGAAGTTGAAGTTTGCTGATCCATGGAAAGTGAATCAAAGTGATTTTTACTGTGCTGGTGGTTGAGTCCACCACAACCCTCACAACCCACACACCTCCAGGTACCCACAGGACTGGACTGGGAACAGCAGACAGCAAAGCTAAATCCTGGTACTGCTGGTTTTCCAAACATGACGTCAGTGCTCCCTGTCAGCAGGGTGGGCATCACTTGGCAGAGTTTCCAGGGAGTTCATGTGATGGTTTTAGGATCATTTTCTTTCAACATAAGGTACCTTAATACAGGCTGAAGTTGTTGGATTTGTACCTCAGCTCCAGGTTAGGCCGGGATGTGGCAGTTACGGATGTGCAATCAGTACAACCAATTTGCTTGTAAAGAAGTAGGCTTAAGTTGTTTGAGGTGTGATTTGGCATGATTTGTTTTTTAAATCTGTTGTACTTGGCTGGGTTTTTTTTCCTTTGTGATCTGTTTTCCCAGACAAGTGACCACACTGGGTAAAATCACCCAGGCTGAGTCATGTACTCAGTGCAGTGCTTGGGAGAGTGACTGATGCCAGATTGTAGATCTCTTTGGAGCAGCTGAAATACCAGTTATGTGGCAACAAGTCTTTGAATTTTTAGTCTATGTTAGTGTGCAGGGCTGTTGAGTGTGATGTTGAGCATACTGCCTAGGTGTCTCATAGTGAAATAAGGATGTTTAAAAATGTGACAGGTCTTGTCTTTGATTTGTATCTTGCTTTGGTAGTTGAATTTACTGCCCTGAAAACATGGATGCTGCCTGATGTTATGCCATAGATCGAATAAAAGGGATTTGCTCTTCTGTAAGTCTGGCCAAATATATGGATCCTTAAAACTTCCAACTTAGAGCCTGAACCCATATCATTTCCCATTTACTTGAGTAAAACTCAGGCAGCCAAAGGTCTGAAATACAAAAAGAGCTTTCTTGTCCAACTATGCACAGAAAATTAGGCTTTGGAATACCCCATGGGATGGTCTTGGGAATGTGTGTTTTGCTTCTCTTGGGAATTTGTCAAATCTTAAACAGGTGTGTAAGTAATGGACATCTAAAGGAAGCCAAAATAACTATCATATCCCGTGTCCTAAAACAGAATTTCACACCTTTCCAGACTTGGCAGTGCAATGGAAACCTGTAGGTCCAGGATTCCTGCTCAGGGATGGTGAGGAGAGACTAGTGGCTGACAGGTCTTGGTGTTGAGCAAGTACAGTTTGCATGAAATAAACTCAATTCTTAGAATATAATGTAGTGGGGTTTGAATGCAACATTTTTGTGTTTTGAATTTTATCACAGTTCTTCAGCCTTTCAGAGGGACATCAGGATAAATAAAAATTAATTTGCTTTCTTGAAAAATGTAATGGCATTGTAAAGCCATCATGTGTAAGGATGGTGTGTGATGGTCTGTGGGCTGGGTCTGTCCAGTCTGCTGTGTGTGCTGTGTGTTTAATCCCTCTGGAATAGAGGGACTTGTGTCAGAAGGATGAGATGATGCCTCTGAGCTTCCAGCACCTTCACTGGGAAGTGCAGATTTTCACCACTGGGAAAAATCCTGGTTTGTGTCTGAAAGTTACTACAGGTTCAAATATAAACCTTGAGAGTACTGCAATGTCAGTGACAGGATGGAAGAGGATGGGCAGTAAACCTGTGTTAAGCAATGAGCTAGTGAATTAATTCCTGTTGTGTGCCATTGAGAGGACATCTCAGAAGAACCTCTGGATGGTGAAATACCTGAGGAGCTCAATAGATGAATCAGTTGGTGTCAGCCACTTGCAGACAATCCATGGTAACAGGTCAAGTTGAAACAGCAAACGCTTGCTGGCTTTTTCAGGTGGTGTAATTTCTGCAATATGTGAAGATAAGGTGATATATGAAGGTGAAGTTGTAACACTCATTTTTGTTCTAGTTCTCCACTTTTGTACATGAGATGGAACCTCACACTGAAATAGCACCACAAACCAAATGCTATAATAAGTAACTAAACCATTTGTTATCCAAGACTTTTTTATTTACAGAAAGTCTAACATACAGAGGTGAGATTTGTCTTACTTATCTAACCAAAGAAAAATTCAGGCCAGCTGACAGGATTTGTGTTTGCCAATGCTAATACTTGAGCCAAGTGTTACGCTTGTTCCTCTGATCTTTCTGATGATTTTCTTGGTTGGTTGTTTGTTTCACAGTCACTGGCTCTGGGTGAGGATTCAGAATGGGAGACAAGCCTATCTGGGAGCAGATTGGGTCCAGCTTCATACAACATTACTACCAGCTTTTTGATGCAGACAGGACTCAGTTAGGAGCAATATATGTAAGTATCTACAGAAAGGGGGGGCTGTGTGCTGTTATCTGTCTTGATTTCCCTATTTTGATGTGTGAGAATACACAGGGTAATGTACTGGGTTTTATCCTAAATCCGGTGTGTCAATCAGTGCAATCACACTTACTCAACTTTTATTTATTGCCTTTTTTTTTAATGTGTCACTTCTGTTTTGAGCTTTGTTTGCCTTCCAGGCGGTCACACTCATCAAAGCCCTGGTTGGCTGTAGACAGTGGCTTGTATTGGAGGGGGTTGATGATGATCCTGTGATGAAGTGCTCTGTAAAACCAAACATTCTTGCTCAGTTTGCCATTAATTCAGTCATGGATTTGCTTCGATCCGTCTTGAAGCAGGACATGATTTAAGTCCTACCCTGTGTTCAGCAGTTCTTGCAGGTGTTTCTTGGATCTCATGCTCTGTTGATCCTCTGAAGATTAAAAGAGATTTAAAATTTTGAATCCAGTTTAAAAACGTATAATTTGTGAAATCTAAATTTAAATTTCCTCAAAAATTAGTTTTTTATTTTTGCCTCTTATTTGGGCCAAAGTAGATTTGGATTCCGAAAATTAAAGACTGTACCTAACAAACCCAAACAACACCTCCTTTTGGTTTTGGGGGAAGATTCATAGAATCATAGAATCGATTGGGTTGGAAAAGACCGCCAAGATCATCAAGTCCAACCCTTGGTCCAACTCCAGTCCCTTTACCAGATCATGGCACTCAGTGCCACATCCAGTTCCCCTGGAGCATGCAGAGTGCTCTGTGTGTGGAGTTGATTACTGATGGCGAGCAATGCTGCTGGGTGCCTGAGGTGTTTCAGCAAGACACTCAAGTCTTTCAAGCCTTCCAGTCGCATGTCCTGTTTTTCTGACCAGTTTTTCATGTGTTGAATGAGCTGTGTGAAGTTTCAGCAAGCTCTTGAGGACTGAGCCTGGTTAAATGCCCTCTGACACCCCTCCTTACACCTCAGCAGTGCCCAATGGCACTGATACCATTTGCTGTTGGGTTGGTTGTATACTTGCTACCTGCCAGATTATTGCTTTACTTTGCCCAAGCAGCTCTGTACAGAGCCTATAATGGGAGAAAACCAAGCAGTCTGTTCAAGCCACAGCTCTAAATATGAAGGCTTTTAGCAGTTTGTCATGTTATTACCAAAATACATTCAATCCTCAGAAGACTGGTGAAAAGTACAGCCTAATTTAAATTCCTGGACACGTGGCCTTCCACACTATGAACTCCTGGCTTTTTTTCACCCTTAGGGTCTTTCATTCCATGGAAAAACCTATGCACAGTATTTGGGAGAACTATTATGCAGGTCACTGATGTGTGTGTGTCACTTTGTGGAGTTCCCAAACTATAGAGGATGGGACCCGGTTTTGTGCGGCTAAAATGCACCAAGGTCACAATTTGTCTTAATTTGGGGAGGTTCTGCAGAAATGGGCTTTTAACAATGAGCCTTTACCTTCAGAGACCCTGTGGGAGCAAACAAATTTTATAGCATACAGGAATGCAGCAGGGAGCTCTTGGATTTGGTTTGTGTTCCTGTATCACTATTTCCATCACAAGTTTCAGTTTATCTTTAGTGGTGTAATCCAAGTCATTCAAGCATTTGTCTCCTATCCCAGGCAGGGATCTGGCCAGTCACTTTTGCTATGAATTGCTCGAGTATGGTGAGCTGGAGCACCACCCTTGTGGTGCAACTCATTTTGTCAGTTTTCTTCACGTATTTTTATCTCTCCACTTGCTTGACTTTGTGGTCATAGGATTTTTTTGGTATCCTTTGGATTTTCTTCTGAAGGCTAACTTTGATTCAAAGGCAGGAGCTTTTTTGCAGGTAGAACCATTATAGTGTCTATTTAATTTCTAGTTGATTGTTCCAAACTTTTTAAATTGATCTTGGTGGTTTCTTTCTATCTCCCTTCGAGGTAGTTTTCAAATAGCTGGATTCTAAGAATATATCCTAAATAACCAGAGTCTCCTACCAGGTTTGCTCAAGGGTTACCTAAGCAGGTTGATGATTCTTTCTTTCCCCCTAGATTGATGCATCATGCCTTACGTGGGAAGGACAGCAGTTCCAGGGCAAAGCAGCCATTGTTGAAAAACTCACTGTAAGTCTATAAACTTTATGAATGTTTTGGGAAACAGTTTGGAAGACTGTAAGATAATTGCTTCTGAAAATCTGAGTTAGAATTAAGCAGTTTAAAAATCTTGGATACAGAACTTGTGCTTCTAGCTTTGTTCTTCAAAAAATGTGATTTATTGCTACATAGCAGGGGTGTTCCATTGGCAGCTCTAATGGTGTAATGCTAATTGAGTCCCTAGTTTGCAAGGTTGTTTTGTGACTGCAGTTGTATTTGACATTATTGATTTATTCTTTTTTCAAAGGTCTAATGCATAAGCTGCCTCTGATCTAGAGCAATGAAAGGTGTCTTTGCTCTTTTAAGGCATGCCAAGGAAGAAGCAATAGCAAGCCTGTTACTTGGATCTGTCTGTGATAAAGCCTAGACACATTACTGCAAGAAACAACTTGTTTTCTGATACGTAAACTGCAAATAAGTTCTGTAGTGGAGAAGCTGACTTATCCTCAGTGCAGATTTGTCAGCAGTTCAGATGTGAGCAGGTATGGTTCAGGACTTTGGAACATGTGTTTCCTCTTCAACAAGTAAGAGGCCAGTGGAACTCCATGTTCATTTAATCAAATTTGGAGAAGTTTTATCTTCTTGAGTAAATTCATGCTTCTGTTATAAAACTGAGTCTATTTATAAGCTGTCATGAGACTAGAAAGTTTGTTTCTCTTTCAAGATATGCAGAGGACTTGCTTTTTAGGTCATAAGAGAGTCTGCTTAGAGCATGGTATTTCAGACATACTTCACATTGAGGAGAAAAATCTTTGTAACTTGTCTTGTTGCACAGCTACTGCTCCTGACTTACAGAATTGCTTCTTTCATCCAAGGCATCTTTAACTGTAAAGACTGAGGTTTGCCCCTGGGTCTGTGTTTTAGGTGCCTGTGTTGCCTTTGAGAAGGCCATGCACTCAGAAACAGCACAGCTTGCAATTGCTCACTTGTAGGTGAGGAGATACTGAAGCTCCAGAGTTGTTTGTTTGTGTACTCAGTGTTCTTTAGACTTCTGGGCTAGCAGCCATTTAGATACCCAACCAGCCAAGCATTTGCTTGGTCAGTGTCTGACTGCTGCCTTGGATCCAGCCCAGTGCAGATCCAGCCCCTTCCCCACCACAGCTTTGCTCATCTCCACCTTCCCTGTCTGCAGTGCAGGTTTGCCTTTCTGAATTTATGTGTTTGCTGCAGTCTTAACTGGTGAGTGAAGACACACTACTTTGCCTTAGGGAAGCTTTTTCTGACTTGGATTCATCTGCTTAAAGTAAGGAAGAAAAGTGGTAAAGTTATTCCGTGCCCTTCCACTGCCAGGGCTCCTTATGGGGCTGTATCAGCTTACTGTGACTGATGTCGCTCAGCATTCCCCTGTCAGCACTGAGCTGCCTGGGCTCTGCTTGCTGTTTCAGCTTCTTGTGCTCACCTACTCTGTGCTTCTGGAGCTGCTTAGTCAGTTGAGCAGATCCCTCAAAGTTTGACACTGAATTTCTTTTGCATTTCTGCAGTCATGTGTCCTTCAGCACCTGGCTGGTGAATCGATGTAGGCACAAAGAGGTGGCATTTTCTTTGACATCAAATTCTTTGCTGTGTAACAGCAATGCTGTGGCACCTTTTCAGTCTGCTAATACTGAAAAGGTTCAGTTGGGCATGGTTGTATGGGCATTGCTCTGCCAGCACTGGCACACCTGTACCTTGTTACAGTATGGGAGGTGACACTTGTTCCTTCTGTCCTAATTAGTGCTGGACATGTTTCACTTACACTGCCTGTGCTAATTATGAGCAGCCTGATTACGTTGAGCATTTGAGATCATAATCACGCAGTTCCATGAACATACGGGACCAACGAAGAAGCTGAGGCAGCTCATCTTGTTGTCAGGAGTGAGTTTATGCTACTCAGATTTAGTCTTGCATAATTTCTCTTGTCTGATTTCATAGTTTTGCTCGTGAGAGCCTGGTCCAATTCATCAGAAGATGCTAAAAACCTTGGTTGTTGTGTGGCTTCTTGCTTTTTGGACACGTTTATTGTGCTTTTCATATCACAAAATCCTTCTCTCCAGTACAGATGGATGTCCATAAGCAGCCATCCTTTCGAGGTTGCCTCTGCTTTTGTTAAAAAGCAATGAACTTTCCTGTCTGTTACTTTGCTACTCTTTCCAGTGGGATTTTCCCCCAGTGTACCACAAGTAGCTCGCTAGCCTGGCCAGCCATTTGGGATTGTTTTTGCTGAAGGGGTTAATCATAGAATCATTAAGGTAAAAGATGTCCAAGATCGAGTCCAACCTTGAACTGAACACCACCTTGTTAAGTGAATTACAGGACTAAGTGCCATGGCTGGTTGTTTCTTGAACACTTCCAGGGATGGTGACTTCTCTGGGCAGCCCATTCCAGTGCTTAACCACTGTTTTGAGTGAAGTTCTTCCTTATGTCCAGCCTGAACCGCCCCTTTGCAGCTTGAGGTCATTTCCTCTTGTCCTGTGGAATCAGACACTTGAACAGGCATTGTCTTACCCGTCCTAGTCTTTGGTTCCTTGTCACAGTTTTGCAGAGCTCGTTTCCAAAGCCTTTCCTTCCTCGCTGTGTTCTCTCCCCAGTCTCACCTCTCTTGTCACACTCAAAGCTGGGCTCTGGATACAGTGCATTCTTTCCCCTTCGTCCCTCTGTCTTTTCCAGAGGCTCTTTTTGCAGCACTTGTTCAACAAGAAGCTGTTGTGCTGAGGTGGGACTGGACTTTGTAGTTCTCTTTTGTCAAGGAAGGTGGTGCAATGTGCCAGCCTGTGCTTGTGCAGACTGGGGGCACATTGCACGCTCATTTGTGGGATGGTGACCCTGGAAAATAGTCTGCTGGTCGTTCAGATAAGACTGCTCTGGATTTTTTTCTAGGTGTTGCTAAATGTCTATCCCATATTACAAACCAGCTGACCTGCTTTGCCCTTCCTAGTTGCTTGAGATTGTACTCCCAGCCAAGAGGAAATTCTGCAAGGTTTATTAAAGGGTTCTTGAATAGTGTCCCTCTAATTAGAGGGCTGGTCCATACACTTAATTTGCTTCCTCGGGTCCTGATCCTTCTGCAGTTTCTGTGTTCTCTGTTATCCAAGGATTCAGCTTCCTGTATTTCTTCCTAGAGCCTTATGCTTGTAAAGCCAAGGCTGTACTTCACACCTGTGACAGTAGGACTCATGTCTTTACCTGGGGCTCATAGGAAGTCTTTGAGGCTCCTGCCACTAGAGCGAAATGCAGAACTTGTCAAAGTCATGTTCGGTTCTGCTTCAGCCTGTTTTCAAATCTGGGAAGTGCAGCAAAGGCATCAAAGTGCCACCTGAGCCTTGAATGATCACATGCTGCCATCCTATGCATGGATTTGCTCAATCTTTGTCTTGTAAGTTAAGTAATGCAATTACTGTACATTTCCTTATTTTGATTTCTTTTCATTGCAGAGCCTCCCTTTCCAAAAAATACAACACAGCATCACAGCACAAGACCACCAGCCTACACCTGACAGCTGTATACTCAGTATGGTAGTGGGACAGCTTAAGGTAAACTCTTTCCATTACAGGCTAACAAGTGCTTGCTTATGTCTTAGATTTTTGCAGGATTCTACATAATCTAATTTCTGAAAACATTAAAATGCTCTTATGGGTGGGAAAAGAACATGGGTAAGCTTTCACTGGGACATCATTATTCTGTTGTTCAAGACTGTCAAGAAACTGCTTATCCTTCCAGATACCTCACACTGGGTAAACTGCCTGCAGTTTGACAGTCACGTGGTCTGTCAGGAAAAGCACCACGATTTTTACTGTGCATACAGATACCATGTGGCTTACAGAGGCATCAGTATTTCCCTTACCCTGATGCAGTAAGGTTTCAATGCCCTCTGTTGCATTTAAAAGCATCAACACAGTGTTCTTGGACAATATAAGGATGTGTCGTGTAACGTCCTCTTTGACACATCGAGCTCTGATTTAGCAGATTTCGTTTTGTTAGTTGACCACACATTAGTGAGTCCCTACTTTTCTTTGCTGTCACAGGACATGAGAATTCAGTCCTGGTGTTAATGCAGTCCAGTACCTCTGTAATCAATAGTGATTCAGCAGTGGGAATGTTGCCTCTGAGGTCAAGCACTTACTGCTGAAACAACTTCGTTGTGTGCAGAATCAGATTATTTTTTAGGCTGTAGTATGACTATGTTGCTGTGTGAGTGATACTCCTGAACATGTAAACTTACTCAGTCTCCCAATATACTTGGGCCACAGACCTGTAAATTAATTGAACAGCTTATTAATGAAAGACATTGTCCTGGAATCTGCAAAAAACATCCTGTGTGTAAAGTCAGGTGGTGGATTCACCATCCCTGGAGGTTTTTAAACTGAGATTGGATGTGGCACTGAGTGCCATGATCTGGTAAAGGGACTGGAGTTGGACCAAGGGTTGGACTTGATCACAAAGGTCTTTTCCAACCCAATCCATTCTATGATTCTGTGATTCAGCTGTAGGCAGAACTTGCTCACAGTGGGCAGTGTTAGTTTAAAAAGTGTGGAATTACATAGCAGTAGTTAAAATTATCAGAGTTAGTTTGGTCCAGCCATGCTGTGAAGTCAGGCCTCTAACACCACCCAGTCTTTAGGGTTACCTGAACCCAGTTTGTTTTAAAATAGTTTAGATTTCCTTTTCCTCTTAACTCTGAATGTCACGTCCAGTATCAAGGCATTCAAACGTCCACTGACACTGATCTGTTTACTAAGCAAACGCAGGACTTCAAGTTTGAATCTGCTTGCTTAGCTGTTCTCTTTGTTTTGGGCTGAGCAGTTGAGAAGAGCAGTGTCCAGTGTATTGCATCCACTTCTAAACCTAACATAGACAGCTTTGGCTCTCATTAAAGTCATTCCTGCTTCTCAGCTGCCAGTTGGATTCCAGCTTTCTGTTGCTTGGTCTCACCCGCACACACTGTGAGGAAAAACAGCCCCAATGTGACCATGGAAATCACTGAGTGGCAGGATAGATATGCAGGCAAACATGCTGATCTTCTCAGCCTTGCTCTTGTGTGTGCACACAACTCTGACAGGACCAAGACTTTTTGACCCAAGGTCTTGGTCCAGTCACATCTGCACCTGGTTTTGCACAGTCATGTTGTTAAGGTTACTGCACAGTCATTAAGCAGATCACAGCTTGCAGCAGTGGTTCTGTTGAATCCTGTGGCAAGATACCAAGTTCTTAAACATTTTGTAAAGCTATTGGGTTTTCTTATCCATTAATTTAGAGGGATAGTAAATGGAGTCTGAGAGCTTTCCATAAATACCATGACTTGGAGTAGTATTTCCTAACGTATGGGTTTTATCCTCTGAATAATTCCAGCTTGCTGAAATAACTCAGAATAATTTGGGGATCATGTGTTAGTGCATCTGAGTATTTGAAAAGAACATACAAGATTAAATTATCCTTCCTGTCAGATCAAACTCAACTTGTTTGTGAATTCTTAGTAGATGAGGACACATTTTTCCACCCTTCGTGTGTGTGTCTCAAACCTTAGCTTTAAAAATCACATCTTAATCCCTGGGAATCCTGCTTCTCACTGAACAAGTGTCCAGAAAGTCAAAGTCAACTTAGAACTTCAACTTCATGCCTCTGCTATGTGTGAGACTTACATAGGTGGGCAAATGAAATACCAGTAACAGTGAAATATCAGTAATATATGTATATATCAGTAATATCAATGTGATATCAATCAGTGTATATCAGTAATATCAATGAAATATCAGTAGCAGCATGATGTGAACATGAACCTGCCAGTACATGAAGCTGGTTGTCACTTTTTCTCGTGTGAATTCATACATGTTGACAGCCACTTCAGTGCCTCTCAGTGCTGTGCTGTTGTAATACAGTGACTGAGAACCACCAGATTCAGGTTTGTGCTTTTTAACAGATGGTTCATCTGTAGCTCCAGTTGATCAGCGAACACTTTAATATGCAAACGTGGAGCTCCAGCTTGGTGTTCCTTAAAGCTGTCTTAGTGCTGTGGCTGCTCAGCCCACATCTGTTGGCCTCAAAGAAAACTGTAGAGAGTTTTGCACAGGGAAGGGCACTTTCAAGACCATCAGTAGCAGAGTTTGAAGGGAAAACCCAACCACGCTTCCTGCTTACTGTTCAGTTATCCTTTTCGTGGAACTGGGAGCCAAATTCTTCAAAGCCCAAGACACTTAACAAATATGCTTTTAATCCTCTGCAGTTTTTCAAACTTGCATTGTTTCATGTAATGAAGGAGCATGCACAATGTTTGATAGAGTAACCCAGAAAAATAATAGTGCTGAAGTACCTGTAAGTTGTCGTTCTTGGCATGATATTTAAATGGATTTTTTGAGGCATTAGTTGCTTGAATTGCTCGTCCCAAAAGTTCAGTGGAAGCATCAGTCATGCTGAGCAAGCTGGGCATGTCTTGGTTTCTTCTTTAAACCATTTAGGAGGAAAAATAAAGCAGAAAAACTTTCATTGTAAAACATGTTTAAGTAAATATATGAAAGATCCTCTTTAATGGTTGCTGAGATAGGTATTAATGTTTGAGGGTTTTTTATTATTTTGAAGAGGTGTAATAAATACACATCCACTTATCCTGTTGGTTTTTACTGCTGTTCATGGCCTGGGTGCTGCTTGCTTGCTCCAGCTGGGAGGAGTAGCCTTTAGGAGTGAGTTTCGTTTGGTGTGACGCTGCTTTGCCAGTGTTCATCCACAGTGTCACCCAGTACATCCACTGCTTCACCAAGTAACATGTTTCTCCTGTCATGCTCAGGCAGATGATGACCAGGTTCTAGGCTTCCACCAAACCTTTTTGTTGAAAAGTTTTCAAGGTGCCTGGGTGTGCACCAATGAAGTCTTCAGGCTATCCCTGCACAACGTTTAACCCTCTGCCTTATGCGTCTTCCATGCAGTCCTAGTTAAGTAAGGAGTGCTCTCTTCTTGCCTGTCTGTCCCCTGAGCTCGGCTGAGGAGCATGGCTGTGGCTTGTTCTCAGAGCCAGTGGGGCACATCTGTGGCTCTCCCCAGAGCATTGACGTGATTGCTGCAGAATTAATTGTCAATAACTAATTGTTATGCGGTGTTTCCTAGTCTTAAAAGGAAAAGGAACTTTGCAATTAAAATCACTGGATGTTACTGTAATGCATGCTGAACACTTAAAGCATTGCTTAAAGCCTGTTAAATGAGGCTTAGCAGCTGAAGGAACCTCAATCTGAAGTAATTAGCCTTTCGTTAGAGGTGAGGGTTGTTGCAACACTGCAGTTCAATCCACAGTTGCCGGGGATGCTGGTGAGGAGTAAAACCCTCTCTGATGGACAAGAGGAGGGAAGCTGTGCAGCTGAATTTGGATTGCAATGCAGTCTTGCATCTAAAACGCTGACATGACCTATGACTCTGTGAGATGAGGACTTTCTTTCGAGCCTCCAGGTCAGAAGGGATGTAGAAAAAGTGGAAGAGGTCAAAAAGCTGCCAATATTTTAGGTGTTGGAAAGCTTGTGGAGCCAGGAGAGGAGGTGGCTGAGGGCAAGCTGCCTGAAATGTGGGTGGAAAGTAGTTGAGTACTTTCAACCTCAGAGCAAACTCTTCTTCTTCTTGGTATTGCCAAAAGATGTAACAAGGCACAGTCATTAGAAACCATAATTTGGGAGGTACAGATTGGACACGAGGGAAGATTTTTCATAGTCAAAATTTTGGCAATGGACTATAAAATATTTACTTCCTCTTTACTACAGGATTTTCCTTGTGTTTAAAGTATGCTGCTCCTCTGTGCTGTGAAGACATAACATGAAAGGAATAAAAAACCCCAATGATGTGTGACTCCATTGTGGCAATTTGCTGTCTGTACCACAGCAAGTGTTTTGGAGAAGAATTCCCTTTTAATTTTTCTTCATGTGTCCGGTCCAGAATTGCTTAAGAAAGGGGAAATTCTCCTCAAGCCAAAATACAAGATTTGCAGAGCTCTTGCCAGAGCCTACCTGGGCTTATCAGAACTTGGGGAAACCTACACTAAAGTTGGAGTTGGACCAAGGGTTGGACTTGATGATCTCGGAGGTCTTTTCCAACCCAAACGATTCTATGATTTTGTGATTCTATGATTAAAGCTAGGCTGGTGGTGGTATTTTTTTCAGAGGTATATTTTAAAACTTGCTTATGTCAGTAATGACAAACTTCAGTTTGGTGTGAAAACTACTCACACAACTTGCAGATGCCCCAGTGATCTACAGTGAAGAGCCCACAGGGCAACTGAGAGCTGAGAACCCTCCAGCTCCCGAGCACCAGTGAGTCTGTACTGGGATGTGTTACATTTGGTACCCAGGGGAAGCTGGAAAAGGCACAAACCCGCGGGTTTCGGGGCACAGGCACTGCTGTAGCACAGACATGCAAGCCTCTCTTCTGGGCAGCTGCAATAAGGATAACAGTTGTCTTGAAATAATTGGCAAGGCTGCTGTCATATGTGCTAATGAACTAGACGGACGGCTGGGCTAATCCAGCCTAATTGCTTGTGTTCACACTGGGCTCGTTTCTGCAGAGCCTCTGCCTCATGCACAGAGAGGTGTGTGTTGATGAGACAAGCTGCCCAGTTCCTCTCTTGGACAGTGTCTGTTGGCACTTGTCTTTCTTTGAGCGTTTTTCTTTCATTCATCTATTGAACACTGACTTGCTCGTATTTCTGGCCTTACTTTGCTGCCTCCTTAATTTCTGGCTGTACTGGTTTCCTTCCTGGTTTTGTAGTGATATATTTGTCTTGCCAGACTGATGCCCATGCTGATTGCATTTTTGCAACCTACAGAGTTGTACTTAATTTACTTTTTTTGCTAGGAAAATATCTGGTAGCTGGATAATTTTTCTTGTCCTTTTCTGACTTCGTTGTATCATTATAATTTCTTTAGAGATAAGAAATGCATGCAGGATTTGATATGTGGGTGTTCTCTGTGTATTTATGCATTTGCTTATTTTTGGGTGTTGATTTTCTGTTCCTTCCCTAATAAATGCTAACCCTGTGCTTGCCTTGATAGCTTTTGAGCTCTCAGCTAGTTTAATAAATAAATATACATCATCATTTCATAATAACTTACCTGACTGGCGAATCTCAGGCCTTTTTGGTTTTCTTCTGTGAATTAGCATACACTTAATGAAACTGCGCTTCATCTGTGCCATGTAACTTCCTGGGCAGCTGCCACTGAAATCCTTGCAGTGGTTTTTGGATCTGAATGTTTCTTTTCCACACACTTGATCCCACCACTGCTCTGGCAGACTTGCTGTTCTGTGATACAAATGTTGTCCTTTGAAAGTGGCTCCTCAAAGCTGACTTTTTTCACAGGCTATTTATCACTTCAATGAATATTACTTTTTGAGTAAAAATTATTTTTTGTTTATTTTGTAGGCTGCTTTGCTCTTTAAACTTTTCATTTGCTGTTCTTAGTGAACAGCAGCAGAGCGTTGCCAGTGAATGTGGGGCTTTGACAGCCTATTTCATGTGCTGCCCTGGCTGCTGCTCTTCAAGGCTCTTTTTTATGCATTTCCCCCATTTTCTGAAGGTGAAGTCATTTCTTGAAAGAATAAAGCTTAAAATCCTCCAAAAATGCTGAACTGAACACACTGCAGTCAGTATCAGAAGGTTGTTTTGTAGCTTGGTCCTGTGTGCTGTTCAGATTAAATTCTGCTGTGTGATTTCCTTGATTTGGGAATCATTTGTGTTGAAGATTTAATTCCTGCATGTGTCTGAGAAGACTGGCAAATAAATATTAGGTGGGAGAACCAGTCTCCCTGCAATACTATTTTTACTTTTGTAGTAATACTGTAACTATCCAGGCACTGCACCAGCGTGCCCAGACGTGCTGTCAGAGGCAGCAGTGGAGGCTGCAGAGGTTCCTGTGCTTAGAACATATCCCTGCAGCTGTGCCAAATGCTTTGATACCCCCCAGCTGTTTCTGGACAGTGGAAGGGGAAAGTACCACATTGCTGGCCACCTGTACCTGCTCTGGGAAGGCTTTCAAAACCCAGAGCATTACCTGGATCATTCAGGCAGTGCTCTTGGTACCAACTTCAACAGCAACTCCCTTTTGACATCAACCCAAAGGGCAGCAGATAAAAACTGAACCTCTTTGTTTTAAGCTTGATTCCTGGGCAAGGGATTTGTGGTTCAGCACTGAGGGAGGTGTGTTCTGTCAGTGTGGTGAAGCTGTGGAGTGACATGTCTGCAAGTCTTCAGAAAACCCCAGATTCAGGGTTTCTGTGTCGCTGGGCACTGGGTGTTTGTCTGCAAAGTCCCTCGGAACAGACCCTCTGGTGGCATTAGTGTGTCCTGAGGTACTACACATCTTACAGCATGTGCTGTCACTGTTAATGTCAGCTTTGAGTTGTCTTGGAATAAATTTCTCACAAAAGAGTGTTTTGAACTTTGTTCCCCCCTCTCTTTCCACAGGCTGATGAAGATCCTATCATGGGATTCCACCAGATATTTCTATTAAAGAACATCAACGATGCCTGGGTTTGCACCAATGACATGTTCAGGCTAGCATTGCACAACTTCGGCTGAGCTGCCCATCCCGAGGCACCCGTGCTTTTTTTTTTGTTTTGTTTTGTTTTCCTCCTCTCCTCCTAACTGGTATTATTCACACTCACAGAACATTCCAAATATCATACACAAACCTGCAGCACTGCAGAGCGTGAGCAAGACTTGTGACCTGCCCTTCTGCTGAGTTTACATTGTCACTAGATGAGTTTCTTGTGCATGATGTTTGGAAGTTAGACTTAGCTGCATTTGATAAGAGAAATTTTGTGTTGTACCAGCATGCCTCGGAAAGAATTTATAATGCAAAAGGTTGTTGTTTATGTACTGACAAGATGCTCTATAACCCAAAGAAATGAAAGAACAGCAGCCTCTACAGCCCAGTTATTGATTTGTTCAGATGTTTCAATGCTACGTTACACAATAAAACAGAGATTTTCTTAAAAGTTTAAATTGTTTTAATCAGTTGGCTGTGGTGTGTGTGATACTGCTTGCTGTGGGTATCCTGTGTCTGCCTGTTGGGGAGATGCTGGGGAGATGCTGGGGAACTGAGCAATGCCTGGAGCTTCACCCGCGAGGGCAGCAGGGCAGGTCTGCCCTCGGCCGCACCTCCTCACCTCCCTCTCAGCGCCTTTCTCAACAGGAACTTTCAGCTCAGTTTTCAACAGTGCAGGGTAGTTCTCATCTGTTGCGTTTCACCAGGGCAAATGCCTCAGTCCATAGAGGAAGCTGACACGAATCACGGGAGCCTGTGGTTGGTCCTTGTGCCATCTCAAAGCAAAGCAGGGGCGGTTTATTTCCTTCTCGGGGGTCAGTGCCGTGCGGCCCTCCTGGCGTTTGTGCCTCCACGTGCACCGGGGCTGGGCAGAGCTGCGCACAGGGGGCTGTGCCGTGTCCCCGCGGTGGCCGTGGCCATGTCCCCGTGGTGTCCCCGCGGGGAGGGCGGGACAGCCCCGCCCCGGCCCCGCCCCGGCGCGCGGGGAACGCTCGGCTCGGGCGGCGGTTTCCGCCCGGCGCTCGCGGGGCCGGGCCGGAGGCGGAAGCGCGGGCGGCGGGGCCGGGCCGGGCAGCGCGGTGGCGGCGGCGCGGGCGGGCGGCGCGCCGGGCCCCATGGCCTCCTGCTCCAGCATCGACATCGAGGACGCCACCCAGCACCTGCGGGACATCCTCAAGCTGGACCGGCCGGGAGGTGAGGGCCGCGCCGCGGCAGCGCCGGAGGCCGCCGGGCCGGGCGGGGCCTGGTCGCGGGCCGGGCCGCGGGACCCCCCGGGCCGTTGCGCCGCCGCCCCGCCCGTTGTCACCGCCCGCGCCGGGGAGTCCAGCAGCGCTCGCCGTTCGCCCCTGCGGGCGCGGGGCCAACGAGGCGGCGCGGAGCGGCCCCAGCGTGGGGAAGGAACCCCGGCTGGGTCAGGGGCTGGCGGCGCCGGGCAGGGCGGCAGCGCTGCCGCGTGTCCCTGCGCTGCTCTCGGCTGAGAAGTCGCTGCCGGTGTCCCTGCGCTGCTCTCGGCTGAGAAGGACCGAGCTGGGAGGCGAACAGCACAGACCCCTACGGCGCGAATCCCCGCGGTACTGGGAGTGCTTGGAGTGTTCCCCGGGGATCCCGCTGGGCTCAGAGGAAGGGGCTGTCAGGCTGCTCTGAGATCAGTGCCATGTTCGCCCTTACGCAAACTTTTCCCTCTCCTTGTTTGTATGTGAAATGGGATCACAGATATCTCTCTTAAAGTGGTTGTGAGTCTTCTCACTGTTCTTTGAGGTGTTGTACTTCTCTGCTCAGAGTCCAGTGGACTCCCTTCTGCCTGTAAGAATACCATCAGCAGGCTCAGGAGTCAGCCCTGCGGTGTTCCCCTCTCCTGCAGCCTGAGCTCTCTTTCACCCCTCTCAGTGCTTTTTTAACCTACCATAGTTGTTTCAGTCAAACCTGATGAGGTCATGGGCAGAATGAAGCACAAACCATGAACGCTCTGCAAAAACATCTTAGCCTCTGGGTAGGAGAAAGAATTTATATCCCTGTTGTGCTCCTGTGAAGGGAAAGGCAGGAATAATGTAGCTTTTAAGTATCCTGATGGTAGAAATGTGCTGCTTCCAAAGTGACTGCCATGTGTGCTGCCTTTTGCTTGGCCAAAAGGAGAGGTTGGGTGTGGGATTGTTGTGGGAGGGATGTAGAGGCACATGGAATGATGGAGCAGACCTGGAGTCAGCTTTACTGCCCATACAGAAACTTCTCATTACTTGGAGTAGTTTCTCTTGTTTCTGGAGTGCTTGTACGTGCCTGGATTATAATTCTTATAAGAAAAATATATTTTTCCTTCTTAGTGCAGCACTCTGTACCTTGAGAGACTGAAAGGAGAGCTCCACACAGGGATGGGGAACTGTTGTTTCACTTTCTGAAATAAAAGGATGTGTCATAGTTGGGAAATGGTTGGAGTTGTTGTTCAGGGTGACTTGACTTTTCCCTGAAGCAGCTTCTCCTGCTGGTTGAAGGAGTTATTGGTGGAGTATGGCTTTCTTCTTTTCATTCTTCTTCTTCCCTATTCATTCTCTTTTTACCTTCTCTGTTGTCTCTAGTGCACAAAGAAAGCAGTTGAGAGGAAAAGGAGCAAATGGATAGGAAGTCCACAGAAGGAACCTGTGGTGGTTCTCAGCAGAAATCACTGTGTGGGTAATAGCAAAGAGACTTGATAAGGTGGAGAGGAAGAATACACATGTTAACTGAAAACCTTTAGTACTCCTGTTAGGATGTCAGGGGAAAGGGACAGTGGGGGATCCTTCAAGGCTTGTGAAAGAAAATAGAAGCATCCTCAAGAATTCCATGTTTAGGGTTAATCTTACCTGGCTTAAAGTTGCTGTGGTCAAGGTCCTCCCTGGTTCTAGTTGCTGTTATACCCTGGATTTCCCTTACAGATTTTAATGGCCAGTGGACACTGGTGTAGCTGCTTCCCAAGGCTATTGCTGTGAAGAAAGTTTTGTAGTACTAAGTGTGTGTAGCTGTGAGCAGAATTATGTTACTCTGGGTCCTGTCCAGGCAGGTGACAAGAAACACTCTCTGCTTTAAAGAGTTTACAACTGCCACAATTACTTTTTAAATTCTGCTGGGTTTGGTGATTGTGAAAATGTTGTGTTTGCTACCCCAGTGTTTCTTGACACTGTTTCTTCACAGTTTTGGCAAACGTCACCTGTTACTTCCATAGCCCTTGCCCTTTTTCATGCTGTGTCTTCAGCAAGGGGCAGCTTCGTGGTGAAACTATGGGCCTCCCCATGGAGCATGGAGACAGGCAGTCAGTGCCAGTATGCTGGAGGAACATCCCAGCTGATGATGGGCAGGGTCCTTCAATCCACAGAGATCTCTGCTGATCACCAGGTGTTACGTGGGCTCACCCTGCTCGTGGTGTTTATCAGGGAAGTGTCCTGTTCAGTACAAACTGGCATCCCGTGGGGCAGGTGATGATGGTGGGAGCAGGAAGAGTTCAGTGTCTCAATGCTGTTTGCTCCTGCTCTTTGGAAAGGTACTGAGTATAAACACTCTTGTTTCCCTTTGAGGCCCAGATCTACCAGTCTGGGTTAACCCTTTGGTTTTGTTCATGTTCTTACTAAAAACTGAGCCTCTTCCCTTCTTTTATGCCTCCAGGGCTGTGTGCAGGCAGCACCTGTGCTTGAGCTAAGCCCATTCCTGAACTTGAGTGTACTGTTGTGCCCATCGGCCTCTGGGAGTGTTTCCTGCTTTCTTTTTTCCACGGAGTGAATGTCACTATCCCACTGTCTGTAAAAGAGCAGCGATGCACAAGTGAAGTGCTCCTGTGGCTTCAAACAGAGCAAAGAATGTATCATCTTTCTCTGGCAGCCTTGGTGCTTTTTCTGTAGGGAGTGTTTTCCTGGGTTGGGTCACAAAGGATAAAGTGCTGTCAGTGGAAGTAGCTGCAACTGGACAAGCACCCACCACGTGCTGTAGGAATAAGGGGCACCTCTTAATGTTGAAACAGCAAGGACAGCACCAGTGTTAGCTGGTTACAGCATCACATTCCCTGGCCTGAAATTCCTTGTGCTGTGTGAGTGCCACTGCTTTTGCTTCATGCAGTGCAGGTACACTCAGGTGAGTGCCCAAATGGTTCCTGCATCAGGATACCCTGTCACTGCAGAGGCTTTTTGGGTCCATGGCGTAGTTACTGATTTAATGACTGTTCGTAAACAGGCAAGTTTTAAATATTCTTCTGGCAAATGAATAGTTGCAGTTGTTTTTTAGGCAGCAGCGCTCATCTTGATCTGTTAAAGCCTATTCAGTAATTGAAAGCTTGCCTTTAGAAGGACAGACCTCTTGCCCAGAGGTTTGTTGGGTGTGCCAGTGACAGTGGAGCTTCTGGTCCTGGGAACAGCCATTTTGCAAGAGCTCAGCAGCAGTTGTTACCTGGCAACAGTATATGAAATTTCAATTTTCAAAACCAGTGAAAATTTGAAGTGAGGATTTGCTGAGACAGTCGGCTTTGCCTTGGATGTGCTGATGTGTAAGAGCAGGTGGAGGGGGCTCCTCAACTATTGACCTTGCTGGTGAAGTAGAAGAGTCTCCTTCGCCCTCTGTTACATCTGTCCCCTTCTAAAGCCTTCAGAAGGCTTGGAGACCACCAGCCAACTTGGGCTAGGCCAGCTGCACAAAGTCAGGGCACACACACACCTCAGAGCACAGCTGAAACTCTAAACAAATGGTTGCTTTACACAAAACTTGAGTGCTGTAAACTTCCCTGTGATTATTTGACCAGGGGGAAAATATGGAAATCCTGTAGGCACAGCTGCACAGTTTCATTGCAAAGTTACTTGAACACTCGGACTTTGAGGTCAGGTCTCACAGTCAGAAGCCAGTTTTGGAAAGTAACAAATGTATTATTTCCAGCCAGCCCCAAAAGAGGCAGCTGATCACTGTATTGCTGAACTTCAGAGGTCTCTCTGCAGGCCTGTGGGTTAGAAGTGTGACCTGTCAAGACCCTTTTGGTCTGGCACTTGATTCAGTAAACCTGAAT
This sequence comes from Pithys albifrons albifrons, assembly GCF_047495875.1. NCBI lineage: Eukaryota > Metazoa > Chordata > Aves > Passeriformes > Thamnophilidae > Pithys > Pithys albifrons. The sequence continues at coordinate 15,005,853 of NC_092469.1, read as the reverse complement.
TACCAGCTTAATCTTTCTGTTTGCTCCTTGAATCTGGTAAGTTCCTTGTACCTGTTCTTTGGTGTTTCTCTGATCTGGGATTGCCGTGGAGGAAAAGCTGTGACTTCACTTGGTTGTGTGGAGGTAAGTTTCGCACATGGGAAATCCCTTACACATCCTTTTTGGGCAATACTTTTCCCAACAAATTCATTATATTCTGCCTGACAGACCAGTAAAGACTGACAAAAAGCATCTGGGGGTGGTGTATTTCACACTGCTTTTTCTTTTAAATGAATATTGGGCACAGTTGGTCGTGCTTTTCCTCAGGTTCGGTGAATGAGAACCAGAGACCATCGAGTTCGTATAACGGAGACCTGAATGGACTGCTGGTGTCTGATCCCCTTGGGAGTGGAGATGGACCTCCTCTGGTCAAGCCAGTGCATCGCAGCATCTCTCTAGGAGCCCTGCAGGAGAAACAAGTCATGTAAGTTTTGTTAAAGAAATGCTGAGGGTGAATAGAAAACAGCTAAAATTAAGTTCTGGTGAGCCTGGACATGCGTGCTGGGAGTCTGACAAGGAGCTTTATGTTGAGTTCAGTGCTCTTGATCAGAGCTCTTGTAGCTTTTGTGAGGGTGATGCATGGAGTCTGCCATCCTTCCAGATCAGGAACTGAAGAATATCAGCAGGGCTCTTTAGAGAAGGGGAATAGGACTGGTTACATGGTGGAAAATGCAGGTCAGCGTGCAAGTAAATCAGCAGGGCTCTGGTTGAAACTTGGCATTCTCCTGTAGATCTCCAGATGGCCTCCTTCAGGGACCCAAGTTACCTGAGGGGTTACAGAGCTTGTGTAAGTAGCTTTTGCTTGGGTTCTCTGGTCATAGTTTTGAGAGAGGATGATGCCATGAGAACCACGAGCAGTGTGCGCTGTTCTTGTTGATAAGGTTTGGCTGGTTGGCTTTGGTTTCTTTGCACCATCCAGTGCTGGGTAGTAGTCAAGGCTACTTTAACCAAATGTAGGTCTGTGCTCAAGTCAAAAAAAATGGAGATTTTTAAGCTGAGCAAACTAGATGTTTGGCTCTCTCAAACCCACAGCACATAGGGAAGGGAGACTCAGCTGAGTTTCTCTTTTTGGTTGTTCACCTCAAACCTCCTATATGCACAGATACTGCTAGACTGCTGTTAAAATTATGAATTTAACATTAAATATTAAACCTTCTGTTCTTGTGAGTCCTGTCTGATTTTTCTCCTCTGTTTTTTTTCTTAAAAGTTGCCTTTCTGGTGATGACAGCTCCACTTGCTTAGTGATATCAGCAAAGGACGTGGAGATAGTGGCCAGCAGTGATTCCAGCATTACCAGTAAGGCCAGAGGGAGTAACAAGGTAAGGAATATTGGAATGCATAGTCTGTCTCTTCTTTGAGTGACATCACCTCATGCTTGAATATTTTTAAACAGAAATGAATACCTTCTTTGTTATGTTATAGGAGCTTGTAATGAGGTAGAAGTTTGTCATAGAGTTTAATAAGGGGAGAAAAGTTGAAGCAGTATCTTGTAGTTGATTGTTCCTGTTAATCCAGAGTCTGGCCATGTTATCCTCTAAGTTTCAGAATCTAATCTGTAGGTTCCTGGTAAAATGTCCTTTCTTCACAAACAAGCTTTTTCTGCTGATTGTTTCCTCCCTGGGCCCTGAAGGGAGGGTTTCCTTTGCTGATTTGCTGGTGTCAGTCCTGCTGAGGGTTCTGGCCAGCAGGTCAGAGCTGCAAGAACCAATATGCTGAGATTAAAACTAGTGCTAAGCAGAGTACTGAACTGTGCTCTGAAATGTTAGTGATTAGGAGAGAGAGCTCTGGTCTTGATCATCTCAGCCCTTTCCCATACTGGTCCTTAATTTTCCATTTTGTAGTTTTCCATTTTACATTCCATTTTGTTCTTTAGCATGCAGTGAATTAAGGGACCACATGGATAGTAAATGAATATTGCACTGGGTTACTGTTTTTCATAGATAATACTGAAGATAAAAGTGAAAAGGAGAATCACTGGCTGCATTTCCTCAGTAATTCCTAATTCATTGCTCAGTGACAGTGGTTATCTGTGCTGGTTTGGGACTAAGAGTCCTGCTTGCCAGCTGTAGTTAAACCATGACACTATCAGATTAAATAGTACAGGTTTTCCCTAGAAAAAATTCTATGTTTGACAGGTTTGTTCCAGGAAAGAGTTAATTCCAGACATTTCTCATGCTTTGTTTTCTTTCTCCCGAGCAGGTGAAAATACAACCTGTTGCTAGATATGACTGGGAGCAGAAATACTATTATGGCAATCTGATAGCAGTTTCAAACTCTTACCTGGCTTATGCCATTAGAGGTGAGATTCCTTCTTGGATGTGATTTGTATTCTTTTTCTCTGTGTATCTCTAAAAGAGTCAAAGTTTGCATCTGAAGAATGTACATGGCAATAATTGAAACATACCTTGCAATACCCACATCAGGGTGCTGTTGTAGAGGGAATGTAAGTGAAGGTGAAGTCACGAGTTGGTTACATAGCAGAGTTAGAAATAAAAGAACTTCGGGGGGGATGGAGGAAAAGTTGAAGGACTACACTGGTTTCACTGAACAGCTGATACTCACATTCCTCCTCTTATTAAATATTTCTGCAGCAAACAAGCTTCAGAAACTAAGCTAAGCACATAAACAGCCCTGTGGTAATTTGAGCAGATAAATGTTTGTGATGGATTTGCTTGCATAAATTTAGAGTTGAGTTTAAGGCTAAATTTAGAGGATCCAAAGAGCAAGGCAGATGCAGTGTTCTGTGCAGTGGAGAGAGAAAAGCAGAACAACACAGGGAAAGATTGTTTCACAGCATACAGGAAAGAAAGTGACGGAAATAGCGTCAAGCTGTGCTAGAGGAGTTTAGATTTGGTATTAGGAAATTTTTTTTTCACTGAAAAGGTTGTAAAACACTGGAACAGACTGCCCAGAGAAGTGCTAGAGTCACCATCCCTTGAAGTATTCAAAAAAACCTGTGCATATGGCACTTGCCAACATGGTTTAGTGGTGAACATGGTGTGGTGCAAGGTTGATAGTTGGACTTGATGATCTTAAAGGCCTTTTCCAACCTTAACATTTCTATGAAATGAACAATTAGAGACACTGCAGATGACTTTCTGTTGTCATATAAGCATATAAGTATTTGGGACTCAATCAGCTCTTTCCTTTCTTCCTAGTTCTAGCAGACATCAGTTTGTCTGGTCTTTCTTGAAATCCACTATTCCACTCTTGTGTTTTTTCCTAGCTGAGGATATATTAGAGTAGCTTAAGGATGTCTCACCCTTTTTTAAAAGTATCAAAGCTTGGGTGCAATAACACTGTGGGAAGCTGAGTGGTCTGCTAGGGTTGGCATGGGAGCAGGAAGTGGAAGCAACATGATCGTCATAAAACTGCCTGCTTTATAGTGATGTGTGTCTGAAAAGGGGAAGTGGAAACTTTGCTCTGAAGCATGCTCTTTTCAGTCTTGCAAGGCAAAAAGTAGTGCTTGTTGCCAGGTGAACGTTTATGCTTTTTACATTCCACTTACAGAACGTGCTTCTCAATGACTCCTTTTCTCCAGTTATTAAAAATTAACTTGCAAATAAAATGAGTGCCACTGTCCCTAGAGGTCAGCCTTGGAGGCTTGGTGATGAAGGGATAAAGGTTTAGAGTCCTTGCACTTAGTGGAGGCATCTTTAATGAGGATAATCCTGGGAATTATGAGAAGTTTGTAGAATTATGGGAAATGTATGAGAGTTATGCAGGGAAACCACAGACCTGAACAGTGACCTCTCCCTGTGCCTCTCCCGCAGCTGCCAGCAATGGCTCGGCCATGGTGCGGGTGCTGAGCGTCAGCACCGCAGAGCGGACCTTGCTGAAGGGATTCACGGGCGGCGTGGCAGACCTGGCTTTTGCTCACCTCAACTCCAACCAGCTGGCATGCCTGGACGAGGCTGGCAACCTCTTTGTCTGGCGCCTGGCCATGGATAAAGAGAAAATCCAGTATCCTGTGCAAATACACCTCATATCAGCCTCTGTCTAATGGGTAGATGCAAATGCAGCCTCACATCACAGTTTGTTATGTAGCCTTTGCAGAATAGCAGCTTGCAAGGGAGAGGTCAATAAATCTGCCCCTTCCAGAGTATTATATCACTCAACTTTTGCCTGTGTTCAGCACAATTGTTACTTGAAATTGAATATACCATGAAATTCTACCACCACAGTGCTCCCTGTCCGGGCAAGAGCAGTCAGTGAGAAGTGTCAGTCTGTTCTAGTTGGTCTTGCATGTGGATAGTCACCTCAGCTGTGTGGCAGAGGTTTGTCTTGTCTGGTTCTAACCTTTTGCTCTGTTACTTCTCTGGGGAAGAGGATGCAATACTTCCACTCACTGTCTTCCTTCCAAACTTGTGATCCTGCTTTTAGTGGTCCAAAAATTATTTTCAGTGTCCACTGCCCTAAATATTTTCCTTTTGATTGCTTGGAGTGAGTGGTTAGTACTTCTAGGGAGCATGTGAGATATGTTATCTTAGGGTGTAGCTTCTTAATTTTAATAATGTACCATTATTCCAAAAACAACTGGAAGAAAGGTGATGGTAGTTAAGATCTGATTAGTAGTGGTGCACTAGAGCACTCAGCTGGGGTCAATGTGGTAACTCCTCTGTCTTTCTGTGATCATTTAATCATCAGCAGTCAGGTGGATACACATTCAGATGTGATTGTGTCCCTGTCCTATTTGTCCTGTCACTGTCTGAAGCCTGCAGGAGAAAATTGTGAGAATCTGTGAACTTTTATAAGCTTAAGTTCTTGTACCAGTGAGGAAATTCTAGCCTGGCTGCTTTCTCAGCAGAATCTTTCTATCTGGCTTCTTTTGGAATCTATCACCCAAAAAATCTTCAGGTTTAATAGTATTTGACAGAGGACCAAGCCTGAGTAGGTTATTGCTGGGCATTAGTAACACAGCCAGAATGTTGCATTCTTAACCCTGGTGACCAGAGAGGAGATCCTGGTGAACATCAAGCGACCTGACAATACCCCTCTGAACACCTTCCGAAGGATCATCTGGTGCCCTTTCATCCCGGATGATAATGAGGAGAACGGTGAAGAGGGAAGTCAGACATTGGCATTGTTGCATGAGGACAGGGTAAGAAAACCCTACTTTTGAAACATTGTCCCTAATTATTATTAGAGGAAGAGAATTTAGTGGAGGAAAGAGCTGATTTGGTTAGAGCAATAATGGCTCCTGTGTAGTCCACACTGGGGATCCTCATGTAATGAGATGTGAGATTACTCTCTTCCAAGGTGAGGTCATGCAGATCATTCTCTGGGCCTCAGGGGGATGGAAAGAATAATTTCTGCTCACTGTCAAATAGCAAGGACCACTAGAAACAATGTGGAGGGCAAGAAGCATCACTCATCACTTCAGGCTGAGCCAGTACCTCAGTGTAGGGCTTGGTGGGCAGCAGCTGCAGCTGCCCAAAGCAATTCCCTGTACATACATACAGCTGGGTGCCAGGAAAGCATCCGATGGCCAAATTGAGTGGAAACAGGAAGCTTAGGTCACATACTTGTCATTGGATTGGTATGTCAGGATGGATATAAGATAAGGATCTGGGAACAGACCAGTAGTTGTAAAAATAAACCTATGTGCCTACATGTTTGTTTTCCAGGCAGAGGTGTGGGATTTGGACATTATCCGAACGAACAACAGCTCCTGGCCAGTGCAAGTGCCTGATATCAAGGAAGGCTTCATCGTGGTGAAAGGCCACAGCACGGTACAAACCTGTTTTGTTTTCTTCACTGCCATCACATAGGTGATTGCAACCAATCACTTAGGTTTTCTTTGGGTTATAGTGGCTCAAGAGCTGCAGTTCTCAGGAAAATTGGCTGTAAAAAAAAAACAATTGTGAAACAGCTGTGATTGTAAAGAGCCAGATCAAAATGCTCTGTTCGTAACATGATTAACAGTGAGAACAGTGGCAGGACAATCCTTTGTACTTGAAATGTCTGTGAAATAAAAAACTATAAAATTGATTTTCTGTGTCTCTTTCCCCCCTCTGTATAGTGCTTGAGTGAGGGAGCACTTTCTCCAGATGGAACTGTGTTGGCCACAGCAAGCCATGATGGTTTTGTAAAATTCTGGCAAATCTATATTGAGGGACAAGATGAGCCAAGGTAAGGAGAACTGGAAAACAAAGGGTCTTGAAACAGAGGCCAGCATTTTCTCTGGGAGAATTTCTTTGGTATAGAATCATCTGTAATGGTAGATGCAGGATAAATGTTTGTAAAGTAATTTGTTGCTGAAGAATAGTATCACTGAATATCATAGACATATGGAAAAAACAGAGAGCTGTGTCTGGAAACAGGAGTTCTGTGCTTTGCACAGGCTGTAGTCAAACTCTTGCACTGTCCATGTAAATGCAAGAAGGTGCTCTGAGCTATTCCTCTCAATGTTGACTTCTTTTTGTATTGTACCCATTAAGGCACCAGACCAAATGGCAATGTGGGATTTTATTTATTTATTGGTCGCAATATATGCCTGCATGAACTGTTTTATATAAGCCTGTAAAGAGTTACAAGTCAGTAATGGTTGATAGGTGCTGACTTAGTGCTGTCTTTTGATGAGGAGTTTTTTTTCAGAACCTGCATCTCCCTCTTTTACCACTCCCTGCACACCTGGGTCTTTGCTATTATTTTTTCCCAGGTGTCTTCACGAGTGGAAACCCCATGATGGGAGACCTCTTTCCTGCCTGCTCTTTTGTGACAACCATAAAAAACAGGACCCAGAGTAAGTCCACAATCCTGTACTTGGAATATTAAAGTTCAGCAGTGTCTTCTAACTCCCTTTGGAGGGTTCCTTGTAGCTGAATCATACTTGTAAAAATTTAGCTTGGTGGCAGGAGCAAGTCCTGTCCTCTTTGTAGTCAGTTTTCTAGTGGTGGAGAAATAAATAAGACTCAGAAGCACAACCTAAAGTGACTTTATTTCTACTGCCAATTCCATGAAAGCAGTGAAAATGCTAAATTGATGAGTCCTCTCAGGTTTGTGGTATGGTTAGTCTTAACTGGCCTCTTAATTCTCTGAAATTCCACTGCAATTGATGAAATACAGCTTTTATTTTTATTCTTATTTTTATTGGTTTTTATTTTGTCTTTATTGTTGTGTTCTTAAGGTTCTTGAGAACTGTAGTTGTTTCTAATCTTGCTCAGAGCAGGAATTTTCTGTCAACTTTTAAGACACAGTTGGGCAAAATCAGTTATGTGCTTGTGAGGAGCTTTTCTCTAAAATGTCTGTATGGAAAGGACCAGACCTGCTTTAAGAGGACTTGGATGTGTTGTACCTGCAGGGTTCCCTTCTGGAGGTTTCTCATCACGGGAGCTGATCAGAACAGAGAACTGAAGATGTGGTGCACCGTGTCCTGGACCTGCCTGCAGACTGTCCGGTACGTGTTGATGTGCTGACCCCCCTGAAGGGGTGGATTACTCTGAGCAGTGGGGTCCTAACAGAGCTCTCAAATTTCAGGTGTACTTATTTTGCAAAGGTGATCCTTGATCTCCAATGGAGTCTACTCTAGCCCCAGTTAGAGCCTTCTCCTTTGCCATTCTGACTGTTATTGAAAGTTCTCAGATCAAGCTTTGGAAACGCTGAGGAAGTTGATCCTTTTACCCTTGGTGTTACCAAGACTTATTGTCTTTGTCTTGTTCTGTAGAGCATAGACTTTGCCTCTCCTCATGCTACAGGTTTTCCATAACTGCACACCCAAAGTGTTTTCTTCTCAAAAATTATAGATATTCAGTAACCACTCTAGGATCTTTTCCTATTAATACTTTTATTTTTCATTTAAATGAATGAGGAGCTGCTGTGTTGATAGAGCTTAAGCAATTTTTCAAAGCTTATTTGTTGGTCCAGAATTTCAAATTGTGTTGTAGTCCATTCGCTGGCTCATGTTCCCTGATTCCATTTTTCTGATGGCCTGTCTGATCATACACATGCTTAAGGCCACTTCTGATTTGCCCTCTTAAAATGAGGAGAGCATGACATATAGCTGAGTGCTGCTTTTTCCACCTTCTACTACAGAAGGTCTAAAGCCAGTGGAAGGGTTATTTTGACTTGCGGAATTTTTGTTGTTAAATCTGTAGCATTGACTATTGTACTCCTATGAATGTGGAACAAGTAAAGTGACAACAAACTGTAATACAGCTGTAAACTCCTCAAGATATTGTTGGTTTTGGTTTTGGTTTTTTTTTTTACTATGCAGTTTCATAGTACCCTTTCTAATTGTCTAATCTACCTTGCTTTTTGTACCACTTCCCTCTTATTTGTGGATCTAGCTTTTCTCCTGACATCTTTGGCTCCATGAGTATTCTTCCCAGCCTGAAAGTCTGCCTGGACCTTTCTGCTGAATATCTGATACTGAGTGATGTGCAGAGAAAAGTAAGTGGTTCATTTTATTGCTGGCTGTGTGGGTTATGGGGACTGAAGGAGAAATGGCCTTCTGTGTGACTGTTACTGCTGCCTGGGTCTGGGATTTGCATTAGTAGCTAAAAATGGAGAGATTGGCTTCAACTGTTTCATCATAAGATGACAAAAGGTAGTAGTTCAGCTGATTAATCCTGAGGAGACTTAAGGATTATTTCTTACCCTCTATAAATCTCTCATTTGGAGATGCTTGTGTCAGGCACAGTAGGGTTGAGTTCTGGATCAACATTGACTCAGATAGGAGTGTGGTTCCCTGTGTTCTGTTTCAAATTTCACTGCCCCAGGCTTTATTGCTCATGTAATTTTCCTCGTTCAGGTGTGAGGCTTTGGAGTCCTCACACATATGCATGGTCTGCTGTGAAAGCCCCGTGACTTGACTTCTCTGATTCTTCCAGGTCTTGTATGTGATGGAGCTGATGCAGAACCAAGAGGAGGGCAAGGCTTACTTCAGCTCCATCTCAGAGTTCCTCCTTACCCACCCAGTGCTAAGCTTTGGCATCCAGGCCGTGAGCCGCTGTCGGTTAAGGCACACTGAGGTGCTCCCAGCAGAAGAGGAAACAGACAACTTGAGTGTAGGTATGTGATGAAGTGATCAGGATTTCTTTCCTGGCTGGTTCTCATGAAAGGCTGGTACTCTTCTCCCAAGTAAAAAGACAAGAGGAAACAGCCTTAAGATGCACCCAGTTAGGTTTAGGTTGATATTTGGAAAATTTTCTCCTCCAGGCTTGAAGCTGGGTGGGTTATCAAGCATGGGAACACAGGATTCGAGGTGCGGCCTCACTGGTGCCAAGTACAGGAGGATGACCATTGTCCTGGTCCTGCTGGCCACACTATTGCTGACACAGGCCAGGATGCCATTGGCCTTCTTAGCCACCTAGGCAGTCTGCTACTGTCAACCAGCACCTGCAGGCCCTTCCCTTCTGGGCTGCTTTACACCCTCTCTTCCCCAAGCCTGTAGTGCTGCAGAGGGTGGTTGTGACCCAAGTGCAGGACCCAGCACTTGGCACTGTTGAGCCTCATACAATTGGCCTCTGCCATTGATTCAGCCTGTCCAGATCCCTCTGTAGACCCTTTCTGCCCTTCAGCAGATCAACACTCCTGCCCACCTTGGTGCACAGCATCTCCCATGGTCTAAGAGAGATGATTGTCCAGCTCTGCTCTGCACTGGTGCTGCCTCACCTTGAGTACTGTGTGCAGTTTGGGCACCACAATATAAAAAAGATGTTAAGCCAATAGTATCCAAAGAAGGGCCATGACAATGGTGAAGGATCTGGAGGGGAAGCAATATGAAGAGCACCTGAGGTCATGTGGTCTCTTCAGCCTGAATAAGGGGAGACCTCACTGCAGTTACAACTTCCTTGTGAGAAGCAGCAGAGGGGCAGGCACCCATCTCTTCACTCTCGATACACCATGAAGCTGAGTTAGGAGATGTTTAGATTTGATACCAGGAAAAGGTTTTTTCACCCAGAGGGTGGTTGAGCACTGGAACAGGCTCCCCAGGAAAGTGATCGCAGCACCAAGCCTGACAGGGTTGAAGGAGTGTTTGGACAGTGCTCTCATGCACATGATGGGATTCTTGGCGTGTCCCATGTAGGGCCTGGAGTTGGACTCTATGATCTTGTTGGGTCCCTTCCATCTCAGCATAGTCTATGATTCTGTGGTGGTGTCTGCAAACTTAATAAGGGTGCACTCGATCCCCTCATCCAGATCATTGATAAAGAGAATGTGTATCATGCTGGTTGTTGCTTGTTCATCCTGCTGCGATGTTTTTGTAGTACTTTGTAGTTACCATGCAACTTCATGTTTTACCTTTGTCACCCTTCCAGAAGGTGCTCCGGGCAGTGGGGCTGTTGAATCAGCAGCGGGTGTGCTGATCAAACTCTTCTGTGTGCATACCAAGTGAGTATGTGTGGCTGCTCCCATAGCCCGTTGTTGGCACTGACCTGTAGAAGTTTAACTTACATAAATTCTTTTGCTCATAACAAAAACTACTTGGACCCATGGCAACTTGTAGCTGTGGCGTGTATGGCCTTACCAGGAGGTAGCCCTGAATGGTACTGTGGCAAGCTAGTATTTTTGTGGCCATGAGTACACAGTGGCTTAAGAGTTGTGCTGAGAAAGGTCTCTCATACCCTGAGTGCCAGAACTGGGTGACACAACTCAGTGAGGATCAGCTTCTGCTGCTTCTGTGGCAGCCAGAAAACACTGAAGCATTTTCCAAGGGAATCAGTTCAGTGAAGAGAAATCTTCTGAGACTTGATGATTCATCAGCTGATCAGAGATGCCTCTTTCTTTTTAGAGCCCTACAGGATGTGCAGATTAGATTCCAGCCTCTTCATAGCCCTGACATGAGTGCATCCATACCTTCCCATGGCTCTCATGAAGACTTTGGTGAGCATGTGTGTTAAATCGATCTTCAATGTTGCTGAGCCTTTAAAGGTTGTTGGGGGCAGCAGAAGGACAGGTTTTGTGTATCTCTTTGTACTAGACTGGTGTAATTGCATAAAGGGTTCTAAATATGGACTAACAGTGAAGCAGGAAGTTGGTTAGATCACAGTGTGAGTCTGGATCTTGGGATATGTTAGACCAGGAGTGCTAATGGTTTTTGCATGCTTGAGTTCATCTTCCTAGGTGATTTGGCACTTGTGCAGGAAACTTGAGGTTTGTCTCTTGTCAGGTGGAAGAGATTGGAATGACAGCAGAGCTTTGGGAGTAGAGGGGCTGGGCTCTTTCAGCTCTTTCACCATACTGGGATGTGGCTGTTAAACTGGCCTTGTGTTCAGGGAGGAAAGGAAGATTGGATATTTTATTATCAAAGCCTGATAAAATCCACTCTAGCATACAAAGAGTAAGCATAACACAGGCTTTGCTTTGCCCTAACATTTGATGGGATGTTATGGGTTTTTTGCTTGTTCCTTTTGTTAACCAAGTATGGCATGCAGTGGCATAAGTTCATACTTTGTGGAATTAAAGCTTTAGTTTGGGTGGAAGTTCCTGTAAATCAATTTGTGTCTCTTCCTTGGAAGCCTTTCCGGACCATATGGCTGATCTAAACACGGAAGGGCTGGGATCTGAGAAGGAATCAGTGCACGGCTCTCAACCAGACCTGCGGCGAATTGCTGATCTGCCTCTGCCAGCTGACTTCCTCTCCCTCTCCAATGACGCCAAGCCCAAGCTGATGACTCCAGATGCATTCATGACACCAAGTACTTCTCTTCAGCAGGTAAACAGAGATCAGCACTGTTATGGTGGTGCAATAGATGGGGTTGGATTTTGGTACTTTTGGGCACTCTTTCTAGGCGCTAATGACTCTGATAGGGTGTGCCAGCTGAATGCAGAGCCCACAGGAAACTCTGCATGTAACCAGACTGAGTAGAGACGTGTTGGCGTGTTTGAAATGCTAAGCTGGCCTAAGCTTGTGTTGTAAGTGTTGTGTTTAGCTGCAAAACTGCTGATGTAGCTGTGCTGTGTAGAACTATGGGTTTGCTAAATAACTGTATCTAAGCTGGGAGACTGCTTTTACTGGTTTAGACGTTGTTTGGAGTTATGATATAACTGTAACAGAAGAAATGCCATTTCTGCCCATCCTGTCTGATGTGATCCTGTGGGAATGAACATCTGAAATTGTCAGGTTTGGGGCTATGCAAACCCTGGCTGTTCAAATGGGGGCTGTTCAGACTTGTGAGACCCCACCTGGAGCACCCCCACTCTCTGCCATAAACTCTCTGCCTCACTGATGAGGTGACACCAGAATGCCACTTTGTCTGGGGAGAGCAGCTCCTCAATAAAAGCAGCTGTGCTTCATTGAGGAGAATGTTTCAGGACTTGCCTTCAGCCAGAGCTTGAGTACCTTAGCAGTACAAGTTGACATATTTATTTTCTATTCTCTCTTCCCCAAAGATTCTTTAGGAGTTTTTCTGGAGCCAGCATTCTCAGGTCAAATTTTGCTGTTGGGCTCTGTCCCCTCCTGATTGCTGTGTATTTCCTTACAGATTGCTGTCTCTCCAGGCAGCAGTGTCAGTTCCCTGACTGCAGTCACAGCCATGAGTAGCACTTCTGTCACGGATACCTCTATGCCCAGGTAATTAGCACACGTGTTAAATAATACATCTGCAGCTAAACCAGTACAGGCCTTCATGGTGGCACAGAGCTGTAGCATGTCTTGTAGGAGAGGAGGTTGTAACCAGACTTAGAAACTGGCCTGAGTCCCAGTGCCCCTATATGGGCAGCTGTTTGCATCCCTGATGCAGCTTGGAGCATGCCTGTTGTCATCCCAGGGGCCAACAAGAGTGTTTCATGTGTGCCTCATAGGGATTCTGTTATTGCATCTCAGTTTTGTTGCTTTGCTTGCTTCTCCCAAAGGGCTGTCATTGTTTACAGGTAAGAGAACACTGCAGCCACCCAGGAGAGAGAGAGAATTGGGACTGGTGGGAAAATCTTACCGGTGTCACAGTGGTTAGTCTGCATAACAGGCAAGAATTCACTTCTGGGGGCTGAGAAAAGGAGAGATCTATCCCTAAACTCTGTACTATGTACACTGAAGATACAACTGGTCCCTTTTCTCACTGACCCCTCAGATTCTAAGGGATTGCAATGCCCCACGTTTTTTTCTTTGTTGTTTCCACCTGGTATCTCTCTGGGCTCTCTGGGGATTAGGAGATGGAGGTGCTCATTGACAGGGAGTAGCTGACCATGATGGAAGGAACAAGGGCTCCTCCACTGACCTGTGATCCCATCTCATGCTTTATTTGTTGGTGTTTCTGTTTCTGCAGACCATCAGAAGACTTGACTGTGAGCCCCAAGATGCAGCTGGACACCAGCCTCACACTGAGTAGCAGTAGCAGCAGTCTCCAGACCAGTCCTAGGAGTCATTCAGTTCTTATCCCAGGCCTCCCTGACAAGCTAACACCAAAGGCACCTGTTCCAGTAAGGCTCCAGATGCTGCTCCCTTCCTTCTCACGGGCCAAGGAGTCTCTCTCTGTGCCTGTACAAGCTGAAATTGCTCAGCCTGGAGAAGCAAAGGGTCTGGGGAAACCTCATTGCAACCTTTCAGTGTTGAAAGGGGCTTATAAAAGAGATGAAGAGTGGTTTTTTTTTTATGGGCAGATAGTGAACGGACAAGTGGCAGTGGTTTTAAACTAGGAAGAGAGGAGATTTACATTTAGTGTTAGAAGCAAATTCTTTATTCAGGGGTTGGTGAGGCCCTGGAACAGACTTACCAGGGCAGTTGTGGATGCCCCATCCCTGAAGGTGTTCAAGGCCAGGTTGGATGGGGATTTTAGCAACCCGGTCTAGTGGAAGATGTTCTGGCTATGGCAGTGGGGTTGAGACAGGATGATCTTTAAGGTCTCTTCCAACCCAAACCTTTCTAGGATTCAATGAAATTACATTTATTTGGGTATTAACAGGGACAGTGTCTGCCCTTTGGAAAACACAGCTGCTGGCACAGACCTGCAGCCCAGTTTACTTACCCACATTGATGGAACTTATCCTTGTGTAAGAGCAGTACGTCTCTAACACATAGAGACAGCTCTAGCTTGGGCTGTCACTATCACAGTGACTGGACGTGGTCAGCCTTTGTATTAGGGGACAGTGCTACCTGGAAAGGTTTATTCCTGTCTGTTGGTCTGATGAGTCTGAAATAGCTCTTTCCTATCCCTAAATTTTAATTTCCAGATGTTGTGTAAAATGGATCATGAACAAAGCTTGAATTTGAAATAAGTTTTCAGTCCAAGAGATGTTCAGTGTTAAAACTAATGTCTTGTGTCACAAAGAAGAGATCATGGAGCAGAGCAGGAAGGTAGAACTGGTGTTATATTTTCTTTTGAAAGTGGGTTCAAACTTGCATTAGCTTAAGTGCGTTGTTAGCCCAGCTGAGAGTCCATTACAAGTCCCAGGGCCCCTTTCCATCCGATGAACAAGTAGCAGACAGGGATCACATGAGGTTAGGATACAGCAAACTGTTTCCAGACGTGGTTGGTGTGAGGTACTAGGGATTCTTGAGGTGTGCTTGCGTTACCCTGAAGGCTCTTTTTTGATTTTTGTCTGCAGGTCACTGCAGGAAACTCCTCTCTAGCACTGGAGCTGCAGGAGGTGGAGCCCTTGGTGGTGCCCCAGGCTTCTCCCACCCGTGAGCGCTCGCCAGACGTCATTTCCTCTGCTTCCACGGCCATGTCCCAGGATATCCCAGAGATTGCTTCTGAGACCCTGCAGCGCAGCTTTGCGGCGGCCCCGTCGGGGCTGCCTGCGGAGGTGCTGGAGCCCAGTCACCACACAGACAGCATGGCCTCTGCTGCCTCAGCCCTGCATCTGCTGTCTCCCAGGAACCGGCACAGTTCCGAGCACAGCCACCACTCTTTGGACATGCCTCCAGTGGAGGTGGACAGACTGAATGCTCCATCATTACTGGAGACTGCTTTAACTCAGGAAAATGCATCTTCTGACAGTGTTGTGAGTCAGCCATGGCCAGCAGCTCCTGACATAACCAGAGAAACCAGGAACAGCATGGCAGACAGGTAATCACTTGGGTTTGTCTCGCTTAGGGCAAATTGCCAATTTGCCAGCTTGGTGAAAAGCTCTTAAGTTGTGATTAATCCAGAGCAGTTCTTCATCCCTCTTTCCATTATAGGATCTGATGAGTCAGCCTTCCTATGTGCTTGGTCTGTATGCTCTGTCCTCAACTTCCTAGGTCAGCTCTAACCATTTTTGCTCAGTGATACCCTTTGCAGCATAAATGTTAAAAAGGTGGGAAGTGGAAAGTCTACTTTGTTGGCCTTCACGTTCACCTGGACGTTTGAGATGGGATTTTTTTTTTCTGCTCTGGATATCAAACCAGTACAAGCTAAACTCTGCCCCAGGCGATGCATTCATGCAGGCTTTTGTTGACTCAACTGGCACATAACTGACAGGTTTGGTTATGTGTTAATTGTATATATCTCTTCTAGGATTGGCTTGGCGCAGTTAGTGTTATAAATAAAGTACTTTAGCAGTCAGAAAATGAGTGGCAGTGTCTCCATGGAGCAAGAATGCAGAATGGTGCAACATCACTTAGCCTGCTTTCCAGGAACAAGCTGTTACTCTGGAGCAGCGCTGGGATAGATCACAGAATTAGTGCCCCTGTCTTGTAGTGGGATGGGAACAGCATCTGACATCTCCAGACTGTCTGGGCCAGGGCTACATGCACTGTGAGAGCCTGAAAATACCTTCATTTTTAGCAGGACTCCCAGACTGAGAGGTCAGTCTTGCCCCTCAGGTAATCCTGGACTGTTCCCCGAACAGAATTTCAAGAGAAAGGACTCACCTTGTGCCTCCACATCTGAGAATGCTGCTTCAGGGAACAGTCCCAACTCTGATGGCTCTGGAAGGACATCAAGACTGTCTCTACACAATGTTTTTGCTTTTACTCATAATATGAACTTGAGAAAATATTTTTATAGGAGTTTTGCAACTCCCCTCAATCCTTACTCTGTACCTTACTCTGTTTTCATTCTTCTGGACTTCTCATATCAGAATATCAGATCAGCTGTCTCTGACTGAGAGATTTCACAAATGCTCACCTCTGTTTAAAGATCAACCTGCAATTTGGATTCAGGCAGACTTAGCTTACAGCCCAGAAACACATGCAGTTTTCTTTCGAAAGTGAAACACAGACTGGATCCACTGTTACAATTCTGTTCTGTCTGGTAGGGCTGACCCCTCGAATTCATGCACTTTGTCAGACACTTGAAAGAACTGAGAAGCACTTAAAATTTTTGCTCCAGTGACGAGTATTACTTGAGGTAAAACAAACTCTGAGATTAGCTCAGTTGGTTAAAACCTTGGTTGTAATAATGCCAAGGTCATGGGTTCAATCCCCTGTGTGGGCCATTGACTTAAGAGTTTGACTCGATGATACTTGTGGGTTCCTTCCAACTCAGAATAGTCTGTGATTCTGTGAAACCCAAGATCATGCCATTCACAGGATTATGCTGTGCTGCCAGGTTTGAGTGGTGACTTACCTGTTTTGAATGAATGTTAACTGGGAGATTGTTCTTGGTTAGTGCTGAAAGCGTAGCTGAACTGCTTCTCCCTTCTTAAAGCCACCAGAAAAGCAGATGGAGAAGTTCAAATGTTTGGTGCCTCTAAACAACACTTGTTGCTTTTCAGACCATCAGATCAGTGTGCTGTTGGTTTTTTTTAGAGACTTTCTATCAGGGTCTCTCATGAGACATGGAAAGAGCAAATATCCAAGCTGAAAGAGACTGTCGTGATGGTATTTTCCTTTTTCCCCTCTAGCCCAAGGGATGAGGTTGAAGAAAAGCACAAGAGCTCTTCCTACCATCGACACAGCTACCACCTGCTGCAGCATGACAGCCAGGATGCCAGTGCAGAACAAAGGTACCAGAGTGCTCAGCCCCTTCTCTCATCCTGCACGGACTCAGTTCAGGCTGTATTTGTGCTTCTGTCCCCAGCAAGCCTTCACATGTGGGGTGAATGTCTCTGCTTTGTCTCCTGAATTAACGTGTGTGTGCAGCCTGGCTTCCATAATGTTCTGGTGACTCCATCTGATCTCTGGATTGGCCTCTGTGCATTCTCCAGTTTATGCTCTGTAGGGAGGGGTTTGATTGTGCTGCTTCTAAGAGCACGGACCAAGCTGGATTTAATTACCTGTAAAAATCAACTCAGGGATCAGTTTCAAAACACTGTGCCTTAGATAACGTAGTGAGGGTGCCTCGAGAGTTAGTTTCTTGCTTTTGATACCTTTTCTCTCTCATGAGCCCTCCTAAATCTCTGTGGGTATATTCTGTGTGCTTGACAAGCTCAGCCCTGTTTGACAGCTGAAGGTTCATTCATAATCGACACTTAAAGTCAGACTGAAATGTGCTACCTGTATTGGAGAGCTGGTTAGCACGTGAAAGTCTCCACGGTACTGAGAATCACAGACTTCTTAGGCTCACGTGGTTCTCCTCTGTTCCTGCAGTGCTTTCTGCATTCAGTGCTTGTTGTCTGTAAGCTGTAAGGATGTGCTATGCTTGGGTTTATGTACCTCTGTGTGTGTGTGTGTGTAGCAAGGACAGGCATCATTCCACCACGCTGCCTGAGCCATGGCTGACCTTAATGCAGGGACCCTTCATGTATTGCTATACACAGCACTTGAGCTCAGCCTGAGCAGACCTGGATCAAAGTAGAGCATCCTGTGCTGAGCTCTAGAGTTGTCTCTGTTAAAGATCAAGGTGGGAGTGTCCTTGGCTTGTGTGACTCTGTCTGTGTTTGGATGAAGAGCCGAGTGTGCATCACCTCCCTTAGCGAAGACAGGCACTGTCTGGTATTGCAAGTGATGTCCTCTCCCTGCTGTTCCCTCATAGTGACCATGATGATGAAGTTGCAAGCTTGGCTTCTACATCAGGTGGATTTGGTGCCAAAGCATCTGCACAGAGGCTGCCTGTGAAGGACTGGAAGGTCAAGGCATCCCCCCGGGCTTCCCCAAAGCTAAAGCGGAAGGGCAAGAAAGATGACGGGTACGCTGGGCTTGCCAGAGTACAGGGGGCTGTGGGACCAGCTGAGCAGGGCCACAACTTGTAGCTATTACGGTCTGAGTCTGGGCAGCAGCCAAGTGCTCACAACCCTCTCCCTGTTATGCAAAGGGCAGTAACTCCACAGAAAATGTTGCTGGTTACTCAGACACCGACTGCCACTGATTGCCACTCAGGGATATGGGAATCGGTTCTGCACTATCTTTCCAGCTGGGACTTAAAATCCAACATACAGCTTCAGAAGAATGTGTGAGACATAAATTGGAAGCTGTGGACATTGGATCCTTTTCCATATTTCAGTGAAAACTTCATTGAAACTGTGATGCTGGGCATATCACAGTGGCCACCATTTCTAATTGGCTTCTGCACACTGGCACAATACTCTGTTTCAACAGTATCTATCATTTGTTACCTGCTTCCTGCTTTTGTGTGTTTCTAAACATGCCCATATCAATGACTTGTAAGTGAAAATTGATGACTGGAAAGGTGTGCCCATGGCATGTTAGACCAATCTGTCTGAATTAGTGTGAGAAGGGCAGCACAGCTCCTGCATGGGGCTCTCTCCTTTTCTTGTGTTCCCACAGGGCTGTAAGTGGGATCTCTAGCTGTGCAGATCACAACAAAGATGGACTGTGGCATTAAGTTTCTGGCTGTGGTTCTTCACAGTGACACTCAGAAGTCTTTGGCTTTTGAAATTACTTCCATTTTTCCTCAATCCTTTTAAAGTTGCTGAGTGGATGCTGCCTGGGAACCACAAATGTTTACTTTCCTTCACAGAGCTGTTAATTTAATGGAGACATGCAATATTAGTAGATCAGTTCAGGGATTTTCTTTAGTCTGCTGTGTAAGCTGGAGTGCATCACTAGATTCTTCACTTTGAGAGCAGGAATCACTCTAGATGATTTGAAGCTGATTAATTCTAAATTTTAACAAATGTATACTTCTTTTTTCTTTGGTAAAATATCAGACCTTCAAAAGCTGTTTGGAAAAGTCTTCCCTAGCTTCAAATTTGGACACAACTGATAAATCATTGTGTATTGTTCTTTGTAACAGTCCTCATTAACACTTGGTTCAAGTCTTCTCCCTGCAAAGGGGCCAGTCTGTAAGGAACTTGAGGGCCTATGAATACTGCAAATGATGGAGTCACCTTCCAAGAAGAAGTATGAGCTGGAGTGTAAAAAAGTGTAAAATCTAAACCAACCAATCTGTTTTGGCAGAGGGCTTGAATAATAAGAGAAGTTAATAGACATATTTGAGTTACTACTCTTTCTCTTTTTATTTTCAGGGATGTGAACCAGTCGCCAAGATCTTCTAACAACCAGGTGAGTCAGAACTGCTCCGTGTGATGCTTCTATTTACTGTCTTTCTAAAGACCTTAGAGAAAGTTCATCCCAGTTCCTTGAAGTACCACAGGTCATGCCTGAGCAGGTTAAGATGGGGCTGCACTTGGGCTTGGCATTGCTCTGTGCTCACACACAGCAGAGAAGGAGCTGCTCTGTGTTCTTCAGACTGATGACTTCCTTCTCACCTTTGCCTGTGCCTGCACTGGGTGCAAGACAAGCTGTTCCCAGCAGAGGAAGGGTTGCAGTGGGACTGGCTGGGATGTATAACTACCCTTGTTTAGTGTTCATCTTTTAGCTATTCTGAGCATGTGATTTATACTTCTCCAGTTGTTGGGTTATTCATTAAGGACATGAAGGAGCTGAAAAAGTGCTCTAAGAAACCTCCTTGCTGTCCTGATTGCACAACTCTTTCGTGAGTAATTGAGGTCATCATTTACATTCGGAGGCCTGAACACTCTCTCAGTACCTGCCCAGAAGTGAATATAATCTGTTTTCTTCCATCTTCTTTTAGGTGTTTTGAAGGGAGCCTTGAATGTAAACATTGATAATCTGAGCAACCATTTATGAATTCCATGCAGGAACCTTGCTTTATCAGTGTCTGCCTTGGGACAAAAGTACTTAGAAACAGGCTGGCCCTGATTTCTGTGTGCTGTTACACTTCAGTTTCAGAACAGGGGTTGACTCAATACTGAGTGAAAAGCTGGGCTGATCTCTGATCCTGTTAGAAATTAATACTTGTCCTCTCCATGTGTAGGTGACACCAGAGTTCCAGGACGAGCTGATGTGCATACTGAGGAGCCAACAGCGGGAGCTTTCCGACCTGCGGCAGAACCAGATGGAGCTGCTGCAGAGACTCACGGACCACCTCGATGCCATTCAGAGCTCCCTTATGGGCCACATGGAGAGGGTGGTTGACTCCCAGCAGGAGCAGGAGCGTATCCTTATTTGCAAATGTTGCATGGCAGTTGAGTGGAAGGCTGCAAGGCAGACTAGAGGCATGAGGAAGGCACAGGAAGTTCAAGGATTTTGGGAGTGCAAGGCCATAAGTGCAGTGCAATTGTCTGACTGCTGCAGTATAACTATTTCAGTTCATCTCAGTCCCTTTCTAAGGGCAAGAAACTCAGACATACAACAGGGAAGAACTGACACTCTCTCCATTCCACTGAAATCTTAGTTACTCATTAAGCCATAAGTGGTGCAGTGCTGATAGAGACCAGAGGTGCACCTAATACATTATCTGACCTCAGGCAGTAGCCAGTTGCATGGGAGTAATTACAGGATGATCCTTTCCTTCCTTTCCTCCTTAAGGCAAGTCTGTGCTTGCACCACAAATAGCATCCAACTGCCATACTGCATAGCTGGATATAGAATTATGTTGTCTGTATGCATTTATACATCTGGTGGTCTACAGATCCCTTATGTGTTTCTGAAAAGTATTTTCTTTTGATGCCTTCAAACCTGGTATCCAGTTATTTTTATCATATTGTCAGTAGCTGGTTTCCTGTGCACCTTTTGTTGCACTGAATGTTCCCCAAATCAAGCAGCTCTAGCCGATGTCATGTCTGCCACCACTCTTAATGTCTATGACCATAGTTTTCTGTGTTAATTAGTCCCGAATTTTCCTTTTTTGATCATCAGGCTGTTATTCGTAGATAGTTTAGATAGCTTTCTACTGAATTTTACCGTCTAGAACTATACTGTTATTACTAGAATAATTTTTCCCTGTCTGCACTGAATTTTGTCAGCAACTGAATTGTCATTTCATTGTTTGTTTTTGTTGGTGTTTGGTGTTTGTTTGTTTAAGATGTGTTTGTGTGTTGGTGCCTTCAGAGAGCTTAGTTGCTTCATGAAGCTGAGTAGCCTGAGGTCTGTGTCTGCTGCTGTGCACTATATGCTTTATGTTCACTAATTCCATCCTGTAGAAACATTTTTGCCAGTTTGCTTTTTATGGATATTGAACTTGTTCATTTCTGTAGTGTCCTGGTTTGGGCTTGGAAGGAGTTAGTTTTCATCACAGCAACTCATATGTGTTATATTCTGGATTTGTGACCAAAACTACATTGATAACACATTGATGTTTTTGCTGTTGCTAAACCCTGTCAAGGTCTTCTCTGTGTCTCACACTGCTCCACCAGGGAGGCGCTCAGGGTGGGCAAAAGTTGGGACACACAGCCAGGCGAGCTGACCCCCAGTGACCAAAGGGATGTCCCACCCAGTATGACATTGTGCTCAGCAATAACGCCTGGGGAAAAGGAGGACGGAGAGGACATGATGGTGTTTGCCTTCCCCAGTCACTGTTAGGCCTGAGGGAGCCCTGCTTTCCTGGGAAGGGCTGAACACCTGCTCACTGATGAAAAGTAGTAAATTAATTCCCTCTTTTCCTTGGCTGGCATGTACAGTTTTTGGTTTACTTCTTAAACTGTCTATCTCACCTGTGAACTTTCTTACTTTTACCCTGCCTGTCCTTTCCCCTGTCCTGCTGCAGAGTAGTGAGTGAGCAGCTGTTGGGCGTTGAGCTGCCTATGGCACAGCTCAGTTAACCCACAATATGTAGGGAGCACTAGTGTTGAGCTTCTTTTAGCTGTTTGAATTTTCTACCACATCTTCCAGAGCTCTTCTCTCACCCTGATCATTTGTTTAAGAGCACCCTGTTTACAGGAACACAGCAGTAATATTGTTCAACTCTTCTTTCATCAGAGCTGTGAATTTGCTCCCACTGAGCCTCTGGAGGTGAGGCTGCTGTCCATCTTTGTGGATAAGAATGTTGTGACTAGAGAGGAAATCTGTTGTTTGTGCTCCTTAACATGTGTTCTTACTAGAAAGAAGACTAGACCGAGTGCTGACGGAAGGGCAGCAGCGCAATGGGCAGCTCCAGGAGCATCTGTCTCAGCAGCTCTCTCAGTCCCTGTCCACAGCTGTGTGTAACCGTCTGGAGAGGACCATTCGTGAGGAGATGAAGAAGAGTGTGCCCCAGTGTGAGTGTTGCTGCCTGGGTTTGGGAGGTGAATCCCTGGTTAGCTCCACAGGGATTGAGAGCACTGTGCCTGGGAGTTGGTACTAAATGAAGTAGGAGTTGGGTTGCATGAAGAACAGTCACTGCACATCCATCTGCTGCAGGCCCCACTGTAATCTGAGAAGGGGAGCTGTGGTTTAGAAGAAGTATGAGGCTCCCAGAGGGAATGCCTTCCCAGGGAGTGTGGCCTGACCTTCCATTATAACTCCATGAAGCCTTCAGAGTCCATTCAGTGGAGAAAAGTGAAAGAGGCTAATGAGTTTGGAAATGTTGAGACTTGACTGGAGCAAACTTCAACCTGTCTTTGCCCTTCTTTGATGCACTGGTACCATCCATGTAAAGAATATTCCAAAAAATACTGGTGGGAAAGCCTTCAGCCAGTAGCTGCCTGAAGCAGGGCTACCTGCTTTTTCAGATCAGGTCAGCCGTGAGTTTGTCATGCCATGTCTTGAAAACCTTCAAGGCTGGAGATTCCACAGCCTCTCTGGTGACTTCCAGAGCTGTACCACCTTCCTAGCAAAAGGTTTCTCCAAATGTCCAACCAAAGTGTGTGACCATTGTCCCCCACTGTGTTGTATCCAAGAATGATTTGATTGCATTTTCTTTTTTGGGTTTGAAGTGTGACTTAAGGCTTAAAACTGCAACAAAATACATGTTTGTATTGTGAATAGGCATTTCCAAGAGCATGGACCCTACTGTTAGCCAGCTAAATAACACTATTGCTGCCAAGCTCACTGCTGTTGAGGGGACACTGAAAGAGAATATCACCAAGCTAGTGAAATCAAAGGTAAGGAGAACTAGACCAGCTTTTACTGAGGACATTGCATTGTCACCTGCCTGGGTAGCAACTTATACCTTTTTTCCCTCACCTCTGCTTCTGGGTAATGCCAGTTTAGCTCCCAGTGATCAAAGCTCTGTGCTGGACTCATTAAGGGAACAAGCTCATTGTATGCTCCCCTGCTTGCTTTGCCTCGTTAACACATTTTTTCGTTTACCAAGTTGTTCATTTTCTACTAGAGTAGAGATTCTCACCACAGCAGTGGCTTTTAGGGCCAACTCAATCAGCCAAGTGATGAAAGTTTGACTGGCTCCACTCTGTTCTCCATTTCTGTGTTATTTAGGGAGCACAAGCTGCTAACTTACCTTGGCAGGGAATAGTGGTTTGTGGGAGGGAAGGAGGGAAAGGGGAAAGAAGTTGTGTCTGACTGTGCCATCTTCCCTTGCTCTGCAGCAGAACTGCAGGGAAATGGTGATGTTCTTGGGCAGCCCTTCGGCAGGCAGATACTCTGCCTGCTGTAGCCATGATGCAACCCGGTCAGTGGGAAGGGCAGGGGGAGTGTACACTTCTGAACCTGGGCTGTCCCTGTCTGGTGTGGGTGTGTTGCAGTGTTAACATTCTCAGTCTGCAGCAGGCTGTTAATTTTCTGGAATCTTCTGTGTGTGCTTGTAAGAACCTTACAGACAGCGTTGTGAGGGCAACAGCCGATACGCTGCAGGGGCCGATCCAGTCGGCATACAGGGAAGCGTTCCAGAGCATCGTGCTGCCGGCGTTCGAGAAGAGCTGCCAGTCCATGTTCCAGCAAATCAATGACACCTTCAAGCAGGGCACACAGGAATGTGAGTGGGTTTTCTTCTTCAAGTTTTCTCTGCACAGTCCGTTTACATTAGTGGCTGACAACATACTGGCCTTAGGCCTTTGCCTTTCAGAGTTTCACTGGTGACTGTTTAACCTCTTAGCCCATCCGTGTGCTCCATTTCACACCTGGGAAGCAGAAGTCAGGAGATTTTTATGGGTGGTGCTGTAAGATTCAACTCTGGGCTTTGTAGCCCAAATAGTGAAACATTTGGCCACGTTCTCTGAGTCTGTAACTTCATCTATTGAACAGTAAAGACCAGCTGTAGGATGACGCCATCCTGGTGTCAGGAAGATGGTGAAGGGAGAGGGTAGCAGTCCTGCAGCTAGGCCCTCATCTCAGAGGGATAATGGATTAGAGAAGGTTGGAGAAGGGTACAGGGATGACTAGAGGTTAAACAGTGGCTGAACAGTGTAAACATATTCAGGCTGGAAAAAAGAAGAATATACCCTTAAGTAAGGAAAAACTGAACACTGATGCACTGGAGATCATCTTTCTTGTTCTCAGACATGGGATACAGGTCCTTGGCCTTCTGGGAGGCCAGGCAGGTATTACTCTGCAGAGCTGAGTTCTGAGGGGGGCTGAATGTGGCCAGTGGCTTCTGTTGGCCGTAGATCTGCAGAGTGTCTCCAGCTGCTGTTTATATTGCATCCTCCTTCTTCACAAGTCTCCCACAAGTACTAGAGTTTCTCCCTTTTGATTAGACCAGTTCATAAAATACTTTCAAACACAGCATTTAAATCTCTGCAGACATGATTTCTTTTTTTTCAGGAATGTTCCCCCTCTTTCTTCATTAGCATTGAAGTAACACAGATCACAATTCACACTGTATATGAAATAAAATCACCCTCACTCCCACATTTATCTCCCCTGAACAAAGAACACCTGTAAATGTCTGTTGTAAGAGAACTCATGACTTTGTTGCTGTGCTGTGTGATCCCACATGATGGGGAGGCTGGAAGCAGAGTTTCTAGGTTAGTGTAACACAGCCCAAAACAAGGCTTGTGTGTTCTACCCTCTCCTGTGCTCATACACTGGCACAGTAATTGTTTCTGCTGGAGAACGTGCTGGATTTCTACCCTGATAATCTTCACAGGTACAGATGGCACAAACGTCTCCCCCTTTGCTTGTTGCAGATATCCAGCAGCTTGAGACTCACTTGAAGAACAAGAAGGTACGAGAACAGGAGGTCCGGGACCCGCTGCTGAATCAGCTTCGGCAGCTCATCAGCACCTTCCAGAGCACCACGGAGCAGTTGGCGTCCACTGTGGCAGCCAGTGTCCACACCGAGGTGCAGCATCAGCTGCACATTATTGTGGGCAAGTAAGTTGGCAGCTGGGCACGTGGAAAGAAATGTCAGTGAGAGAGGTACATGCATTTGTCACAAGCACCTGTCCCTGCTTAGTTGTGGAACCCGTTTGCAACAAGTACTATAGGGCTGCTTGTTGGCCCTGCACAGTATGGTAAAGCACGTGGGCTGGTGGAACTGTTGCCCTCGGAAGGTTTTTTTGTATAGCTGGGAGATCAGGGCATGCTTTCCCCAAGGTCCCATGTGCACATTAGATGACAGAAGGACCTAAGGCAGCCCCTAAGCACGTTCGAGTCTGAACACTTGCTGAAGTAATTTCAGAAAAGTCTTTTGATGGCTTTTCATTACTCCCTGTCCTCAGGCATACGGTTTCTGCAGGTTACTCTCACTCCTCCCAACAGCTCTGCAGCAATTCACACTGGGCATTCCTGGTTTTAGGATGTGATCCTGGCAGTGCCTTCAGCACATTCATGCCATGAGGCTGGTGGCAGGTTGCCTGGCATTAAGATTGGCTGGTGGTCACTTGCAGGGCAGAATGCCTATATTTTAAGACATTAGAACATATGTCAGCACACACTGGGATCTTCCATGCAAGTCAGAGTTGCCAGGAAGGCCACCAGACTAAATCCTGTTCTTGTTGCATGGACTGTGCTTGCTCCCAGGGAAGTCTTGCTATTCTGCCTGCGGTAGAGCAGATTTGATGCTTTGTGCCTTTGTCCGAGGAGAGAATCCAGCCCTTTGTGGGCGGAAAGGTGTCACACACAGCAGCAGAGTCTGCACTGTGAACTGCTCTTCTATAGAGTAGTCACAGGCACAGTGTGTGTTTTCATTCTAAAGGTGTCATCTGCACATTAGGAACTGCATGTAGTGGATCTGAGATAGTAACCTGGGCCCATTCAGGGATGACCCTACAGTTTAGTTACCTTGCTTGTAAGCCAGAAACATTAAAGATTTAAAACGTTGTATCATGAGAGACTTAGTTCTCTGTAACATCCACTTTCCTGCACAGAATCCCAGCATGTTCCATGTGCACCCTGGGACATTGAGTTGTTGGACACAGAGTTCTGATGCCTGTACCTCAGAGTTATTTGTATGAACCCTTTGGGAGCCACACTACAAAAACCACATCGGCCTGTGCTTTCTCGCTGGTACCAGCTTTGTGTGCAGTGTTATCCCTTAGCTCTTCGTTCTCCAAGATACCCATGGGTTTTGTTCTGTTTTGGTTTTTGTAGCTTGCAGGAGTCTATTTTGGCCCAGGTGCAGAGAGTCATTAAAGGAGAGGTGAGCCTGGCTATGAAGGAGCAGCAGGCAGCTGTCACCTCGAGCATCGTCCAGGCGATGCGCTCGGCAGCCGGGACGCCAATCCCCTCTACTCACTTGGATTTCCAGTCCCAGCAGACTCACATCCTTCAGCTACTCCAGCAGGGACACCTCAACCAAGCTTTCCAGCAGGTACCTAGTTTTTCTGGCAGTGAATTGCTGCTTGTTGGGGAGTGGGGAGGAAAAAGGGCTCCTTGGGGTGGGGATATAATCCCACTACAGCTTACGCAGATGACTGAAAAGACCTGTGGCAGTGGACTGCTTGAGGGGTCAGTTGCTCTCATGCAGGTGGAGCCAGAGACGTGCAGGTTCCATGATTTGGTAGCAGTTGAGTTCCTTCATCTCTGCCTGTGCCCTGTCAGGACAGTGTCAGCACTCCAGTAAACCAGCATGTTTTGCCATTGGCAGTGGCATGTGGTGCACCCCCAAAGAGCTACAGCTTCATAAGCCTCTCCAGGCAGATCTGCCAGCTGGGACCTGACCTTGCCTTTGCCTTTGAATATGTAGGCAGATCGGTTTGAACTGCCCCAAAAAAAACTTCCCTGTGAATGAACAGACACAGAGTATATACCAGGAGCCCAAACACAGCCCTGCTGGCACGTACAACAGAAGTGCAGAGTTTGCTCCCAGAGGAGCCATTTAGTGCTCCAGGGCAAAGGGCCACACTCTGTCCTGTGTCTCTCACCTGCCTGGTGGTTCTTCTGCATTTCTAGCTGTGTCTTCCTTGCAGGCTCTAACGGCAGCTGATCTCAACCTGGTTCTCTATGTCTGTGAGACTGTGGATAGTCAGCAAGTATTTGGACAGCATCCTTGCCCACTGTCCCAGCCTGTGCTGCTCTCCCTCATCCAGCAGCTCTCCTCAGATTTGGGCACTCGTACAGAGCTGAAGTTGAAGTAAGTATGATCAGAACATCGGGTCCTGTTCCTGGCACTGGCTCTGAATTCACTGCCTGGAAGTGGAAGGTGGTGCTTCGACAGAAGTTGGAGCTTCTGTAGCCTGTTACTGGCATGTTTACAGACAGTAATTTGGAAAAATGTGTCAGCATTGCCACGGAAAGCTTTGCTGCCCAGAGGGAGTAGTGGAAGGAGTACCCATCTGTAGGTCCCAGTACCTCTGGGATTGTAGCCTGTAAATATTTGCAGACTGTTCAGCGATCTCCTTTCCCCAAGGAACAATTCCTCTGTAGAGGCAAAGATAGGGATAGAGCCATGTTCCCTGGATAGTATAATATCCAGAGTAACTTTGCTCTGTCCTCAGTTCTTAGCCTGTCACTGGACTTCGTGTCAGCAGTTTCTTGTCGTGACTCCCAGAAAGGCTCAGTGGGAGGTGGCAGAAGGAGCTACTCGAATAATGTCTATAGATGTTCCAAGCAAAACTTATGTGACAAAATAGTGACTGTGCTGATACTTGCCATGAACATTTTTAGTGAGTGAGTCAAAACTCTGTTATCTGCCCTGAAAAACTAACTTGTTAAGGTTCCTACAGGTTTTGACATGGCTTGTATGGAAAAATTACTTAAATAGAGTTTTTAACTCAAGTTAATAGGGATAAAGCAAGCTAGAAAAATTGAAGAGCTTCAAGTTACAGTTGAGCTGGTAATTGGGGTTAAAGCTGTTGCTGTGAAGTTTAAACTGGTCTGTTAGTGGAAACCTTCTGCAGTGACCACATTGCCTGTGGTTTGAAAGCTGATGGCTCGTCTGAACTTCAGAGTGGCTTGTTGGTAAAAGTCTTGCTCTTCCCCCACTTCTTTCGGGATACACCTTAAATGTAACCCTACATGAACTGAGCCTCACTGCTGAAGGGTTTTACTGTCTAATGAGTGACTAGTTCTGGTTACACTATAAAGGCATAAAAAAAATACCTACTGAGAGCCACCTCCAGCATCGTAGGGAGTTCTTGCTGTTGCTCCTGCTTTGGTTCCAGCAGCTAGGTTGTGTGGCAGGTGGGGCTGGCTGGGAGCTGTAGGCTGCCCTTAAATGTTGAGGAAGGGATAGGTGGACTCTGCTGTGAGTCAGGAACATTTATTTCCTGATGATTGAACATACTGCAGAGTTTGGGTGGGTGGGGAGCAGAATTGTGCATCTTCAATGCTAAAATGAACTGAATCGGATTGAGATCGTTTGTTGGGTTTGGTTCTAACCTTGCGCTCTCTCCTTCAGTTACTTGGAGGACGCAGTGATGCACTTGGACCAAAGTGACCCCATCACCCGAGACCACATGGGGTCAGTCATGAACCAGGTGCGGCAGAAGCTGTTCCAGTTCCTGCAGGTGGAACCCCACAACCCTCTGAGCAAGTCTGCACGTCGCCTCATGATCATGCTCCAGGGCCTGGTCACCCCCAGCATGACCTAGGAGGACTTGGCTGCCTTGTGGGCTGCTCCACCAAAGCCCACCCAGCAGATCAGTAGTTACAAATGATGTATGGCTTTGTGTTAAGAGCTCTTGCCAGGAAATCTATTGACACGTGTGATGTCTCTAAGGCAAACGCCATCTGTGTATAGTTCCAAATAGTCACTGAACGTTCACTTGGCTTCTTTTTCCTAAATAGCCTCTTTTTGAGAGAGTTAAATCTCTTCTTCACCTGCCCATCCGTCCCTGAGGCCTGGCACACAGTCCAAGGCACACGCAGCAGAAGCAGATGGATTTTATACCCCTTTAAAAGTTTGGAGCCTGCTGCCACCAGCAAAGCTGTGCATTGAGCCCCAAGCAGGGGGTGCTGGGGACACCTGCTCCTCACTGACCCAGAAACCTACACCCACATCTTAGTGAAGGGCTCAAACTCCTCCTCCCTGCGGGGATGAGGCACAGCTGAGCAGGAGCAGTTAGTTGAAGTAAGTTAGTTTGGTAGTTACTCTGAAGTTTAACTCCTGATCCGCAGTGGGGTGTCTGGCCCTCCTGATGCAGTGAGGCAGGTTTGGGCAGGGGCGATGCCTCTGGAGTGCCCCGAGGAGGGGCTGTGCTTTGGGGTGCTCAGGCAGCAGCGAGCTGCGAGAGCCCTGGGGGGCCACCAGTTCTGTTGTGCATCAGAGCATGTCCATGTTTCAGACATTAGTTTTGGTTTTACACCAAGGTTTTTCTTATTATCTAAATTTTGAAGGTTTTTGTTGTTTGGGGTTTTGTTTTGTTTTTTTCAGTTCTTTTTTTGTTTTCGTTTTGTTTTTTTTTTTTGAAATAACATTAAGAACAATTCAATAAAAAACTTTTTGAGAAAAAAAAAGGTGGATAACTTCTGTTGGGTGTTGGACTGAGTGATCTTTGTGGATATTAAGCCATCTCCAGGCTGGAGCCTGAGGTGGTGAGAGGCCAGGATCCCCTCTCTCTTCCCAGATTTTCTCCTGAGTCTCTGTTCAAGCTTTCCCACATGAGTCCAGAGAGGCTCATCCATCTCTGCTTCCTGGCAGAGTCAGGAGGTGGTGGTGGGCTGCTGGCTGTGGGAAGGGGACACTAATTCCCCTTTTCACAGCAAAAATGTCTCCTTCTACTCCTCCCTCCTGAAAAAAAGAGAAGAAAAGACTGCGGAGACTTTAGAGCACCTTCCATTCCCTAAAGGGGCTCCAAGAGAGACCTTGGACAGAGGTATGGAGTGACAGGACAAGGGGGAAGAATGGCCTCACACTGATAGAGGGCCGGGTTAGACTGGATATTAAGCAATTCTTTCCTATTAGACTGATGAGGCACAGGTTACCCAGGGAGGCTGTGGCTGCCCCATCCTTGGAAGTGTTCAAGGCCAGGTTGGACGGGGCTTGGAGCAACCTGGTCTAGTGGAAGGTGTCCCCGCCCATGGAAGGGGCTTTGGAACGGGGTGGTCTTTAGGATCCCTTCCAACCCCAACCAATCTGTGATAAGCTGCAAGGACCGAGGTCCAGCCCCGGGGGCTCCTCCGCCCCTCTGTGGGGCGGGCAGGGCGGGCTCGGGCGGTGCCGGGGGCTGGTCCCGGGGCGGGGCCGGGCGGGCCGGGGGCGGGCGGCGGGGACGGGGCTGCGGGAGCGGCGGGCGCGAAGCACTCGGCAACGGCGGCGCGGGGTCCGCACCATGGGCGGCGGCTGCTGGCGGCTGCTCGGCGTCCTGTGCCCGCTGTTCCTGCACCTCGGTGAGTGCCGCGGGGCCGGGGCCGCTCCGTGCCGGGCTGGCGGGTGGGAGCGGGACCTGCGGCCACCTCCGGCTCCGCTGCCGCCGCGCCTCTCGCACCCCCCGTAGCTGCGGGCAGCGGGGTGCCCGGTTGTCCCGCAGCTTGGCGATCCATCTACCCTTGTCCCGTGTCTCCTGCGGTGCTTTGCTCCGGCTGTGCAGCGCTGTCCCAGGTCCCCGTGCTCAGGAGGGGACAGTTCCCAGGCTCCGGAACCAGCCCCATGTGCTCACCCCACGTTCCTGATGGCTATCCCTGCTGCCTTTCCTCAGCCGCGGCCGGAGGGCACCCTGATCGTTGGGGAAGGGTCATCCGGCAGGTTCTGCACCTCTCCGGCACCAGCGCATCCCGCTCCTCTCCCGCTCCTCTGTGAGCTGAGGGAGGACGGGGGGCACAGCGGTACCCAGCGACATCCCTGTCCTGAAGAGGGATGGGGAGCCTGGAATTAAGCTGGTCCGGCTGCAGGAAGGTTGGAGGACAGGGACCTCTAAGCCTCAGGTGGATTTCATGCTCAGAGGGTGGGTGATTCTCCTTCCCCAGAAGCAGGATGGCTGCGTCGGTATTCACCTGGGAGCCAGCGATGCTCTTCAGCGCCCTGGAAAACTTCCTCCGTGCTTTTCCCTTGAGCTTTCTCCCTAATGGAGCCGGGGACAGGTTTTTCCCCATGGTTTTGCAGAGGGGTTGTGGAGATTATTTGCCCTCCTGATTTCTCCTTCCTTGCCTGCCCTGCTCAGCCTTGTGCCGAGGGAGCTGGGCAGAGGGGAGGGCTCGTGCTGGGCGTTAGAGGAGCCCAGGGGATCAAACCAGCCTGCAACAGGGACCAGTCAGCTAAGGGTAGGCATCTGCTATTGTGTGCCTGAGCTTGATGGGGCCAGAAGAGAAGCGACAGATGCCACTTTACTAATACCTGTGATATTTGTTACTCATGTGTCTGGCATCAGAGACTTTCCTTGATGATGTGCTCGGGGGTTCTCATCACAAACACGTGCTGTGCCCCGTGTTGGGCTGTCAGGCTCATTAGTCTCGGCCACAGGTGCTTTGCTCAGGACCTTGTTGCAGGGGCGCAGACACGGGATGCCAGCAGCAAGGCACACAGCTCCTTGGAGATACCGTGGCTGGCTCAGCAGCCACTGGGCAACTTTCATCTCCTTCTGGGGTCATCTTCCCACAGGGATCCCCAGTAGGACTGTCCCCAGTTAGAGACTTGCCTGGCTCACATTCGTGACACTTCCAAAAGTCTCTCAACTCCCAGTGGTGAATCCTTTGTGGAGCAGAGCAGAGAGATGGTGCTTCTCAGAATGAAACAGCCAGAGTTGTGCCTCTTCCTTTTGTGCTTTTCCTTCCCCTTTCCCCTCCCTCTGCCCCTTCTGTTTCTCCTTCCTCTTTCTCCTTTTCCGTTTCTCTTCCCCTTTCCCCTTTGTCTTTCCTCTTCCCCCGTTTTCCCTTTCTTCTTCCTTTCCCCCTTTCCCCTTTGCAACCTTCTTCCTTCTCCCTTTTCTTCTCCCCTTCTCACTTTTCCACTTTCCCTTTCTCTCCTCCTTTCCCTTCTCCTTCTCCTTTCCCCTGCTCCTTCCCCCTTCCCCTTTCCTTTCCTCTCTCCCTCTCTCTCCTGCTGTAGTCGGAGCAGGGACTTGAGCTTGCTGAGCCTTTGCTTTGTTGTTGTTTGTTTTTTTTTTCCTGTTGTAGTCACAAATTAATCTTTGCTGTCAGGAGATAAAGGCCGGGACAGATGGCTCCGGGGAGAGCCCGGGAGGTCCGAGGCGACCCGGCCGTAGGAGCCGTGTGGCTAAAGCAGCATCGCTGCGGGGTCGTCCCATCCTCCCGGGCCAGGAGAGAAGGTTCGCTACGAGTACCCAGGGAGGGGGCGCTGGGGGGTCCAGAGGGGTGCAGAAGCCCCTCGCCACATTTCAGAGCCCCGGTGTCACCCCCACCCGGTGACACCCTCACTGCAGGCACACTGAGCCGGGCAGGCGACGCTGTCGGGGGGGTCCGCGGGGGCTCGGCTCCATCTCTCCTCTCTCTGCCCCCCCCAGCCGCGAGCCAGGAGCCCGTGAGCATGGCCGGGCAGTGCGACACTATCTACAGGGGCTTCGCGGGCTGCCTCATCAGCCTGGGGGACAGCATGGCCCAGAGCGTCCGGCAGCAACAGGAGGAGGGCGGCGAGGAGGCACAGGAGCTGGACACCATCTGCAAGTGAGTGTCCCTGTCCCTGTCCCTGTGGGAGCCGCTGGGACGGCTGGGTGACCTGCCACCAGCAGCTCCCCGACTCCTGCCCTCCTCCCCAGGTCTTGGGACGACTTCCACACCTGCGCCAGCGAGGTGCTGTCGAAATGCCCCGTGGAAGCGGCCACTATCTGGGAGTCGCTGCGCCAGGAGTCCCGCAAGATCCAGTTCCAGGGGAACCTGCAGGAGCTGTGCAGCGCCCGGGGACGCCTGGCCAGCGCCCGGGGCTCGCCGGCTGCTGAGACCAACCAGGCTACGCTGCGGAGCTCGGCCACCGCCCTGCACCCCCGTCTCCTGGCCCTGCTGGCCCTGCCGCTGCTGCTGGCCCGGCTCTAGCCCTGCCCGCCCGCGGGGTGCCCGGGTGACACTCCGGGTCTGTCCCCTCGGTGCTGGCCCAGCACAGGCCTCCGCGGTCCCCGTCGAGCCCACCTCCCTCCGGGGCATCCCTCGCGGGGCACGGTCCTCCCCTGCAGCACTTCAGATGGATTTATATTTATATTAAAAGACACTTTTACATTTCTTCTGTCTCTCTGCCATGGGATGCCCCTCATGCCTTTCCCAAGCTCCGTGTTTGCTCCGGGAATGGGAGAGGATCAATTCCCAGGAAGGGTTAGCAGGGAGTCCGTGGCTCTGATACCCGCGGTGCATTGGCCAGGGCCATCCAGGACGTGGTACCATGGACAGCCCTAGGAAGGCTATCCCGGGGATTCCCAGTGCCCTCGTATTCCCTGACAGCTGCTTTTCAGGGCTGGGCATAGTGGATATTCCCTTTAGAGCTGGGTCAGATGGTTTCTTCGTTTTAAAGGTCACCTTAGGAAAGCACAGGGGGCGTATCTCTTTTCATCTTTGTGGGAGCTCATAGCTTGTCCTCTGATGGGCAAATCCATTGACTTTTTATATAAGGAACCCTATTTTCTTATCCTTTTATTTTAGTTCTGTTGTATTCACAGTTATGAAGAAAACTGGGGTTTTCAGGGAAGAGAGAGGCTTTTTTTAGCCAAGGTGACAGAGGTGAAAGAACGAGGAACTGAAGCTTGCATCCAGGTTCAGGTGGGGCTGGTTGGAAGTAAACCAAGATGATGTGTGGGAGTTTAACTTGGTCTATCTGTGGAATACAGTGTATTTCCCATTCCTGATGCTGTTATGCTGAAAACTTATGATTTTTTTTTCCAAGCTACTAAAACCCATTGTGCAAACCTGCTGTCCTAGGTGTGGTCTGGAGAGAGGACCTCCCCACTCCCCAGGACACAGCAATCACCCCCTGCCCATCACCTAAATTAGGGCCACTGCACTTGCAAATGGGCCACCCCAGCTGTTGCACAGATCCTGGGCTCCTCACTGGTGCGGCCTCTGGTGCCCAGCCGTGGTGGTGGGTAGATCTGGCTGGCATGTGGGAAACCACCTCGCTTGGAAAAGGCAACAAAATCCTGTGGCCAGGAGGAGTGCCACCACGCTGTGGATTGTGCCAGGCTCAGCCATGAGCAGGAGTGATGAGCTCCTATGTGCTGTGAGTACTGAGTTGCTGCTGTATCTGTGATTCCTGGGGTGACTTCAAGGCTGTCCCAAACATATTCCAGCAGCTGGGCACATGCTTTTGGCCCAGGGAGGCCTTTTCATGCTGGTCTGTGGCTGAAAGCCTTTAGCATGTGAGTGAGAAGCTCAGTTATTGCTGTCTTTGTTGAGCCAAGAAATATTATTGTTTGTTTCATCATAAAACTTCTTTCTGTGAGGTCCACTCACAAGTGACTCCTGACCTCTGGAATGTCACCTTGGCTGTCCCAGTACCCTGCCAGCCTGTGGGACCAGGAAACACTGCTGGGGTTGTTGTGCTGTGGTGCATCCCACAGGGCTAAGCAGTTGCTGCTGATTCCTCAGTTTTATGGGGGGCTCCATCTTTATTTCCTGTTACTTATTTCCTTACCAGTCTGGAGCTGGCTGGGGGACCACAAAACATCTGGGCTGCCAGCAGCCCTTGCTGGGGGATGATGGGGCTGGTGCCCAATGGGACACGGGGCAAGACAACATCTCGACTCTCCTCATCCAGCAGCTGCTGCTCCCCGTGTTTAACGCCAGCGCTGGGGGGATAATCCGCCGATTCTCTCCTTCCCAGTTCCTGACAATCCTGTGTTTAAGGGTGAATTAGTGCCGGATCCCGGCAGGGTGGCTAAGAGGATAAACACCAGCTGGGCGGCAGCCACGCACCACTCACTGCCCCACCAGCACCTCCTTGGGGATGGGAGTGGTGGGATCACTGCCAGGGATGCTCCCCACTGTCTGGGGGAGGTGTCCAGGGAGATGGAGTGGCACCAGCACAGTGCTGTGACAGGCTGTCACCACGATGGTGACACCTGTGGTCAACAAAGCATGCAGCTTCAATCCTGCTAGGATCAAAGCCTGGGAAGACCCACAGACACCCACCAAACACTCTGGGTGTTTCTCCCTGTGTGTAGGAAGATGCACCATGCATGTTCCATGTCCTGGGACATGTCCCTGTACATGTCACATACCCTTAGCCGTGTCACCACATGTCCTGAGCAACAGTGCATGTCACCACACTTGGCTCACACCTGTGGCAATTCTCCCACATGTCCTGTAGCTGGAAGGTGACACCAGAATATGGCACACAGCTTGCAGGCACTGATGGCTCCAGGGAATAGGGACTGGGATTTGGGGGTGCCAGGCTAAGATGGGCCCATGGGTCACCACTGCTTGGTGACACCCCATAGTGCAAGAGTCCACAGCAAAGCACTGTCCAAATCCCACTGCCACCTCTGATCCCTCATCCTCCTTCAAAGAGGTGCCAGCAGGGCTAAGGGTGGCAATGGGACAGCAAGGATGGGCATGCTGACCCCAGGAAAGTTCTTTGGGTGCTCCAGAATTGGGACAATGAGCTGGTG